>NC_091435.1:73573771-74173771 GCF_964237555.1 Oryctolagus cuniculus | reverse complement strand
TTAAATTAAAGGCCATCAAAGAGAAATAGTTTTTCAGATCTTTAACAAGGATGAAAAATTGAACCATATGTCAGAAATAAGAATGTTTTGTTTTTGTATAACATAGCAATGTTTCTCAAAATGTGGCTTGCATGAAAAATAGTCCAGGGAGGGAGAGCTCTTACTCCTCGAAAGAGAGAGGCTGTTTAGCTAGAGCAGCGCCTGTGATAGGCAGATTCTCGAATGGGAAAACAAGTGTTTTGTTTTGAAATCTGCTAGTAAGATCCATGCAAATAGAAGACGAAGTAGTTTATAAAATAAAAATTCACTTTAGATACTCAAATAGGTAATAGAGATGCTTTAGAAATGTTTTAATCCCCACTCTCCAAATTAATATGCTCGAGTGCCATTATAATGCCTGAAACAGGGAATAAAGCATTTTGGATCTGTTTTCAACCAGCTGAATTTGGATTTCAGACACCACTACTCAATCCCTGAGTAACATAAGCAAGTCACCCACAATAGTCTCAAATTCAGTGCCTTAATTTATGAAATAAGGGGAGCAATACTTTCTTCAAAGCATTAGTAGATTTTTTTCTATACAGGCCAGAAAGTAAATATTTTGAGTTTCATGGGCTAGATAGTTTGTTACACCTCAACCCTGCCATGGTAGTATAAAAGTAGTCATGGACAGTGTATGAATGAACCATGGCTGTATTCTGATCAAGCTTCATTAGCAAGAATAGACGATGACCTAAGTTTGCCCTGTGGACCAGTCAGCTAACCCATGTCAGGCACTGACTTGAGTGGTGGCAATGGTCACAAATAAACCAGATACAGTAGATAACCCGCATAATATCTGCCATATAGAGAATCTTGAATAAATGCATTGACCCAGTGCATCAGTTGAGAAATCAAAGAGTAGATTTGACCTGATGAGTATAATTACTATCTCCAAACTTAGTATTTTTCTATTTCACACACCACTTTTTGTTTTTATGAGATCACTTCATAGTCCCCACTGAAGTCCCAAATTTAAAAAGGCATTACCATTGTGCAGTTAGAAGTTTGTTAAACTCTTTTCTTAAAACATTTCTGAAACAATTGGCTTAGGATACTCAGGAAAGCTCAATGCTGGGACTTAGACAAAATTCTCTATAACATTCTTCACTTAGCAGTGCTCCATGGATGAGAACTAGAACATAGGAATGAAGTTTTATAATAAAATAATTTTGAGAAAAGATGTTTTTATTACATAAGTCCCCACAGTCTTTGATGTTAAAAAGGGGTTGAGGGGGCCTGCATGTGGCATAGAGGGTAAACCCACAGCCTGCAATGCCAGTATCTCATTTGGGCACCAGTTCCATGACCCGGCTGCTCTACTTCCAGTCCAGTTCCCTGCTAATGGCCTGGGGAAAGGAGTAGAAGATGCCCCAAGTGTTTGGGCTCCTTTCACCATCGTCTGAGACGTGGATAATGCTCTTAGCTTCAGCCTGGCCCGGTGCTGGCCATTGTGATCTGGTGGGTGCAAGAGGACTACATTCTGCAATTTCCCAAGTATTATTTAGGACATTTTAAAATTAAATTTCACACATCTGCAACAATTTGGCGAATGCAGTCTTTGGGAAAAAAAACTGTTTGGGTAAACCCTATTCTGTAATATAAATTGAATTTTGGTAATTTTGGTAAATATGAAATAAATGGTGGGAATTCACACCTCTGAAAAGGAACTTGGTAAACCTAGGCAAGCAAGGTGCTAGCAATTTACTGTTAAAATTCTTTAACTTTTTCATTCAACCATTTCTTCTTTCACTTATTCAATGGCATTTCATTATTGTTTTCTTTTCAAGGTAGAACAGTATTCTTTCAGAAAGTAAGAGGCAGCTTTATGAATAGAAAGTTTAGAGATTCTAAAATAAATGGCTAAAATCTGAGCCTCTTTGTTTCACATCTATAAAAATCTTACTGGGTTTCATGGGAAGATAAACTTTTATTTCCAAAGGAACTTGAAAGTTATATGAAGATAAAAGAGGCGCTATAGTGAGTGAAGTAGAGTAACATTTGGCAATAACCTGCTGGAGATCTCATCTGAATTAGAAAGAACTCTGATAACAGATCTCTTATAGTTTAGATCCACAGAAGCCTGAAATAGGGTTGAGTCATCCTAGTTGAAACCAATATTCTTGAATTAGAGTCATTTGAAAGGTTTGATCATAAATTTTATTTAAGCAGAAATAAGGGAGATGAATGATTTTCAGGTAGTCCTCTGAGTGTCTAACAGCACACTTCTCCTTTGGACTTGAAGAAACACTGGAAAACACAAACTAGTTCAACTAGGAAACTTCCCTAAATTCAATATCACCGATCACCATTATTTCTGTCACAAGGCTTTCCTGTGATGTTGGTACCAGAGAGGACACAAATAGTTTTATGAGTATCCTGATATAGAGAAACAAGTATCTTCTAATTCTTAATGTCTTTCACCCTTCTCATTCTCACCCCCTGCCACACACATGCATAGTGGTTAACTTTTCAGAACTGTTTTCAGTATAATAATTTTAACTGCATTTTTATTCTTGTACAAAATCAGCCCAAAACAATACTATTTATAGGACAACTGAGACAAGAAGCTGGATCTATACTCTGATAAACTGTGGAATTTAATGATGCCTTTATATGTTACGGATGTGTAGTAATCTGTGTTTCTACAGTGTTTGATGTTAAATGTACTTAGAACAATCAATTAAGGTTTACTTTTCAATATAAAGTAGAATTGGTGACTAAGACCACCCAACCCAAAATTGAGAGTGTTGAACCATTTTTAGATTAATATAAATTTTCCAGTAGCAATATAGAAGAGAATTACACATCCCAAATACTTAACTATGTTAATTCTATGGTTAAAATTCAGGCAGGGAGAATATATGTAATAGTGTGCAAAGCAATTTCTGTAAGATGGGTGAAACATGGCCTTCTCTTAAATTAAAATATTTTTTTTATTTGACAGGTAGAGTTAGACACTGAGATAGACAGAGAGAAAGTTCTTCCTTCCATTGGTTCACTCCCCAAATGGCCGCCGCAGCCAGTGCTGCACCGATCCGAAGCCAGGAGCCAGGTGCTTCTTCCTGGTCTCCCATGAGGGTGCAGGGGCCCAAGCACTTGGGCCATCCTCCACTGCCTTCGTGGGCCACAGCAGAGAGCTGGCCTGGAAGAGGAGCAACCGGGAATAGAAGCCTGCACTGATATAGGTTACAGGTGCCACAGGCGGAGGATTAACCAAGTGAGCCATTGCGCTGGCCTTTAAATTAAAATCTTAAAAAATTCTAAATCCCCCTAGAAATGGATTGGAACAAGGCTGGGTGGAGAGTGTGACTTGACCTTCAGATTAAAATTGTAGGTTTGTGAAGACTGAGGAGGACCTATCTACCCAGCTCGGTAGGTAACTCTAGATGATGGAAACAGAATCAGAAGACATGCTATTCCTTAGAGAACAGCTGCCCAAATCCACAAAGAGGATATTTTTGCTTTCTCCTTATGTGACAGACAAGTAACACCATTCCAGGATCTATCATTATTAATATCACATATGAAATGAAAATGGTCCAATTCAGAGCACACAATTCTCATTATTTTTTCAGTCTGTAACCCTTGAAAACTGGATATCAATTGCATTCATTCCTTTTCTTCATACAGCATTGAAAAATGGAGAGGATAAAATGCTGAGAAATATTTAGGAAAGAACCTGAAGTTAATTGATGGAATTAATGACAGAAATACAAAATGAATTGTGAAAAAGAAAAGTAACTTAATCTTAATAAGCCCAGCAGAGCCAGTGTAATTAAATAGCAGCTGTGGTATCTTTTAATTATTTTCCCTAAACAGCACTATCATTATATATGACCAAGAAATAACTTTTCTGTATTTATTTGGCGAAGTAGCAAAAAAACAAATTGAAACTTACATTATCAATTGCAAAAATGGCATTACTGTGGATTGGAAGTAATTTGAAATTACACCTAATAGAACAAAGCACACTCCAAATTAATGTATAGTGCTACTAGGAAATAAATGAGTTCTTCACTCTTAAGTCTTTTGTTTTAAGGAGAACCTTTAGCAATGGAAGCCAAATAATTGTCCTTAAAACCATGGAATGAATCAAAGCAACCATCATTGGCATTCATGATTATCGGAGAAGATTTTCTTCTCTTTGAATCATTCATTCTTTATGCAATGCAGGCAGCAAAGCCCTGTTGTATGACGTAGAGCCTTTTAGGTCATTTCCTTGATGAAACTTTCACATCACTATTCTCTATTTTCTGATTTCTTCTTTTCCATTGCATTTTCTCTCTCTCCTACTTCTTACAATTGCTGTTTGTGTACCTGCTTCCAACCATTGGTAAGACTGAATATGCTATGTCTTGTAAACAAGGAACTGCTTTTAGATAAGTCATTGCATGGGGACTTCTCCAATGTTTACCTGTGAATTATGATCTGTTAGCTTGGCAAAAACTTTGCCTTTCCTGAGAAATGTCTTTCTGAGAAAGATATTGATTGAGGATGGACCCCTGCCTGGCAGTATTTGTACAATTTAAATTTACTTGAGGGTTTTCAAATGTACTCTCCCTTTTATGGTAAGAGATGACTGAAAGAAAAGCTAATTCATTTTAAATAAAGAGTTCTTAGTTGACAGTAGAAGCATAGCTCACCAAAAGGGTAATAACTTTTTCTGAGTTAGCAGTTATTAGATCAAATTGGAACAGGCACCTACATATACATTAGTATTCTATATTATTTACTGTCAATAGTCTGTTCGTATAATTCCCTGCATGTGAATGGTATTTTCCTGCTTACTTAATTTGAAAAAAAACGTAATTCAAAGCAATCATAGATTCTGTCATCTTATGTTCTTGCTAAATGTTCTAATTTGTCTTCTCATTCTTAAGCATCATTATTCATTTCTAGTTAGTAGGAAATATATCATTCATCTCAAGCTGTTGCTTTCAGAGTGATGGTCAAACATAGCTTATTATTTGCTGGTGTCCTTTGGTGAAACTTAGATGTCCTTCCAAGTCTGTCTCAAATATTCACTCCTTAGTAAGATGTTCCTCTTCATGTGCATTGTTATTGACTTCTAAGTTTAAGCCTCTTTTTTGGCCTTGTGTTTAATTTATTCCTAGATTATTTTCTTTTTCCACTGTCATGCTTTTCAAATCTGACACTATCGCCTGAGCAAGTGAAACACCACTTCACATCATGGGAGAAATAGACTAGACCTCTCCTCTTGGCTCATATTATGTGGCAAATGTGTTGAGCTGAGAGATATCTGAGCTTTGGGTTAAAAGATAATGGGTTGAGGAATTAGTTTTAAATTCTATGCATGTAACTTGGAGAAAGGATAATCTGAGTGTCTGTTATCTAAACCTGTGACTCCTCTCAGCATACTGTGGATGAGGTCCATTATACATCACATTTATTGAAAATAATACAACTGTATGTTTTCATTATGTTCTAGAACATTTTACATCATGTGTAAATCTGTCTTCAAAGATACAGGATCTTGGGGGTTAGCACTGTGGCTCAGTGTGTTAAAGCCTTGGTCTGTGCTGCCAGCATCCCTTATGGGCACCTGTTCAGGTCCTAGCTGCTCCACTTCCAATTCTCAGCTCTCTGCTAATGTGCCTGGGAGAACAGTGGAGGATGGCAAAAGTCCTTCAGCCCCTGCACCCATGTGGGAGACCCGGAAGAAGCTCTTGGCTTTGGACTGTCTTGTGGCCATTTGGAGAGTGAACGAGTAAATGAACAATTTTTCTCTCTCTCTCCCTCTCCCTCTCCCTCCTTCTCTCTCCACTTCCCCCACCCCGTAACTTGGTCTTTCAAATAAATCATTTAAAAAAAAAAAAAAACTTACAGGAATCTTCAAATGCAACTGGCAAAGAGGAGGGAAGAAGGTCTAGAGCATATGAAATAGGACTGGGATCTAAATGGAATATAGGAATGGTTCCCAAGGTCAGGATCAGAATGGCTTTGTAACTATTTGGCAGCACAACATAAACAGTGCACAAAAGGGGCTAATGAACTCAAGCTAGGTTTAAGCCAGTGCATATGTCCGTATGTCGAAGAAAGGCTACTGTTGGTTAATAGGTCTTGGGAGCAGTGATGCGTACGGTATGATAACACTAGATGTCATATTGATGAAAGCTTGACAGACTGATAGTATTCAAAAAGTCATTATTTCTATGGAAGAACCCAGCCAAAAAATAATATTAGGAGAGTCGGGTGTATCTAAGGTGAAGAGAGGGTATCAGGGAACCATTTAGTTCAGCTGGGCTCCAGCTATATCTTCAGTTTTACAATAAGTCAAAGAAATTCCATTGTATGCATTAGGCCAATATGAGAGGTAAGTTCTATTTAAATAGGCTAAATAAGCACACTGCCTCATGTGCATATCCTAGCCAGACTTATGACATGTTAACACTATGATAAAATATCTAAAGTTCAAATTAACATCATAGTGTCTCCATTTTTCGTGTCCATCTTCAGTTTAGATCATGGATTCTTCAGAGCAGACATAAAATTCCTTTCGGTTCGGAATCTCAGTGCCTAGGCCGATGCCCAACACAAGCACACAAGAAATGCTTATGGACAAGTGAATGAATGAGAGAACTAACAAAGCCGTATTCCAAGGACGTAAGATACAACTCTGAAAATGCATGCCTTCATCACTTAATTAAGCAGGGTTCAAGCTAAGGATGATTTAATGTCTGTGACAGATGGTGGGCTATGGATGAGGAAGAAGTCAAGGCTGTCTTCTCCCCCATCCTCTGCTTCTTTCTGAACCAACAGGATGTGAAACTCTGTCCTAAGAACACAGTGCCGCGTGCCGCCATGAGTGTGCTTCCTTCTGGTGTGGTGCTAGCAAAACAATGGCTAGCATATATCCTAGTGGTAGAAGGTTCTTGCTCTGTGATATTGCCCCATGATGTCTTGTGAGTGTGACTGTTTCATTGTGGAGCTCAATAAAACTGTCCAGGAAGGGAAAATAAAAAAGGTATTCGTGTTCTTTTTTCGCTCACATCAGATTTTTTTTTTCACTGAGGACTTTAATGAGAAAGAGTCTGAAAACTAGTATTCTTCATGGAATTTTTCTGTTCTGGCATCATATTGGTTTACCACAATCCTATCGGTTTTCTAGATAATTAGCACTTTGCTGTGGGAGGTGTTAATGGCTGCATTCATTTGGAGGCTGTTTGGATTAATTGTGCAGTTGATGATCCTGAACTGTTCAGGCCCGAACTTCATTGCCATAAATACAGAGGAGTACTTGTCCTCAACTTGTAACAAGGAATGCATTTTGTCAAACTGCTTCTTAAAATCCAAAATTTGGGACTTAAGTAATACTTTTTTAAAAAAAATTTTTGGCTTAATCTTCACACCTACTTATTTCAGAGTGTTGAATTACCAAGTAAGCCAGGAGAAGATTATACTAAAAATGGGACTTTCATATTTGAGAAGGTATTGAACAGAGATTTTGCAGAAACCTCATGGGATTTTATTCAAAATATAACTTGATTAATTTTCAATAATACTCTCTGGTTTTGGAAAACTGCCTCTGAAAGTCTCTCTTTTTCTTCCTGATGTATGTAAAGATGTTTTAGCTTCTTTAATTTTTTTAAAGTAGTGTTACAGAGGATTATTGAAGATCTAAATCCCTGGTGAATGCTGTTGGTTTAAGTTTCTGAAAAGATTTATGATAACAGTTGTTTTGGAAAAGTATGTTCAAGCATAAAATTCTACTAAATCCAACTATTTGGCCCAAAATGTGCCGAGTGCCTACTCTGTATAATGCTTGTCAGATGTTCCAGACAAAATTGATTATAATTTGAAGTTAGCGCAGTCAGTCCAGCTTTGTTTTTCTCAAGCAGGATGCAGGAGACCTGGTTCATCCCTCAGATTCCTGCAAGGGCTGGGACTGTGCCTGGGCTGGGAAGCTGAGTACTGGGAACACAGCCCAGGTCTTCTACAGGTGAGGCAGGAACCCTGAGTGACATCAAGATCTTTGAGAAGATCTGGGAGCAGGTCATGCACCCTAAGCTAAGGTTGCCTGAAGTAGCAGGTTCTTGGAATTCTCAAGTCAAGGAGGTATGCGACCAAGAAGGGCAACTATAGCATTACCCAAGGTTCTCGGGTAAGATGTGCAGGAGGATGAGACACAGAGACTCCAGAATGAAGAGGGCTCACAGAAGAAATGACTCTCCCTCTACCTGGACTCTTCTCCTGACATCTCTAGCATGCCACCTCCTGTCACCTGTGTCTCCTCCTGGGGAGGCTTTTACTGCTAATCCATTATGAATCAGCACTGCCCACACATTTTCTAGCCCCCCCCCATATAATTTTCTTTTTAACACTACTTAGCAAGGTCCTAGAGGACATCAAAAAGTTCATGGAAAATGGAATTAAAAGATGTTTATTTTCGTGCAAAAAAATACTGTGATATCCATGCATACAAGGGCTCTTCAAAACACTCATGGAGGGAGCCATTGTGACATATTGGGTTAAGACCCCCCCTGTGATGCTGGCATCCAAATTGGAAGCCAGTTCAAATCCTGACTATTCCACTTCTGATCCAGCTGCCTACTGATGTGCCTGGGAAAGCAGTGGAGGGTGGGCCAAGTGAACTAATGTGCGAGACCAGGAAGAAGTTCTTGGATTGAGCTCAGCCCAGCCCTGGCTGTGGTAGACGTTTGGGGAAAGAACTGGCAGACAAAAGATTTCTCTGTCTCTCCTCTTATAATTCTGCCATTATGTTAAATAAATATGTCTTTAAACACTTGGGGCAGGTGCTGTGGCATAGTGCTGCTGAGTCGTCTGTTCCACTTCCAATGCAGCTCTCCGCTATGGCCTGGCAAAGCAGTAGAAGATGGCCCAAGTCCTTGGGGCCCTGAACCAGTGTGGGAGACACAGAAGAAGCTCCTGGTTTTGGGTCAGCTCAGCTCTGGCTGTTGAGGTCATTTGGGGCCAGCGCTGTGGCACAGCAGGTTAATACCCTGGCCTGAAGTGCCAGCATCCCATATGGGCAGCCAGTTCAAAAGCCAGCTGCTCCACTTCCCATCCAGCTCTCTGCTATGGCCTGGGAAAGCAGTAGAAGATGGCCCAAGTCCTTGGGCCCCTGCACCTGCGTGGGAGACCCGGAAGCAGCTCCTGGCTTCAGATTGGCACAGCTCTGGCTGTTGCCGCTATCTGGGGAGTAACCAGTGGATAAAAGTATTTCTCTGTTTTTCTGGCTCTGCTAGCTCTGTGTAACTCTGACTTTCAAATAAATAAATAAATCTTTAAAAAATTAAATCTTGAAAAAAACTCATGAAAAATCTGCATTATGAGAAAACTGCATGAATTTCAAAAATCATTGCAACAAAATAATTTATTTTTAATTCCATTTTTTCCACAAGCCATTTGAAATACCTTGTATAAAAAAATGGTTATATATTTGTTAATATTTTTAAGATTTATTTATTTGAAAGGCAGAGAGGCAGAGAGAAAGAGAGAGAGGTCTTCTATCTGATGGTTCAGTCCCCAAATGGCCACAATGGCCAGAGCTGAGTTGATCCGAAATCAGGAGCCAGGATCTTCTTCTGGGTCTCCCATGTGGGTTCAGGGAGCCAAGAACTTGGACCATCTTCTGCTGTATTCCCAGGCCATAGCAGAGAGCTGGAAAGTAAGTGGAGCAGCTGGGACTAGAACTGGCAGACATATGGGATGCCAGCACTGCAGTTGGCGGCTTTACCTGCTGTGCCATAGTACTATATTTATCTTTTGCCACTAAAACAAAAACAAAGCCTCTTGAGGGGAGGGTCTTGATCAATTTTGTTCATCTCTGTTTTTCTGGCGTTTAGATCAGTGGTTGGCAGGTACTAGGGCCTGCTGAGTGAATGTATTTGTTCTGAGAAATAAATGATCCAAGAATGCCTGCCTGTAGGAAAGTGGGAAAGTTGAATTAGGACCACAGGCAACAATGAGTGAAGGGTAACTAGTAGCAATAGGAAGGGTTGCAGGTAGGTGGGAGGGCAGAAATACTTTTAGAATTAAAATGATAAATATCAAACTCCAAGATCTTTGACAAGTGCTGGGGGGTGGGGGGGAGAATGAATGAGTCATGAGGCCTAAGGTGCCATTCAAATTCATGAGGATGAGAAGTTGTAGAACAAGATTCCAGGAGAGAAATCTCTGAAGTTGCTCTGAATTTTCGGGGTAGGAGAGGGGGAAACCGGGGCTCAGTGTTTTGAAGCAGCGGGTCAGAAATAAATAGCCCCAAGGACAGGGCTGGAAGAGGAGAGCCAGCCTTTCCTGAGGGCCTCCCAGGGCCCATGTATCCTTGCCTCTGGCTTCTGGGGAGAACTAAGATGCTCGGAGGGTGAAATGCTCAGTTACGTGAGAATCCACACAGCCGCAGTTAGACCAGTTTTGTGGTACAAAGTTCCACGCTTGCACTACAAGATCCTCCCCTGCTCAGTTTTGCCTTCTGAGTTCCACATCCCCCATTCTGTTTGTTTCTTTCTTCCTTTTAACTGATTGTCCTAAATAGGAAATATTTTAGAAGTTTTTTAAAGCCATTCGAAGTCATTTTTCTCTCTTCTCTCCTAGTTTGGAGGGAAGATTTGAGAAAGCTCAAAAGACTACAAGTAAACTACTTTCCAGAATCAGCAGGGTTTTTAGCTAGTATTTTTGGTGCATAAAGGGGAAAAAAAGCACCTGAGAACAAATCACAGTAATAAAAGAAAATGGTGTCAACATTTGTTTGAAAAATAAATGCATTATAACTTAAATTTCTAGAATTTAGCCAAGGAAAATTATATCTCCATTAACTTAAAATACCTTCGTTCCTAAAGATTTAGCTACTGCCTGCAAAATGCCCCATGTGACATACTTAGGAGTTATGGGGATAATGGTTGTTAAGAAAATCTCTAGGAGGTTCCAAAAGGATTGAAATGATTTAGGCATAAAATAGAATTTTAGCTGAGTTTATAGCAATGCTGCAATATGTATTTTTAATTTTGCGCATGGGGATTGACTATAGGACAAAATAAGATTTCCAAAAAACGTGGAGTCTGTTATAAAGGCAAAATGCAGCTGTGTGTTCTGTTATACCACTGATTACACATTTGCAATGAAGGTGACATGCCTATTGTATAGGTATGCCTACAAGTTGCCTAACTGTTCATGAGATCCCTAGTTAAGATTAGGTCTGATGGAAATGTAGTCAATGTAGTCATGACTTTTTCATTACCTGTATGATGCACATTTTCATTACTTTCAGTTTTGTAAAACTTTGTGTATTGCCTATTTCTGAGATTAGTTCTTTAATAAGTCAGTGGCAGCTCTCAATTAGGAACTTTCAAATTAAGTTGGCTCTCCACGGGAACATGGAATATCCTACAGAGAAAAAAATCATCTACTTATTCAAAAACATGTATTTATCAATGTGTACATATTTGATATTTCCCTATGATCTGAATACACAGGAATGAAAAAAGGTAAAATATCCCTACCCTCCTGGAGCTTAAATCCAGTAAAGGTGAGAGAACACACACACCCACCCACCCACCCAGAATTCCCCTTAAATAAGAGTTATAAAGAAAATGGGCTCTAAGGGATGAGAAAATGCTAGGAAAGTGAGAATCAGAGTGATGCTAACTTAGGTTGTTAAATAAAATCTGACTCTAAAAGTATGACTTTTGAACAGGATTAATTTAGACAAGTAGGAATAAGAGGAGATAAGTTATTGGACTTATGAAGAAATAACTTATTAGAGGCCAACTGTTTTTGCAAAATAACTTTTAGGCTATTTCAAGTGATATTTATAACTGCATAGCAGTAAAAGGATTACCATGCTCCTGTTGAAGGTGGTGAATCTGATATTCAGGAAGATTGACTGATTTTCCCAAGATAATCCAACATCTAATTGAGTCAGGATTAAAATGCAGATCTCTGTGGTTTCAGAAAAACATGTTCTTTCTATTGTACTAAGCTATCTCTTGAATCATATATACTCATCTTTTAATATCGTTCTTTTTCTGAAAAACAGCTCTGTGTAAAATGAGACTTTTTTAGACAATTGCCTCTATTGTCTCTTTACAGAAGCTGTATTCGAATTTTTTACTCTCAGCGTATATTTTCTCCTGTGTGTCAGTAGTTGCTGGATGCTAGAGACAGAGTTGCTCCAGGGAGTCCTAAACTAGAGAAGGGGAAAAACAGACAAAGACACATTTTAAGGAACTGTGACAGATGCTAAAATAGGTTCAATATGGGAGACAGATAGGAACTGTAATCTGGAAGGTGAAAAAGAGAAGAGGGGAGAGCATCTCAAGTAGAAGTGATAAAGGTCTGGGTCTTGAAAGACTTAGCCAGGGAGGAATGCCTTGCATTATATTATATTCTTACAGTCTTTTGTAGCAAATTAACTAAAAATGAGAAGTCAAAACCAACAGCGTTTCCTTCTCTCATGATTTTGGGTGCTAGAAATACAAAATCGGTATCTGTGGGCTGAAATCAAGGCTGAGCCAATCTCTTTTTTGGAGACCCTGGAAGAGAAACTGTTCCCTTGAGTCTCTTAGTTTCTGTGATGGCTATTGGCATTCCGTGCCTTAGGGCTGCGTTGCTTCAAGTTCTGTCTCATTCTTCACATGCCCTGTTCCTCTACTTGTGTGAAGTTTCCTTCTGCCCCTCTCTTATGAGCTTATGTGCAATTGTATTTAGGACTCACTCAGATAAATAAGAGCCTCCTTATTCAGAATTCTTAGCTGACCTATATAAAAAGGCCCTTTCTTCCCTCCATTCTACTACCCTCCTTTACCTTCTCCCTTTTTCTTTCTGTTTCACACCATAGAAGCTTACACTTACAGATTCTAGAGGCTGAGATGCAGTTACCTATTTAGGAGGGGCATTTTTTCAGCCTACAATAAGAATCAAACAAAGTGTCATGCACATAAATCAGGTTTTTGGAGGCCTTAGGCCACCAATTACTGCATTCAGAATGAGGAGCTGACCGGGTCTAGGGAAGTCATTGAATTGTGTTGACTTTGCACTTATTTTTGGAAATACTGTACACCACTCATTAATTGCATTATATGTTATTTGGTTAATCTGTGTGCTAGAAACCAGGAGAGTATAATGGTAGGACAATAACTGTGGTCTCTGTCCATCTAGAGATTGCAATGTAGGTGAAAATAGGCCACTAAAAAAATCAAATGGGCAAACTATGCAAATAGACCCTGATAAATGCTTGGGATGGAAATACAAGATTCCATTGGTACTGACAAGTCAGAGGAAACAAAAGAAAATTCTGATCATGTTCCATAGTGATACATAATGTATAGAAAGGTTTTTAGCTAGTCCATCCTTTATGTAATACTCCCCCAGTCCCTAGTTCATTTTTAGGTTGTTTTTCTCTACTGAAGCCTAATTCTATTTTCTGTATCTTATATCCCCAGAAATTTATTTTCATGATATTCTTGAGGATGCAACATGAGAATTGAGATCTAATGGATGTGTCACAGGATGTGTCATTACTAGTAAAAATTTGGAGGTAACAGAAGAGCATTCTGGGAAGGCATTAAAGTGCACTGAATGGATAAAACTGAGACCAGTGCAGCTACTTTGCAGACAGAGAGCAAGATGGGTGGCATGAGATGCACCAGGAACCATGGGCAGAAGTGGTGATGAAGGGCTTTCTAGGCTACACTCAGCTGCTGCTTAAAATATAAGCATTGGGAAATAAGGGAATAGAATTTGGGGTTTCTGTTTTGCTATTTTCTGCTTTTGCAATTTCACCTACAGTAAAATTCCCTTTTTGGGGTACTGTTTGACAAAATCGCATATATTCATGGTAACAACATCCATAATCAAGATATGAACCGTTCCGGCACTCCTACATTTCTTCATGCTACCCATTTGTGGTTAGCACCTCTTTCCCATGGCCCTTAGTGAACATATTAAACACAGAGGTCTTGCAGCCATGTAGAAGATCAGTTGCAGAGACAAACTAACATTCAAGTGAAAAAAGTCATGGCCTGCTCTCATGGTAGCAAATTGGGGTAGGCATAAATTCAAGAGCTGCTTAGGATTTGCAATCAAGAGAACTCAGGGAAGTTAGATATTTTAAACTGGGGAGTGAGATTCCAGGTCTCTGTCTTTAGTAGCTAGAAAACTAACAGGGAACTTCAAGGGGTGGAGAGAACAATGTTGCAATTAGGATGAGGCAGTGGTTGAGTTCTGTTTGTGGTGGAGTAAGACATTCAGAACTTGTTGGTGGTTTGTGGCTTTTGCATCCTAATCTCATTAGATAGGTTGAACTAAAGATTTGTATTGGTTAGATAGGAAATTCTGAAAGAATATTAGCCCTTTTCTCACACATAGCAGTTTTTGTAAGTTTAAAAACTATTAACAGTATTCATTTTGTATAATCTTAATGCTCAGAATTGTTTTAACTGTATGTGAATTTAGTCTTAGACACAACCTAAAAGTAAACCACATTTCTATTTTACAGATGGGAAGAGAAAAGTATAGAGAAATTAAGAAATAGGCTATGGTTTCACAACTAGTTAACACTAAGAAGTTGGTAATGTACATGCAATAGATAGGTAACTCAATTACTAAAGACTTCTTCAGATACATTTTATTAGATGGTTAAGATAGAAGTACTTACTGTACTAAATTAATCATAATTGTCTAAAGCTTTTAACTCTATAAATGCAATGTGTATTTATGCCCTCTTCCACCTTATCTGCCATCAAGCTAGGAGAAGAGCAGAAGCTGGAAGATTGTTTTAAATATTTATACCCAATTCTAATGTGCCCTTTCTTTCCCCTTTCACAATTACACATCACCACTGACAAACACTTGGAGGTTGACAACCACAGGGTTTGTGGTTCGTGTTCTGAGGTTATTGATTCATTGTGAATATTAATGGATCTTAGAAGTATGCAGCAAGTAGGTATTGAACAAACAACTGTGGAATTAATTGTATCGGCAACATTGTAAGAGTATGTGCCCAGGTACTAATGACCAAAAACAGTGGAAGTATAGCATAAGTCTGCTTTATGTGGACCATTTGTTAGCTATCAGTATTACAGCATGGGGTTTATAGGCATACTCTTTGATGAAGAGTGAAAATCAGATTGTTTTCAATGTATCCACTGGGTCATATGAACACAGTTCTTTAATTTAGCTAAGCTTGAACAGGGTGCATTGATTGTATGTATATCTTGTTTTTTCTTAATTATTGAAATTTGTACTGTACATTTCATATGTAATTTCATTTCTACATTTTACAATAACATATATTTAAAGGAATAGTCTTTTAGAAAGACCTTCACAAAATAAGTGAGCATTCTGAACTATCTACTTTGTTAATCTACATGTTTATATAATACATAAGGATATAACAATGTTCTTCTATATTCATGTTTAAGGGAATGAAATTTCAAATTTCGATTCATAGGAAACATAACTTTTTTCTTTCAATCTTGCTGTGTAATTTGAAGAGCTGAGGGTCTCTATCCTATAATTTTTTAAAAAAGATTTATTTATTTGTTTGAAAGAGTTACACAGAGAGAGGAGAGGCAGAGAGAGAGAGAGAGAGAGGGAGAGAGAGAGAGAGGTCTTCCATCCAATGGTTCACTCCCCAATTGGCTGCAACAGGCAGAGTTGAGCTGACCCGAAGCTAGGAGCCAGGAGCTTCTTATGGGTTTCCCATGTGGGTGCAGGGGCACAAGGAGTTGGGCCATCTTTTGCTTTCCCAGGCCATAGCAGAGAGCTGGATTGGAAGTGAAGCCGCCGGGTCTTGTACTGGTACCCATATGGAATGCAGGCACTTCAAGCTGGGGTGTTAACCTGCTACACCACAGTGCCGGCCCCTCTCTCCTTTATTTTTTAAAAGATTTATTAATTTAATTTGAAAGGCAGAATTACAGAGAGGAGAGACAGAAAACAGTCTTCCATTTGCTGGTTCACCTCACAAATGGCTACAATGGCTGACTGGGGCTGGGCCTGGCCAGAGCCAGGAGCCTAGAGCCACCTCTGGGTCTCCCACGTGGGTGCAGAGGTCCATGAACTTGGGCCACCCTCTGCTTTTCCAAGCACGTCAGCAGGGAGCTGGATGGGAAATGTAGTAGCCTGGACTCAGTGCTGCAGGTCGTGCTCTAATCTGTGGCCCCACAGCAATGAAACCCTTCCCCCACCCCACTCCCCACATATTCTAAAGAATCAAGAAAGAAATCTCTTTACACTGATTTATTTTTTTTCTGGCTCTGCCAAAAATGAAAACAAAGCTCAAAAAAATCAAAATAAAAAGCTAACAAAAACAATATAAATGCATTTGATTTGCTAAATTTAACATAAAACTTTCATTTTAATCTATGAATTTTTACCTTTTTGCAATATTGAAATCTTTTCCATTACGTCAGATGCGACACTGGACTTACTGTTGTGTTGTGTCTGTTTGCTTATTCAGTATTCACCTATGTTGAGAAACCTAAGTGAATTGGTAAATGGATCAGTGGAGGTGATGTTTTGCAGTAGACTACTAGTGTCAACATGTATTTGTCATCTTTCTTTTCCTAAAGATTGAAGGATGATTGGGCAATAATACTCCAGCCTGCCATATTAATGTTTGAGAGGATGAGATCCAAGTATCTGGTATGGATTAAGAAAAACAGATGGCTGGCGCCGCGGCTCACTAGGCTGCCGGCATCCCGGGTTCTAGTCCCAGTTGGGGTGCCAGATTTTGTCCCGGTTGCTCCTCTTCCAGTCCAGCTCTGTGCTGTGGCCTGGAAAGGCAGTGGAGGATGGCCCAAGTGCTTGGGCCCTGCACCCACATGGGAGACCAGGAGGAAGCACCTGGCTCCTGGCTTCGGATCGGTGCAGCACGCCGGCCGTAGTGGCCATTTGGGGGGTGAACCAACAGAAGGAAGACCTTTCTCTTTGTCTCTTTCTCTCACTGTCTAAATCTGCCTGTCAAAAAAAGAAGAAGAAGAAGAAGAATAGATAATGTACCCCTAATCTAGGGGGAACTAAATGTAATATGCAAGAGATAAAAGCTCAGAAATTTCAACTGTATGTTGTTGTTCTTTTTGGTTTACTCCCCATTTAGCCTTTAGAAAAGTGAGATAAATAAAGATGAGCAGTCTTTAGTCATTTCTTGCACAAAAGAGTTGTGAGTTGTGAAATTGTGGCCCAGCTCTTGGGGCCCTAATGTAGATTTTTTTTTTTTCCATTAATTTACAACGCCACAGTTGTTGGTGTGTGGGGGGAGAAACAATACAAAAACCTAGGCCTAAGTTGTTAAGATACCTACATCCCATATTGGAGTACCAGTGTTTGATAATAGACTGCTGACCCCAGCTTCTTCGTAATGTAGATCATGGGAGGCACTTGTGATGGCTTGCTCAAGTACTGGGTTCTTGCCACCACATCTGAGACATAGATTGAGTTCCTAGCTTCAGATTTCCCTCTTGGAGGCATCTGAGGAGTAAACCAGCAGATAGGAGTTCTCTCTCTCTCTTTTTTTTTTTTTTTTTTATTTTTGATAGGCAGAGTGGACAGTGAGAGAGAGAGACAAAGAGAGAAAGGTCTTCCTTTGCCGTTGGTTCACCCTCCAATGGCCGCCGCTGCAGCCGGCGCACTGCGCTGATCCGATGGCAGGAGCCAGGATCCAGGTGCTTTTCCTGGTCTCCCATGTGGTTCAGGGCCCAAGCACCTGGGCCATCCTCCACTGCACTCCCTGGCCATAGCAGAGAGCTGGCCTGGAAGAGGGGCAACTGGGACAGAATCCGGCGCCCCGACCGGGATTAGAACCCTGTGTGCCGGCGCCGCAAGGTGGAGGATTAGCCTATTGAGCCACGGCGCCGGCTCTGAGTTCTCTCTCTTTCCCTTTCTCCCTCTATCCTTCCCTCCTGCCATCGGAAATAAATAAGTAAAAATGTTTAGAAATTGAAAAAACAGAAGCCAACAGAGTATGATTAAAACAGAGAGAAACACATTATATATTAAAAAAAATACTTGGCAATGATTTTATACTGTTAAATCCTATTGAGAAATAATATAGGAAATGCTTATAATGTAACATAAAACAAGATCCATATGTGTGCATATTTTATAATTCCAACAGTTTTTCAAAATTACCAAATCATAAGCGTGGTGGGGGGATAAAAAGAGAGACCAATATGTTAACAGTTGTCATATTTTGGCAAAGATTATATATTCTTTCATATTTTTGAAATGCTGCATTTCCTAAGTATTTTAATGAATTTGGCCAACTTTTATAATATAAAAATACACAATCTAATAACAAGAGACATGATCTGGTTGATAGACCATGAGTCTAATTAGGGTTCAAACCAAAAAATATAGAAATGAACAACAACTGAAGCTGATTTTCAGGATACTTTGCTTTCTTTCAAATCCTGCATTTCCCTCCTCATCACATCCCACTTGTATTTCTCCCTGGTAATCTACCAGAAAACCTTCAAGACCTCTTTCAGCTTAAACTTCCTACTCTTTCTATCTTATGTATGGAGAGATTCTTCTGAAATTTCCAGGGCCAACACTAAACTCACCCACACAGCTGCTGTCACACATAATTTGCAGCTAATATGATAAAGTAAATATTGATAGATGATATTGTAGAACCCATTTATCCTGTTCAAGTTTTAAGACATTATAAGAAACTACTGGGGAAATATTTTTTTATATACAAATGGAGAGCTTTACCGTAAATCTGAATTCATGGACACCTGGATCTGAATCCTGTTTCTGTCAATTGGTGTATAACTTTGAAGTTTGCTCAACCTTACTTTTGTAAGCCTCAGTTTTCCCATAATTGCAGTTGAGAAGATAATACATATGGATTTGTTGTGAGGATTAGTAAAAACAGTATATCTTGAGTACATGCACTAATCTCTTATCTCAATCTGAATAAGTTAGGTATGATGAAGATGACAGAGCATTGCATTAGAACCAAACTTTAGCCCATGCTTCTACAGTTCAAGTGTAATTTAAATCAATTTAATTAAATTAACATTTATAGAACATTTACTATAAGTGAGGTGGTATTCAAATATGCTCACTTTTTATAGATTATGTCTTGCCTGGTAGCTAACCAATCTCTGGAAATCTGTGTTTTAAATAGAATCTATGAAAATATAGTGTAGTGGTAGGGCCATGACATGCTTCAAAAAACATTTTAAATTATTCAAAGTACTACTTTTGTCACTTTTTGTCCCCTCCCAAAGTGGGCCTCACTGGCTTTGTGGCAAAGATGTCATGAAGTCATAACTTTTTCCTGTATTAGCAGTCATTGGAAAGGTTAAAGTTTAAAAACAATGAACAAAATAAAAGAAGAAATTAATGTGAATCTTCACTGGCCACTAAATGTACTCCCTGAGCTCTCTACATCTGAGAGATGGCAGAGATGAGAGGGGAGGGTAGATAAGTATTAGTTTTCATTTTTAAATGAGTTTTTCTGAGGATCAGAGGATTGCTTCTTATATCTATTTCACCTTCAAAATGGCATCGCTGAGTTCCCAGTAAAGGTTACTCATGAATCTGAGGATTTGCCTTCTGACTCAGAGTTTACTGGCATTTGCTAAATGTTTGGCTTTGTATTCATCTTTGCCTTTGACCATGATTAAAGTAAGGCATTGTCTCATTTATTAGATAGCACTCCCTGTGCTGAATCAGGTTGAATCATTTGACATTGGCCCCACAGTGGTTTGAATTACCCAGTGAATCTTCTCAAATGTTTTGTAACCAGAACCTGTTTCTACTATATTTTGATTCTTGTCTTCTCTGGCCCCTTAGTGCTGTGGAAGGCCAAACACTAGCTGCTGGAAGGTAACTGCTATGGCCTCTCTAGAAACACAGTCTTCACATGTAGCTTGAGGTATTCCTTCAGTGAGAGTTTTTGAAACATCAATTGCCCCTGTATCCCTTCTTCTTGGCTGTGTTTCTGTAAAGACCACATTTGGAAAATACAGTGTGTAAGTGGAGTTTCTCCCCCAGTTACGAATGCTAAAATATTCCTTCCTAGGTCCTCGTGGAAAAGGTCAAGAAATTAATTTTGGATGAATATCTTCACCTTCTTAGCCAGTTGCTGTATTAATGATCTCAAGACGAATTGCTCCTTAAACTGGCCCCAGCACAGGTCAGAGTGGAGTGAGAGTGTTCTCTATTTAATGAGGCAAGGATCAATGCCCCTCATATTTTATCACTGGCATAGAGGTGGAAGGAGTCATCCTGGAATTGAGAATGGCTAAGGAAGCCCAGCACCATTTATGGGGATATGAGTTCTGCTAAGAAGCTCACAAGCTTTGATGAGTCTAAACATTTCTTTTCTTTTTGCTTGATACCTTTTTAAAACTTCTGAAACTTACTTGAAAGGCAGAGAGAGAGAGAGAGCTTCCATTGTCTGGTTCACTGCCCGGATACCCATAACAGACAGGGTTAAGCCAAGCTGAAACCAGGAGCCAGGAACTCAATGTGGGTCACCCAGGACTAGAACCACCACCCATATGGGATGCTAGCACTATAGTTGAAAGATTATATATATATATATATATATATATATATATATGTAAAGAGTTGGAAGTTGCCACAGTGCTGACCCCGAAAATATTTTTTTAAAACACCATGAACTAGTACTTAATACTATAGATATTTCCCCGAAGTTTTTTTGATCCCTGTATCTGGTTTCCCTATTATATTTTAATAAGCTGAATTTTAAGGCCCATATTACTGTAGTTAGACATTTATATTGCTTAGTTTATTCACCGAATGGAATGACCTGACAAATGTGTTCTGCTCTTGGTTCTAACTTCTGCATGCCAATCAAGATCTTACCAAGGCACTTGCCAAGTCTTTAAAATGTCAGTACTTCTGAGTTTATTGTGTGTGTGGATTTTAATCTTTTTAACAATATAACTTTTGGATAAACTTTTTGGCATATTTATTAAAATAAAATGATAACCTTCATATTTAGGAGACTCCATGGAAATCCAGTGTAACTCCCTTGACTATGGGTTCTAATCCTAGCCCTCATTTACTCTGCACTTGTATTTGGCCTCTGAATTTTTCTCAAGTCAGCTGTTCGGGCAAGTTCTATCTACTGGCCAATTTGCCTTCCTTCCCCTATGTTGTTAGAGTCCTCCTGCCTGAGATAAGAGGTTGTTCATTTCTGAGTTCTGGGTGAGGCTTCCAGTTGTAACTATAGTTATTGTGGAACTTGGGTATATGTGGTGGGCAAAGAGTAGCACAAGCCATTTGATGATGCATTTAGGGAATATTTAAACCATTTGGGTGTTTAGGAAGCCTGTATACAGTTTGGGAAAGCTGAGATATCAGAGCAGAAAGAGACACAGATCATCTCAGTGTCAGTTTTGTGTTTTGGTTTAATAAACTACAAAATTTTAAGAATCAAACAGTCTCAAAAAGAATATATGGTGGATGGTGAACCAATGTTTGAATTGAGAAACTTACAGAGGAAAACTCTGCTCTTAGATATGTACCTGCAAAGTCTCCCCAATGAAAAAGTTAGGAGTAACAGCTGAGGTAGTTTATATCTGTGCAGTGGGTTTACTCTGCTGAGAAGTTACTCTTTTTGTGTTCTAAGATTTTTTGAGTATTGGCCAAGAAGACAGATCCTTCTCTTTGCAAATAAGACACAGTGATTTTTTTTCTAGAAGCTCAGAGCTTGCCCTCAGTTCCCACCAGGTGCTTCTTAATGTGCATGACAACAAGGCTGTGGTGTCCTTCCACTGGTGCCATTGATTGTCACAAACAATCACTGTTGACAAAATGATCCACAAGGCACATTGTCATGGAGAGTGGGTGAATTTTTGGTGCAAGGAGGAAAACTGTCTTCAGAATTCAAAACAGGGGGCCTGAACTTGACCTGTTGTGAGTAAATAGCATCTTCAGGACTATCCCATTGCATAGCTCCAACAACGTGGGGTTTAAAGTGGGGACACCATTCAATAGGATCCTTCCAGAACAAAGAAGCAAAGGATTCAAAAACTTTACTCCTGCTTTTCCAAAAGTGTAGGGGAGATGATGTGGCAATTAGGCACATTATGTCTGTTCCTGCTCTCCAAGCAATGCTATTGGCCAACTGCTTTCCTGACTTCATGATCCTTTAGGGTTATCTTCTTAGAGTTGTATTTATGAAATACTTGAAATCTGTTCTCTATATAGTAATAAAAATTTAAGAAATAATTTTTTCAAGGCCTCCTTAACCGTCCTTAAACACTTCTCAGTGTCTCCCATGTGAAATGGTAAGGTTTGTCTTTGGCTATCTAGTAGAGCAAGTGTCCCTAGAGATGCCAGAAAGTGTTTGATTCAGTCACCTGAGACATTTTTGGGTCTTTGCAGTTCAATTGTATGGGCATCCATGGAGAATCAGACAAACTGAAATTAGCCAAGCTTATAAAACATGAGTTGACTGTAAATGATAATTTGAGCTCGACATATTTAACCAGTTGCTAGCATCAGAGTCAGGTGGAATTTTAGTAGTTGTGTTAAAGAGTAGCAGATTGTAAGCATTAATTCTGAACAAAAAAATAATTATCCTATAATTTTAATACTGAATATACTATTTCCCAATATTTTTCTATATGAGATCTATAATAGCTTTTGTTATCTTTTTTTTAGAAAAGATTGATTTATTTCTTTGAAAGGCAGAATTATGCAGAGGTGGAGAGTAGTCATCCATTTGCTGGTTCACTCTTCAAGCATCTGCAACAGCTGGAGCTGGGCCGATCTGAAGCCAGGAGCTTTGTCGTGGTTTCCAAGTGGGTGCAGAGGACCAAGGACTTGGGGCATCCTACACTGCTTTCCCAGGCACATTAGCAGGGAGCTGGATTAGAAGTGGAGCAGCGGGGACTTGAAATGGCACCCATATGGGATGCTGGCACTGCAGGCAGTGGCTTTACCCACTGTATCACTGCACCAGCCCCAGCTTTTGTTATTTACACCTTACAGAGTCCCTAACAGTACAGAGCACAGGGTAAGTGCAGACTGAACTTTGAGGAGCGTGTGTCTGTGGGTATAAGAAAAATCTTAGGATAGTTAGCAAAACAATCAAGGAAAAGCAGATTGTAAACATGCAATGCATAATATCTGATACACAGAAAAAGAGTTATAAAATAGAGTATATGATTCAATGAGTAGAATGAAAAGTGCTAAGGTAAGTTAAGACTTAGAGTTTCCAAGAAAAAAGAGGTTCAACTAGAGAAAATATAATCTAGTGATATTAGTAGACAGACAAGGGCCTATTGGAGAAACGAATGATGAGTCATGCCCCTGAATGGTATCCAGGGAAACAGAAACTCCAGAAATATTAAACAGTGTATATCCAGTGTTGGCAAAATGATCTAGAAAGCAGGAGTGCTAGACTTGTTTTTCAAAGTCAAAACTGTGTGACAGATAACTTTTTTGGATAAAAATTTATATATTTATAATGCTTATGTACCTCGTATTGTTTTTTTCTAGAACAAATTATGTCCCCGGAGAGAAATTTAGCCAGGCCCATCTATTTTCCTGTACATATAACCGGTAGCTAATTTGTTGAGAGTTTGTAAAGGTACAGGCAGAAGGGGCACATTGTTCAGTCGATGGGATGTTAGGAAGGGCGGGATGTTCAGCAAACAAGCAGCAGGGCAACTGGAAATGCAGGCAGAAAAGACAGAAGGGCAGGCAGAGCGGAGGCGGCATTCAGAGCAGAATGGTGCTTCAAAAGAAATGCATACTGGACCCATATGGAAAGGAAAGCACAACTATAAAAATGAGGACTTAACCTCTCACATCTGAGTGGCACTATGAGGAGGTTGGACGTGGAGTGAGGATGAAGAAAGAGAAGTAAGAGCAAGTCAAAATAAAGTTTAATGATAAAACGAGGCAGCTAAACCCTTAAGTGAAATATGTAAACAAGGCACTGAAGTGGGGCCGACACTGTGGCACATCGGCTCAAGCTGCCCTTTGAGATGCCTGCATCCCATGTCTGGGTGGTGGTTCACCTCTCAGCTGCTTAGCTTCCAATCCAGCATTCTGCTGACACACTGGGGAAGGCAGTGGAAGATGGTGCCTGTCACCACGTGGGAGACCTAGATAGTGTTTCTTGCTCCCGTCTTTGGCCTGGCCCAGGCCCAGCTACTTGTGAACATGTGGAGAATATTTAATTCTTGAGAAGAATTTTCAGAGCAAAGACAATGAGAAATGTATGATTATAAAATGATTAAATATATAAAAAATAAACTATACCAAAGCACACATTCAAATGTACATAGAAGAAATCATTATTTGAAGTAGGGGGATGAACATCTAAGGGAGAGTAGGACAACAGGTCATCAGGAATGAGAGGAGGAAAAGCTGAGACATACTGTCCTTGTATGCCTCTCATTTGCAAAGCCTTTTCAGGGCACAAATAATTTGGAAGGCAACTTAGAATCACTTTCCCATGGGAATAATATATCGAATTAAGTTTCTAGGCATGTTCTCAAAATTATTTTTATATAAATATGAATCTGCAGTATATAGTATATCAGCAGTAATATTTTACTATTTCAGTAGTTTGACTTTAATTAACCACTGTGTCTCAGACTGTCTTTCATAAGCTTGGCAGATTGAGGAGTTTTGAGAGCTCAAATGACTTGTTAGGTTCCACAGGCATTTAATAGAGCCTCTTCACCAGTTTATGAAGTCAGGCCATCTTCTGTACTTTGCTGCCTATTTCCTTTTCAAAAATGTCTCGTTTTATGTTATTTGAAAGTAATACATCCTGGGTAGTCATTAAATGCTAGAATATTTATTCGTTCTTTGCTTTTCAAAATAAAGAAGGCCTTTCCACCTTCTGGTTCAGGACTTAGGAAAATAAAATACCTTTTTTTTTTTTTTTAACAAACAATGATGTAACAACAGCAATTAAAAGTATATTACGTCTTATGCAGGAGTAGTATCAGAAAGTAGGACATTATTTAAACGATCTTTTGGTGGTATATAGCTGGCTGCCACTACAACAATGTATAAATAAAATGAGAAAACAAGATTATGTTACATGAATAGAAAATGCATAATAAATTCTATACAAGTAGAATTGAATTTTTACAAATGTCATTTTAACATCTGGCTCTGTAAGAAGATAGTTTAAAAATCTTTCTGACAGTCCTTAAATATTTTATTTTTGCTGATAAGGAGAAAAGAAAAATATTATAAAACAAATGTATTGAAAAGTTCCTTGACATAGAGACAGTAACCCTTTACTGCAGACAAGTCTGGGAGGAGCAGAAGAACAGATGGAGAGAAGTGAAAATGCAGAATGCTAGAGAATGGAAGAGCAGAGAAGGGCTTGGAGGCGAACGTGACCAGTAGGATGCAAGTGGCAAGTCCAGTCGATGGGCCTTCACTGGCACTCCAGTCAGAAGGACAAACTGTTTATTGTGGCAGAGATGTCAAAAGTCTGCCTCCTCCTTCCAGCCAAGGACTTGATGTTTTTGTTCTTGTTAGCTGTATCCTCAAAACTGATCCATGTCCTTAATTTGTCTAGAGCTCTTTGAACTAATTATTCAAGTTCATTTGTTCAAGGGAAACTAGAACCCTCCTATCCTACCCTCACCAAAACCTACCTTTTTAAATATTTTACTTCTGTTCTGGAAATTGACGATACAGAATTGTGCTAATGCATAGTTCATACATTCTAATTTTGTACATATCGATACAGAGCCTGCTGCTGGCCTGTGACATAGCTGGTTCTATTTAGATCCCAAGGATGACCAACTCTACAAAAGAGTCCTATATTTGGACATTTATGTTCACTGCCTCCTTTTACTTTACTGTTTTCATTACCTAAATCTCTGCATCTCTACTAGTATATTCTCAAGACTGATGTTTCCTTGTCATTTTGGTTTCAACCCAAATACTACCTTTCTATATGACTTCCATTAGCAGTCAGAAGGACACTGGCACTTTTTATCCAATTACCCAAGTTTATTATTTTTATCTAAACTTATCACCTCTGTATTATTTTGTGGTCTTTCTACAGGTAATAAGTTAGAGTATAGTAAGATGAGTCAATCATATTCAATGGTGCATCTCTAACACCTAGAAAAATACTAAGTCACATAGTTGATCCTTAATAATGATTAGATATATTAATGTGAGCTTATTCTGTACCTTTCCTCCAAACCCGTGTATTTATGCTCTACCAGTTGTCAGGAGGATTTTTTTTTTAAGATTTATTTATTTATTTGAAATAGTTACACAGAGAGAGGAGAGACGGAGAGAGAGAGGTCTTTCATCTGCTGGTTCACTCCCCAGTTGGCTGCAACGGCCGGAGTTGCACCAATCGGAAGCCAGGAGCCAGGAGCTTCCTCCAGGTCTTCCCATGTGGGTGCAGGAAACCAAGGGCTTGGACCATCTTATACTGTGTTCCCAGACCATAGCAGAGAGCTGGATAAGAAGTGGAGCAGCTAGGTTTTGAACCGGCGCCTATATGGAATGCCAGCACTGTGGGGGGGGGGGGGTTTACTACTATGCCACAGGGCCAGCCCCAGGATATTTACTGAAGTTCTCACAATTTTCCTGTAAATGCTTCCCCTTTCCTACCATAAAACTAGCAATTGTATTTCTTCAGTCCACAAACATTGAATACAAATATAAAACTCTGTCTTACTCTCTGTTTTGAGAGGAGACTTAAGTAGTTCTTTGTATTCTCCTTAGTAATTTAACATGTAACTGATAACATCAAAAAGGTCATTCACTCATAAATTCTGGAAGATCTTTGCTCTCATAGTAAGTTCCTGAGAAAGGCTACAGTTGGGGAGAGATCCCTTGGAAGCCATTTTGATCCCTTGGGCAGAAACATTGGGAAAGTGATAAGGATCAGATACAGTATGTGGTGAATAATGTATTTCAGTTGTCTGATGCCTAATGGTAAAATCTTGACCTCAGTAACTGTGATGGAGAGAGGAAGACAAGAATACCATCCTGTGAAGCATCTCGAGAATGTAACAATGACTTGGGTAGGGTTCCCCTTTTTGCCTTCACAGGACTTTGAGAAGAGCTTGCTTGAGTTGTCAGATATAAGGCTGTGCCTTGATTTCCTTTTTTTCTTCCCACTTGTGACTGTTTATAGGTAAAGATGGAGAATGCATCTCCCCTTCTCTTGGAATCATCTTTAAATTCTCCCTTACTTGCCTTGTTGTAATTCTAGGTAGTAGTAAATGGGAAGACACTAAAATTTAAACGTCTCTCTTATTCTTTGAATGTTGTTTCTCTGCCAGTTAAACAAACATGGGTGGAGTTGGGAGTAGTAAGTGTTGATGAGTCAGAAAAAATTACATATGTAAACTGGATAGAATACAAAGAAAGCTAATTAGGTACTTTTATTTTTCTGTTAAATCGATCTGTATTGGAATAGAGCATTAGATTTCAAACAGAGTAGGGGAGGTTCAAGAAGGCAGTGTAATTTTTAGTTATTTTAAAGTCCAATGCCCAGTCTTTTCAAAGAATCTTTCTCTGTCTTTGATTGTCCTTGATTGCCAGGGACTTGAGAGGTGAGAATGCCTGAGGTTATGGGATGATGTACTAATGGGGAGGGATGGAAAGGGGCTCAGTGGATATATGTAATGGTAAAGAGGTATATGACACTTCCTCAAGGAGATTCCTCCTTTCTGTAGGGCAGAGGAAGAGGGGAGAGGAAAGGCTTCTGATGAGCACACACTGTAACTCAGTTTTTTTCTCATCCATAATTTGATATTTAATTTATTGTCCAATATGGGACACTCTTCACAGTAAAGCAAGGGACTATTGATAATTAAGATTTAATAATTAGAGATTTAATTTACTTAGAGATTACATCATCTTAATATAGTCTATAAAGGCACCGTATAAAGTCTTTCATCTCATTCAAAATAAATTAAACTCAGCAACTATGGTGGATCTTAGATGAGAAAGATAAATGGTATTATTTTAAACACTTGAGAAAATGCTTTACTTACCATTCATCCTATATTGCATCTTCAAAACCGAATTTCAATTGGCTTGGGAGTCTCCCCTGGTGAAGTCAGTTAGTCTCTATCAGCCATTCACCTGACTTAGTGTGAATGTATGCATTACAGCATTTTCTTGAACCTGTTTTGATTGAGACCTAAAAATTCAGAGTTTCTAAAGTGTAGATACTAGAGAGGCGTGTGTGTGTGTGTGTGTGTGTGTGTGTGTGTTAGGAAGCAAAAATTAAGAGAAGTCATCAGGTAAAAAAACAAAAAAGGCTATAGTCTTCTTTCAAAAAAAAAAAAAAAAAAAAAGAAAAATTTGAGAGACAGAATTACAGAGAGAGAGTTCTTCCATCTGCTGGTTCACTCCCCCAAATGGCTACAGTGGCCGGAGGTGGGCCAACCCAGAGCCAGGAGTCAGGAGCTTTTTTTGAGTCTCCCATGTGTGTACAAGGGCTCAAGCAGTAGTGCCATTTTCCACTGCTCTCCAAGGCACATTGGCAAGGAGGTTGATCAGAAGTAGAGCGGTTGGAACTTGAACCTGAACCTGTATGGGATGCCAACACTGCAGGTAGAAGCTTAAACTAAGCCACAGCCCTGGCCCTGCCATAGGCCTCTTCACATCACTGTCCTAAGTGTGCCTGAAAGATGAACCCTGATTATAGCAGGGAAGTTCCGATTACTTCTGCCTTTTCACTAGTACTGAGTTTTGCTACTTTAATTCTACTGTGCCAACCAGTTTAACAAAAAATAATTTTATAGTTGTTTCTAAAAGTTTGCGTGACAAGGGGTAGGTGTTGGCACAGCAGTTAAGTTGCCAGCTGGGGCATTGCCACATCTCATATTGGAGGGCTTGGTTGAAATCCTGGCTCTTCTGCATGCTAACACACACCCTTGGAGATGGCAGATGATACCTCAAGTTCTTAGGTCCTTTCTACCTCCATGGGGACCATGATTTGAGTTCAGGGATCCTGGCTTCAGCTTGGCCCCAGGCTGTTGTGAATATTTAGGACATGAATCTATGGATGGAAAATCTGTCTCTGTTTTTATGCTTTTCAAATGAAATGAAAATAAATCCTTAATTTTTTTCCAAAGAAAGATTTCATGATAAAAGAAAATAAAGCAAAGAAAGAATACCTGAGAGGATTAACTAGTATATATTAAAACCTTTGAGTTATAGGAATAAAGTCCTAGATAAACACCAATTCATTATCATAGATTTCCTCTGTTCTTGCAAAGTGAGCTAGAAAAATCCATATGGTTGCATTTTAGTCCTATGAAGTAACATTTCAGAAATTCTGTCCTCAGAGCTCAAGATATTTCAGACATATGGTTTTGCCTTAATATGTCCCGATGTCATCTCATTCCTGCATTTCATTTTACATGTGTAGACTCAGCCAACATGGATTTTAAGTGAAACTGCCTCTCTCTTAGACATTCGAGCACCTGACTCAGAATTAAACTTCTAACATTTCGTAGGTCAACCTTAAATCAGTGATGGAGAAGAAAAGTGAACAGAAGGTCTATTGTACATTTGTCTGAGGGGGAACATGAAAAAAAGTGAATGGCTTGAGAAGCTATGGTAACTAAAGCTGCTAGCAGAGAAATGTGACAGTCACAGAGTGTTCTTGAAGCACTGGGATAGAAGAACAGATTTCTGATTTATGCTTCAGAGTCTGGAGATGGTGAAAATCCATTTGTGAGAGTTTAATGTGAAGAAGGCATACACTCTGAAAAATTAAGTTTACAGAAATCATACCGCATATGAAATAGTCATTTACACATGAATTATGTTTAATTACTGAATAGATTAGAAAATATAGATTTGTGTCTGTTTATATCGTCTATAAACAAATACCGGTTTATTAAAATGACACATAAGTGATGTGATCTCATTACTTCTGCTGCATGGGCTAGGTAAGCTCCTCTGCCATCACTGGCAATCCTCATACCAACACTTAACAGAGAAAGAAAACTCCAGATGTAGAGTTCCGTGGATCATTAAAAATGTTGCCTCCGCTGGTCATACTCCCACCCTCAATTCCTGCTCAAGGAAAGGGTGAAACATTCTACCCCACCTCCACGTCTTCAGCACAGAGAGTTCTAGAAGCTTTGGAGTTTAGAGATGGTGAATTCATTTGTGAGAGTTTAGTCAATGTGAGAAAAGCATGTACTCTGAAAACTTGAGAGCAGAGAGATTTGCCCTCTTGTCATTCTGTCCTCCTTACTCTCACAGTAACAGTTATAGAAAGAAAATATTGCTTTCTGGGAATTATTCCAGAAAAGAGGGACCAAACAATAAACTCAGTGGGCAAAGGCAGAGGGAAATGAGATCTAGAAAGTCTAAGAACATGTGAAAAAAAAAGCATTAGGCAAAGATGAGAAAGAAAAAGTTTCAAAATTATTAAAAGAGAATAAATATGGTAAAGAAGATAATTTTCAATGTAGAAAAATGAATGAAAAATTACTGTACATTCTAAACAGGGAACTTACTAGTTTCTGAATTACCAATAACTCAAGGAGAAAGAAAAACTAAAACTAAATGTAAAAATAGAACATTAATTTAAAGCTATGATATTGATGACTAAGTGTAGTGTTGCCTATGATTCTTGTTTTTAAATATCATGAACTATCTGTATGTTCCTCAGTATTAAGATATTTCAGAATCTACGCATACTTAGAGTTGAGTAGGTAATACATGCAGATATCTAAATTATTTGTTAATTTTCATTTAAATAATCTTGATTTTTGTATACAATTAAAAGAAAACCTAACAAGAATACAGGGAAAGGTCTAAGATGTAAAGAGAAAATAGTATAGGAAATAAAAATATATATATGAAAAGCAGCTTTTTATTTTTCTGATTAAAATTTGATTTGTATATTCCCAGTATTTTCCTTAAGAATTTGAAATGTGACATATCTACTTGTGATCCTGGCTCCACCCGCATTTCCTGCTGGGCTTACTGACAGATTTGCTCATTTACTTACCTTTCCTGGCAGAGCAAGCTGTGATACATCACTGGGTAAATTGCATGTGCTTTTGCTTTATATTTTTTCTAACATTCATATATTTGGACTGTGGTAGAAAGCTAGAGAAATACGGTGTCTGTAGTTCTTAATAGTTGACAGGTCTACTAATATTTCTTTGGTATTGGTTCTGCTTCTTTTCTAAACCTGATCCAAAAATAAATGGAAATACGTTAAATATATCTAAACACTTTTTGTGCCAGTTTGGTGACTGCCTTTGCCAGTGTAATTTTTGATTTTTCTTCCTAAGATATTCTGTTCTGGAGATTTCTGAAATAAGAACTTTCTGTGACCTTGTGCACCAGGGCAAAAATGTCTGTCAACCTTCATGACATTGAAGGAGAGTCTTGGAAAACCACTTTGTTGATTAAAAAAAATTACTGGACGGAGAATTTGTTTTCCCCTCCTGACTTAAGTTCAATTTTCCCCTTCATTTGCTAAAAGGTTTGGTCTCTTAAAGCGTGGCCTGCATATTTGCTCTTTGCTGTGCTTAGACAATATGGACTTGACTTGGTATGCTACATACAGGCACCATGCAAACCTTAAAACGTAGATGGGTGTATGTAAAGCTTCAAACCAGTATCACATGATTCTCTATATACCAGCAACCTGAAAAATACAATGGTGACTCGTTACATTTTGAATTTCTGTCCTGTTTGCATTTGGGAAATAAATGATTGCTTCCCATGGGAAAAATAAGAAAGGGAAGGCAATGATTTATGTAATAAATACTATGTAAATCATTTTTATTCATATCGACCCATTTATACTAAAAGACAATCTTCTGGCAGATAGGACAATCAGGAAGAAACTCATGTTTGGGAATGATTAAGTAGCTTTAAAAATTACTAAGATAGTATAAGAATTGAGTGTAAGTATTAAGTATAAATTTCAAGATATTGGAGGTAACAAAAGAAGTGAAGACAGATCCAACATTATTGGCCAGGATAATACTGATTTCAAAACATCTGTCCTATTGTCAAATATTATATTCTGTATGACATTCTGCATATACAAGGTGGCTTCAAAAGGTTTTCAAAAATTGAAATTAAAAGGTAAGTGTATTTGGGCCCCAAATATTTTGAAATCAGTGCATAGATTTTTTTGACCATGAACTTACTGAAGACCTTGCAATAGCCTGGATGTCATATCTCTTGGACCTTTTTAATAGTGATATAGAGAAGATAAACACACTCTCCAAGTTACAGGGGAATACATTTTTAAAGGAGGAGATGGATGGATACACCTGTTTGAAATTATATTTGCTTTTAATATTGCCACATCATCTGACTTGGACATACAGACAATGTGGTTGTAGCAGCTGTTATCCCACTCATCATTTGGGTTGATTCAGCCATTCTGGCTGCTGACACCATCTGACACTTAGTCTGTGACACTTAACCTTCAGACAAAGATCCCTAGTGGATGGTGACATTTTCATGGATTAACTGAACCTTTTCCTCTTTATCTCAATGCTTCTGCACTCAGACACAGCTTTTAATTCTTCATATTTACCAGGTTTCTACTGTGTTTTATCAAATTGGGGCTTCACAGGTAACACATCAACTGAGTATTACCTTGAAAACAAACCAGACAATGACAAGGAATGACTTGCAGATAAATTGAATAATTATTAAGTCAGATAGTCATCTAAGATCTACTCGTAGTTGAGATTTTCTCTTTGATTTAAATCCTATTAACTGAGAATCAATAAAGTTTCACTAAAATGGTAAATCATTGCCTTAAAGACAATTTAGAGACATGAAATATTAGCTCGGAAGTCAAAGGATGTGGATTCAAGTTTCAGCTCTTCAATTAGCTGACCACATGACCTTGAACCAGTCATTTAATCCTTTTAGATCTTGGTTGTTTCATCTGCAAAATGATGGGAGGGTGTTGGAACAGATCACCATTAAGTTTTATGAGATATTTAAAAAGATTCAAATTTTCTCAACTCTAATATGAATCTAAAAGTTCAGAATCCAAAAGTATTCCTTCATAAGGGAAGCATGATCTTTGCGTTGCCGATTGTTTTACCATACGTAATCATACGACTGATTTAATTCTGTGTAGCAAATCGGCACAATGCAGCAGCTTAAAATGACATAGTTATTATCTCACACTTTCTTTGGGTCAGAAGTCTGAGCACAGCTTATATGCATCCTAACTCTGGGACTCACAAGGTTGCATTCATGGTGCCACATGGTGTGCATGCTCTCCTCTGGAGGCCCACCTGCGAGAGTCCACATTCAAGTGTATCCATCTTGTTGGAAGAATTCACTTACTTAAAGCTGTACAGTTGAGGGTCCCAGATTTTTCAGACTGTTCATTGGAGGCAGTGTACAGGTGGTAGTGGAGCTGTAATTTTTTTTGCTGTTTTGTCTTTCTAGATAAGACCACCTACTTCATCAAACCTGTGAGAATACTTAGTGCCAGTCTCCCTAAATGGAGTTCTATATAATGTAAAATCCATAGTAGTGATAACTCCCATTACCTTTGTCACTTACAGTAACTCGATTATAGGAATGGCATCTCATCACATTTGCTGTTGGTTAGAATGACATCAAAGGTCATGTCCATCCTCAAGGGAAGGGGGTTGCTCAAAGGTGTGAACAGCAGCAGACAGTAATCATGGTGGTCACCTTTGGGTCTATCACATTAGTATTAATAATATCTGAACTTTCACTTTGTTCTTTATATCACTTTCTAAATCTGTATCATCATTGCTTATTTTATGTTGGCAAACATGATACAATGAATTTCTTCATTTTATTTATGCAAAAAATGAAAAAGAAGATCAGTAACTTACCCTAAAGAGATTATTTTGAGTATTTTGATCTTTCAATATTTAAGTTTCCAAAACTTGTCCCATGGAGGCTGTCTATATTCAGCCTATTTCATTGTTGAGAAAGATAACACTAAGCAGTAGTGTGTAGTTTGAGATTTCATAGACCAAGTAGCTAAGTTCTCAGAAATATAAGAAAATAAGACAAGGAAGTAGCATGTATCTTTGTGCAGACATCAAAGTAATTTTGAATGCATGTAGATAAGTGAAGCATGATGACACTGGTTGAGGGTATGGAGGGTATAGATTCGGAGGTGCTCACATGTTGGTCTTTGCAGGTTTTTGAATGGCAAGGTCTGTGCAGTGGCAATAGATTGGTGGGAGATAAGCTGAAAATCCTTGATGCTGTCTGTGGAGTCACTGGAAGACTGCCCTTGCTTTACTGGAATTCATAGACTCAATCTTTGTAGCCCCCTACATCCAAAGAGAAAAGTGATTCCAACAGAAACTTGATTGTAAGAGAGCATGACTTTTCAGTCAGGAGCTAGCTATATTCAAAGTAAAACTGAAATAGCTGTGTAGCACAGTTTCTTCTGCTCCTTCTACCAATGTGCTATGTGAAGCTAGAGTCAGGTTCATTAATACCAATGAGAAATATTGGGTTTAGTCTATTTTTCAATTCACTTAGCTTTCTTTTAAAAAATTGAGAGGTTTGTCTTTGTCATATGGTGTGTCATGATTAATCAGATATATTGGATGGGCAAATGGTTTAATAGTTATTGCAATTTGTCACATCAGACATGGCTTATCATGCATTATTAATACCTACATGTAAAATTAGTTAAACTGGGTCTGGCTTCTGTTCGAGAGTGTGTGTTCACAGTAGCGAGTTTGAAATAAACCTCACAGGAATGGTTTAGCCAATATCATCTTATCCTTTCATTTCAGTATCAGGGCATCCTCAGATGATAATTAAGTCAAGGAAAGCTGCATGCAGTAGGAGGGCAAACAGCCATCCCATTGAGAGGAGGAGGTTTCACCTTCATTAACATCGAGACCTGAGAGGTCACATAATCTAGAAAGGTGCTGTTCTTTTTTTTCCAAAGCAAGATGAAAGTTCAGAAATGTGTTTATTTTTTTTAATGCATGTTATTTGCCAGTGTTAAAATGTGTTTATTTTGGTACTTATTTTCTTTTGCTAAATTTGGTAAATATTCAATTATACATTTTAAACAAATAATAGATCTTGGTGCCTGCTAGAACTAGATAAAATTGCAGAACAGTAGGTATCTTGTTCTTGTCTACATGTCAGTGTCTACCAGCAGTAACAGGTTACTTTTAGGCGTATGTAGAAGTCAAGTCTTCTGTGTTTCTACTTCATTCTAGAAAGGGCTTTTGTCTGTGTGTCTAATATAACACCCACTGAGTAAATTTTTCAAGTGTTTATTCCATTAAAAGAGAGGACTTTATTACAAGATAATTAAAACCCTGGTGCAACCTTGGGTGCCTCATATTTTTACATTACTTCTGATTCCAACTGCTTCTGTATTCTTTTGTTCGAAGGATATTGCATTCCCAGTACAAAAAGTCCTAATGGTCACTCCAATGGTAGTGCAGATTTCCATCCTTCAAACTCTGCGCTCTGCCAAGTAGTTTCACATTTTCAATAACTACTAGAAATTCCCATATATTAGCAAAAAAGTTATATTTTATCTAATTGATAAAATCCATTTTCTAAAGTACTTACCACCTACTACATACAGTGAAATATTTAGAAGTATTAGAGTCTACAGAGAGATCATAATACACTTGGGAATTGAAGGTTAGAATATTCAGCTAGAGTGTAATTTTTATCAAATTTGGGACATATGGATTTTGTATGTTACAGATATTCAGACATCTGCTAAGGCTCGAGTTGTCAGCTAGCTCTTTATGAAAAAGTTCAAATTTGAATTTGGGTAGAAGTTGGCTGCAATTTAGATGGGTAAATGGACAAGGAAGAATACTGCGTAAGAGGAACAATATTAATAAACATATAGGATTGTTGTATTGTGAGTGCTGCAAGTGACAATATGAAACTGACTTGTTGAGGTAATTGCCTTAGGTACATAGTGTAAAATGTCAAATGATGGACTACTTTTTACATGGATCAATAAAGCAGTTAGATTCTATGTACCAATTGATTAGGAGCTCCTGGACCTTCTGTTTGCCTCCAGAGAATTGGCATGTTGAAAGTACAAATTCACCCAGGAACAGTGAGAAGAGTTCATTTTGAGATGTAAAGTTATTGTTGGCAGCCAGTTGACACATAGGTGATAGGCGGAAGAGCATGTTACAACCTTCTTAAAGTATTTCTTTCTACTGGGGCATTAACACAAGAGCACCTTCTACTTTGTGGAAAAGGATCATGATGTAGTAGAATAAGCTGTAATCAGTCATTGAGTGTGAATCTGAGGCATCTTACAAGTTTCATGCTCATCCCAATAGAACTTTTTTTTTAGCTGAGTCTATTTAAAATTTGTTTCTGAAATTTCAAAAGGCAGTAAAATTGTAACTTCTGTCAATGAAGCCTAGAAATACTTCTGCTATGATGTTACTAAAATGATGACTATTGATTGGGTTTGCCTCAGTTTTATATCTGATAGGTTCTTCATGAATTTTCATAAGCAAAAGAAAAGTATCCATAATCTATGACATCAAAGTGGATTTGCTGTTTAATACAGTGCCATTTATGTTATTTTGAAGTAAGCTTGATTGTCTTTTCTGGAATGCATCCTCAGTGCACTCCACTTTGTGTGTAGTGATGGTATAGAAAATATCATCAATAGCGAATGTTTCCAGGTACTGTCTGAGCCTTCTATATATAGTCTGTCCTTCTTTTATAACTTGTACGAGAATGTATATTCAATCTTCCTTGTGTTGTTATCGTGACCCGGATACTCCCCCTAATAAATAATGATAACTTTATCCGTGAGATTATTTTCTATAGAATAATTCCTATCGATAAGACTTACTGTTTTTTTTTTTTTAAATCCAACTAGGATTCTATAAAGTTTTGCTTTAAATATGCAAAGAAAAACCATCTAGTAAGGCTGGCTGGCTAATTCTAGAGTTATTTTAATCCTAGTGAAGAATTTTAGGCACATCTATAATTTGTATCAAATAGTTCTTATATTGTTCAACAAAAAACTGTATAAATTAATAGAAGAATCATAATGTTTAAAGAAGCTTTAGACTGTATTCCTTCTAGAGTTTTCTGACAGATGGCCAGCAGCTGCAAATTATTTGGCATGCATTTACTTTGAATCTTTTTAAGCCTGTAAGTAACTGGAAGTTAGATGCAAAGATACAACCAGTGTATGCAAAGATTACAACCAGTGCACCTCAATCCTGACAGTACCTGTCACATTTTACCCTGTTGCTTTACACCTGGATGCTACCTTCAGAAGGCACTTGAGGATTTTATTTTCCCTGTGCAGATTCTCCTCTTTGTTTTGTAATTAAAAACTAATTGGTTGTGGGGGGTGTTTGGCCCAACATTTAGGATGCCTGTTAAGTGGTCTGTGTCCCATATTGAAGTGCCTGGATTTGGTACTGTTGCTCTTGATTCCAGCTTTCTGCTAATGCACACCATGGGAGAGAGAAAGAGTGGTGATGGCTCAGTTGATAAATTATGTTCCTACCATGTATGTGGTAGAAGTGGATTGAGTTCTCAGTTCCTGACTTGGGCCTGGCTCAGCCCCGAAGGCATTTGGGAAGTAAATCAGAATATGGCACATGGGAATTGTCTCTCTGCCTCTCAAATAAACAAATGAATAAATAAATTTGAAAAATATTAATCAGTATTGGGTTAAGAGTATGTGGAAGAACTCTAAAATTTCTAAAATCTGAAAATACAGAGTCTCTCCTTGGCTCAGAAAGTATCTAGGATGACAATCTAACATACTTCTAACCACATTATCATCTACTTGATAATTTACACGTGCATAATTCATTGCTATCCATTGCCAATTTATATATCAGGAAAATTTTATAAAGAAAGTTAGAATTTCATTAACACTGCACCTGTGCTCTAGATTGCAGCATGATCTTAAAGAAGTATAAAATATCTGGGTTTCGTTATGTTTTATTTTCAGTTGACAAATAATTGTATATATTTATGGGGAACAATGGATGTGATACTCTGATGCATATATACATTTGGAAGATGCATGTGAATAATCAAATTAGGCTACTTAGCATATCTATCACCTCAAATGATTTTCATTTCTTTGTTTTTAAAAGATTAATCTATTTTGCAAAACAGCGTTACAGAGAGAGGGAGAGACAGATCTTCCATTTGCTGGTTCACTCCCCAAATGGTCACAACAACCAGGGCTTGGGCCCAGCTGAAGCCAGGAGCCAGGGACTTCCTCCAGGACTTCCACATGACTGGCAGGGGGCCAAGTACTTAGGCCATCTTCCGTTGCTTTTTCCAGGCCATTAGCAGGGAATTGGATGAGAAATGGAGCAACCTGGACACAAACCAGCACTTATGTTGGACGCTGATGTTGCTTTACCGCAATGCTGTCCCTCCATTTCTTTCTGACAAGAACTTTTAAAATCCTCTGTTTTAGCTATTTGGATACTTTCACTATGTTGTTGTTAATCAAAGTCACTAGGTTGTGCAATAGAACATCAGAACATGCTTCTCCTGTTCGCCTGAGACTTGGTAAGCCTGGACCAAAGTCTCCCCTTCCCCGCATCTCCAGTCTCAGGTAACGATCATTCTGCTCTCTGCTTCTGCAAGTTCAACTGTTTTAGATTCCATGTTTTAGTGAGGTCATGCTGCATTTGTATTTCTCGGCCTGGCTTATTTCACTTAACGTGAAGTCATAAAAGTTCATCCCTATTGTTATAAATGATGGAATTTCCTTTTTTGTTTTTTAAAGAATATTGTCCCATTATGTATATATACAAAATACTTGAATGAATAGTTTCTTGTTTTTTAAAAAACCATTATTATTTGTAAGATTTTAGTACTATTTGGGATCAGAGAAAGAAGGTGGAAAAGTCTGTTTACCTGAATTCCCCCCTGGATGTATGGGCTGCATTGTTCTGAGGAGTTGCTGAGATGTTAGCTTGTTTATTTAGACCAAGGTCTTCTAAGATGGGAACCTTTTGATACTTAACATTCCTTAAAAGGGCCAAAGTTGAAGACTTGCCCAGGACTCTTTTTTTCCTTCTCAGTGCCTTCTTTTTAAGAAACTCTAATCCTTTTCCAAGCAGGATTTTTGAAGGATTATTATTATTACTATTATTATTATTTTGGTGAGTGGTTCACACTAAAACCAATTATGTAAGTGACAGGGTGAAACAGGCAGTGTGTGAAAGAGTAGGCTGCCTATGGAATGCATGTGCTGCCAGAGAGAATAGCTTCCCATCCTAGCCGTGCAACATCTTTAGCAAAGCAGGCATAGAACTCAAGGGTCTTATTCCCACTGTTCCACTCTTGCCACCCAATGCTGCTCTGCTTTCCTCCACATGCCAGTAAATCATCTGAATGTAAGAAAAAGAAAAGGAAAGAAAAAGTTCCTCAGTATCAAGAAAAGTGAGATGGCAAGAAGACAATGAGGCGTTGGGAAAGACACTGGTTCCAGAAATTGGATTCTGGGCATGTATTGCCGGGATGGAGGACTTTTATTTAATTTTATAGAAAAATGTTCGGGTTATTTTACACTGAGATGTGAAATCTCATTTGCAGCTAAGCCCCGGAGGGAGTAAAAGGAACTAGAGGAGCTCATAAAGACAAACGTAATAGGATTAATAAGAAAAAGGCTGAAGACATAAGCCTTTATTGTAGGAACTCAGTGCTAAATTTTAGCATTGATGAAGGGTGAAATGTCGATACTTACCCAAACAGTTGTGCCTTCAGGGAACAACAACTGAAGGATGATGCCTTCGTAGGTTTATGCTGCTGGGACAGATTATCTGTTCGTCTCATAAGAGGGGCCACGCCGGTAGAACAAGGAAGCAAAGTCACTGTGTGCTAACCATTCCTGAATCCTCATTCCTAGAAGTGATTCTCAAATTGTATTTTAGCTAATTAAAGGAAAATTTAGGGTTGCATAAAAATTCATTGAGTTAAGCATTGGAAAATCATTTGATAATGGCCAGAATGTTAATTGCTTGTCATTTTGACTTGAGGAAGACCAAGTAGGCCTTTAAATCTAGAACGGCCATTCATATGAGAGCTGCAGATTGCTCTTGAACATGTATTATATTATGTAAGATGGTAATCAAATTGTTGGTGCTAGAGTTTTTTTTTCTTCTTTTATAAAAGTTGATTGCTATGAAATGATTTTGGCTGAGAATGTGGCTGCTGAAGCTATTTAAATAACTATACCGAAGGGAACATCATGTAGTTATTTTAACTGTGCAGTCATATCTATTGTCAGGGTAATATTTGCAGCACCTATATTGTAAGTGGATAAAGAAGAAGGTGTTGACTTTAGGCTAGGAAAAGTCTGGTACTGATGATTTCAGTTCTCATAGGGCTTCATTCATTTTTCTAATTTATGGTGCTGAATTGACTTTTTCCAGTATTACTTTCCTAATAATATGAATTTTTAAGTATTAGTTTAAAGCAGTATTAATGCTGGCAATTTGACAGTTTCAGTGAACTGAATTATTATACTTACCAGGGGAACCAGTTTGACCATTTTATACACTGTAGATAAAGATGTAGCTGTACTTCAGAAATAGTGTGAAGCATGAGAGGACATTTCCATCTGTCAGTGAAATCTTTGTCAAACACTCACATTTCATATATATAAAAATAGATGGATATAATGGATTCAGAAATAGAAGCTATAGGTGGATGGATATATGTCTTAGAAAATGAAAATTAACATTCTAATTTGATGCAAGGCAAGAACATATATACAAAGTCTTCCTTGATTTAAATGTTTAAATTACAAACACTTAAAAGTTTGTGTTCAAGTCTTCCTTGATTTAAATGTTTAAATTACAAACACTTAAAAGTTTGTGTTCAAGGTTTGCATTGTGGCTTACAAGGTTGAGTCATAGCCTGTGACACAGGAATCCCATGTTAGAGTGCTGCTCTGCCTCTGATCCAGCTCCCTGTTAATGCATCTGGGAACACAGTAAGAGGTGGATCAAGTATGTGGGCCCTGCCACTCATATGGGAGATGCTGGTGGAGTTCTAGGATCCTGGCTTTGCCCTGGCACAGCCCCTGCCATTGCCACCATTTGGGGCATGAACAAGCAGATTGAAGATTCTTTGTCTCTCTGTCTGTCTCTCTGTCTCTCTCTCTCTCTGTCTCTGTGTGTGTGTGTGTCTGACTTTGAAATAAATCTATAAAAACGATTATTCTCAATAATCTGATAATAAGTACCTTCATATGCAGTAGAGACATTATATGTAACTCCTCCGTTTAGATTATCTTAATGAGGTGATGCCAGTTAGGATGGCCAATTCTTTTTTACATGTTTGTTTAATTGAAGCACCTCTAACCTACAAGCCTATATTTTAATACAAAAAGACTTTTAATTTAGGACAGTTTCATTCAAAGAGCAGTGCGTGGTCCCGCAGTGTCAAGTGGAGATGTAGTTTTGCAAAGGGAACACAGATTTTAGTTTAGTTATTAGGAGTTCCTGTTTCTAGTGCTTGGACATATAGAAAAATGAACAGAAGAAGAAAAGATCCTTACCTACCACATTTCATGTCTTCACTGTGGCTGTCATCATTATCATGGTTACCATTATCATCTCCAGAAACATCACCATCCTCAGACCTCGGGTCTCCTGGTTAAAAATGATCCCTGTGTATACAGCCAAATCTATTATGAGCAAAATGTTCAGTCTGGCTGTTTCTTGCAAGGCTGTTTTGGCCTGAAATGCAGATGCTGGGTCCAATGTTTTGAGTATCCACCATGTGGCTTGGTTCTAAAGATGGGCCCCAGCCAGTGTGAAGCACTGAATGTTCTAGCCCCACCATATTTCCATGGAACCAGCATTAGTCTTAATTTTACAGCTTTATTCACTGATTCAAACTTGTTGAAAATGGTAGATAAAAATGAGATGTGACCAAAAATCTGTCCACTTTTATTTGAGTGAGTCATCAATACAGCCATGCAAATGACAAGGTCTTGCAAACACCAGCTACACTGATGAGTGGGCTGCCTTGCTGAGCCAATTGGAATGGCTATATCTGATTCAAATGGGGCACAGAGATGAGTGCTAGACTCTTGCCAAATCATGCTACTCCCAGCACTCTAATTTTGTTGCATTTTTATTTAAACTTCCTCTTCAACACTGAGCACTGATTACTGAATGCCCTCCTCCTGGAAATACTCTGTCTCTTTATGAGTAAAACAGTGAAATCATTTGATCTCCCCTTCCTTTCCTGACTTTTTCTCCACACTTCAGGACTCTTGCAATAACAGTTTTAGGAAAAGGTTCAGCTCTTTTCTGATTTGAATAGAGGATTCATTGAGAAATGGATGATAGACCTGGTAACAAGTGAGAGAAAATGCAATTGGGTGCCTGAAGGAAGAACTGAATATCTACCTTCATCCATCACTACTGATTAGCTACTGCATGAGAGAGGCGAGACAGAGATAGAAAGAGAGTGGAAATAACAAATGTATTTTGGAGAGAGGCTGGGCTTTGCTGCCTTGTTTTTCTGGCTCATCAATCAACTCTGGTGTGGCTGATAGGTGGCTCTGTCACTCCCACCTCCATAATACCCTCCAGAGAATCTGTAACTGTGACAGGCATCCCCAGGCATGCAGTCCTTTCAGTAGCAATACTGCACAGAATGTCTGAGTTGCAGTGTCATACTGTCTGATATTTCTATTCCAGCTTACCTTAGGAGAGTGTGTTTACATGATTCTGATCTATTCTCTCAGGTTGTGGCCTTGCTAGTCCCTCCTTGGGATCAGTGTTGGCAGCATGCCCATCATGTACACATCCCTGCACAATGAGAGGCAATGAGAGGCTGACATTACATAAAACATTCACAGGAGATGTAGTAGGGGTTGGGAGTGTCCATAAAAATGTTGAAGCCATCCAAGTGTGAAATGAAAAGATGAAGAAAACGTTTTCCCGAAGCCATCCATCGCCATCGACTGTCCCGGGGCTCACTTTCAATGTGTGAGTTGTTCGATGCCTTCCTCTTACCTTGGCAGCTTAGATTTGGGCTTCCTCCTGGAAAGCACATCTGGAAAAGCACAGTTGCTAGGAAAGTCATCTTTGTATATAACAAAAACTTTTGTAGCAAATCTTTCTATGGGCATTGTTCATTCTCTGAGGAGGGTAACATCTTGGCTTTCATTCAGGCACATACATATGAGTGGCTACTAAATCACACGCTTTAACTTCTGATATGTGAGAGTGAGAACCTGTGTGCTTCCCTCCATTCTGTTACGGCTGTACCTGCTCTGAATGAAAAGCTAATGAAGTTGTATCACTTAGAACAGAATGAGGAGCTACTCTGAAAAGAGATTATCCATTTTCTTTACACTGTTCCTTGAGTCAGTTTCCATTTTTTCTCTAACATATGGGTAATAAGCTGTCCAGTGTTGGAGACTTATATGAATGCTCAGTCTGGGAAAGTTGACTCTTCGGTGTAAATTAGCTTTTGTGTGTTTTGCAGTTATCTTTACTCAAAGGGAATTCCTCCAGGTGAACAAAACATGCATGAGCTTTAATGAGAAGTAAGGTGAGGTACTAACATTGTATTCTTACTAGTAGTCAGACAATGACTAATGGGCTTATTTCTTCGGATCCATACAATGAGTGAATGACCATTATTAGTTCTACCTGAAACACATGAAAAGTGAATCCTTGACATGGACTGAAAACATAGCCAGTGGCTCTTTCCTTTCCTAACTTGCCTACAGACTTGCTGGTTATGCAGTGGTGTCTTTGTTGCCTGCTATCCTCTTTGGCTCCCCAGCATTGTATGTCTGTATTAGTGCTCAGGCTTCTCTTTGGAAGACACTCAAGACCAATGTCTCTTGGATTCACCATCAGGTACTTCAAATTTAACTCTCAACTTCTTCCCTCCTCAAATATAGAGATCTCCCATGTTCTGGTTCTCTTTCCACATGATGCCTTGAACACCTGAACTGGACCCGGAGCTCAGAATTCAGTGTAGATCTCACATGGACGGGAGGGTCCAACTTCTCCTTTTAATTGGCTATATCTTTTTAATGTAAACCTTAGCATATTATAATTCTTGCTTTATGCTCGTGGCCAAAGCCTCTGTTCTCTTTTTCATGATATATTTTATTTATTTGAAAGGCACAGTTACAGAGAGAATGCCTCCATCCACTGGTTCACTTGCTAAATGGTTGCAATGGCCAGGGCTGTGCCAGACTGAAACCAGGAGCCAAGAGATTCTTCAGGGTCACCATATCATCGCAGGGGTCCAAGCACTTGGGCCATCTTCCTCTGCATTCCAAGGTGCATCAGCATGGAGTTACGTGGGAAGTGGAGTGGCCGGAACCTGAACTGACACCCATCTGCACTGCTGGCATCACAGGTGGCTTTTTCTGCTATGCCACAGTGGTGGTCCCAGGATCCAGCGTCTTAAGCTATCACTTGCTGCTTCCCATGGTGTGCTTGGGCAGGAAGCTGCAGTTGGGGGCAAGACAGAGACTCATATAAATGGTAAGAATGTCTTAAGCAGTGTCTTAATCATTGTGCCAATCACCCCCTAAAACAACATATCCTTTAAAACTCTGAATTTCCACGGAACAAGTACTGGATTATTTAAACTAATGTCAAAAAAGAAATGTGAAGTAGTAAAATGATTTAAAATATATATGTACATATGGAGAGATATGGTTTGAGAAAATATCTACTTGGTTAAAAATCCAGTTTTATTCCTTGTGGACAGACTTAGGAAACATGCTTGGCAGGCAATAAAAGAAGAATGGTTCACTGATTTTATGATATAGGTATATTCAGAGTAATACAGATTCGAAGAATCAAGAGCATACATGCACAGAAATGAGACTGAAAAGTAAATACTTGTTTACTATCATGTATATTCATGCTTTTGTCCTTTTTAATTGGAAATTCTTGAAAGAAAGGAGCATTCCTCTCTGTGCTTGGTGCTTGGCACTTGGCACAGAACCCATTTTGGGTGTGTTTGAGTAAAACTTCTGATCTGGCCATTATCTGAGACCATGTCTTTATATAGTCATCTTTAAGGATTCCTGGCTATTTCAGTGGTTTCAAAAACCAGCTTCATTAATTGGCAGGTAGTTAACTATTCTACACTCTACTTGTCTACAGTCAACTCAAGTAATTGGAATATATCCATCCATCCTTAGAGGATGGATGCCATGTTAATGAAACCCAATATGTTAGACCTGAAACTTCTGAAATTGGGACCAGTGTTTATATTAATGAATATTTCTATTAAAGTTGCAGCATTGAAGTCAAAGATTGTTATTAAACTATCATAACAGCTATTGGCACACCTCATTGTAGCACTAACTCCTAATCCTCATATGTGTTTAATCAGTATAATTGACATGTGTATTGACATGTGTATTTTACTTCATTCCCCAAAGCCTGGTTTCCCATTAGAATTTTATTTCTCTGATTGTAGTGTTCACATTTAGATAAAATAAGCTCATGGAACAACACTTTTCTCAGGCAAAGGCTAATAAAAAGGAGGACTACACCTGCATTAGGGTTGGTCCACCTCAGGCTGGGCCAGGGTTGGAGTTGTGACTTCCTTGGAAAATGCAGTAGTGATGAGTGCTGAGAACTCACTGTTACTTACCTGGAGCCATCATGAAGTTTTCCAAGAAAGCATAATAAGAGATATTGGAAAATGAAACTTAAATCTAGGCCAGTGCAGGGTTGAAGAGAAAGGTGCCAACTGACTAGGGTGGTAATACTCAATCTTAAAGTACAACTAGAATACTAGTTTTAATAGGTTTACTTATTTCTTAGAGTAGAGAGAGAGAAGAGAGAGGGAGAGGGAGAGAGAGAGAGAGAGAGAATTTCATTGATCCATTGGTTTACTCCCCTAAATGGCCATGATGGCTAAACCCACGAGCCAAGAGATTCATCCTGGTCTCCCACAGGGGTACAGGGCCCAAGCGCTTGGACCATCTTCAGCTGCTTTACCAGGCACATTAGGGAGGAGCTAGATTAGAAGTGGAGCAGGCAGGACAGCAACCAAGGCCAATATGGTTTTCCAGCATTGCAGGCAGCAGCTTAACCAACTGTGCCACAAGAGCATTTCCCAGAATATTACTTTTAAAAATCCTGTACTTTAACACCATCCATTCAAACACAGCTTATCACCCTGTAGTAGTATAATTTTGAATGATTTATTTGCATATCCTTTTAAAGGGTTGGTAGCATCTACCTCCCAAAGTAGTTATATGAATTAGAAATGATCCTTATAAAACATACAGCACCTTGTCTAACACAACACTGTTATATAAAATATTGCAGGTACAATTATCTTATGTGTCATTAGCATAGCCATCATCCTCATAGTCATTATCACCACTTCACCACTGTCATCATCATTACTAAGTAAAACAGCTGGAAATTTTTCTGAATGTATATGTCATCTGTGATTCCTTTTTTGCTGCTTCATTACAGGTACGTCAGTTTAATTTCACCACAACCTTAATTTGGTTACACATATACTAGGTGATGTCTTTAAGAGGTAAAATATAGAAGAGTGTGTGGCCTGAGTATCCTGAGGTGGGCATTTGAGTGCAGGTTGCTTTCTAGGCCATGGTGTGACATGGTGTATTTTTTTCTCCATCATTAGGTAGGAAGAGTAATGTGAAGATCTTTGCCAGTTTGATACTACTCTCAATCATCTGTTTCTTTGTTCCCTCTCACTCAAATTGCCTTGGTATAGTCTCACATTTCCTCTTTTGCTATCTGAAGTCTTTCCCTTTCTATTTCAATTTTTTTTTTTCAGCACATGGAAAACAAGCACATTTGCCTTTCTTTTTCCAGGTATCCAATTAAGACATCATGTTAGAAAGCACGTGCTCTGTGTATGTGTGTGTACGCGCACGTGTGTGTGTTATGACTTGTTATTATTTCTCCTGACTCTGGCTTGGCAACTATATTTATCTGAAAAAAAATGGTGTAATTTGCTTTTCTAATTTTCAAAAAGAGCTCTCCTGGTTGCATGGGGGTTGAATTTTCCAGTCGCTGGTGCCAGAAAACTGGGACTACACACAGAGCTCTGGGCTAGGCAAGAAATACTTCATTAGACTCGTATTCCACGAAGACACTTTCGCTTCTTAACGCCTGTGATTTTAATTAAAACCTGGAAAGTAAAGAATTCTCTGGTTGTATTAATGCTTTCATTTCCATTAGGATGGTGGAGCTTATAAACACTATCTGGGTTTATAAATTTGTTCTCATGCGAATAATAAGTGTACAATGCTGCACTGAAAGCTATACTCCACTGGCCCATCTGATCCTCTTACATATTTTTCTTCCATTGCTTCCCCATTGAGAAGCTCTCAGAGGAGTGATCCCTGATTTTCTTGACCTCTGAGTATCTCATCAACATCATGACCCCTGGCTATGCTGAATCTACATGTTACACTGAGTTGATAGAAGGAGGCTTCGGTGGATGTAGATCTAAAATAAAAATAAATGAAACTTAAGCCATTGCATTCACATGGGGAATAGGATTTTCTGTTTTCTATAAATCTAGATTTCCTGGAGCATTTACTCATGTACATGTACTTGTTTGTACATAGTATTTGATTAATGTGCTACCATTCTCCTTCATGTGTATCAATAAATGTAACCAGATAAACAAATAAATTAAGACTGGAACAAAAATATATAGAAATAGTACTTCAAGAAATACTAATTTCAGTGAAAGTTTTTAATTAAAGTGATCTGAGGTCCAAATGAACCACGAATTGGACATAAATCCATTATATAGACACATTGTTCTCTCAATTTTTGAAATCATGGCAGTGTAAATGATAAATATAGAATATTAAGGAAGTCAGTGTTCTTTGAAAAGGAATCAGCCCTGAGAACTGCCTCCTATTAATTAGAGACTTGAATAGCTTCTGTTCCGTAAGTATTTGAAGAGTATGGTTGCACTAGAGCTTGAAAGTGTTGATTTTAAGGATGTGGCTACTTTCTGCCAGTGTCTTCTGAGAATTAAACCTCAAATTGGCAATGAGAGATTATGTATGCCCTCTTGGGTGACAAAAGTGATTCTGAGTGACCACATGCATTGCCTTTGCCACACATGGGAGCAGGCTTTTCTCCACTGAGTAGAGTTTTGTGTTTCCAGCTCTTTTCTCATCAGGAGAGAAGGTCTATGCTCACTTTGTCTACATCTCACAAACATAGGAATCTCATAAGTAGGAAGGCTGTTGGCACTCTATATATGCCTGGCATAAATAGATCAGAATACTGCTAATAGGCACGTCTGTGGTGAAATGTGCCAAAAACGAACATGTTTTCTTATAACAAATTATGCATAGCACAACAAACATATGTGTGGCAGTGAAATTTAAAGTCTACTAATTGTCATACTTATAAAATAACAAATTAAAATGGCATATACCTTTATTATCAAAATTAAGTGGGCCTTTTATTTATTTATTTATTTATTTTTTTTTTTTTACTTTGAAGTTTTCTTTTTTTTTTTTTTTTTTTAACTTTTATTTAATGAATATACGTTTCCAAAGTACAAATAATGGATTACTATGGCTTCCCCCCCATACCGTCCCACCCACAACCCTCCCCTTTCCCACTCCCTCTCCCCTTCCATTCACATCAAGATTCATTTTCGATTATCTTAATATACAGAAGATCAGCTTAGTATACATTAAGTAAGGATTTCAACAGTTTGCTCCCACACAGAAACATAAAGTGAAAAATAATAGATGATTTTTTTTAATGATGATGAAATCAGATCAGACCTATTGTCATGTTTAATCCCAGTGAGAGTCAAGTTGGGAGTTGATAGTTTCTTTTCTTTTCTTTTCTTTTTTTTTTTTTTTTTTTTTTTACAGAGGATCAGTTTAGTATGCATTAAGTAAAGATTTCAACAGTTTGCACCCCCATAGAAACACAAAGTGAAATATATTATTTGAGTACTCATTATAGCATTAAATCTCAATGCACAGCACATTAAGGACAGAGATCCTACATGAGGAGTAAGTGCACAGTGACTCCTGTTGTTGACTTTACCAATTGACACTCCTGTCTATGGCATCAGTAATCTCCCTATGCTCCAGTCATGAGTTTCCAAGGCTATGGAAGCCCCTTGAGTTCTCCGACTCTTATCTTGTTTAGACAAGGTCATAGTCAAAGTGGAGGTTCTCTCCTCCCTTCAGAGAAAGGTACCTCCTTCTTTGAAGACCTGTTCTTTCCACTGAGATCTCACTCACAGAGATCTTTTGCCAGAGTGTCTTGGCTTTCCATGCCTGAAATACTCTCATGGGCTTTTCAGCCAGATCTGAATGCCTTTAGGGCTGATTCTGAGGCCAGAGTGCTATTTAGGGCATCTGCCATTCTATGAGTCTGCTGAGTATCTCACTTCCATGTTGGATCACTCTCCCCTTTATTTATTCTATCGGTTAGTGTTAGCAGGTACTAGACTTGCTTATGTGCTCCCTTTGACTCTTAGTCCTTTCATTATGATCAATTGCGAACTGAAATTGATCACTTGGACTAGTGAGATGGCATTGGTACATGCCACCTTGATGGGATTAAATTGGAGTCCCCTGGTATGTTTCTAACTCTACCATTTGGGGCAAGTCAGCTTGAGCATGTCCCAAATTATATATCTCTTTCCTCTCTTCTTCCTACTCTTATGATTAACAGGGATCACATTTCAGTTAAATTTCAACACTTAAGAATAACTGTGTATTAATTACAGAATTGAATCAGTCATATTAAGTAGAACAGACAAAAAAACTACTAAGAGGGATAATGTATTAAGTTGTTCATTAACAGTCAGGGCTATGCTGATCAAGTCACCGTTTCCCATAGTGTCCCTTTCACTTCAACAAGTTTCCATTTTGGTGTTCAGTCAGTTGTCACCGATCAGGGAGAACATATGGTATTTGTCCCTTTGGGACTGGCTTATTTCACTCAGCATGATGTGTTCCAGATTCCTCCATTTTGTTGCAAATGACTGGATTTCGTTGTTTCTTACTGCAGTATAGTATTCTAAAGAGTACATATCCCATAATTTCTTTATCCAGTCTACCGTTGATGGGCATTTAGGTTGGTTCCAGGTCTTAGCTATTGTGAATTGTGCTGCAATAAACATTAGGCTGCAGACTGCTTTTTTGTTTGCCAATTTAAATTCCTTTGGGTAAATTCCAAGGAGTGGGATGGCTGGGTCGAACGGTAGGGTTATCTTCAGGTTTCTGAGGAATCTCCAGACTGATTTCCATAGTGGCTTAACCAGTTTGCATTCCCACCAACAGTGGGTTAGTGTCCCTTTTTCCCCACATCCTCGCCAGCATCTGTTGTTGGTAGATTTCTGAATGTGAGCCATTCTAACCGGGGTGAGGTGGAACCTCATTGTGGTTTTGATTTGCATTTCTCTGATTGCTAATGACCTTGAACATTTTTTCATGTGCCTGTTGGCCATTTGGATTTCCTCTTTTGAAAAATGTCTATTGAGGTCCTTGGCCCATCTCTTAATTGGGTTGTTGGTTTTGTTTTTGTGGAGTTTCTTGATCTCTTTGTAGATTCTGGTTATTAACCCTTTATCTGTTGCATAGTTTGCAAATATTTTTTCCCATTCTGACGGTTGTCTCTTCACTCTCCTGACTGTTTCTTTTGCAGTACAGAAACTTCTCAATTTGATGCAATCCCAATAGTTAATTTTGGCTTTGACTGCCTGTGCCTCCCGGGTCTTTTCCAGAAACTCTTTGCCTGTGCCAATATCTTGAAGGGTTTCTCCAATGTTCTCTAGTAACTTGATGGTGTCAGGTCGTAGATTTAGGTCTTTAATCCATGTTGAGTGGATTTTTGTGTAAGGTGTAAGGTAGGGGTCTTGCTTCATGATTCTGCACGTGGAAATCCAATTTTCCCAGCACCATTTATTGAATAGACTGTCCTTGCTCAAGGAATTAGTTTTAGATCCTTGATCAAATATAAGTTGGCTGTAGATGTTTGGGTTGATTTCTGGTATTTCAATTCTGTTCCATTGGTCTATCCTTCTGTTTCTGTACCAGTACCATGCTGTTTTGATTACAACTGCCCTGTAGTATGTCCTGAAATCTGGTATTGTGATGCCTCCGGCTTTGTTTTTGTTGTACAAGATTGCTTTAGCTATTCGAGGTCTCTTGTGCCTCCATATAAATTTCAGCACCAATTTTTCCAGATCTGAGAAGAAGGTCTTCGGTATCTTGATTGGTATTGCATTGAATCTATAAATTGCTTTTGGGAGAATGGACATTTTGATGATATTGATTCTTCCAATCCATGAGCATGGCAGATTTTTCCATTTCTTGGTATCCTCTTCTATTTCTTTCTTTAAGGTTTTGTAATTTTCATCGTAGAGATCTTTAACGTCCTTGGTTAAGTTTATTCCAAGGTATTTGATTGTTTTTGTAGCTATTGTGAATGGGATTGATCTTAGAAGTTCTTCCTCAGCCATGGCATTGTCTGTGTATACAAAGGCTGTTGATTTTTGTGCATTGATTTTATACCCTGCTACTTTGCCAAACTCTTCTATGAGTTCCAATAGTCTCTTGGTAGAGTTCTTTGGGTCCCCTAAATAAAGAATCATGTCATCTGCAAAGAGGGATAGTTTGAGTTCTTCCTTCCCAATTTGTATCCCTTTAATTTCTTTTTCTTGCCTAATAGCTCTGGCTAGAACCTCCAGAACTATATTGAATAGCAGTGGTGAGAGTGGACATCCCTGTCTGGTCCCAGATCTCAGTGGAAATGCTTCCAACTTTTCCCCATTCAATAGGATGTTGGCTGTGGGTTTTTCATAGATTGCTTTGATTGTATTGAGGAATGTTCCTTCCAAACCCAGTTTGCTTAGAGTTTTCATCATGAACGGGTGTTGTATTTTATCAAATGCTTTCTCGGCATCTATTGAGAGAATCATATGGTTTTTCTTCTGCAGTCTGTTAATGTGGTGTATCACATTGATTGTCTTGCGCACATTAAACCATCCCTGCATACCAGGGATAAATCCCACTTGGTCTGGGTGGATGATCTTTCTGATGTGTTGTTGCATTCTATTGGCGAGAATTTTATTGAGGATTTTTGCATCTATGTTCATCAGGGATATTGGTCTGTAATTCTCTTTCAGTGCTGCATCTTTTCCCGGCTTAGGAATTAAGGTGATGCTGGCTTCATAGAAAGAATTTGGGAGGATTCCCTCTTCTTCAATTGTTCTGAATAGTTTGAGAAGAATTGGAGTTAGTTCTTCTTTAAATGTCTGGTAGAATTCAGCAGTGAATCCATCTGGTCCTGGGCTTTTCTTTGTTGGGAGGGCCTTTATTACTGTTTCAATTTCTGTCTCAGTTATGGGTCTGTTTAGGTTTTCGATGTCTTCCTGGTTCAATTTAGGTAGGTTGCATGTGTCCAGGAATCTATCCATTTCTGGTAGGTTTCCCTGTTTGCTGGCATACAAGTCCTTGTAGTAATTTCTGATGATTCTTTTTATTTCTGTGGTGTCTGTTGTTACATTTCCTTTTTCATCTCTGATTTTATTGATTTGGGTCTTTTCTCTTCTTTTTTTAGTTAGTTGGGCCAATGGGGTGTCAATTTTGTTTATTTTTTCAAAAAACCAGCTCCTCGTTTGGCTGATTTTTTGTAATGTTTTTCTTGATTCAATCCTGTTGATTTCTTCTCTGATTTTAATTATTTCTCTTCTCCTACTAGATTTGGGTCTGGTTTGCTGTAGGTTTTCTAGATCCTTGAGGTGAATAGAAAGCTCATCTATTTGGTGCCTTTCCAATTTCTTGATGTAGGCACCTATTGATATAAACTTTCCTCTTAACACTGCTTTTGCTGCGTCCCATAAGTTTTGGTATGTTGTGCTGTTATCCTCATTTACTTCCAGAAAGTTTTTGATTTCTCTTTTGATTTCTTGAATGACCCATTGTTCATTCAGGAGCATGTTGTTCAATCTCCATGTGTTTGCGTATGCTCTAGGGATTCCTGAGTTGTTCATTTCCAACTTCATTCCTTTATGGTCTGAGAAGCTGCATGGTATGATTCTAATTCTTTTGAATTTGCTGAGACTTGCTTTATGGCCTAGTATGTGGTCAATCCTAGAGAAGGTTCCATGTACTGCTGAGAAGAATGTATAATCTTTAGCTGTAGGATTGAAAGTTCTGTATATATCTGTTAGATCCATTTGGGCTATAGTGTCGTTTAAATCTACTGTCTCCTTGTTGATCTTCTGTCCTATTGATCTGTCTATTTCTGAGAGTGGAGTATTGAAGTCCCCCAGTACTATTGTATTGGGGTCTAAGTCTCCCTTTAAGTCCGTTAACAAATCTTTTAGATAAACCGGTGCCCTGTAGTTAGGTGCATATACATTGATAATTGTTATATCTTCCTGTTGAATTGATCCCTTAATCATTATGTAGTGTCCCTCTTTGTCTCTCTTAATGGTTTTTGTGGTAAAGTTTATGGTGTCTGATATTAAGATGGCTACGCCTGCTCTTTTTTCATTTCTGTTGGCATGGTATATCTTTTTCCAGCCTTTCACTTTCAGTCTGTATGGATCTTTGTTGGAAAGATGTGTTTCTTGTAAGCAGCAAATAGATGGGTTTTGTTTTTTAACCCAATCAGCCAAACGGTGTCTTTTAACTGGACAGTTCAGGCCATTCACGTTCAATGTGACTAATGATAAGTGGTAACTTTGCCCTGCCATTTGCCAAAGATAAGTTCTAATATATGCTTTGAATTCCCTGTGATCTTTTGCTGTGAGCTTTCCTTCCTTGGTTTCCTTCCTTTACCTTCTTTCATATTGATGACCGTGTTTCTTTGTTTCTGTGTGTAACACATCTTTAAGCATCTTTTGTAGGGCTGGACGAGTGGCAACAAATTCTTTCAATTTCTGTTTGTTATGAAAAGTCTTTATTTCACCTTCATTCACAAATGATAGCTTTGCAGGGTATAATATTCTGGGCTGGCAGTTGTTCTCTCTTAGTACCTGGGCTATATCTTGCCATTCCCTCCTAGCTTGTAGAGTTTCTGATGAGAAGTCAGCTGTGAGTCTGATTGGAGATCCTCTGAGAGTAATCTGACGTTTCTCTCTTGCACATTTTAGGATCTTTTCTTTATGTTTCACTGTGGAGAGTTTAATTACAACGTGCCGTGGTGAGGGTCTCTTTTGGTCGTGTTTATTAGGGGTTCTGTGAGCTTCCTGTACTAGGATTTCTCTGTCCTTCTCCAAACCTGGGAAATTTTCTGCTAATATCTCACTAAAAAGGCCTTCTAATCCTTTCTCCCTCTCCATGCCTTCAGGAACTCCTAGAACCCGAATGTTGGGTTTTTTAATAGTATCCTGAAGATTCCCGACAATATGTTTCAGATTTCTAATTTCCTCTTCTTTTCTTTGGTCTGACTGTATCCTTTCCTGTTCTCTGTCTTCTAAGTCCGAAATTCTCTCTTCTGCTTCTCCCATTCTGTTTGTAAGGCTCTCTATTGTGTTTTTCATTTGATCTATTGAATTCTTCACTTCAGTCACTATCCCAGTTTCCTGTTGTACTAGTTGTTTCGTTTCATTTTGATTCCTCCTTAATATTTCATTTTCACGAGAGAGATTTTCTATCTTGTCCATTAAGGATTTCTGTAGTTCAAGAATTTGTTTTTGAGAACTTCTTAATGTTCTTATCAATTTTTTGAGATCTGCTTCTTGCATTTCTTCTATGTCATCATCCTCATAATCTTGAATTGGGGTGTCTTTTTCATTTGAGGGCTTCATGGTGACTTCCTTGTTTTTATTACCTTGGTTTTTGCGTTTGTTATTTGTCATATTGGAGATATTTGGTTTCTTCACTGTGGTGCTTTTTCTTGTTATACTATGACTCTAGATTAAGTGGACTATCTGTTTTTGATGGAGCCTTAGGGCTTGAGATGGGTGTGGCCTCAGAGCTCTGTTTGGTGTGCCAAAGGTGACACTCCCAGGTTAGGCGTGGTAAACCCCTCTCTCTCTCTCTCTCTCTCTCTCTCTCTTTTTTTTTTTGATTCAACAGGGAAGTTATTCTGCACAGCTGAACAAAGTTGGAGGTAGTTAGCAGGCAAATGATATACCCACAGGAGCCAGAGATCAGAAGCTCTTTCCCAAGGACCACACAGGGAATCTGTTCGGCCCTTAGAGTGGGCTCAAATTCTCCTTCAGTCTCCCACTGGGTTGCCAAAGTTACGGAATTGTAGCGTCTCTGGAGAGTGCTCACGTGAATTCCGTGAGTTCTCTCCCCCCCCCCCCCGTCTCTTTTTTCACAGTCTCAGTTCAGTAGCACCATAAATTTACTAAGTCCTAATCTCCTGTTAATTCGCCCCACCCAGAGTCAGGTTTTACTGCTAGGCTCAGGGCCGGTGCAGACCTGAGGTCGCTCTGCTTATGACGTATGTCCAAGATGGCGCCTGCTCTTTGTCTTGCTCGCCCTTGAGAGGTGAGCGGAGAGAGAGAAACCCGTGTCCATACCAGTCACCTTTTTTTTTTTCCCTCTCTCTCTCTTCCAGTTAGCTTGGTGAAGTCCCCCCCGCCCCGGGGGTCGTTCCCTCTAGTCTCCTCTCTCCGCTTGCCTGCCAGTGTCTCGGGTTATTGAGGTTCGGCTCACCTCGCGTTCCAGCGCTGGTGTGTTGAGTCTGCCGCTGATGTCCCGAACTGTGGGCTCCCACGCTCTCCACGCAGGTCTGCTCCCCTTCCAGCGCCGATGTGTGGACTCGGAGCCCTGGACTTCCCAAGTCTCCCTGCTGTTGCACTCCCCTTCGAGCACTTGCGCGCAGACCCTGCAGCTTGCGCAGCTCCGTCCCTCGGCTCGGCTTCCGCGGCTCAGTCCCGCGGCTCGGTCCTGAGGTTCGGCTTTCGCGCGCGGTGGGCGACCTTGTTCTCCCAGTAGGTCCTCCGATTCACGCCCACTGGATCCAGAAGAGTTTTGTCTGCAATATTTTCCTGGTTCTTTTTTCTGAGGCTACCGTAACTCCCCTTTTATTAAACTAAATTTTCCCGGACTATCGGTGCGCGCCCTCACTATTCCGCCATCTTGGCTCCGCCGGCCTTTTATTTATTAAAGAGTATATATCCTATAGGTACCCAAAGGTGCCTTTATGATCTTGATTGAACATTTTGCCAGAGTCTGCAATTAGATTCTTGACCAATTCCTGTCTGCCCTGGATGCGAGCATTTTAGAAAGGCAATGGTAATAGTCCTGTGTGTATTGGCACAAGATTGCTTGTTTACAAAGACCATGTTTACATATATTTTGTCTGTCATTAGAGTTACTTGGCGATTGAGGAATTTTGTGTGTGTGTGTCTGCATGTTTGACTACATATAGGAGATGAGTTTATTTCCTGGGTCTAACACCTAGGGCACATACAGTTCCTAAAACATTAGTGCATTGTATGGTTTATGTATCTCAGTAGCCTATTAATTCTTTTTAAAGTGTTCCTAGGGATTGTCTTCTTTTTGGTTTTCGGCTTGCATTGACCCGGAGATCATTTTCCTTTTGCCTACCCAGTTTCCCATGCTTGTGAGTTATATTTCCTACAATAGTAGAGTTTTTATCTCTAAGGGACATAAACGTACACAAAAATGCCATTTTACTCACATGATAATGAAACTCTCATCCATCATTATTTGCATCTTCCAGGAGATTCCAGTCAATGGGATCTCTTGTCTTGGCCTGGCCTCAGAGCAAATTGAGAAGAAAGTGAAGGGAAAGGGGAGGCCAGGAAGTCAACGCAGCACTGTGGCTGTGTTTTGGCATCTGTAGCCACAAGGGTGTGCTAATCCCAAACCTCTCATTTAGCTGACAAGCCTCTCCTGGGCCTACCCGGGACAAAGCAGACACACCTCTCCTGGGTTTGGCAGCCTTGCCTTGGGGGAAAGTAATCTCCATGACCACAGGACAAAGCAGACACACCTCTCAGGGGTTTAGCAGCCCTCCCATAGCGGGGCAGTCTCCATAACCACTGGACAAAGGAGCTGAGGAGCTGTGGTCAGGTTTGGCAGACCCTTTCAAGAAGAAGAAAGAGTGAAATTCAGCCAATTGTGCATTATTCTTTCCAAATTTAGCCTTCAGAAAAGCTACACCACCTCCCCAGGAGTAAAAGGATGGAGAGAAGCCAGGAACACGCATAGGAAAAATACCCTCATAAAGAGATGAGGAGCAAAGAAAAGTCAGTCCTTTCTAATAATATATTTACCTAACTGAATATATAATCACTGAATAACCTGCAAGATTTAGGCCAAGGAAATATGGCATGGCCTCATTTAAAATAAATCTTGGTAAATATTAAAGAAGATCTGTTCCACAAAGGGGATGCAGTATTTGGATTTTCCGAAGATCAGTTCAAATTACAATGGAGATGGAGCAGAAGTTTAGTTTTTGGAGTGTGTGCATAATTGTCAGCCTGTTATCAAGCCTCATTTTGATAAATGGTTGTGAACTAATCATTGTAATGCTTGCTTACCAATGTCATTCCCGACAGTTCTCAGCAGCTGTCTGTCCTATGTGTTCAGCTGATAAGAACCTAAGGACAAGCTCTTTCTGTTGAAGGTCCTTGCAGCCTCTGCTTGATCAATGGGGGTAGGAGACAGGGTGCAGAGGAGAGGGCAGATGGATTCTCCTCCCCTGTCTTCTGGAGCTTAGCAAAGGGATGTTATTGAGATATCCTTCCAAGTAATTTAAATAGAAGTGTCTGCTAGCAAAATGAAAACAAATGGAGAAGGCAGTGACACCCACACATGGGGCTTGGTTTCCTGCTGCCTGCAGCCCCTGTGGGAGAGGCAAGCTGGCACTGCCATCCAGAGGAATGCATCTCAGTCAGGGGTGGGAGCTGTCAGAGGCAGAAGGGAAGAGGAGGTGGTACTTTCGGATGGCTTTGTAAGCTCCCTGGGATTCTCTGACATTGCTGAATCTGTTAGAGGCCAATATACAGTCAGCTTAAGCAAAATGGGCTTTTTGACTCCCAAAGGGTTACAAACTCATCAATCGGTCTAATCAGTGTTATCTCCTTTAGAAGGGCCATTGGGACCTCCACAAATGCGACAGTTCAATTCCTGGTGTTCTCTCTGCCCATTCACAGTCAAGGGAAATCTGCAGATACCACTTGAATCCTGCGGGCTCAGGAGTAGTTTGGTGGCATTTTCTCTCTTTTACCCTATAATGTTGAATGCTGTTCTCAGCTTAGTCCCACCATAGCTGTTCTCTCTCTCCACTGGCTTTGTTCTGTCCCTTCCTCTTCATCTCCCAGTTACAAAAAAAAAAAAAAAAAAAAAAATACTAGCAATAGTCTTGGTGATTACTTTTGACATCTGGGGACTTGAGAACAATGCTTAACTTACACCTTCCCTTCCGCATTCACCAGTGCTTGCTGCTCTCCAGAAATGAGCTGAGTTATTTGATCCACACTCTTTCATGAGGCTTATATGGATACACTTAAAAGGGATATCGACAGGGAAAGCCTGGAGTATTCACAGTGCAGAGTGGTATATCAAGGGACCAACATGGAAGAAAAATATTACCTGCAGAACCTAGTTGGATATGTGTAGGATAATGGTGATAGCTCTGTTTCTGCAAGGGAACAGAAAATTAGCCTTTTTGCAGGTAAGTATTAAGAAGGATAAAGAGTATTTTGACCATCCACACTGAAAGCTACATGTTTAGTGCTAAGACTTTCATTAGGGTGACTGAATTCTTAGGATGAGTATTAATAAAAGTGAAATGATTCTTATTTCCAAGAGTTTTTCTTCTCTCAGTGGTTAGTAAATTGCTTGCTATTAAATTGATTAGAGAGGTTAGGGAAATAGACTCTGGTTTTACAGTTCTGAATGCCATGTCAAGCATGTCATGGTACCCTAACTCACATGTCCCAGTGTCACTCTCGCCCACAGATGATAGAGGCTTGTAAAGTCAGGGGACCAAGGGTGGGTAAAAGATACTGTGTTACTTTCTCCTGGTACCTTTAGAAGCCAAAGTTTTCTACCATAGTACTGAAACTGGCAGAAAACTAAAGAGGGGGGATTTGGGATGAAATTATGTGCTTGTATATTTGTGTGTGTGTGTTACTACAACATGCTGGAAAAAAAAGTCTGGTAATTATAATATCCTTCATATAAAGGATATTCAAAAAGTCTGTAGAAAAATATAATTGAAAGTATTATATTAATTTTGATATTGGGGTGCATTTTAATAGTACATAGAAATGTATATCATGAAAACCTATGGATATATCTCAAAAAATTACATAAAAATAAATGCATACCTTAAATCCCAGATTTCCAATTCTGGCTTTTTATGAACTTTTAAAAGTATTCTCATACACAATTTTATTTTCAACTTCATCCCTCTGTATTTTTGTCTTCATATTTGTAAAATGAAGATAATACTGATGGCAAGGCTAGTTATGAAAATGAAATGAAACTTATAAGTTTCTTACTGTGTGGTTGAGCTCAGGTCTTCTGAGAAGCAAACACCCAGATGCACGAGATGCGCAAGTGATTGGAAGAAACACAATGAAGGACAGAGGAGGGAGCAGAGAACAGAGGCTCCAGATGGCAGTGTGGATCTGACACGTGACTAGAAGAACGGTATAGGGGTTATGTCAGAAAGGCTTTTGGCTGTGGTTCTGAGAAAGACTCAGGCCACAAAAAAGATGTCTGCTAGAGGTGTCCTGCTCGGGGGAGAAAGTGCCCAATTCTCATTCCCCCTGTTGAGTCTTTATAATGATGTCACATGAGACTTTGTCTCAGTGCAAGCACCAGTGGGTCCAAAAGTACAGAAACTGCCAGTAAGATTGGCCTCCTTGGAACAGATTGTTTTGAAGGGAGGCCTGGAATGCAGTAAGTACTTAAAATAAGTTAATTATTGTTACCATTTTTTTTTTTCAGATAATGGAGCTGCATTCCTAATGACATTGCATGATTTAGCTGGGGTCTCTTGTAATAGAATCACGATTTAAGCCTACAATTCTGCCTCTGAATCTTATGTTCTATTGAGCACATCAGACAGCAGTTTTTTGTTTGTTTGTTTGTTTGTTTTTGACAGGCAGAGTGGACAGTGAGAGAGAGAGACAGAGAGAAAGGTCTTCCTTTGCCGTTGGTTCACCCTCCAATGGCCACCGGGGTCGGCGCGCTGCAGCCGGTGTACCGTGCTGATCCGAAGGCAGGAGCCAGGTGCTTCTCCTGGTCTCCCATGGGGTGCAGGGCCCAAGGACTTGGACCATCCTCCACTGCACTCCCTGTCCACAGCAGAGAGCTGGCCTGGAAGAGGGGCAACTGGGACAGAATCCGGTGCCCTGACCAGGACTAGAACCGGGTGTGCCGGCGCCGCAAGGCGGAGGATTAGCCTAGTGAGCCGCGGCGCCAGCCCAGACAGCTGTTCTTTAATAGTGTGTACTTAGTGCATTTTCTTTTGTGATAGATAATAATCTCATTGCAAATAACAAAACCTTACCCAAAGCCTTGGCATTGCGTAGCCTTCTTGTTGGCCTTTAGAGAAGTTTGGTTCATTCCTGTGGCTTCTTGGGAGCAGCATCTTGCCTTTAGCATCCAGAGAGTCTGGATCTTGGGGTTTGGGCAAAGGCAAAGTCTGAGGCAACATCTCAGCCCTCAGGAAGCCCATGCTACTCTTGGTTTCAGAGTTCAGAAGGCAGCATGTGTAGCTTCTCTGTGCGTGTATGAGAGCGTATGAAATAACATCATGTGTGTTCTCTACTGGAATAACATTGTGTGCAATTTCCGCTTCAGTTTCCTAGTATCCCAATGGCCAGATTCTTTGAAGCAACCAAAATTACCTTCTGTGGTCTCCAGTCTGTTTTTCAGTGAAGAGATCTTAAAATTTCCATTTTCACCTAAAATTTTAAAGTTGTTTAAGACAACTTACACATAAATCCTTTTAAATATCTCTTAAAAAGTTTCAGTGTGTGTGTGAGAGAGAGAGGAAGGGAGGAAGAGGGAGGAAGGGAGGGAGAGAGGAGGGAAGAGGGAGAGGGAGGGAGGGAGGAAGAGAGGAGGGGAGAGGGAGAGAGAGAGAAGCAAGACTGTAACACAGCCATTCTCCAGTCAGTGAATATGCTTAGGTTCCAGCAGGCCAGCTCCTAATTGTCCTAGTAGACACACAGCTGCATTGTTAGTTTTTGAGCCAACAGCACAAATGGAGTACAATTTCTGGGATGATGTCATGTTTAAATAATTACAGTCTCTTATTTATAAATAGAATTATATATCCATGAATCGGGATGTGCGAAATTGTGTATTGCATGTAGAGAGAGACACACACAGGTACACTGACACTTGTGGCAATGAAACATAAATGTGAGGACAAACTTCAAAGAAGTCTGGAGCAAATACTGATAGAATCAGGCCTTGAGGTGGAGAATTGTAGCAGCCTCCTGTGGTGGAATGGAACTTCTTCCCAAGATCACATTAGTAAAGCCTTCCTTTTCATGGGTAATCTAATATAAAGGTTTCAGTCCCACTATCCCAATGTCCTCGTGGCTGCCAAAGCTATTCAGAAACTAGAGGCAATGACTCTCCCCAAGATCCATGAATAACAACAACCAAGATGTCTTCCATGGAGGCTGCTAAATGTACCACTGGAATAGACTCCCTGAGAGTTGAAAATTGGTTTATTTGTACCCTGCCTTTTCAAAAGAAGATAGGAGACAGGGGAAAGAGGTCACACACACTGTCAACTGGCAAGATGTGCCCAACCAACAAATCATTAACATTGGGTTGAAGTGATTTTGCATGGACTCAGAAGGCCCCCAAAAATAAAACAGGCCACTTGTGGATTAGATTAGTATGTGAAGGTTAAATGGGTCATCTGATTTTTGCTTCAAGTAGATGCAAGAAAGATTTTAAAACCTAATCTAATTGATACTGGTCACTTTTAGACATTCCAGGTCAAAGTAAGCATAAGCAACTTTGGCAGAGCTCTAATAGTCATCTTTGAAAGAACATCCCAGAATAACCCAGCCATCAGGATTGCTGCAAGGAGTTGGATTGCCTCAAGAGGCTTGAGTCTAGTGAAGATTGCCAAACAAGTTTCCCATACCCAGGGCTTCTTACCTGCCTGAGTTGTGGTGCTTCTTATTCAATGTTCACTGAAATGACATTTCTAACTCAACCCGGAGGCCCGAGTTTTCTGCAGTGAGGGGTATTTGTCTTCATCTTGGTTTTTTCCCCTGGCATAGTTCTTTCCTTTACCATCTCCCATATAAAGAAAAGTACTCTTTAATTTGAGCTAAAGAAGACAATTCCAGTGGTCACAAAAACAAATCACAAGGGTCAGCACTGTGGTGCACTAGGATAAGCCTCTGCCTGCAGGGCTGGCTTCCAGTATGGACACTGGTTCAAGTCCTGGCTGCCCACTTCCAATCCAGCTCCTTGCTAGTGGCCTGAGAAATCAAAGGAAGGTGGCCTAAGTGCTTGGGCCCCTGCACCCACTTGGGAGGCTGGGAAGAAACTCGTGGCCCCTGGCTTCAGATAGGCCCAGCTCTGGCCGTTGAGGTCATTTGGGGAGTGAACCAGTGGATGGAAGAGCTCTCTCTCTCTGTCCCTCTCTGTAACTCTTCCTCACAAACAAATAAGTCTTTAATTAAAAAACAATTACAGCCGGCGCCGTGGCTCAATAGGCTAATCCTCCGCCTTGCAGCGCCAGGTTCTAGTCCTGGTCAGGGCGCCAGATTCTGTCCTGGTTGCCCCTCTTCCAGGCCAGCTCTTGCTGTGGCCCGGGAGTGCAGTGGAGGATGACCCAAGTCCTTGGGCCCTGAACCGCATGGGAGACCAGGAGAAGCAACTGGCTCCTGCCTTTGGATCAGCATGGTGCGCCGGCCACAGCGCGCCAGCCGCGGTGGCCATTGGAGGGTGAACCAACGGCAAAGGAAGACCTTTCTCTCTGTCTCTCTCTCTCACTGTCCACTCTGCCTGTCAAAAAAAAAAAAAAAATTACAATACAAGAAAAATTAAGTCTGTACTCTAGCCAAGTGGTTGACTTTCAACACCAATATTTAGTAGTAATTAAATAGACAAGATATTTCCTTGGAGTTTACTTACTTATGAGCATTTAACCTATAAATTACTTCTGTGATTTTTGTATGTCAATGGGTTTTACTTTATTACTCTGAAGAATAATCCCTATTCTCTTCTTCCCTCCTGTGTCTATTTAGTCATCAGTCTTGAAAATCACCAACACTTTCTCATACTTCTAAGATCTCCAGTGAAAATAAGAAAGGGATACAACCATAGACCATGTGACTGATTTGAATTGCCTGTGATTATCAGAAAGGTTTTTAGAAATACCTTTGTATCTTCTCTTTTAGCCTCATTTTATTGCAAAAAAAAAAAGTGTTTATTTAGTCATTTGAGGTGTTCAACTCATATAACAAGATAGCAAATATGACATTTGGTAAGGAACATTTTACAAAGGGTGGATAATATACTTCCCATTTCACACAAGAGGAAATTAAAGACCAGTCAGCTGATTCTCTTCATGGGTTTTTACCAGATACAAGTAGATCTTAACTCTTAACATAACATCTATATAATCTGTTCACTGTAACACAGGAATATTTTGTCTCTACAATTCCATCTATGTCACCATTATAATCTATCCTCAGTGTTTTAACCAAAACTTTATTTTTAAGAAATAAACCAGATAAGGTTACTCCACTGCTATGAAACTTTCCAAAGGATTCCCTCTGCATTCAGAATAAATATAAAAAATGTTACTACCTACCCTTGATGATGTCTGTGACTTCAGCTTAAACCACTCTCTTCCACTCTTACAAACTCAGGCCATGCCAATCTTCTTCCTATGACTGAGCACAGAAAGCATATTACCTTGTTTAAGACTTAGTACTTGCTGTTCTTCCTGTCTAAAACTGTTGTGAGGTTTTTGTATTACCTCCTTATCTTGTCAGTCATATCTGTTAAAACGTATATATTTAGGGTAACATTTTGAAAATCAAGTTTCTTTATAGTACACATTATCAAAAATTATCTTATTTGTTCTTCTGCTTACATGTCTATGTTATGCTTCTTCTTACATTTCAGTGTAAATCCCACAAAAGTTGAGACTTTGCCTTCTTTTTTCTTTGCTGAGTCCCAAATACCAAGATCCTGAGTCTTTTACATTGCTATTGTTCAGTTTTGAAAGAGAACTTAAAAACTCAAAGTCCTTTCTTCACAGGCTAATAGAACCTTCAGACATCAGTGAGAAGGTAAATATTAATTTTTAACATAAAGCTTTCATGATAAATGCTACATGGTAGCCTATAAGACTGTATGCAGTATGTTTAGAAATGTGTCTATGCAAAACACCAATGGGATGGACCAAATGCTAAAAATAACTGTATCTCCTTTGCTATAGTGTTATTTTACCGTAAGTTTTCTACAGTGAACTTATTTTGCTGTTACAATTGGGAAGAAACCAATTTTAAAGCACAAAATAAAATATAAAGGAGAAAACCTGTTTCTTCACTGCTAAAAAGATTGTTTTCTAAATTTACTCTGCTGCCCAATAGGTGCTAATGCTGGTATTGACCTGTTCTCCAGTTCCTGGGCCTCAGCTCTTCTACTGTGTCTCTTGGGATGGCTTTGAGTATTTCTCTTCAGAATGAAATTGAGCTTATTTATATCTGCAGTGCTTGGTACTATGTATAATTCTCTAGGAATGATGCAAATGATGCAGCGTGAAATGGAATCATCTTCCATTTTCTAGATAATTTCTTGATGCTTATTGCAGCTTCAGTTTGTGTGTGAATTTTTGACAATTCAAATTTTGGAATCAGAAATCTAGGCCATTTCCTCCAAAGGACAGCTATTATTCCTATACTCTTCCCCCTCACAGGTGTATATGTAACTTTGGTTGTATTCACAAATGACACCTAACAGTATATGTAAATATGTCAATGCTTCATTTTGTCTTATTCTTCTAGCATATTGAGTTATTCTAAACCCTAGGTCCATTCCCAGCTGATTAACTTTTTTCTGTCCACACGTTCATGTTGTTTACAAATGTGATGGTCTCTTAACTGAATTGTTTTGAAAAGTTTGAACAGGCCAAGGTCAAGAACAGGCCCCATTTCAAAGCTTGCAGACACTTCTTAGTTACTTCTGACCCATTTAACAGAGACATTCTGAGTTTCCATTGATCATCTAGTTCCAAATCCAGCTGCAGTTCCAGTACATTCCCTATAGCTTGAATCCCTTAGAGTGATGAGAAGTATTTTGCTAAAAATCCAGGTAAAAGTGCACCTACTGCATTTCTCTTGAATCTAAAATCTTAATAATGTGTGGGGAAAATGAGTTATGAAAATTCTAAGTTGTTCCCTTCTTAGTCAATCTATGATATCAGTTAATTAACCATGCATTATTTAATAAGAATCAGCATCAGAATTCATATAGTTCATATTTTTTCTTCTACAAATCCTATCCAGGGTCTTCATATACCTTGTGAATCTCCTTTATCTGTTTTTTTAAAAAAAACCTCTCAGTAATCAATTTGCTTCAGTTGTGAAGTTTATCAGTACCCAAAGCTGTAATGTATCTCAGCAGGAAAACAACATAATTTTGAGCAATTATTCCCTTTTCTTCCCTCAACTTGATCTGAGTTTCTATATGACTAATGTTTATCCTACTCTTTTCATTCTCAAGATCATCATTTGGTTGAAACAGAAAATTTATTAAAAATCAGATCTAAATTGTTGTTTCTTTTCTGTAATTTTTAAGTGTTATAATCTCAATATTCCATAGCAGGATTCCCTTTCCTTCTACTGCTTCTAATAGAGAACTTAATATTCTTTGCTGTGATGTCATTTTGTAGACTTCATCTTATTCTCTTCCTAAGTCTGTCCCTTGTTTGAGTCAGTACGTTAGCATATCTGTCTATTGCTGCACTTAATTATACCATATCCATACATTTACTGGAGATTTGGTTCTAATCAAACTATGTTTTCTGGATGCTATATGGAATATCAAGATTAATCCAACATTGCCCTGGCTTTCAAGAAACTGACAAGATTTTTATACTGGGATAGAGTTAGTCTCAGTTTACAGCCTCAGTGGTTTCGCTGCAGACATTAATTCTTCATAGTGATTCAACACTAGAGGCATTCTTCACTGTAATGTTTGCAACCACCATGCTTGTTATAAAGTGTATACTAACATTTGTATTCCCTTCACTGTGGAATCAAAAGTAGATGTCATGCTTACGGTTACACTGCAAACATTAATCAATTGATTATAATCCTTAGTCATAATTCTGGACACATTTTACAAATATTTCCCAATTTTGCACTTTAATATTTTCATTGTTTTAAAAATGGTTGAAGAGGAGTGAGAAACAACTTTAAGAGAAAACTATACCATTATAAACCCACATAATATTTTTCAGCATTCCCCTAAAAATCTCACTTTGAACTATTGTGGTGACTTACCTTTGTAGGAAAATTTTGACTAGAGCTTGTTGCTTAGGTAAACAGTAGAGTGAAGCCCACCCCTGCCACAGTATCCTGTGGATGGGAGTTGACAATTGATCCGTGCTGATAATCCCTGTTCATCACAGGCTTGTGAAACACCATCCTACAAAACTGCCCAGGCTTTTGTACAATTTTCAAATTAAGAAAATAGAATATATCCTTTAAGTTTGCCTCTAGAAAGAAGCCTATTAGAATCAAATGTGAGGATATAGTCCTATTTAGGATTAAACTTGATTGAATTCATAGAAACATTTTAATGTTAGTAACAAATTAATTTCACATGTAGCAGCAATAGTCGACTGTTTAGAGATGCTAACCAAAATTCATCATGGTAGAAATCCTAAATAATTTAGATAGTGGTTCCAGAATGGGAAACAGAAGTATTTTGTCTTCTTTACAACTCTACAAAGTCAATTTTAAATTGTTCAGCATGTTGAAATGAAAGAGTCAAGAACCAGTGGTTAGGAAATGAGCAAATTTTGAAGTAATTACAACCATTATTAAACCACCAAAGGGATATTAGGGAAAAAAGGTAACAACTTAACATAGAAATACAAATATTTAATTACTTTGGCCTATCATTGGTCATGTGACTCTATCATTAGTTTTGAAATTTTGGTAACCATTGCAATATGACATAAGAAAATGAACCTAGTAGACTTATCAAAAGGGTAGATATGATAAAAAAAAAACTATCTGAAATTCCAGAATTCTGGGAAATTATCATCAATCTTGAAGAAACCAGAGAAACTGATTTTGCTTAGATCAATAAAACTGCCGTGACGACATTTTTACTGTTAGGCACACATCTGTAGTTATCAGAATATGATGCCAAAACATGTTTCCTTAAAATATCGAATTTCAAGTTTTTATTTCTATTTAAAAACATTGAGTAAACCAATGTAAACTTGGAGAAAAAAATTGAAGCCATTTGGAACCTACCATTCTCATATTCTCTTGGTAGCACTGGATGAAAATTTCTCAGCCATCTGGGCACTGTGATTGAGGGTACTGGGTTCCTGCACTGTTAATGACCTATTGTGTATTATACTAGGAGCCACGTAAACTGTTCAAAACAATTAGTATGCTAAGCGAATCTTAGGGATACTAACAAAATTTGAACATGCCCATTGGTTTCTAACGTTGTTGAGATTTTTAAAAAATATTTAATTATTTGAAAGGCAGAATTACAGGAGAATAAAAGGGAGAGAAAAAGGGAGATGGAGAGACCCATCTTCCATCTGCTAGTTCATTCCCCAAATGACCACAACAGCTAGGGACAGAGCAGACAGAAGCCAGGAGCCTGAAACTCCATCCAGGTCTCCCAGCTGGGTGACAGAGGCCCAAGAACTTGGGTCATTTTCTGCTGCTTTCCCAGGTGCATTAGCAGGGAGCTGGATGAGAAGTGGAGCAGTCTGAATTGGAATAGGTGTCATATCGGATGCTAGCATTACTGGCAGCAGTTTAATCCACTGCACCACAACACAGGCCTCAGCTGAGATTTTCTTATTGTTTGAATTTTCTCACTAGAATTGATTTTCCCAACTCCGAGTGTGTAATATCGTTGAGCATACACAGGCATTGGCATAGAAGAAATTAAGATAGGCAGTTTGATGCTTTGGATTCCTGGGGACATCTACTCCAGGCAACTTACATGGTCATGAGACATATTGGAAAAATAACCACTGAAAAGAGTACAACATATTTTTCAAACTCTGGGCAAGCCCAGATGCATCCTTGGGAAAGAATTCTGAAGCTCAGACAACTGCAAATGCTTATTTTTTTCCAGGCTATCATCTTGGTGATGTTTAAAAATATAAATATACAGTAAAGGCTTACTCAAAATGCAGCTGGCTGGTATAAATCAGTTGTTTGGTGATGGGCAGTATGTTTTGTGGAAGATTTTCACCCATTAGGAATAACCCATTTTATATTTTCAAGGGCTTGTTGCCTTTTCCACTTAAAATATTTTATCACCTTGCTCCCTATAATGTATGTCTGCCTACATACATTGTATATGCAAAGATTTTATTTATATTGATTTATTCACCTCATTCTGTATTCACCATACACTTAGTCTGGTCTCTAAAGAACTTATAGTAAAAACAAAAAAAAAATACAGTAAACATTAAGTAGCCCATCTTCAGCATTTTCTCCTAATCCACAATTATTCCAGTTTCACAGATGAGGAAACTGGCTTAGAGGAAATAAAATGGAGCTTCAGAAAATTAGTGGAAAACCACATTAAATATATATTAAATACATTATCCTTGAGTTAAAAGATGGTGCATGTTTTACATGAAACTTTTGAATCTCCCTCGTACAAAATCTGTAATTTCAGAATGAAGGTTTATTGCCAAGGAAATTTTGACTTCTTTCATAGCACAGAACTGTTCTGGTTACCCATTTCCAGACTGGTTTCAGGCACAAATTTAGTCTTGTTTCTGTAGGCCTTTTATTTTACCTAACCTTGTGTTTACTCATGATTGCTGAATTGTTTGTTCTCAAGACAAATTTCTTTTCACCACTCCTAACAATCTATCTCTTTACCATTGATTAAATAAGTGGACGTTTGAAGGGTTCTGTTTTTCAGATAATTCAGATAACTGAATCTATAATCAGTTGATCTGGGGTGTTTACTCCTAGATTGATGTCTGTTTTTGTGGCATCAGAAATTCAGGTAGCAGAAAGTGACACTCTAGGCAATTTTAAGCATATTTCAAATGTGAAAAATCAACATCAGACTCATTTGTTTATTTGTATGTTTGCTACTGTTCATGTTGGTGTAATTATCAGCATGTATATCTCATAGTCAAGCAGCAAGTAATTTTTTTCTTTTATTTTTTAAGGTGAACAAATTGCATATACTTCATAAATATAGATTTAGGAGCATAGCAGTATTTCCTACTCTACCCTTCCTCCCCTCCATACTCCTACTCTCCCTTCTCCTTTCTTCGTTAGTCTTTTAATTTTTACAATGACCAACTTAGTTTATTTTATACTCATAAGATTAGAACTATGACTGGTTAATGAAAATGTGGTATGTATACTCTATGGAATATTACTCAGCTGTAGAAAAGAATGAAATCCTCTCTTGCAACAAAATGAATGCAACTGGAAACCATTATAACTTAAGTAATTTTCAAAGCTGAATTGCAATACATGTCTGTTATGTGTTCATTTTGGACTGCTATGAGCTGACACCAGACCCCAGAGGAAGCCTACAGCCTGCTGACAGGCAGTGCCTAGTGACTCTTTTTCTGGGAGAGTTGCAACCATGCACTCTGATGAAACCATAACAAGGAAAACATATGCAGATCTCCCCATAGTATGTTATTCAAGGAAAATAAAATGTTTTCATAGGATCATCCAAATATGACATTTTCTCAATATAAGCTATTTCCATCATTTTTGTTAAAATCCCATAAGGCTGGGGTACACATTTAGCCTAGGGGATAAGATTGTATGCATCTCACATTAGAGTATTCCTGGCTCTAGCTCTTGACTCAAGCTTCCTGATAATACGGACCCTGGGAAGTAGCAGGTGATAGTTCAAGTACTTGGGTCCTGGCACCCACATGGAAGACACAGATGGAGTTCTGGGCTCTTGGCTTTGCTTGGCCAAGACCAGGGTTTTGCAGGCATTTGAGGAGTGAACCAGCAGATGGATGATCTCTTTGTGTTTGTCTCTATGTCTCTGTGTTTCTGTCTTCTGTCCTTCAAATAAAATGAAAATAAACAAAAAATGTTTTGATGGTTCAGTGAGACATCTGCCTACAACATACAGCATATCAGCTATATCTGCTTATTTCTGTATTGATTTAAAGACTCACTTTCTAATATCCTGTGTTTGTAGCATGGTTTTCCAAGTTGACCATAAATAACCTTTCCAAATCCCTTACAGAAGCTGGCAGAGTGCTAGGTGCAGGGTAGACATTTTTTGAAGGTAGCCAGCAATTGAATTATGACTTGTTTGTGTGGGACCAGAGAGAGCTTATGCATTCACAGACTGATTACCTGAATATCTTTATTTAAAGGTTTGTTTCATATAGACTTTTTTCATAAATATTCTTTCCTAAAGGAAATATTGTATTTCCTTGTATTTCTGCCCAAACTCTCCATTTTAGTCCAGGGATAGTGTTTACAACATGGGAAAGTGGTTATTTTATCAAATAGTAGGGATAAAGTCACTTGTGGAAACTTCATAAATAGAGGACATCCAGACCCCATCCCTTAATGCTTTAAATTTGGTGTGGATGGTGCTCAGAAATTTGTTTCACTCTGGACCGAGCTGATAGTTGGATGATTCAGATATGCTTTGAAACTTGGCTGAATCATCAGAATAAAGTTGGAGCAGTCTTCTCCAGTGATGACTGTGAGTTTCATACAACCCTGAGTGTGGGGAGCAACTGGGACTAGACTAGGTTACTCGAATTAAGACTTATTCTATGCATCTGCTCTCCCACAATATGGCGCTGGGAGAGGAGGAAACAGCTTCTACACAGCTGCCTCCAGTTCAACCAATAAAACAGCAGGACCTGCTCCTGATTGGAGGAGAGCAGTGTACTCGGTGTGTGGGTAGCAGAGTTGGGATTGGTGGAAGAGGACTATAAAGGAGGAGAGAGACAACATGCACCAGGAACATCTAGCTGAAGGAACACCTGAGCAACCCCCGAGAGAGCCGGCCGGTGGTGTGCCGCTCCCCCGCGGAAGTGGGGAAAGTGACAGGGGGAACCGCCCTTCCACGGAGGTGGAAGGGTCGGTAGCCAACCCGGGAAGAACCAGCAACAAACCCGGGAAGGGCAGAGCAGACAAAAGAACAGCGCAGGGTCCTGTGTCATTCCTCCGCGAAGAGGGGGAGCGACACCTGAGGTTCTGGTCTGAGGTAGCAAACCTCCATAATCAGAGGTAACCCAGCATCCTGTGTTGAGGACCATAATATATGTAACCATGAGAACTTCATGAGAAAGCATGACAATGCAATCATTTGAAGCAACAGAAATTTGAGATTAGTTAGACACTGTGTCTGTTAGTTTCTATGGTTTATATACTGTACCTAAAGGTCTTCAGATGGCCCAATCTAAAACTAAGAAGTTAGTGCTAGCCAAAGAAATCATAGGTGGCACCTATTTTGAGGTTCCTGCTAAAAAAACATGTCTTCTTGTCTATAACCTGGAAATGATGACTGACCAGACTTTTATTAAGCATTCATGAGAATATCAGAGTCTGTGATCTTGGGAATACACTTATAATTTTGTGACACCTAATTCATAATAGCTGATATTTATTGAGTTGAATGCTGTGCCAGATATGGCATCAAGTACTGTCTGTCTTTCACAATTTTATAGGTAAGGAAATTTATGCTTTCAGGATCCCAAAAGAACTACTGAAGTCCAAATTCTTTTGATAATTTTATCAACACTCATATTTTTGTATATGTACATACATGTATGTATTTGTGTGTATACACACAGGTACATGTTATGTAGTTGTGTCTTCAGTGAAATAATCCATTAGAATTGAACATTTTGTGATTGTCAGAGCACCCTGTAGATTCCTTGATTTCCTGGGTGAGTACTAAACCGAGACTTGAAGAGCAAGAGGGATCGTAAGAAAATGTAGGCAGGGGCGAGGTATCAATCTTGATAAACAAATGCCAACTCAGAACTGGATTACATTTTTCCCTCCATCTCCACATCCCAACTCACCCTGATCACATCTCTTTAAAACCCAGTACACTGAGAAACATTCTTTAACAAGAACTATGAAGTTCTCAGAACTCTGACCTTAATTCACATTTCATTTTACTGTTCCAAGAGAAAATGGAGATTCTTTCAACTTCCCAAAAGGAGAATTGCTCCCCACCAGACAGCACTGTACATGTTGTTGTTCTCTGTATAATACCCTCCTACTTATTCTTTCCCTTGCTCTTGCTGTCCTTCTTGTTTGATTTTTAAATGACACTGTGTGAAGAGACTCTTGTGAGCCCTGCATCCAAATTCTCTAACACTCCAAACTTAGATACTTTCTTTTATTGTTTGTACTTACATGTGTGGTTTTGAAACTATTTATATCCTATTCCCACACTGAGGAGCAGTAGAGCTGTCTTGTTCACCATTTTAACCTAGCTCATGGTAGTCACTTCATTGCTGATTCCAATAGTAAGTGGTGGTTACTGACACTTTTATACAGCTGAGAATGAGGAAATCAAAGCTTAGGTTTGGTAACTGTTACACAGTCAGCATGTTTGAACCTACAGTTGTTCAATTGCAGTGTCTACTTTATCCAGTGTGCTTTAGAAGCCTTGATGGTTAGGGCTGGTGTTGCAGTGCAGCAGGGTCACCTGCCACTTGTAATGCTGGCATCCCATATCCAATTGCCTGAGTGGGTCCCAGCTGCTCCAGTTCTCATCCAGCTCCTTGCTAATGTGCTTCAGAAAGCTGCAGAAGATGGCACAAGCATGCCTCTGCCACATGGATTTTCTGGGCTTCTTAGATCAGCCTGGCCATTGTGGCCATTTGGGGAAAGAACCAGCAGATGTCTCTCCCCAACAACAACCCTCTCCCCACTGCCTCTGCCACTCTACCTTTCAAATGAAGAAGAAATCTATAAAAAGGTACAGACGTTGTGGTATGTTGGGTTAAGCTGCTGCCTGCAACACCAGTATCCCATATGAGCATGGTTTTGTGTCCCAGCTGTTCAACTTCCTTCCCGCCTCCCTGCTAATGAACCTAGAAAAGCAGTGGAAGATGACCCAAAGACTTAGGCCCCTGCCACCTGCATGGGAGACCTGGATGGAATCCAGGCTCCTGGCTTTGACTCTTACAGCCACAGCTGTTGCAGGTGTTTGCAGAGTAAACCAGCAGATGGTTCTCTATCTCTCTTCTTTCCCTCTCTCCTCTTCTCTCTGCCTGTGAAACAGAAAAAAAAAAAAATAGAAAAAAATATTTTTAAAAAGTTATTAAATAAAAGAAGAAAAGAAACTCTGATAGTCAAAGCCTGTCTAAAACACTCAAGACTCAGGTGATTTCGTTTCTAAAACAGTTAGAAAATTTGATTGTTGTCATGAGCAGTAAGTAGTTGCTTGATGGGCTAACTTGGGCCATCACTGTTCTACAGATGCAGACCTGGTCTGATTTCCTAGGAGAGTGGAAAATGGTGCTTGTTTCTAATCACATTGAGACTAGTTTTTCAAATTGATGTTCTATAATAATTTATTTTGATGTTTAAACACATCCTAAAAAGGAATCATCTTTTTATTCTTAAACCACATTATGTGGAGATTTTCACCTTCTTTTGTTAAAGTTATAAGGAAATAAAATATGTAGAAGTGGAAAATATGATAAAATACAGAAAGAATAATGAAAAACACAGAGATAACATAGGCAAGTAAGAAACTTAATAATGAGCCCAAGTATTCCCAAAGTCCCTCATATTTAAATATGAAAACCTCCCATCTAATAGAGATAGATTTTTAGCAACCTGAGCTTGTAGGAGGTTGCTTGCTGCTTAGGGGAGAGCAGAGTTTTGTAGTTAAACACATCTGGCATTGCATTGTGTTTCACACTTGTAATCAGTGGGTGCGTGTGCAAATTAATGAATTTTTCTAAGCTTCAGTTTTCTCATCTGAAAATAGGAATACAAATGACTGTCCAGTGCCAACTTTAGTTGTAAGGATTCACTCCATGGATCCTTCCAAATTCTTACCAAAGGAGTAAATGATTACCAAGTACTCTTGTCTCTTCTAGAGCACAGGCTGTGTGACAGCTACCCAAAATGTAGCTATGTTCTTCTACCTGTTTTCTTCTCTTATTTGCAGTTTCCAGAACAGAAATAACCAGTTATCCCATACCATTAATAAAATGTCCTGCTGTTTATTTTTTCCAATTATTTCTGATGCTTAATGCTTTGTTAATTATTGATCGATTCTTAAACAAATTGGAAAGTAAGGTTCTGAAATATTCAAGAACATTCATAGGATACATAGCTGAAAATGGCTAGAAATGGAGCTCAAATATAAATCTGGGCTACTACCTAATCAAATACTTCTGGAAACTTTTCTTTGCTTACATGGCATTGATCTGCCACCATAGGTACTATTCTTCTTACTTTACAAATGAGAAAACTAGGGCATAGAATAATTGTTCTTCTGGTTCTTTCATATTCTGGTTCAACGTTGATACCTACATGCTTTACTTATCATTGGCTTTGAGCCTTTGTATGCACTGTACTCCCCATGTAATGTTGAAAGGGAAAATTCGTGTTCTCTTCTCTACCTTTGTGCATCTCAAAACCTCTGCCAGGTATTACCTTCTCCATAGGTTTTCAGTCTAAAATTCTCTCCCTATTTTCCTAAATATGATTTTTCTTGCCTGACACTGAATCACGGGCCATTCTGCTTGATAATTGGATTCTTTAACCATGCTGGAGATTTAGTGAGTCCATTAACCTAAGTTGACACACAAATCAAGGAACATTTGTTCAGTTCCCATGGCATGAAAAACCTCTGTGCTTTAGGCTGCTATAATATAGTATATAGTTGGCTAAGATATTATCCCTGCTCCTCAAAAACTTAGGCCACCACCTGTTGACCTCTATGGAATTATTTGCATATATAAATAAATACTTGATATGAATAAATGCATAAATGAATGCTGTTGGCAAGATATGTTTCTAGATATCAAGGAGACTTAGCAATAACAGAATGCAACTTCTTTCTCTTTGTATGATTTACTGTCAAGATGAGAGAATATAAGCACTCTGCAGTGGGTAGACCCAATTACTTATTGCCACCTTTATGAGGAAATTGTGACCCTTTGGGTTCAGAGCAATCCTCTGAGTGAAACCACAATATGACCTTGAATAGAAATGAATTGACATGCTTGCTTTTGACCAAAAGCATCCAGCTCTGGCGTTTGTGGGAAGCTAATCTGCAGGAACCACTAAAGAGCTTCCACTTTTCATTATCACCCATTTTATGAAGCAGGAAGATGCTTTATGTTAATTCTGTAATTTGAACATTAATATTGTGGTTATACATCCTGTAAATTAAAGCTGTATGATTACCAAAAAGCTGGCACATGAAACATCCAACAGTTTGCACGGAGAGCTCAAGACATATCCAACGACAAGCAGCCTGGCTGTGCCAGGGATCTACTAGATATCCCTTTTCTTCCTGGAATGATTTTACTCTTCTTTCCTCCCGTATTTTACCTCAATCCTCATTTTGCCATTTTTGGGAACTTGACTGTACTCAGTTAATTTCCTTCAGCCAATATATTTCCATTGATTACACAGTAGCTAACTGTTAATTCAACTCAAGAGAAATAACTTAGGCACAGAATAGTCCATACATTTGACTTTGTATGGAAGAAAGGCACAAATTGCTCAAAGCTGAGCTCATGGACTGTGTGTCATGTTGGTAGGGCAGACAACTTGCCTGAATGTTTGTGAGAATGAAAAGCATGAGTAGATTTTAAGTGCCATAAAAGCAGGGACCGTTCTATCTTGCTTATTTCTTTTTTTTCCTAGCAGATAGGAAGTGCTTAATACATATTTATTAGCTGAGTGTAAAAGAAATACCTGGAGCTTCTGAGTATATATTAGAAGTATTGTTGGCAATTTGCAATATAAAGACTATGATGTCACTTTCATGCATCTTTCCTCAAGGAAGGATGGGCACATCTAAAGAAGAGAGCTCTGTGGGATAGGGTGGGTTGGACAGCCTGGAACCCAGAGGGAGAATGAATAATGTTTGCTATACTTTATGTCCTTGCAGACTCAATTCTCTCTCCATCGTATTGAGAAAACTGCCCTACCTTAATAGCCTCAAGAGTACTAAGTCATTGGTATAAATAGAAGAGACCTTGAAAAACACTACATTTATTTCAAAAATGACCAATAATTTTACAATAGAAGTTTCATCTGTGTTTTCATTTTGTGTAATTTATGCTACTCTCTTGGGATCTTCATTAGACATAGATCTGAAGCCAGTCTTCTGCCACCCTTGAGGATGTGAGAAAAAATGTGTACTTTAGTGCTTCTTGATTTAGCTATTAAAGGAAGAAGCTTCCTTCAGAGATTTGGTGCTTAATTCTGAAAAAACAAAGGTCTCTAGATCATACAGTTGCAAACCATGAATCTTATCAGATGTAAAGTATCTCACTTTGTATTTCTCTTGCTTAATTACTTAGGGTTTCACAAAGGTTTATGATATCAATAGAAAAATTCATATAGTCACATGTAATTGAACTACTTAAGTGAGATTTGATCTTTTGCACTGGGAAGGTAAGCTTCAAAGACTGTTTGAAAAAGAGAAGAGGTATATTTGGAGAGAAGGGATGTGAAAGATATTTGAGGAAGAAAAAGTACATGTTTATGACTAGTGGAGGAAGCATGCAGAATATGTAGTCATCTCTGGGATGTGTATAAAATGACCCTTTAGTACAAAGCCAGATGAACTGAAATAGATTCTGCTAAGGAAGACTGTGAAGTGGCAAAACTTGAGAGTCTATCTCTACCTTCTTGGCTAACCATTCGTATTCCATCAGGTATTGGAGCTGCTTTAGGGTATATTGAGGCCTGCAATCAGTAACTGAATTAAGCATGTTTGCGGGGATATGCTTTGGCCCTGGGACTTCATTTGGAAGACTTGCTTTGGGATTTTTAATGCCATGAGTAGTCTTCTCACTTCATGCAGACATCACTCTGAACCTTCAACCAACACCACTTTTAGGCTCAATTAAATTGGAAGTGGGAGTACAACATTCTATGTTTCTGAAGTTGACTAGGGAGTTAATGGATTTGGAAAGTGGAGGTCACTGAGACTTAATGGGAATGAACAACTTGTGGTATCTTCTATAGAGGCAGGCAGTAGTAATAAATGCATCATCCCAGATCTGCTCAGGTAATATTCACCCTGTGCTGTATCAAATAAGCAGATGTACTTACGGGATGAAACAGCAGACATTCAGTGCCATAGCTCTGTGCAGATAAACTTACATGAATACTTCGTAGGGATAGACTTTTATGGTTAATAAAAACTTCTTCTATTTACTATTTATTTGAATTATACCACCTAATATTAATAATCATATTTCAGTTTTAAAGGTAATTCAACCAGTATCATGTCAACTACTCTTACAGTAAAGTTAATTTAGCTCTCACCCTTCCAGAGTTGTCAGTAGGGTGGGTGAGTTTGAATGTAACCACTTTGAGGGTTAATCTGGGAAGAAGGATAGATGAAGTTAAATTATTACCCTGGAGAATTTAGAGAAGGTTTTAAAGTTTTGACTTGATTATATATTTCAAAATATAAAGCAGAATCCTTAATTTTGCTTTTGCATTTTTGAAAGATTTATTTACTTGAAAGGTAGATAGATTTGAAAGGTAGAGATACATGGAGAAAGAGACAGATCTTCCATATGAAGAAAGAGACAGAGATCTTCTATCTGCTTGTTAACTCCCAAAATGGCTACAATGGCCTGGGTTTGGGCCAGGCTGATGCCAGAAGCCGGAAGGGTATTTCATGTGTCCCATGTGGGTGCAGGGGCCCAAATACTAGGGCCATCTTCCATTGCTTTCCCAGGGAGCTGGATCAGATGTGGAGCAGCTGGGACTCAAACTGGCAGCTATGTGGGATGCCTACACTGCAGGTGGAGGCTTAACCTTCTATGCCACAGCTCTAGCCCCTGCATTTTGTTTTACTATGAACACCAACAATTGGAGGGTATTAGAAGAAGAGGACTACTATTAACATTTTAAATACTGATCAATAGGAAGTTGAAAAGTGCTAGTCTGTGTAGAGTATTATGGAAATGTGGAGAAGGTTCAAGACTCTAGAAACAGGAACAAGATGAGACTACTTCACTTAAAAAGAAACAAAGGAAATCTATGATTAAAGGATAAAATGTGTATTGTGTGCACTAAGTTCTCTAGACCTTTAGTGGAGGAAAATTCAAGAAATGTGGGATAATGAAGAAAGACAAAATAAAGGGGTGATAGCCGAGATGGGAAGATATTAAATGCTTATTATTATTTCTGATTAATAGCTGAGCCCTGCACTAATAATTATAAATCACTTTCACAACCTAAAAGACTCTTAATGACCTCCTTATCACCTTATATCTCCCTATGTTGTCCCTTGTATGCCAACCTTATGAAATTTTTAGTCCTAAAAAGTCCGCAATCAAATGATTCTATTCTTGGGATACTCTGAGCCCTTTCGCTAGAAAGACAACTCCTCTTTCTGATTCAGTTGAGAAGTTCTTTGTCATCTTTTAAAGTTCCCCTGAAATATTACTACTTTGGTAAAATTCTCTTAAGTTCTCTTGTCCTAGATATTTTCTATCTCATGTGCCATTATGGACTATCTTAGTTTTGGCTGCTGTTAAGAGCATACCATAGATGGATGGCTTAAAGAATGAACATTGATTTCTCAGTTTTTGGAGGCTTGACTTCCAAAATCAAGGCACAGCAGATGCAGTGAGGGCTCAAATCCTGGATTGTAAATAGCTGTGTCGTGTTTACTCACCGTTAGGGAGCAGAGGATGATCATCTCTTGGATTTATCTTCTTAAAAGGGCACTAACCCTTTAAAGAAACTGTAACCTCATGAACTAACTGTACCAGTGTTCCCACCTCCAAATAGCATCACATCAGGAGTTAATCTTCACTTTGAATTTGAAAGGGACACAAACATTCAGTCCTCGCACTGAACTTTGCAGAAAACTGTCTCATCTCCCATGTGATGCCTTGATATTATGAATGTTTGTTGTAATGCCGCCCTCCAAGTTTGCAAGTGACCTGAGAACAGGAATGCTGTAGTTGTTCTCTCAGTTGTGACATTCAGTCCCAAAGAATGTCGGTTGGATAAGTCCATTAATGTGACATGTTTTGAAAGTCAAATAGCCTGGTGAATTAGGATTGCTGATGAACTGAGCCTGAAGTTTCATTTTCATTTTAGCTATTGGCATACAAACAGTTTCAATAAAGAATTTGTCAATTTCCTGCCTAATTACAAGGTACACAATGCAATGATTCATTTGTTAAGCCTTGAAAATGTGGATTGTTTCATTTTGAACAATAAATCTCTCACTTTAGATTTTCATGGCAAAAATGCCCAAGGATTGGGTTGAGTCTACCAATATAAGCCATACCTGAAAGTTAATCTTTTGAATAAATCTCTGACACCAGCTTCTTTTCCTTGTGACTTGTCTGTTTTCTCCCCAAATGCTGAATATGAGAAAGATTTCTGTTTAATTTAATGAAAAATTCAAAATCAGAGTGTTGCTGTCACAGGGAAGAAAGCACAGTGAGTAACAAGTACATAGAGGAGGACAAGGGATCCTTGGCTGCAGATTTCTAATACCAGGATTATTAGCCCTATACTGAGAACACTGTTCACCAATGGCTTTGCATCATTTCACTTCTCATCCTGCGAATACTAAGGAAGTAAAATCGAAAGTTGATCTTACACTTACCATTAAACTGAAAGAACAAAACGAGGAAGCACCCTTGCTGTTGATCATCACAACTTTGCTTGGGCTTTACTCTGGCTCTTGTTACTAGTTTAGTTGAATGGGAGGATATACAAAGTTAATATTGTGGTTGGTTTTGTTGCACATAGCCTACTTTACCACTCAGAAGTCAAAGTCTCTGCCTTCCTGATAGGTTGATAGATTTCAGCAAACGTGTCCCTGGGAATATTTCAATCAACTTTTGATAAATGAACTTGGAAAAAACTTATTTTTTATCTCCTAAAAATGCAAGGGGATTCATGGAAAATGTGTGTTCTCTTGTAACTCGATTTTCCATGAGTTTTTGAAGCCCCCAAATCAGTGTGAATTATTGTCTGTAAATTAGATTTTCTTCTGGGTATTAGGGCTATGTCCTGTTGATCTGTTTGTCCTCAGTCCAAGGTACATGGGTGATTCTCAGTAAAAAGTGTTGAATTCCTAAAGCAAATCCGTGTGTGCCCTTGGAGAACTAATGTCCCTTTGAACAATGAAACCTAGCAGCAATGTCAGACAAGGAGGCAATTTGGGTGCAGTGAGAACAGTGTTAACGAGGGGCCTGGGACTTCTTGGTGGCAGCAGGTGGGTGTCAAGGTGATGCTTGTGCTGGCTTTTAGAGGAGAGGCAGATCTGTATCAGACCCACATGCCTAGGAGCAGCATTGCAGGTAAAGAAAGGACAGGCATGGGCTTGTTAAGGGCCTGGGGAGGACCTTTTCCAAAGTGTCAGGACCGCATCATGGAATTTTATAGTCACTATGAAACTGGAGCTTCTTGGACAGGGTGGGTTTCTCTTGGCATCCAGAACTCCCCCACGAGCTGAGCATACCTCCGATGCTTCCCTGTGGACTCGACTGAAGGCTGGCTCAGCACAGCCTTCCTATTGTAACTTTCACTCCCTCCAAATCACAAAATGAAATGGAGTTTTCTTCAAAGTGACAGCTAAATCTCAGCCCCTCGCCAGCTGCTGTACCAGTGCCGCTTAATTCTGTAATCCTTTTGCCCTCCATTCCTCGTTGTGGTTAGCAAATGCCAGGAAATGTTGGAGTGACAAGTGAGTTCTCTGTGCCTGACACCTCTGCTGGAAGACTTGATAAACTGCAAATACCATCACAGTCATTTTTCAGGTGCAGGCTCAGAAGTGTGCCCAGGGAGGAGCCATTCTGGGGAGGCAAAACACTCCCCCTCCCTGCCTGCCTGCCTGCCTGCCTGGTTCTCAGATTGCTATGTACTCAGTGTGTTTCTCAGAGCAGATTTCCAGGCAACCCTTCTGGGGGAGCTTTTCCTGGACATCTTTAAAACTGAGTAGCACAGAATCATATGTCCTGCTTTCTCTCCATGGAAGATATTCTGTCCTGCCTAGGGGAGAGGCTCCAAATGGACTGACGCCGCTGTGAGCGTCAGGTCACATCCTAGAGCTTGGCAGTGTAGAGCCATGCTGTGAGTGGCCATAATTTTGCCCACAGTCTACACCCTGCAGGGTCAATCTCACAGGAGCTTGGGGAACCTTGGCCTCTTCTCTAACACACTGTCATCTTGGTTTTCACTGTGCTGAGAGGGATAGCTGACTCACACAGCCTGGCTTCTCTCTCTCTCTCTCTCTCTCTCTCTCTCAGTATTAGTATTCCTTGGTACACTCTTAAGCAAAACCTGAGCAAGGAATTAATCTGTCACTAGGAAAGAATGCAGTGGACAGTGATTTATGCAGATGCTGTACTCAAAGTGATGGCGTTCATTTCATCTTTACTTCTCGGAGGCGACACACAAATACTTGGTTTAAAAATAATGTTGCAACTGGGTGACCGGGCACTGCTGGAGCTGGGCTTCCCTGGTTCTAGCCACCCAGCAAATGAGTAGACTCACACGGCAGGGTCGGATTTGGGGATTTCTCGATTCGTGATGCCTCCATTCTCCAGGTCTTAGGAAGAAGCTGCTCCACAAATCATTTATGAACTCACGTCTGTCCACCCTTCCCCCTTACAATGCTCATCTCAGAAACTTGCCAGGGTCTGATGAGCCCTTGCTGCCCTTTTTCACAGCCCACAGCACTTTGAGATTCTGGTCATAACCAGGGGAAGATTCATTAGGCTGGCATTCCTTCTAGCTGGCTGCTTTCTTCACTGTTTTTCTGGCAGTGAGGCTGGGAGTCTCCCGAGAGAGCTTATTTTCCTGAAATTTCCTGCGGAGTTTTACATACATATGTGGGCTGGACGAGCTTGTGAGAATCCAAATCAAACTTCCAAAGCCCTTGAAGTTCAGACTATCAGTGGGGGAAACCCAAAGCAGATGCGTCCCTTGTCACTGAGCACCCAACCTTCCTCCTCCTGAGCTGGCTCCTGGACGACCCGCCCCGACCCCCAAGGCCAGAGAGAAGTCTCCCTTACTCTGCTCTGTGCTCGGCAGCAGGCAAGACCCTCGGATCCTGCTCTGTCAGGCAGGGCGATTTCTGCAGACATTTTTCTTGCCAATGTGGTTGTGATTACTCAGGTTTTTTTCCCACCCCCACTGCTGTCTAGAGATTCATCTGGGATTTATCTCCATAATGAGAAAAGGGAGATAGGGAAATGCTGGGGTATTTTTCTCTGACTTAGATTATTTGTCATTCTGATACTCATTTTACAAGATGCTTTTCAAATATTTAAATGTATGTGTGCTCACATAACAGTTTCTCAGGATGAATTGCAGATCACACAATCACTGCTTTATCTCCTTTATGTGCTGGGTCTTTTTCCTGAGCCACTTGCCAACAGAAATTTGGTCAGGAGAAAGGATAGGTTACAGAGAATCTGAACTCTGATCTCTGCAAATAGCAGTTTTGCTCTTATTTCTTCAAAGATCCTAACCCCAGTGTATTGGTTTCTTTACCCATCATTTCTTGCATGCCCTGAACAAGCTGGAACTGACAGAGAGCAAAACTCAAATTTTACTAATCTAAATGCCCTCCATGTGCCTCTCCCCTTTTCAGACATGCCCTTCACCAAACAGGACCGGCTGAACAGAGTCAACCCTATTTATAATCCAACCCCCACTTTGTTGGTAGAGGATCAGTGAAACCATGTGCAGGTTTAGCTGTGCTGGTGGTAACAGAATTTGAAATGCAGAACAATGAAAGGTCCAACACCAATCACTGTAAGGTGGTTCTTATTTCTAGGGAAGCCCAGGAGAAGTTAAAGAATCCACATTATTAAAGTTCGTTGGCTGGATTGGAAGTGAATAAGCAGTAGAATCTAAAAAGGTTGTTTGGTAAATTGGTAGGTCAGTTATTCGCTTCACAAACATGTATGGAGTATCTGCTATGTGTCTCTTTGTGTCCTAGTCACTTGAATTTATCCTGGAAAATAAAAAATACAAACACTGGTTAAATGGGCCTTGACTGGACCTGGGGTAAAGAGATGTGAAATGGATGTGTAGCAAATCGTAAGGAGCAGTAGTGAAAAATAGAAGTTGCGTGGGAAGAGGGCCCTGTCCTGGCCTTAAGTGGGAATGGGACCAGAGAGAGCAGGAAGGGCAGTATCAGTTACATTAAAACTCTAAGGAAAATGACAGAGATGCACCCACTCTCCCCAATTCACTGTGGCTTCTGAGAGGACAACACTGATGAATGCTTTGTCATGGCATTAAAAGGGGTCTGTTTAGGGCAACATAATGGAGGTCTTGTGCCCTCCATTATTAGGGAGTCAAATTTTGAGCTGAAAATGACAGATCTTGCCCTGGCACAAGACATATTTCCCAGCAGCAGTCCAGCTTCCTGGAACTCAGCATACAAACACTGAGTCTCTTACCAGTTCAGAAACTATTCATTTAGGGCCTGGGTTTTGCAAGATGCTGTGTCAGAAGCCTGAGCTTTGTCGTGGTTGCCATGACTTGAGGATGATGACACTAGCGGTCCTTGTTGACAGGTCAGGTATCATTGTCGCCATCCCTCAGTTCTCATCTTTCTTCAGTTGAAGCAGAAATCCTCCCAGGTGATGTGTGTTTGGCCTGCTAAACACACTGTTCTGTGCACCTCTCTGTGAGCTACAAGAAAACAGAGGCTGTGGTTTTTACATTCACGGTGATTACCATATATCTCAGGAGACAAGAGATAGTTACTTAATAAAATCACACAGTGTTTTAAGACAGCGTATGATTAAGTTCTGAACTGTGTGGTATAGCATGGAGTGAATTGGATGTGTAGAGAACTAGGGTCCTTAAATACCGTTTTTGATTTTTAGGTAGAAAAATTGTGAATGGAGCCACAGAGGATGGGTAATGAGAAAATGGCCATGGCATATGCCCTTAACTCACTGTTTCTTCTCCATGAAGTATTTTCTGTTTTTCTGCTACACTAAATATAGTTCATTGGATTTTTTAAAAACTCAGAGACTTTGTAAGCATTCCTAAAAATTGTATCCGTTGTTTGTGAGTACAGATCCTTTGAAAAACAGGTTATATTCCAACTTCCCTCATTTTTCCATCCCCTTGCTTCCACCAGATATACAGGTCAGAATTGTTTACTGTGTTACCCACCAGTGTCTGCACCAGACATTGTATGTGCTAGGCTTTGTATGTGCTAGGCTTTGGATGCATAATATATACAAATAAATACCTATGCAGTTTATCACTTTGCAAGTAACATTTTATAATTTAAAAAAAATTTTAATTTTATATTTTATAATTAGTTTATGCTATAGAATCTTGGCAAGGGGAGATCTTGGCAAGGGGAAAGTATTCAATAAATACCTGATGGGTGGTTTGTTATTGTATGTCATATACAACAGTTGAAGCCATAGTCTAATAAATGTTTGCTAAATTGAATTGGAAAAAATATCACTTATTCTGTTCTTTAGACAATGAATTGCATAGGTGAACCTGGTGAGCTGGCTTTGGGAACAGAAGATGATCCTCACAGATCCAAGAGGGGCTAGCAAGAGGCTGGAGAGGGACTACATGCTTCTTTGACAAGGCTGTGGGGGTCATATATAGGTAGCATATATTTCAGGAGAATGTTCTAGAGGTAAGTGGTACTGTCCTGGGCTCTTTGCTTAAATGTGATGGCATTTTCATTTTCACGTAACTGGCCCATCACAACTGGGAGCTATCCTGCATTAGATGTCTGAGTAAGTCCTAGTTATTCTCTCCCACTTTGCTTTAGAGGTGGCACTCTAATCTCTCCACCTTCTTCAAAAATACCAACTTGCTAGAATGTCCAGATTAATAACAAGGGAACTTGTATGTTTTATGTCCTACTTTGTTAAGTAGTGATGTAGCCTAGAGCTTCATTACTCAAATCTCAGAATGCCAGGCGTACTCAACAGTGCCAATGTTTTATTTACTTTGCATTGTCCAAGAATTTTTGATCTCCATTGAAATAAAAAGCAAGCTTTGAGAACTCTGTCATCCTTGAAATTTAACTCAGGTTTCTCAGTTTTTCCTTATAATCTGCTGCAAGGCCTAGTAGCTCAGAATATTCTCAGATTGTCAAGGTGAAGAATGCTTTTGGCATTTGTCGCAGGCTACTTCATTGTTGTGCAGAACGCTACTCCCAGCCCCTTACATTGCTGGGCATCTGGCATTCCTGGATATTAAATGCCAGTGGGAACCTCAGTTACTATGTTAACAAAAAAGGCCCCACATATTTCCAAACACTCGCAACAGGTGATGTCTCCCCCTTGTTTAAAACACTGGCTTGGACTTGTTGGAATGACTGAATTTGGAATGATAGAACATTGCTCCATTATTTCGCAGTGGCTAATACCCAATGTCGAATTCCTACCACTGGGATACCACATATAGTGGCTTTGCATCTACAGGTACAGAGTAATGGAGCATTGCAGGCACGCTGTAGGCCTTCTCAGACGATTCAGAGGCAGTGTGGGGAAGCCATGCCAACAGACACAGATGGGCAGGAACGCCAGCCTTGTCATACTGATTTACCAATTATGCATTGTCTTCAGTGTACCCTTTACTGTGCTCAATCTGGTTTCCTAACCCCCTAAGCACAGTGTTTGTTTTTCTGCCACATCTTTATTACCCTGGATTTATTCTATGCATGGAAACATTAAAACCTCTTAACTCCTGTGGGAAGATGTAGAGCCACAGAGATTTGTACAATTAACTGACACAGTTTAGAATGTTTCAGAGGACTTGACAATATTAGTGTTGTCATTACCATTGATGTTTATTTTATTGCATTTTGGGATGTAGATTAAAGCCTTGTAGCAGCTTGATATTGTGGAAAGTCTGAGATTGAGGAGCCTGAAGTCTCTGTTCTGATGTCCTGTCACCAACTAGTTGGGTAACATTGAACAAGTCACTTCCCTTCTCTGGCCTTCAATTTTATCATGTGAAAAAAATATAAGGCTGGACTTAAAGAAATTTAAGAACAGGATTTCTATGAATTTCAAGATTAAAAATGTATAGCATTTTGATGGATTAGATAATAATGAAATAGAAAAGGTAAGGGAGAGGAAGGAAGGGTGAATGGATCCCAAGTCACTAACCTAAACAGACCACGGTTTTATTCTTTGCTTCCTTACCTTCTCGAGACAGCACAGTTGATGTGGTGGACTGTGTTACTTGACTAAAGCCAAACTGCCAGGGCTTGCATAGGTAGAGATGCGGTTGTGGTTGTACATTGTCAATCAAGCACAAGCATTCTCCTTACTCATCCCTCACCTTTGATTATCAGTAAAGCTGTGAGAAATGGCCTGCTTTGCACATCTGTTTAACCACATTTTATTGTACTCAATGTGTATTAAGCCCCATGCCTTAAAACATGATTAAGACAAAACCTGTGTGTTAAAATCTTGCAATGGGGATAGGAATGTAATGAGAGAGGTGGTACCTGACAGGTACAGGGCTAGAGTTGGGATTTGAGTATTATGGCAGCGCTGAGCAAACTGTCCTCTCTTAACTATGGATGGTGAGATTAAGAAAAGTTTCCCAGAGGAGGTAACCTGTGGATAATGATGCAGTTGGGTTTTAACTTACTTGGAACTTGATTCACAACTTCTTGAAATTTCATTTTATTTCATTCTTTCTCTCCCAGTATGCTTCCGCTTCAGTGTTGGAAAGTGAAGTAGTGGCAGTCAATATGTTGATACTTTTCTCCTATTCCCCACCTTGCTTTGAAGGCCCCTCATTACCATCTAATGTAGGAAGATGACACCAGACTCCAGTCTAAATACAGCCAGTAAATTTTTGAGATGTATTTAAAATAAACCTGTTTAAGAATTTCCAAGTATGATGTCATTGATTCAGATTTTACTATCATTTTTATTTGAATCAAAACCATAGGTTCTTTGGGTCTATCCTGAGAAGTACTTGATTCTGCAAGTATAAATGATTAAAATAATTTATAGTATTTCAGAAGGCTTGTGTGTACTGTAGGCCAATGTAGGCAGACATGCCATACTTTAAGGTAGGAGGACAGAAGTCAAGATGCTCTGAAGATATCAGTAGAGCTATATCTTCCCAGAAAAAAAAAATCTATTAATACTCTCAATTATTTTGAATTCAATTTTAGGAGTTTCCCAAGCTTCTTTGAAGCTTTGTGTCAATCTTAGTTTACCTGATTAAAGAGAATAAGAAAAGTAGAAATACTCACAGAAGTCCTCTTTCCCAGGCTTATTAGAGAATGTATTGTGTTCTGGTGGCTTCCACTTTCTCGATTCCCCTACACCCTTGTCTCTGCCCTTAGGCAATCTGCTGTCCCTCAGCCCAGCCATCTGCTCTTAGCAATGAGGGAACAGTGTGGAAGCCATAAATCCTGGCAGACATTGCAGTCTGGCCCTGTGAAATGACAGCGTGCAGTATGGATTCTTTGGCAAGAGATGAAGCCATGGCTACAAATCCAAACACTGTAAACCAGATGATGGAGTGGAATGAAGTGTCTGGCTTTTTCCTTAACCACCAGGTGATATATCCAGAAGCCACTATGCATCTTTGTCAGTGACTGTTGGATATTGAAGTATTGTGATTAACTTCTTAGAAAAAATGAGAGTAGTAGATCCTATTTCATGCAGACGTATTCAGAATTTCTCACAGCACCCTCAAAATAGTTTGTGATTTAACTTAAACATTTCCTTAAACATTGCAAAGGTCACTTTGTATGAGGTGGGTTTTTATTATTGATTGCTTCCAAAATAATTTTATTTAACACATTCAATTCCATTTTTTTGTGTACCAAGTTTATGTACTCCAAATAGAAAGAAAAAAATTTGGTATTTTTAGATCACTTTTGGAAAACATAGTAACTAGGTAAAATTGAATATTTGCCAAGCTCAGCAAACATGGCAGATTTTGCTGTTAGCTATGTGGATTCATTTAGTGCAATGAGTGTTCAGGCAGTATAGTCTGCGTAGATGCTCTAGCAGTCATCAGGATTATGGAGATGGCAGAACATAAACCTGAAGAGTAAAATTGTGGCCAGATCTTAAGAAGTTAAAATGGCATATATTGAAATAGGATGAGTTGGACCTTAAAAGATTGTTTTAATCCATGCTTCAGAATCCTTTGTGATTCTCTAAAGAAGGCTTCCATGTAAGTGCTAAGTAACTAAAATTAGATATTTGCAGGCAAGCCTCGAAGTTGGCTATGATGAAAAATAGCCACATGACTTAGGGGATGCAGATGCATGGAAAGCGATGTGCCCTTTACATTCCACGAGGCTATACAGCTGCTTGAGGTCTCCAGAGGCTCTTTCTGCCTGCCTTGTCCTAGTGTGAATGCAGGTTCTGTTAGATTCTATGTTAAATAATCGGATATACAGGTCAGAATTGTTTACTGTGTTACCCACCAATGTCTGTACCAGAAGCTAGGCTTTGTACGTGCTAGGCTTTGGATGCATAATATATACAAATACCTATGCAGTTTATCATTTTGCAAGTAACATTTTATATATTTTTTAATTTAATTTTATATTTTATAATTAGTTTATGCTATAGAATTTTTTAAAGTATTTATTTGAGAGGCAGAATCACAGAGAGATTTTTCATCCCTTGGTTTGATCCCCAGATGGCCACAGTGAGAGGGCGTGCGCTGGGCTAAAGCCAGGAGCTTGATCCAGATCTCAACATGGGTGCAGGGGTCCAAGGACTTGGGCCGTCTTCTCTTGCTTTACAAGACACATTAACAGGGAGCTGGATTGAAAGTGGAGCAGCTGGGACTCAAACTGGCATCCATACAGGATGGCTGGCACTGCAGGCCTCAGCTTTAATCTGCTGAGCCACAGCGACAGCCAGTTGATTCTATAAGGACAGCATTTTATACTACCCTCAGCTAAAACATATTTTAAATTCAGATTATTTTGTATTACTCAGCAATAAAAAATAATGAAATCATGTCTTTTATAACAAAATGGATGTAACAGGAAACCATTATATTATTGAAATAAGCAAGTTCCAAAAAGACAACTACCATGTTTTCCCTGATCTGTGGTAACTAACAGAGTACAAAAAATGTAATGAATATCAGCAAAATTGACATTTTGAGATTTGATTATTGTTTACATCCCTTGTTTCTACTGCTGAGGAACAATGCTTTTGTTTGTTTCTTCTTAGTATTTTTTGAATTCGTTACTTAGAAGGTTAATCTTATTATAAAATAAACTGGAAGTAGTCATGGTAAAAATTAAAAGAACAAATAAGAAAGGAAGAAAAAGGTTGGAACGTGGGTGGGAGTGAGGGTAGAGTGAAGTATCACTATGCTCCTAAATCTATATATATTAAATACATGAAATTTGTTTACCTTATATAAAATAGTTTAAAATATTTAAAAAATAGAATATAGGAGAATAAGCTAAAAAGAATCTAAATTCAGAGTATTTTATAATTATGTTTAAAGTTTAATTTTTGTGCATATTAGAGAATTAAGGATGCTTTAGATAAATTTAACATTTGTTTCCAAACAGTGCAAGGAGGTTTTCTCAGACTTTTCCAATGATGATAATTTTATAATAGTTTTAGAAAGTGGTAGTTTTCTATTTAGGTAGAGTAAGCTCATTGTATCAACCCAATCTCTTCACTTGAGTGACTCATAGTGTTTATGAAGTATCTAAAATATTTTAGGTAGTGTTCCAGGAGCTTAGCTTTACTAGTTCAGGCATGGTGCTAGTGGCCAATACCAGTCATGGGCATTAATAGCAATGAGTTGAACAATGTGAGTCTAGGGCCTTTGAGTCTACAACTGTTGCCAGGTCAAGTGTTCCCATGCTTCACTTTCCTAATCTATAAAAAGGAAAAGATACCTGTTGCTTCTTAAGGAAAAAATAAGTTTTATAATGAAAGAAGGATGCAAAATTTTAATTATGTTGTGATGATATCATTCCATAGACAGTATTAAAATTGTATATTTATTGTAGTTAGTATACATAAAATCAAGTGAGTGACTTAGTTAATGCTCTCATCTCTCTTTGATGTACTTATTTAACCAAGGAATAAGTACTTTTGCGTTTCAGTCAATATTTTAAAAGAAGTCCCCTCAAGGAGAGTTTGTAAGTGCCAAATAATAATTATACTTAGATGTTCACACCAAGTTATTAGAGTAATAACATGTTTTTTAACATCTTTTTAGTAAATATAATTTCCAAAGTACAATTTATGGATTACAATGGCTTCCCCCCCATAACTTCTCTCCCACCCGCACCCCTCCCATCTCCCACTCCCTCTCCCATTCCATTCACATCAAGATTCATTTTCAATTATCTTTATATACAGAACATCGATTTAGTATATATTAAGTAAAGATTTCATCAGTTTGCACCCACACAGAACATAAAGTGTAAAATACTGTTTCAGTACTAGTTATAGCATTAATTCACATTAGACAACACATTAAGGACAGAGATACCATATGAGGAGTAAGTACACAGTGACTACTGTTGTTGACTTAACAATTTGACACTCTTGTTTATGGTGTCAGTAATCTCCCTAGGCTCTAGTCATGAGTTGCCAAGGCTATAGAAGCCTCTTGAGTTCACTGACTTCGATCTTATGCAGACAGGGTCATAGTCAAAGTGGAAGTTCTCTCCTCCCTTCAGAGAAAGTTACCTCTTTCTTTGATGGCCCATTTTTTCTACTGGGATTTTACTCGCAGAGATCTTTCATTTAGGGCACTTTTTTTTTTTTTTTTTGGCCAGAGTGTCTTGGCTTTCCATGCCTAAAATACTCTCATGGGCTCTTCAGCCATATCCGAATGCCTTAAGGGCTGATTCTGAGGCCAGAGTGCTGTTTAGGACATCTGCCATTCTATGAGTCTGCTGTGTATCCCACTTCCCATGTTGGATAGTTCTCTCCCTTTTTTATTCTATCAGTTAGTATTAGCAGACACTAGTCTTGTTTCTGTGATCCCTTTGATAGAGTAATAACTTGTTAAAATCTGTTATAGTCCCAAACATTAAAATTACTAGTGTTTATTTTTATTATTAACTGAAAGTGCTCCATTCTTTTCAATAAGGAAACCAAGAGGCAAACAACTTCTTTGACTGTTGAGGTGCAAGTGATTTAACAAATTCCTAAGGGGAGTTCACATGTTAATGATTTGCCAAAGCCAGAATAATATAGCCTTGCATGGAAAATGATATTCTCCTTAGATTTCTGGACTACTCTGCACTTCTACTCTAGCAGTGACCAAAATGTTTCCTAAAGCTGTATTTGTAGTTCTCTGACATGTTGCTGACATAAGAATTTTGACAGTGATTGAATTTATGTAGTGGCTGACACATGATAGGCAAGTTGTTGACTTGTACATTTGTATTTCTGTAAAATTCTGTTCCCGTTGCAATGCGTGTTGATGCATATAATCTGGTTTCCTTTTTCCAGTCCCACACTAAGTCCCCTCAGCTAGATTGCTTGCTTCATGGATCCCTGACAGTAACTGGCAGGACCCTAACTTCTGATTCCCAGTCTGGTGTTCGCATCCCTCAGGAATCTTGCCTTGGTGGTCTTTACATCTGAAGTTTCAAGCTCCGACTAAAAGGTGTCCTGTGGGGGTGAGGGGAGGCAGTTTTCCTTCTCACTGTTCTTCTTCAGTATTGGCACTCAATCCTCCACACTGTTCTGCTCATCACGTTAGGGTCAGGATTGCTGAAATGTGAAATGAAATCTGTGGCAATTTATTACTGTTTATGAGAAATTCGGTGACATAGCTGAGCCGACTTGCTTTCTACTATCGTGTATGAGATCTGAAAGGATCAGCAGATAGATTAATTTAAGGCCGCTTTTGCTGACACTGGTTACCTCTAAATAGATAATCATTTATCAGTAAATTACTTTTTCTGAGCTAGGTAATTTCTGATCAGCATGTTCATTCTTATTTTCTGCATTCCCTCCCTTTCTCTCCACCTCCCACCTCTCTGTGCGTCTCTCTCCCTCCTCTCCCCCCCATCTCGCCTTCCTGATTGCTCACACACACTTTCACTAACACATTTCCCCTCACATTTCCAAACATGCACACTCCCCAATAAACATGTCTTTCAAAGTAAGCATCAGTTGAAGTATCTCTACTAATAAAATGTCCATTTCTGTTGGCTAAGTCAAAGTCCAAATTGAACATAAGTGGCCTCTATATAGGGGGAGCCTGTAGTACCCATTATAAGGGAGGGACAAATGCTAGAAGAAACAAGGCTTAATGGTACTGCAGTATTCAGAAAAAGATTAGAACTTTATTAGCACTACAGCATTCTTGTGAAAAACTTGTGAAACTAGATCTTGGATGTCAACATCAAACGGTGTGCTTCATAAGTGCCTTTCTACTCGCTGTTAAGCTAACACCTCTCTCACTCTCTAAGAGACTGTCTGGTAAATATAGGGTATGGTATAATGAAGACGGGTTTGATTTACTTAAAAAGAGCTCTGGGTAGGAAAAGATAGCAAGGAATCCCAGGGTTTTTGCAAGTCTGAAATGAAATGCCAAGCTGTGGGTTTAGAGGGGGAGGAGAAAGAGAGCAGATGAAAATTTAGTTAGAAGATTGCATTGTGGAAGGTGTTAAGTGAAATTATAACTTTGGAAATTCGTTAATTCATGGATGGCAGAAACTAATGCCAACTTGAAGTTGAGGTTTCTTACAACTTTAATTTGCAGTGATGCAAGTAGTATCTGATTTTATGATAGTGATGACATTTCTAGAGCTGAACAGTCTTATTTCAGCACCATGGCATCAGTTATTATATATTCCATTATCAATATCTAATTACCATTAATTTGCCTTATTCTATATTCTTTCTAAACTGTGCCTAGTACTACAAAAAGTTTATGGGAAAAGGAAATTAAGGATGAGCTCCTTTGGGTCTTTGTTATGGTGCAGCAGGTTAAGCTACCTCCTGTAATTCCATATGGCACCAGTGTGAGTCCTTGCTACTCTACGCCCAATCCAGCTCTCTGCTAAGGCAAGTGGGAAAGGTACAAAAGATGGCCTAAGTTCTTAGGTCCCAGTGGAATTCCAGGCCCCTGACTTTGGCCTGGCCCAGCCCTGGCTGTTGCTGCCATTTGGAGAGTGAACCAGACAATGGATGATTCATATTCATCCTTTCTCCCTCCCTTGCTCCCTCTGTCCCTCCAGCCCTCCATCTTCCTCTGTTACTCTTTCCCAGAAATAACTAAGTCACTTTTGTTGCAAAAAATTGGAAGTCTATGCATAGTTTTTAAAACAAATATTTTCCTTGAAAGTTTTTAAGTACCCTCATATATCAAGAAAGTAAAGGTCTCTCCTGAACTAACTTTGTTGATTAAAATGATCTTAGTGTTGCTGAGATTTAGAAGGCATAGGTGCTGCTTTGGTTCCAGGATCAAGCATTATAGGCTTAGAAAGCTGTGCTGGAAGTTAGACTGTTTGGCTGTAGAGAGAGCCCTAATGCAATTGCATCAATGACTGAGATTCTGGAGGGCTGCTCTGAAGAAAAGAACAATTAATTGCCTCATTTTATTGCATGGAGCATTTTAAATAATTTGCATTTGGCATGTAAGTGGATGTCTATTAAATGCCTACCTAGCCCCTAGTATTTTCCTAGTTGGGTAGGTCTCTGGTGATGGCAAAGCCAAAATAATCGCAGTGGACCATTTTTGTTCCTTCATTTATGTGAACTACTATTTCATTGATGAATGCAACATGCTCTGCTCCTAATTGGGAAGAGTCCTTGAGGGAAAGATCTGTGCACAACACTGGCACCTAAAAGGGTCTCACATCCACAATAAGTATGCGCCTTTCAAGGAGAGAGTGATTTAATGACTAAAAGCTGGCTAGCTATATGCTAAGTCGTTGCTATGCTCACCTCTTAGTTTGTGAGAATGGTAAAGAACAGAATGACACACGTACTCTGAGAACCGATTGTCATCAGAGATAGACTGCTGGTGGTGGGAGAGGGAAAATCCTGAATGACAGCATCACTATGTAGGGTCCGCCCTTTGGAGACAAAGGGCGCTTCTGTTGACATTCCCCATAGGAGTGTGTATGCTTCAAAGCAGCTGGTAGTCACTCAATGTGTTTAGTGTTCAGTTTTACATCCTCAGCAATCCCCTTTGCCTCCACCGTCAGCATCTGTGCTGAGTGTATTCCTTAGCACTCTCCCTCTAGGCCTGCCTACTCTTTTTTTTTCATCAATATCCTTTCTAATACCTACTGTCAGAGCCACTAAAAACTGTGAGGTTTGTTTCTTGACAAATGTCCCATTTTCACAGGCAGTTGAACTGAACTGCAGCTTGTGCTCCGTTCAAACATGTCAATAAACATTATTGCAAAGATGTAGAAGCAATAATGGGAATGTATAAAACTCACCTTTATTGCTTCTTGCCATGAATTTACACGCTGCTCTAAGCAGCTTTCACTCCCTCAAGAAGAAGCTGCAGGAAATCTGTTTTGGGTTGTGGGAGCTAAAGATGCTGATTTGCTTGCAGTCTTCCCTGGAGACTGCAAGCAGAAGATGGCCATGCCTCGCAAGCTGAACCTAGGCATGTTACTTCATGTCATAATGATCTTTTGTAAAGAAGGCTAGTTGTCACAGGTGAGAGGAGCTTCTTACAGGGTGCAATATCCAATGTCACAGAACAGGAATGCTCATGACAATGAGGATCTCAAGCACAGTGATATTCTCAAACCAGGTTTCCATGGCTGTAACTCTTCACTGAAAGGAACATTGTATGGGATGAATGTGAAACAGACAGACCAGTGGCGGCAGTGGGAGAGAGACTTCACTTTAATTTATTCTGCTCTGAAACAGAACATAGCGCCTGGAACTGTTGGGGTCATCAGGATAGAGGTAGACACTAGAATGCAAAGTTACTCTTTGTGAATAGAGTCTGGATTTTGGATTGCTGCTTCTTCGAGGAACATGTTGAGGACTAGTGTTTCCTGTGGTGAAGTGCCCCAGAAAGGTCTCTGAATAGGATTATGATACTATAGCAATACGTTCACAAGGAAGAGAGGCTTCCAGGGGAATAGACCAACCCGCATTTCTATAGCTTTAGGTCTACATGTGGTTAAGTTGAAGCAAAGAGAGTTTATGAGAATTGGTGTCAGAATCACTTGCACTTCTTAGTCTTGTTTATCTGTGTATGGGTGTCTGTGTTTGTGTTTATGTGCTCCATTTATTATGCTGTCTTTTTTTTTTTTTTAGGGACTTGGAGATATTTTAAAGCTAAGGCCAACTCTCACACTTTTTTTGAATTTTCTTCTTTCTACTTTCCAGAGGCAATAACAACATTTGGAATCATCAGTTTCACTTATCAGCTCCTAATAAATCAAAGGAGTTTTAGCATTCAATAGTGACAGTGTGTATACCATGATGGGCCCTGGTTGAGTTTGAGGTAGAAAATAATGCAGAATTTAAAAAGAAAATATTTTAAAAAGTGTTTCTGAATAAGCTGTATTCTAAGTGACAAAGTGAAATTATCATTCAGGTAGAAACAATAATAGAAAAGGTATATTAAACTTTATCGATAATTTGATTGTGTTAATTCAATCAGCCAGTATTTACTGAATGCCTATTTTGTGCCAGCCACTGTTAGACACAAGGCTCTTTAAGGAAATCAGTTAGAATGGGGAATACTCTTTTCTCTATCCTCACTCTAATTCATTAATTAGTTATTTTTAATCACAGTGAACAAACATTCAGAAGTCAGAGGCAAGATTCAATCACAAGGGTATTTTCAGCAAAGTGCCTTTTAGTCTCAATTCAAGACAGGATTAGATAATCTGATTATTCTCACACTAGTTCTCAGTGCTCCGACTGTATGGTTTCTTGTGTTCCCAAAGCCCAGTATATGGAGCCTTTACCCCAATCTCAAGAGAGATGGACAAAATCACATTCCTAAGCTCCACAGACAAAACCTCTCTGGCTACTGCACTAGGAGTGGTTCCCTGACTCCAGATTTCCCAATCTGGATCAGTCAGAGAAGATCTGCTTGGAGTTATTTGATGTGTAGTAAGAAGAAAAGTCTTTGTTCTTCAGTATGAATATTACAAAATAAAAAACTGTCACATCGGTGCCCAAGACAGATACCATGTTTCTTTTATGTTTCAGAGAGGGGCAGCCTTTAACCTGGCAACAGCTGTCGGTGGTAGGGTGGACAGGCACTACGGGAGTTGGAAACAAGTTAGACTGCGGTGTACAGGGAGGTCAGAAAAGTGGTTTTTAAGTAGAATGTTGAAGCATAAGTAGAAGGCAGTGAACAGAAGGGAGTCTTTAGGGAGGAAGGAAATGCCAAGAGAGGAAAGACGCACATGGTCTGTGTGAGGTACTGAATGAAAATCAGTATGACCAGAGTAGAAAGGCCAGGCATGGAGGAGATGTTTGGAAACTATTAACTCTGGGAATAATAAGGGCCCATACCATGGGCAACCTATTCAGGAAATCATTTTATTTATTGAGTACTGGCTTCATTTTAGTGAAGAAAAGTCATGGAAAAATGTGAAATCTTCCATAAACTCCATATCCTTCCTTGAGGTTCCTAATTTGTTGTTAGCACTATTATGAAGCAAAACTGACAGCAGGGTGGGGATTTGGTGGAACAGCTAAGCCATCACTTGGGATGCCTACATACCTTGTCAGAGTCCCTGGGTTCAAGTTCCAGCTCCAGTTCCAATCTAGGGCACTGGTACTGCACATCCTGAGAGGCAGCAGGTGGGGACTCAAGTACTTGAGTCCCTGCTACCTACATGGGAGACACAGATTGAGTTACAGGCTCCTCGCTTCAACTTGGACCAGCCCTGGCTGTTGCAGGCATTTAGGAAATGAAACACAGGGAATGAACTCGCAGATCAAACATCTCTCACTCTGTCTCTCCCCATTCAAATAAATGAAACAAATCATTTAAACGATGGTAATTTGTGTTTCAAAGTCTCAGATTTCAGAGGGAAACTGAAGAATGCTATCCTGAAGCCCTATCTCACAGGTGATGGTACTGTCGTCTCTCATGAGTTATGCAGTATAGGATAAGAGAGAAGAGAATAAATAAAGACAAATGTCTGGTGCCCTAGATTACAATGTCCTTGGCCCCTAAGGTTCCATTCCTGTAGTCTAGGAGGCATTCATCTTTCTGTTCTTAATACTGAAGTTTGTATGACTCTATCCCTATTACATACTATCTGAATGGTAGTTGGTCTGATTCTTGGTGGCTTTTCTATCTTATGCCACTTGGAAGGAATCCTGATACACCAGTTCGATAATTTCGTATGGTATTAATATGGCCCTCACTGATTTGGATCAATTGAATTTTTATTTTTTTTTATTTTTTTTATTTTTTATTTTTTATTTTTTTGACAGGCAGAGTGGACAGTGAGAGAGAGAGACAGAGAGAAAGGTCTTCCTTTGCCGTTGGTTCACCCTCCAATGGCCGCCGCGGCCTGCGCGCTGCGGCCGGCGCACCGCGCTGATCCGATGGCAGGAGCCAGGAGCCAGGTGCTTTTCCTGGTCTCCCATGGGGTGCAGGGCCCAAGCACCTGGGCCATCCTCCACTGCACTCCCTGGCCACAGCAGAGGGCTGGCCTGGAAGAGGGGCAACCGGGACAGAATCCGGTGCCCCGACCGGGACTAGAACCCGGTGTGCCGGCGCCGCTAGGCGGAGGATTAGCCTAGTGAGCCGCGGCGCCGGCCTGGATCAATTGAATTTTAAGATTTTCTAACCATGTTTCCACATGGAGATGTATCTGTGAACTTGGCCACTTTCTAGGTCATTCGTATTGTAGATTTTTTCCCAGTCCCTCAGATAAATGCTCTGCTAAAGACCTATGTGTCTGCCAGCTTTAACTCTCTGATGATATTGAAGGATGCAGTACAGAGAACATGTACAGCCAGCACATGCAAGGGCTGTACCTCCTCCAGCTATAGGCCTGCATAAGCTGAGAATAAGCTTAATGGCTGAAAGAGAAACGGAGAAAGGTACAGAGCAGGTGGAGGAATGGACAAAGAGAGGAGAGAAAGAAAAGAGAATGGAACAGAAAAGGGGCGAGGAGGACTGGAGGAGAGGTTGCTTTTGGAGGATGAAAGAAGATATTTCCTTCGATGGATGTAGAAGTGAACTTCTTACTCTGGTTTATTTTCTTTGGTTATCATTTGTAACATTATTCATCAAAAGTAGTCTCTGCTTTATTATGTGGTATACTGAAGATAATCTGATTATCCTGAGCATTTTACATTATCATGAACTTAAAAGGATCAGCAACCTCTGCCCTGGTAGGATTTGATCTTAAAGGGTAAATGAACAATAAACTATATTATGCCCAGATAATAGGAAGCCATCTTATTTTTCTATTACTTTGCTGATGTTCAGTTTCAGTCATAGGCTTCCTGGTAGAAGTTGGATGGGAGGATTTGAAAACACTGTGTCCTGTGCCTATGGCACAGATGGCTTTTATTCAATAAGTGGGCCAAATTGCAATAACCAGAACCTGGAACTTTTTCTGCTCGCAGAGGTGATGTATGTTCCAGGAAATGATGTTCTGGCTCCAGGTAATGCAGAGTAGCCAGACTAACACAGTATGTGAGACAATGGACTCCAAAGCAGATGAGGGACATATATTAATAGTTGGCAAAACCAGCATTTTCTTAGATGGTGGTGCAAACAGAAACCTCAGAGGTACATAGTAGCATTAGGAAGAGTATCAGTCTCGGGCCAGTGATGGATTATGACTTGGGAAGAGAGACCTAAAGTTCCTGGGTGACCACCAAGAACAGATTATCAGAAAAAACAATTTCAGTGCAAGTTCACATTGCTGACAGAGATAGTTTGAGCTCCAACCTTCTGCCCTCCATCCAGTACTCTTCTCGTCTTTCTGTGCTTGTCCATTGAGTTGTAGGATGCCAATGGGACGTGCTATCTTATCTGCTGTCCCCTCTGTACATCCTACATGCCTGCAGCTATGACCCTTCCCCTGCACTCTGGGCAGTGTTGTGCAGCTATTACCTTGCGGGAGGCCTCCTGATTGGTAGGAAGCTGATACTTCCTCAGAGACCATTCTGCTGACTTGGCACAACTCAAATTGATCTCTTGGCTCTTGTCCACTGCTGTCCTCTTCTACTCTAATGCACTGCCCTTGCCAGTTGGTGGGCTTCTGATAAACTCATGCTGTAGATATTGCCCATCTCGTGTTCCTCTGGATGTGCTCATTTTGTATTTGGATCCTGTGTTACTAACCCGTTGACTGCCTTGCCTTGCTGCCAGTGGGCTGGCCTGATCTGATTTAGATGTTTTCTATTGAGCCATCTCCTGCCTGGCTGGCATTTTATTGCCTGTGCCAGTGGGTAGATTCCTTCCAAGGGGGTTAGTGCACCTTGGGCTCTATCTTCCAATTCATTGGCTATTCTATGGCTTTTACCAGCCTACTTGGAAGGGTGTACCCCTAACATTCAATTGCTTCCATATTGTGCATGGCCTTCTCTCCCTCTAAATTACCTCCTGCTAAATTCTGCTTTGTCAGTGGTACCCCCAATCTCTCAATTGTGATGTATTCTTCAAAGCACATTAACTTCCATTTGACTGACATATGAATCACTGGGAATGTTTTTGCAGTATTACATATTCCTGTATGTAAAAAGATCTTTTTTAAAAAAACAAATGAGATTCTCACTATTATATGATAGTGTATTTATGACCTACTGTCAATGAAAAAAAAGGTCTATTGAGCATTTACTAATTACCAAATTCTGGTCTCTTCTTACTGCACAACTTCATGCTTATGAGAGACTCTTGGGAACCCTTGGCCTCTTCATCTCAAGTGAATCTTGAAAGGAAATCCAGTCCATTCGTTTTACTTTAGAGATGGCAACTGTCCAAGTATTCAGACAAATGAGTTTTTAATTTCTGATGGCTTCAGGAAGAAGCTCTAGGGAACTCATCCTAGTATTTAACAACTTTGTCTGTTAGGGGTACGTCATATCCAAGGTAGTATCTTGAGCCCTATCTCCCATCCCACTAATAAACTCTGTTGTATCCCTTGTTGCCATAAGTGAATGTAAGTTTCAGGGTTTTCTCTTTTCCTTAAAATGACTCATTAAAATAAAAAGACTACTAAATTTTGCCCTATGTCTTCCTCTGTCATATCTCTTGTTGAAAGTTACTCCAAGCTTTTTTCCTTAAAGGATTTGACTGCTTAGTTCTTAGTCTAGTGCTTTCCAGCCTGTGCTTGTAAACATTGTGAGAGGAAAGCCCACCCTATGCTCAGTGCTTATAAAAAATAGAAATCAACCAAGAAGTAGAAAACAGGGACCTTCCACCATCTTACCATGTCTGTGCTTAAATCTCTTCAGTGGTTGTCTAACCAAGTTACTCTGACTTACAACATCATGCTGATCTCATGGAAACTCTGCATGGAACACCTTTCCTATATCACAGATCTATGTCTTGACCTGTTCCATTCTGCTCCAACCTTGCTGGACTGCATTGAGGCTCTGGAATATCTAAGTTGTTTTCTGCCTCGTGTTTTCATTGGTTGCTGTCTCTATGCAGATCCCTTTCCATCTCTCTGCATGATCTGAACCTGCCTCTTCTCTTAAGATTTCAATTTCAGTGTCATCTTCTCATAGACGTCACTACAACCACCCCTTCTCTTATTCTGTTTGTTTTGCTGTTTACTCTCCATCCCTTTCCATTTAAAGAATTTTCAATAACGTTCATGGGATATTTGTTTACATATTTTTTGTCTCTTGGCCCATTCAGCCATGAACTAGGTTAACATACAGACCTTAATTACTAAGCCCAGTGTTTGGTACATGGTAGGCATTTAATAATACTGAATGAATCTTAAATAGAATAATGAGCCTGTTTGTTGTGAGAGGAGGAGGCCCTGTGAGTTCCTGGCATCTCTTTGGTATTGAAACCGTGCTATCTAAGAATCTGCTCCTACATTTGCTATCTTTCCCAGCCATGCAGAAAAGTAGAGAAGCTAGAAGCCAAGTCTAAGTTGCCAAGATTTGAAAACAGTCAGTTTATCCTAGAGATGATCATCACTTAACATGCTTAAGGCTGTAGTTAATTTAGTTCTAGTTAAGCTGACATCCTGTAAGAATAATATAAAAAGACACAAACAGTATAAAGTAAAAGAAGATAAAGGCAAAAGGATAAAGAAATCAACTAGATTGGCTCTATCTTCAGTTACCTGTCCTTTCTATGTCTTGCTTTTTGATTCATTCATTTTCAAATCAACACATACCTTCTTGCTACTACTTCCCAAAACTTTACATCTAGTATCAATACTTCTTGGTACCTTCAGTTAAATGTGCCTGCTGAACATATACCATGTTGGCAGCCCTCTGTTGCTATAAATGTAACAGATCTGAAACTAACCTCAGTAATTTCAGTTACTTATTCATTAACTGAATCTGTCAAGATAATACTGCAGACACTCAGGTTACTATGATGAGGGGACAGCCTTTTTAGCGCAGAGGACTGATGATTAAACAAATGATCTCATAATGTGGAGTTATGAATTACCATAAATGCTATGTGTAAAATGTAGTGTGCTGTGGGAAAATATGCTAGACAGCCCTAAATTAGTTTAGGAGGTTATGGAGTTCTTTGGGAAAATAAGATCTGACGGATATGTAAAATGTGATGGGAAGAACGGAGGAAGTATATATAAGGCAAGGGGAAAGTATGTATGAATACCTAAAAAGTGGGAGAGATAGTTGTATTCAAAGAAATAGAAAGAGCACTCTGTGCCTGGATCGTGATGAGAGAAGAATAAGTGGTAAAATGGACAGTGTTCCCTACCAATTTACTTGTTCATCTCTGATGTCATATTTCTCTTTATGTTTGCTTTGTTCATTACTTTGTCCTTCAAATCGAGTCACAAGGACCAAACATTTTTTTCCTTCTTTCTATACTAGAATATGTCTGTGAGAAGATGACACTGAAATTGAAATCTTAAGAGAAGAGGCAGGTTCAGATCATGCAGAGAGATGGAAAGGGATCTGCATAGAGAAAGCAACCAATGAAAACACGAGGCAGAAAACAACTTAGTATAAAATGCATCACTCTAGTAAATAAAAAAAAAAAAAGTGGATTTTGTGGACATGATCTTTTTTGGAAAAAACAAATACATGGCATTTTCATTTGAAATATAGATGTTATTTTGAAAATATACAAGCAGTACACATTTAATATAGAACAGGTGGATAAAACAAATGAATGGAAATGAAAACTAACTTACTCTCTCTTTGATCACCCAAGAAAATCTGAACTTTTGTTGTTCATTACTCCATTTTAACTGTAGAATACATACACCCAGAATTTTGTAAACTTTATAACTTCTTTTTGACATTTAAAAATATTAAGCTAAAAAGAATTTCTATTCTAGAAAAACTTTTATAGTTATGATGTGTTTCTTTTCCTCAATATTTCATTGTAAACATTTTAAAGATACTGAAAAATGTGAAAAAATTATATTGTGAATACCATATGTTTAATACTTAGAATCTATAATTAACATTTTACAAAATTGCTTTAGTATCTCTTCATTTCACCACTCATGGATCAATTTATGATACATCTTATTTTATTTTATAATTCCAAATAAGATACAAAGTGTTTATTGAATTATAGATGCTCTTTATGTATCCTGTGTAATGGTCCACTTTCAGATATATGCAATATTAATAATTTCATCCAGTCTTTTGTTTGTCTACTGGTTTTATTAATGATGCTTTGATGAACTTCATTTCTAATTTTGATGAAGTCTAACATATCTTGTTATTTTTCTTTGTGGTTATTGTTTTCTGCATCTCATTTTAAAAAAACCTTTTGTCAATCCCCAAATACAGGATTTATGTTTACTCCATTTATATTTCATCTTGTGGTTTCAGCATAATATTCCAACATAGATTGTTTTAAGTCTATTTCCTGTCAAAGTTACCTTTTTAAAGTAATTAGAACCTGCGGCGCTGGCATCCCATATGGGCACTGGGTTCTGGTCCTGGTTGCTCTTCTTCCAGTCAGGATCTCTGCTGTGGCCCAGGAAGGCAGTGGAGGATGACCTAGGTGCTTGGGCCCCTGCACCCACATGGGAGACCAGGAGGAGGCACCTGGCTCCTGGCTTTGGATTGGTGCAAGCACCAGCCGTGGCGGCCATTTGGGGAGTGAACCGTTGGAGGGAATACCTTTCTCTCTGTTTCCCTCTCTGTCTATAGCTCTACCTGTCAAATAAAAAAAATTAATAAGAACCAAAGATCACAGTTACTATCTTATTATTCAGAATATCTTAGGAGATGAAGTCAAATTATCTGCACACCTCCATAGCACAGGAGAGTCTGTGATGGTGACCTAGAGCCATATTTCTGAAATTTGGTGTTGTTTACTTATGTGCTCACAGTTGGTCTTCCCTGAGTTATTTTCTGAAATTATTTTTTTTTTTCTCCAAAGTATCTGTCTATCCCACCATGTTGTAATCTCCATTGGAATACACCATATGTATATCCAGCAGTTCAGAGACTTATTAGTTAATATTTATAAATAAGAAAATGTTTAAAATTTTTAATTTAAAAACTTTTCCTAGATTTTCGTATCTTGGCCTGAATCTAGGAAATGTAACTGTTGACATTCTTTACATGTGGATATTTTCTAGGCTCGAGTATTCTAACCACCTTTCCTGTTCTGTCATTTTTATTAGCATCCTGATAGTGGACATTAAATTCAATGAAGATGTTTCTTTAGAACCTGGGATGTAATTTGCCTACATATGAACCTTAATTAATTTGAAATAGCTAAATTAACTTTACCCAACCTGGACAGGTTCTATGATAGATAATAGAGATTTTTTAAAAAAATTTAAGTCCCTATAATTAGTTAGCAACTGAATAGTCTTTGTCAAATCATTAGGAATGGACTTACAGATTTCTTATGTTCTTTCACAGTACTAGGAAGCATCACTAACAATTGAGATCTGAGCTGAGACACACAGTCATGTCTTTATGTACCATCTGGGCTTCTCTAGTATCATTTCTTTTATAACAGATGCATTTAAGTAGAAAAATCACTAAAACTGTAATAAAATATGAAGTTCACTTGAATTCTTGAAAAAGAGAAAATACTCTGCGTGAATCAAGATTCAGAACAAGAAATCCATGATCCAAATTATTTTGCTGTATAGGAAGGAAGATGGCATTTCAGGTGGCAGAAGGGGATGAGTCAAGGCTCATGCACAGGACGGAACTTAGCAAATGTGCAGACTGACCAGAGCAATTGGTCTTCTTTGTGAACTTCGGGAAATAAGGGAGCAAGACCCCACTGAGGCATCTAAGTGTCAGCATATGGAATTTGAACTTGAATCTGAAAGACAAAAATGAAGTACTCTAAGTTCTTATTTAGGAGAGTGACTGAATAAACTTGTTTGATATTTATTGGTGCTCTATAATGTAGATTATGTGCAGGTGATGCAGAGAGGAGGCAACTATGACAGTACAGGAAGGGTAAAATCATGATAGCTAGATCAGGTTAGTGACAGAAGACAGGATGTCCACCCTATTGCTGGAGCTGGATGATCTTAGGTTGCCAGTTGAAGTGGCTATAAATATATTGAAATTGAGGTGATTTTAAATTACTAATGAGGAGATGTCCAGTAGATTTTAGAGGCCTTGTGAGACTCCAGTGCCAGAGAACAAATATTTGGAAGTCATTTTCCTAAGGATAAAACAGAAATGCAGAAAAGTTATGAGCCATTTCAGAGAAGGCAGTAGAGGAGGGCACAGAGGTTCTCAGTTGAGGAAAGAAGACAAGATCGAGTGATTTCAGGATAGTGCAACTGAAGTTACTGAGGGGGAAGAGAATAGAGTGATTTGTGGACTCAGAGAACAAGGTTAATACAATACATAAACCAGAGGCAGAAGATGGCTAAAAAAAATGCAGCAGAACATTTATGGGTGAGAGAGCCACTGGATGTGGTAAGATGCTAATCATGTCCTTATATAAATAAGCTGGATGTAAAATGAACTGAAAGTAGATCATTGTGAAAATTAAGAAAGGGATAAGGAGGAGGAGGAAGGGTGGGATCATGGGCAGGAGGGAGGGTAGAGTGGGAAGTATCACTGTGTTTCTAAATCTGTGTACATAAAATTTATATACCTTAAATAAAATTTAAAAAAAAGCAAGATGAAGCACATAGACTAAGCTAATATAACCCAAATCCTGAGATTACATAAAAGATACATGTGGATGAATTATTCCCAAATGTAATTGTGGTAACATTTACTTTTTTTTTTCTTTTTAAAGATTTATTTATTTGAAAGGCAGAGGCACAGAGAGAGAAGGGGGATCTTCTATCTGCTGGTTCACTACCCAATGGCCACAATGGTTGGAGCTATGCCAATCTGAAGCCAAGAGCCAGGAGCTTCTTCCAGGTCTCCCATGTGGGTGCAGGGGCCCAAGGACGTGGGACATCTTCCACTGCTTTCCTAGACCTGCAGAGAGCTGTATCAGAACTGGCACCCATATGGGATGGTGGCACTGCAGGCAGCAGCTTTACCCATTACACTGCAGAGCCAGCCCCCCTCCATCTTTAAAATAAATAATTTTTTTAAAAAAAGATGAATTCTCCCCTGTATACCTTCCTAAATTACTATATACCCTCCATTATTATGGAAGTATGAGGCAATGGATGGTGATTGTTAGGTATTTGATGCAGTAATGCAATTGCATGATTGGGCTCGTTTGCTAGAATGTGAAGTGGGTTATTTCTTCAAAGGGTCTCCTTGCCATGTAACACATCTTTGACAGAGGGCAGGATAAATAAAAATTTGTTCTACTTGATTATTGAAAGAAGCTCACATTGATGAAAACACACCATATTCTGATCATTTTAAAGTCCAACTGCAAGTTCAGTCTTCTGTGATGTAGCTTAAGCTTCTGTGAACTCGATCAAGGATCTCTGAAGTGGTGTGCAGTGTCAGAGCTGTTTCTTCAAGACAGTTTTTAGACTCACTAAAATCCTCACACGGTGTCTTCATGTGAGTCTCCTCTATGTGGTTTGTCTTGAGTTTCTCTTCTTGGCTATTTAAATACAGGCAATTTGGCTGTGGTGGAAGAGTAAGTCTTTTTTGGTTGTAAACTCAAGAAATAACTAGTCATAGATACCTTCACCTTTTTTTGATGGTTGACACTTTGGGCCCCAGATGTCATCATTGTTATAGGCTTGCAATGTTGTAGCACTGAAGGTTAAGCTGCTACCTGTGATACAAGAATCCTATATGAGTGCCAGTGTGAGTTCTGGCTATTCCATTTCCAATCTAGCACCCCACTAATGCACCTGGAAAAGCAGCAGAGGATGGCTCAAGTACTTAGGTACCTGCCATCCATGTGGGAGACCCAGAAGGAGTTCTGGGCACCTGGCTTCTGAAGCTTGGCCCAGCTACAGCCATTGCAGCCATTTGGGGAGTGAACCAGTGGATGGAGATCATTCGTGCTCTCTATCATTCCTCCCTTCGCCCTTACTCTTTCCCTCTTCTCCCCTTCCCTTCCTGCTGTCCCCTTCCTTCCCCCTCTCCTCCCCTCTCCTCCCCTCCCCTCTCCTCTCCCCTCCCCTCCCCTCTCTTCCCCTTCTCCGCTTCTTACTTCCTCCTCCCTCCCTCCCTCCCTTCCCCTATTTTCTCTATATAACTATGCCTTTTACATAAATAGATAGTAAAAAATAATAACAGCAGTAATAGTATTAAAATTAGGTAACCCTGTTTTGTTTTTTAACTTCAATCTAGACTAGTCTAAAGTTTTAATAAATCAAATCCTTTCCCCTTCAACTAACCTTCTAAGTTGGGTTCTATACTTACCTGTACTCTAATGATCAGAATTTTGGGATCTCAGAGAGGTTGTTCCTTTCTCATTACTATTGGTAGTAAATTCTTACAGAAGAATTTAAACCAAGAGTCTTGTTCTATACCCAGTGTTTTTCACTCTTGGAAGTTGTTACTGTGAGGGGAAAAGAAGTCTAACAAAACATAAACTTACCTTATGATGTGTGCTACTCCAACTCAGAAATGAATTCAAAATATTCTCAGAACTCATTTTTCGCAGTCTCCTATAGACAAATTTACTCAAATGCATTCATTGATGATAATATTTAAGTTATACAGGATAAAGTAAACTTTTGCAAGTGACCCAAGACCAGAGTTAAAGACACTATAAGATGACAAAAGCCAGTTGCAGAGTTTCTTAAAAATTTGTTTGACCATGAAAGATATTATTTTCATCATTTTAATTATTTTATAAAAGATTTATTCATTTGAGTTACAGAGGGACAAAGACAGAGAGCTCCTCTGTCCTCTGGCCCACTTCCCAAATGGCTATAATGACTGGAGCTGGGCCAAGCCAAAGTCAGGAGCCCAGTACTGCATCCAGTTCTCCCTGACAGGTGCTGGGCCCAAGCACCCAAGCCACCCTCCACCAACCTCCCAGGCACACCAGTAGGGAGCTGGACTGGAAGCGGGAGCAGGAAGGACCTGAACCACCACTCATTTAGGATGCTGGCTCGAAGCTATTACTTGAAATAAGGGTATAACCTCCTAAACCAACAACGTTAAAACAAAAGGGACTCACTGGCGTTTTGTTTTTGTTATTGGAAAATCAGTCACATTAACTGTTTTCATGTGATACTGAATCCCTCCCAGTGTGCCCTTAATGAAAACTCCTCCATTTTCAAGGTGAAAGCCAAATGAATAGGTCTTTCCTTGCACTGCTTCAGTGCAGTGTTCAAACTCATGGCTGTGCCTTCAGATTGCCTCAGCAAGCTAATGTAAAAATCTAAATTGGTTCAAAAGTAATTCCTATAAAGGAAGACTATACAACAAGCGCAATTGTCTCTGGTCTTTCCGCTAATGAAACATAAACTTGCCCTGACAGAGGTACTCATCTTAAGTACAGTTATGAGAGGTCAAGCAACTGTATCACTTAATCTCTTGGTTCCTTTTCTTACAAACATTGGATAAGAAGTAAATTAACTTCTCCATGATATTTCAGAGGAAATAAGAATGGTGTGAATTTTGCCTTACATGTGACAAAGCGCAAATGCATCAGCATCACTGTGGGGCAGATAATTGGCCAGTTCTTTCCATTACAGCTTCTGAGACTGAGAGAAGTGAACTGACACGTTTAAAGACACACAATAAATAAACATCAAAGCAGGGAACAGAAGTCAGCATTTCAAGTTTACATTTAACCAGCTAATAACTTTGGATGTCTGTGAAATCAGAAGGAGAATCCATAGAGAGTGACTGCATTGCCAACATCTTCAGCGGCGCTACATGAATGGCCGTGTGCAAATACAGCTTGTCTAAAAGTTTGCTTCACTTGTTGCTTGGCACTGGAAGATGAGAACCCACCATGTACTCTCAGGGAGATGGGCGTCTGGAAATAAGGTCCCAACCAGTTACTTTCTGGCTGATTCAAAGTTGCTGATGGAAGTCAGGAGGACAGGTAAATCTTCAATTCTGAGACAGCAAGACTGACTTGTTGCTTGACCCACATGATGAGTCATTTTTCACTCTCACCTGTGACACAGACTACTCATTTACTAGCTGTTTGTTTCCCTTCTCAGTATTCTGTCTGCATAGTAGCAGCAGCTGACACATAGAAAAGAAGAGAAAGAGAACAAGTTGGCAGAGAGTCAATACTTCTCAGTGTTTTATTATTACGGAACTCTAGTAGCATTTAGTTGGTGAGTCTGAGCAGAAAATGAGTATTTCTAAAGTGACTCAGTTTTCAGGGGAAATGATTAAAGGTGTAACAGCAACAAAAATCCATGGATTAATTAGCAGGTCAGTGGTGGTTGAGTAGCTATTACTAAATAACATGGTTTGCATACAAGACAAAGAATTAGTCTTTGACAGTTTTCCAGCTTGGGTGTTTGGCGTGTTAGAATTCCAGGTCAGTAAGAAAAGATTCCCATTGATTGGTGGATGGGTAATGAGCTCAGAGAACATAGTGCTTGGATTTCCTTCAATTCTACACATTTAAGACTTAATCTTATTTTTTGTCAGTGATACATCCTTCTTCCTATAGTTACTGAGAGTGAGGTCTGAAGACTTGATTAATAATGAATAAAGAGAGCACAGCTAACCATGCTGTGAGAGGAGAAAAAATCAGGATCAGCAAAAGAAGACATGGGTTTTTGCCAGCTGGGACAAACAAGTTCTAGGAGAGTGGAAGGGCAAGTGACAATCTATTCTTTGCAAGAGATACAAGTTTCAAAGGAAAGAAAGCAACAGATATACCAAGAGGACTATTGTTTCATAAATTCCTGTAACAAATATTTATGGAGAGCACTCTTCCAGACATACCTACATTTACATATCTGGTACCCTATATGTATAATATATATAGGCCAATATATGTGTATATGTATGTGTATATATTCACATACTTAATGTGTGTGTGTGTGTGTGTGTGTGTGTGGTAGAGGAGAGGAAGCAGAAATAATAAAATACAGAAATCAATTAACTGCTAGTGTAGAGAAGTGCTATGGATAAAACACAAAGTAGAGCCATTTAAGAGACCAGAAGTTCAAAGAGGTAGCATAAGTCAAGTTTCAATATCAAATAGGGGTAGTCAAGGGAAGCCTCCTGAGAGGTTCAGCAGAGGTGTGAAGGTGACACGAAAGTTTAGCTGTGCAAATATCTGGGGAAGACTAGTCTAACCAGACCTAACAGCTGGTGCAGAATCCCTGGGGTCATGTTGGGGTCGGTAGTTAGGAATGGAGAATAACAATGTGTTTGGAGTAAAACAGGCAATGAGAACAGAAGTAGTGGGGATTGGTCAGAGATCAGGGGTTGGGTATTACAGATCTTGATTTGTCTCCATTAGTACCAGTTTAGAGGACTGAGCCACAGTCCTCCTTCTCTCCTGAACCTACATGCAAAAGAAGGAGCAAGGCAAAACATTTATGATAGTGCCACTGAGAAATAATATTGCTATAAGAATTGTGTAATTATTCAGAAAAAGGGATCCTTGGGGCTTTTTGCATAAATGCAATGAAAAACATACAGTCGGGAGAGCCATTTATGTATAGAGGAGAAATCCATTCTTGGAATTGGGAGCAACTAGATTGTGCTAATGTGCATAATAATCAAACTGTCCAAGTGTTTTTGTTTTAGGTCTGCATCTAGATGGGCACTGCCTAGAACATTTTACCTCATTTCCAAATGATTTTATGCCTATTAAAATGTTGTTTTCATTTCAATTATTAATTGAGCCAGTAATGCAATTATGAAATACAACTTCTGCTGATAGCTGTTTCCAGAAGGCAGATTGAAAGGACCTAGGAAATGGAAAAGGAAATTCAGGAAAGTTTACCTCATTAGAACTCATTGTGGTATAAGCAGAGGTTGGAAGATGTCAATAATCAAACATGCCACACAGTCTCCTTCTTTCCATTTTGATTAGAATGAATTGAGAGTATGAAGATTTGATATTGGAGCTATCCCTTATACCCCTTTTAGGGGCTTCATTCTGTACCAGATTGATCTTTGGGACACTACTGGTTTTAGTTCCTTCTCTTTTGCAGAATTTCCATTCCCAGTAGGATCCAAACAGGTGACTAAACCCTCTTATGAGTATTGTGTATGTGTGTGTGTTTGTGTGTGCACACATGTGCTCCCATGCTCAAACATGCTGGAAATGTTTTATTGAGGCAAAACTTCTTTGTGAATGTTCCTGGGCTGAAGATAACAATTCAGAGGATATATTGGCTGCTGGATTATGCTCAATTTTAGGAAGAGTGATTTGTCATCATTAGTAGATATTTTTTCAGAAATAACGTGGAACCTCTATCATAAACATAGTTTTATATCGGTGTTCCACATTTCAAAGAACTGTGAACAGGGAGCCAGCATCATAGTGTAGCAAGTTAAGTTGTTGCTTGCAACTCTGTCATCCCATATTGGATTGCCATTTCATATCCCTGGTAATCCACTTCTAATCCAGCTCCCTGCAAATGCACCTAGGATTGCAGCTTAAGATGGCTCTTGTAGTTGGGCCTCTGCTGCCCCTGTGGGAGACCCAGATGCAGTACTTGCCTTCTAGCTTCACGCTGGCCCAGACTTGGCTATTATGAGTATTTGGGGAGTGAACCAGCAGATGGAAGGTTTCTTTCTCTCTCCATCATCATTGCTGTCTTTAAATAAATAAATCTTTTTTTAAAAATTTTTAAAAACTGTTGACAATATTTGTTTCTTTGAATGAGTCTTTCAGGTTTATCAGCTTTCTATTTCTCTTTAAACTCAAGCAACATCTGTAAGATACCATTCAAGATGAGAATGGGTAATAATTCCCATTTAACCTCTTTAGATAACTAAGTGTTAACAAATAATGTCCTCTCAGGACCACAAAAGCCACACCCTTGAGTGCACTGAGTTCTCTGTTACAACCAGCACATGTTCATGTGCAGTGACATGGCAGATGAAATATATTGTGTTGCATAATTTCAGAGTAAAAACTAAGAATACTTCCCGTTTCCAGTCTTTATCTGCTGTTGTCTTCCTTGAGAGTGTGTGGCCACTTAATAAAGGCTCCAGACTGAATTGAAGAAAATAATTTTTCTCTGCTGCCAGGGAGCTCTTCTCGTTTATATTGTTCATTGCTTGGAGCCAGGAGCAAGGAACTCCATCTGAATCTCCCACATACGCACCAAGGGCCAAAATGCCTGGGTCGTCTTGCTCTGCTTTCTCAGATGTAAAAGCTGGGAGCTGGACTGAAGCTGAGTAGCCAGGATTTGATCATCACTCTGATAAGAGATGCTTGTGTTGCAAGTGGAGGCTTAACCTGTTGCACCATAATTTCAGTCCCAGTCTGTGAGATTTTTGCCAGAGTTTCTATAAGCTCTGCTTTGATTCACATGCAATATCTCAGCCATCTCTCATAGTTCTTCCCTGTCTGTTATCATGCAAACCTGGATATAAAGTTAGACAGTGGAGCAGAGCTGTTCTTAGGAGACCTAAGAAAGAGTAATCTTTTCAAGTTACAGTCCCCTCCATTCCATCAATGTTTGCGAATTTTTATCCAGACAGTATGTGGATTTTTAAAAATATTTTATTTATTAATTTGAGAGGCAGAGTTACAGAGAAATGGGGAGACAGAAAGAGTTCCTCCATCTGTTGGTTCACTCCCCAAATGGCGGTGATGGCTGGAGCCGGGCAGATCTAAAGCCAGGACCTTCTTCTGGGTCTCCCACACTAGTGCAGGGACCCAAAACACTTGAGACATCTTCTACTGCTTTCTGAGGCCATCAGCATGGAGCTGGATCAGAAGTGGCACAGTCATGACTCGGTCTGGCACCCATATGGGATGCTGACAACACAGGAAGAGGCTTAACCTTCTATGGCACAGCACTGGCCCTAGAATGTGGATTTTTAATATGACTAGCAATGATGTACTCATCAATCCACATTTGAAAGACCCTTTTTGGGTGAGAATCTCCTTACTTCCTAGTGTGATGAATATTGGTGAGTCTGTACTCTCCTGAAAAAAAAAAAAAACATTTTGCTATTCAACACTCAGTGATACTCCATTCATAAAAACTTATTATAATTTGTTCAGTGATTAAGGGAGTCATATAGGATATGGACCACATCTTACCAAAGTGACTTGCAGGACAAGCCCTAGCAATGTGTGTGCCACTCTGTTGCTGTGCTGTGCACAGGCCCCTCCAGCACCAACAGATGGGTAACGCAATTTCATCAGTGGCAGGGCTGCAAACTCTGGCCTTTGTTCTGAAGCCTTTTGATTGGTAAGACCAGCTCAGAAATGGAGGTTTAAACAAGACAAGCAGTCCTGTCAGCTTCTCTGTCTCTACTAATAAGAAATAATTTGAAATATCGCAGGTCAGAGTGAAGACAAGAATTTTATCTTATGGTCCCCCTTTTTTTTAAAAAAAAAGCTTATTAATATAAAGCAAACAGATTTCGTGTATTTCATAGGTATAATTCTAAGACAACAGCCATCTTTCTCCCGCTTCAGTCCCTTTCCTTTCTTTCCTTTTTTAAAAAAATTTTGCAAAAATACAATTTAAATCCACTCTAGGATGACAGGCTTAATGTACCAACAAGTGCACTTACTTCAACAAGTAGAAAGTAGAAAGACCACTGAAGTACAAACAAGAGTTAACACAATGATCAAATCACAAGATATCTGATTCCTAAACAAAATTCATTTTTGTATTTTACATTAACTACCATATATCAGAGAAAACATACCCTCTTTTGTTCATGGTGCCTTAAGATCACAGAGGTAGCGTAAATACTGTCTACCACAAAGAGCACAGTGGTCCTCCACTAAAATTATTTAAGATAGCCCAATAGTGTGAATGTCGTCAGGATTTTCTGTTCAGCGTATTTTATGAATTAGTAACAATGAGAAGCCTGGAAATTCCAAGAAGAGTATGTATTGAAATTTATTCAAAGCAACTCTTCTCCTAACTTCTAACAAATTACCTTTATTTTAACTTAAGGCAAATGATATTTTCCTGAGAAGCTGACAGAATATCTAACAGTAGCACTTTTAAAAGTTGTCACCAATACTATTAGGTTGAAAATAAACCACTTTGTGTAAATGAGAGCACTTGATTTCCAGTAAAGCTCCTACAATTCTACAATATTGTGTAAGTCTGTTACTTGGGAGGCAGAGGAGAGCGAGGCAGAGCTAGAGAGCAGAGAGCGCTCCCATCTGCTGGTTCATTTCCTAAATGCCTGCAGCAGCTCGAGCTGCACTGGGGTGTAATTTGGGAGCTAGGAACTCAGTGCAGGAGTCTCACATGAGTGATGGGATTCCAGTTACGTGAGCCATCTCCACTGCCTCCTGAGATCTGCATTAGCAGGAAGCTAGACTGGGAGATGGGCCTGGAACTTGGGTACATGGTTGCTGAGTGAGGGCCTCAGGATCACTAGGCTGGATGCCTGGCCCAACTTCTTTTAAACATGTTTTTAAATTGACATATTTGAGAGATAAATCAACAATATTGTTGAGGCCCTATAATGTGCGAGGCATTTTGTTAGGCCCCGTAGGGGACTCAAATATCAGAGCTGTGTCCCCAAGTCTTAAGCAACTCATAATCGAGAAGGGACTCAGCACACAAATAACAAAGAGCAAATCATTGTAATGGAGAACAATTGTCAGATGAATCACTGGCACCTTGGGACTTGATGTCATTTATTTAAGTCGGCAAACAATGGAAGGACATAGGGGCTGTGGATTTATATTGATTTAATCTATTTAATTACCTTTTTCTGAACAACTTTATCATTTTAGATTCGTTTCTGTTTCTGTGTTGAAAGATTCTCTTTGCCAGTTTTCTTCAGTGGATTATTTGGGTGCTTCTGCAAGTTTAATTCTTGCCTGTATTGGCTCTTGTGCATGAATATGTGTGTCAGTGCATTTATTAAAGGAAGCTTTAATGGAAACACCTGCTTGTTCTTGATTCTCTTAATGAATTGTCCTGGCATTACTAAATGGCACCACAAACCAATTATGATACGCTGTGTAGGAGCCATGCACTGACATTGCTTGCTAAAAGTAGGCCACTTCTTTTTCTAATTCTTTTGAGAATGGTGTATGCATGAATTACATCTATTCTGTGTATAAGAAAATACCCCTAACTTGTGCCTTAATAGCACTTTACAGCTTACAAAAGGTTTTCAAGATCATAGCTCACCTAAAGCTCCTCCCCATCTTGCATTTCTGTTTCAGGAGTTGCACCACCATGAACATTTATGTACACACTAGTCAAGCTGGAAACTTTGGCATCTCCTTTTTGTTTTCTCTTTCACAGCAATAGATACTCTGTCTCCAAACTTCATTCTGTTATTGAAGCAATCTGCCCTCTTTCCTCTGCTGCTTTGTTCACCATCAGCTAAATTTGTTATGTCTTGCCAGGTTTAATGCTATGATGTCTTGTGGGTTTCCCTGTCTCCACTTCTACTTTCCCTGTCATGTCCATTTCTAAACAGGGAGCCAGAATAATCTTCCTAAAATTCCAGTCTGATGATAGTGTTCCTTTACCCACTGCCCAGCTGAACATTTAACACTGACTCCCAGTTGTTCTTAGAATAAATTTTAAACTCCTTAACCTGGCCTAATAATCTCCTGCTTGATCCAGGCCTTTCTTCTTTCTAGGTTTATCTTTTCACAGCACTTACATAGCCATACATAATTATTAAATGTAATCATGTGAAATTGCCACTAAACCATTTTGGGGAAGATAAATGTGTCAATTTTTTACTGTCAAACTAAAATAGGCTAGAATTTTTTCCCCCTCTTTTTAGCCTAGGTATACACTTCGCCTTCCACCTGGGTATATTTTCTCTTGTTCTTTATCTGGGCATTTCTACCTTGTCAATCTGTTTTGAATCTAGACTTAAAAATTAATCTGTGGAAGCCTTTCTGATTAAATCACCATGCTTTCCATTATCAGTTGAATATCCCCATTTTTTGTTCTAATCTCTGCACAAATTGAACTAACTGTACCAAAGTATGATGATCTCATCTTTCTATGTTCTGTTAGTAGCATCAATTCTCTGAGAGCAAGGGACAGGCTTATTTTGTCCACAAAAGTACACTAAGTGTCTGGCACAAAACCTAGTGTATTGTAAGCTTTCAATAAATGCTTATTGAATGAAGAATAATTAACCTAATAAATAGTACAAGGAGTAGGATTTTTTTCCATTATCTTAGTACTTAGAAAAAATTGGTGATGTTTCCTGCTCTTGATACAGAATTATTTATGATTTATATTATTTGATGTACTAACTTTGTAATTTCCTGTGTTTCTTAATTATTTCAAAATAAAACATTGAAACAGTGGTGATGTAGGTGGGCCCAATGTATTAATTTTTGTCTACATATGAGGAAAGCAAGCCTTGGAATGATATAACTTGTACATGGTCACATAAGTGTTAACTGAGAAATGCATGACCTGAATGTTTTCGAGTGTAGACAAAGAACATTTTACCCTCTTCTGGATCTTCCTGTGGACCTAGCAACCCAGTACCTTGTTCTGTCCATGGAAAACTTCATACTCTAATCTAGATTCTCTAATTTTGTGATTATTTTCCCAACATGAGATTCTGAACAAGAATTAAACAGGAAAATATGTTTAGACTTGACACTTTTTGTTCTATCATTGTTATCTCACTTACTTATGTTTATTAGTTTCTTTTTCAAAATATGTTTTACCTTGTGTTTAAGTGATAGAATGTACTAAAACATTTACCAAGGTAGAACACATTAATATATTCATCATTTCACAAAGATATAGTTTACCTTACCCTGACCCTGTGGCAAAGAGAAGTTATAGCCTAGATTCATTAAGCAAAACTCCCGAATACACTAAACTATTAACTAAAGTCTTCATGCTGTATCACTAATCTTCTGAATTGTTCATCCTGTGTATTTACTACTTTGTGTTCTTTGGCCTAAATCTCCTCCGTTTCTTCCTGACCACCCTGTGACTCTGTTCACTACCATTTTATCCTCTGACCTTTCTATATGCTTGATCTTTTCTTAAGCTTGACTCCTCATTTCAATAAAATCATGGAATGCTTTTTTCTTTGGCAGGTTTATTTAGTTTAGCATTATGTCCTCTAAGTTTTTTTTGTGTTGTAGCTAATGATAATATCTTCCTTTGTTAAGCCTGAAATGATACTCCAGTGTGTATATGTGTGTTTCATTCATTGTTGGACAACAAGGTTCTTTTCATCTCCTGGCTACTGTGTATACCGCTTGAATTAACTTGAAAGTATGCACATCTTCAGCTGGTGGTGGTTTCATTTCCTTTGGTGATATCCTCGGATGATTTCTAGGTCATATTGTAGTTATATTTGTAACTTATGTAGGAACCTCCTATTATTTTCCATAATGTCTGTGCCAATCTATATTCCCAACAGTGTACAAGAATTGTCTTTTCTTCACACCCTGCCAACACTTGTTATCTCTTGTCTTTTGATAATATGTATCCTAACAGGTATGAGGTGGTATGAGGTTTGACTTTGCATTTTCAAGATGGTTAATGACATTGAGTATGTTTTCTTATAGCTGTTGGCCATTTTTATGTTACTTTCAGAGAAATATCTTTTAAGGTCCTTTGTCCTTTTTTAATTCAATATGTGCTGTGTTCTTGACTTTTGTAAGTTCTTGATAAATCTTGGATATGAATCTCTTGTCTGATATATTGCTTTCAAATAATTGTTAAGCAGCCTATATGTTATCTTTTCATTATGTTGATTGGTTGTTAAGTGCAAAAGCTTTTTAGTTTGTTGTACTCCTGTTTATTGACTTTCCTTTTTTCAGACTACATTTTTGGTGTGTTAACCAACAAAACACTGCCAAGACAGAGCCAGACAAAAACACTACATGGAAAGAAAACAGTTAGCCAATATTTCTGATTAACATCGATGCCAAAATCTTCATAAAATATTAGCAAATTCAATTCAAAACCACATCAAGAAGATTAAACATCATTGGCAAGTGTCATTTTTTCTTGGCATATAAGTCTGGTTTCACAAACATAAATCAGTCAGTATGATACATTAAAGACTGCAATACAAAATCATATTGATAATGCAGAAAAACCATTTGAGAGAGATCAGCATTCCTTTTAAAAACTTTAACAGTTTACATGTAGAAATATATTTCTTCAACATAATAAAGACCTTTTATGGAAACCCCCAGAAAGTGTCATAATCAGTGAAATTTTACCTTAAAGTCTGGAACAAGGCATGGGTGCCCACTCTTGTGTGCTTTTATTCAAAATTAGAAGTACTATCTGTAGCAGTTAGACAAGAAAAAGTAATAAAATGTATCCAAACTAGAAAGGAAGACATGAATTTGTTTATATTCATAGAAAATGTGATCTGATATGAAGCAAAACTCAAGGATTGCCACAAAACAAAAACTGATAGGGTCTAATAAATGAATTTTAGTAAAGTCTCAGGATATCAAATTGACATAAAAATCCATGGCATTTATGTACATGAATAATGACCTAGCCAAAATACAAATGAAGAAACCAATCCAATTTATAAAAGCAGCAAAATATAAAATACTTGGGAATTAACTTATACTAGGAGGTACAAGGCCTGTATAATGAAAACTATGAAACATTGACAAAAGAAATAGAAGAGAACACAAATATAGTTCATGCTCATAGACTGAAAGAATTTATATTGTTAAAACTATATATACTAGCCGGCGCGGCGGCTCACTAGGCTAATCCTCTGCCTTGCGGCGCCGGCACACCGGGTTCTAGTCCTGGTCGGGGTGCCGGATTCTGTCCTGGTTGCCCCTCTTCCAGGCCAGCTCTCTGCTGTGGCCAGGGAGTGCAGTGGAGGATGGCCCAAGTACTTGGGCCCTGCATCCCATGGGAGACCAGGATAAGTACCTGGCTCCTGCCTTCGGATCAGCGCGGTGCGCCGGCTGATATATACTACCTGACATACATAATTAAGTTTCTATCAAAATCCTAATGTCATTGTTCACAGAAATAGCAAAATAAATATAAACTTCATACAGTACCACAAAAGATCCCAAATGGGTAAAATAATTCAAGTACAGTAAAAATAAAATTAGAACCATCATGCTTTCTGAATTCATGTTTTATTAGAAACCTGTAGTAATCAAAACAATATAGGACTGATGTTAAAATATTTGCAAGTAGAGCAGAATACAGAGCCCACAAAAATTCACACATATATGCTCAACTGTTTTCCCACAAGGGCACCAAAAAAGGCAAAAGGGAAGGAATACTTTTACCAATGAATTTCATTGGGAAACTAGATATTTGTCTGCAAAAGAATAAAATTGAACACTTTATTTAGATAATGCCTGAAAATCAGATCAAAATAGATCAAAGACCTAAACATAAGACCTGACACCATAAAATATCTGGAAAGAAACATTTCTCCCTTAAAGCCTAGATTCTAGAATTGTCCTAGAAAGTCATTTCCACCTGTCTTTTGTTGCTTTGAACTGAGCTCCCTTTGCTTAAGTAAGTTCATTTATTCATTACTCAATATTTATTAATTTTCCACACCCTTCATTATACTCTAGAAACTGTGAAATGAACAAGGAATGAAATGCAGACTGTTCTCAAGGAGCTCATATTCTAGCTGAGGAGAAGGACCCATGAAATGGAGGGCAGTGTCGTAACTACTGCTTTAGTAATTAATACAGAGAGCTAGATGTACAGAAGAAACACCTAACTTGAGCTTTAAATGTATTTAAACTATTCCTAAAGGTTTTTTTCTGTTTAAAATGCCTTAAGTTGGGCAGCTGGAGGAAACTGGGTGTGTCATCACAAGACTGGATAATATGGTGGATGGGATGGAAGGATTTGATAGAAGGAATCAGGTGCAAAGATGCACAGACAAAAAAGACCTTGAAATCAGCTCTCTCAAGGAGCCTTACTCCACCTGAGAAAGCACTGACTACAGCTGAATATTACTGATCCATGCCTTTCCATTTTGAAATCAGGTTATTTTCTCACTTCTCACAACTTGAGATATTTAAAGACAAGGTGTGCTGAGGGTGGACATTGCTATTCTCTATTGGTCGAAGATAGAGAATGCATCATCTCCATTGTTTCCATGTGATCGTTGATACTGATACCTCATTCTTAGATGTTTATAATGATCTTTCCTAAAAAGTGAAAAGAGAGGGAAAGGAATCAAAGAACAAACATAGCATTGTAAAAGTCAATATATTCCATTAAATTGTTTCACCTCTTATCTTCCTTTTTTTGTTTTTTTTTTTGTTTTTTTCCTTTAGGTAAGTGAAATAGTTACAGGACTGCTTCTGCATGCAGTGACTTTCTCCTCTGAATATACCGCAAGTTAACATTCCAATGTCTTCCATCGCCTCTACTTGACTCGTGAGTTCACCCAGATGTGATAAATAAGCGTATGTAGGATTAAGAAATATGTCAATAGTTATATTTCTCAGTAATGTACAGTTGTGACTTTCTTTAAGGTAAGTGAACCCATTCAAATGTTGATTTTGCCCATACATGCACTAAATAAAATATTAGTCCATTTACAGCAATATCCATAGTAAACAACAAACCTGTCTACTTTTATTTTTTCATTTTTCATTGGTTTACAGTAAATAAGTTTTGAGAGGAATATTCAAATATTAGACTACTTTAAAGTTTGAGATATACTTTCCTTTAACTATTTTGTTCCTTTTCTCCTTAAAAGTTATACTAAAGGATACAGAATTGTCGTAAATTTTGTTGTGCTCTGAATTCTGGATTCTTCCCTTTGCAGTGTCCAAATCTGATGAGGGATCGTTATTCTAAACTTGAAGAAAATGAGTTCTTAGCAGTGCTTTGTGCAATAGAATTTGCTTGGCAAGATGGGATGTAAATAGAAAAAGTGGGAAAAGAATACTTAGAAGTTATTAAGTGTTTGAACAATGACTGCTCCTGGAAAATTGGCAGTTCTCTTCTTGTCCTCTGTCCTGGGCTTGGCCACTTTCCTGGCTTCACACTTAGCTATTCTTCAATTCCTTATCTTATTCTCCAATTCAGCTTTTGTTTTCTGCATAGACTATATCAGCTATGTTTAATTTGACAGTTTGCACTTACTGTGGCCATCTCAGATGTTCCAGCAAACTGACTTGTGTGTTACTTGTGTATAATGCAATGCAGGCACACCTGTCCTCCACAGAGAGTTACATACCTCCTTATTTCACAATAATTTTCCTAGCTGATGGAGCTCATCGAGCCAACCCCTTTGCTTACATGATGGGGACTGATTTTTCTGAGGTGCTGCTGATTCCCTGTTTGAATTCTGTCATCGATATCCAGGTGTGAAATTATTAATTATGAAGCACAATGCATGGTGTTACAGCAAAAGATTAAACAGCTTTCCTTTAGGATCATTGTTGGAATTGGCCCTCTGTGATAAATTAATATAAACTAAACATTTCAGTTTGTTACATTATTGTCTCATTCAATAGTTAACTACTGTGTGTCAAAGTGAGTCTTGCTACATATGGAAAATGTAAGATGGATGTATTTCTGTACATTGTTTAGCTTCTAATTACTGACGTAAAAATAGGCAATGCACTACTGTCTTAAGGGAAAAAAAGAAATTAGTACTGACGTTGGTGGAGAAGGTAACCTTAAAATGTGGAATTTGTATCAACTCTACTATAGTTCTACAGATTTTTAACAGAAGTAATAGTTGGATAGCCCTGGAGACATAAGTCAAGAGCATGAACCCAAATTTTACCTTTTACCAGTTAGAAATATTGAGCTGGCTGCTTACTCTTGCTGAATTTCTGTTATTGTTTTTTTACATATGCAAAATGGGTATAATGGTAGCTACTTTCAGAAGTTACAGTGAGTATGCAGGGAAGAATTTCATGAGATAATAAGTGTCACACTGCAAATACATCATATATAATAAATAGTAGCTGACGTGGGAAGGTGGGAGAAGAGGGCTGGGGAAATGGTGGTGGTGGTAAGTGGCAGTGGTTATAACAGTGGTAATGATGTTTTGAGTCTTGAAATGTTAGTGTAATTGCTTTTGCAAAGCTTGTTTTTGTTCTGTTTGTTGTAAAAAATTCTGTTAGGTGATTGTCCATATTTACTTGACAACAGTAAACTGTTGTCAAGTAAATATGGACAATCACCTAACAGAATTGTTATTGTCGTACTCTTGATATTATTTACAACCACCTTAGAATAATGGATAGTTGTATTATTAGCTGTTAGTCATGAATTCTCAGTGTAAAAGATCCAGTTTTGATTGATCTTAAGTCAAATTGGCTAGGTGTTAGTGTTACTCCATTTTCATTATTACAAATAAATACCTAAGGTATTACAATTATGGTGGTATCAGTTTTATCCTAAACACTCCATCATCGTTACCATTTGTAAATTATTAAGCTTTGTAGTATTCCAGGTGATATCCATTTATTACCTCATTTAACTGCAAGAATAACCATTCACTTATTGAATGTTTTCCATTTTATAAAGAATCACACTCTGAGAAGTGAATCAGGTGTACACGATACAGCGAGAGAGCAGCAGATCTTGATTTTAAGGCAGATCTGCTTGACTCAGCATGTATACCCTCATTCACTTTTTTATACTCCTTTTTGCAATAAAACATTGCATAGGACCTCCCTGGTCCATGGTGTGACTACTCTGGGGGTCTATGAGATGTGGGGACTTTTATCTTTCAGGGAAGTACTCTCTGTGTGATCTGTCCACCCCATTGGTATTGTAGGGTTTTTTAAATGAGGAGACAGGACACCGGAGAGTCCATTCTGAGAGTGTGCTACTGGATAGCTGTGTGCTTCCACTTTTATCTAGAGGGTACCAGCAAGTCTACAAGCCATCAGGCACATAGTCAAGGTTATACATCAGCTTAAGGATTTGGGAAAAGGAATTCAGTCTGGGGGGTCTAACATAGGGATTAAAGCTGTGTTGTAAATCTTCAGAGACAAGCCCATTTAGATTCTTACGTAAATGTACAAATTCCTGAAAATACTCCAGGTACCTATTTATGACCCTTAGCCTCCTGCTGCTCCAGCTGCCACATTCCTTTGGGGGCAGGTGTGCCCATCCCCACCCCATCCCCAGCCTTTTTTGGGTTAAGCACAAACTGCGGCCTTGCCTCTAATTTCCGGGGGGTATGCCCCTCTGAGAGGCACTTAGGCAGCATCTCTCCATGGTATGATATCTCTTTGCATAGCTTTTTGACACATCCCAGATCTGCATATCCAAGGTATTGGCTTTAACAAGGCACTAGACTCCATGTGGTTTCCAGCCGTCAGTTATGTTGAGCAAATTTCCATTGGACAGCTGTATAGCACTACTGATTTCATTCTATAAATATGTGGCAAGCAGTGCTGTGCTAAGAAATATGAGAGTTCATGGAAAAACAGAAGTAAAAGATAAGTTTGTTAGCGCAAAAATTAAGTCTGCGCATAGTTTTTTTGTAATACTCATTAGCCATGAACTTTTTGAAGTCCTCCCCTATCTTTACTTTGGATACATGTCTAGTGTCTCTTGGTTTAAATTGAAATCTCTGTTAGACAGCAGTGCAGAACGACTGAGTAACAGGCCCCACTTCAAAAATATTCCCATATTCAGCATCACCCAAGAGAATTTCTAAATCCTCACCATCTCCTTTCTTTTGATTATATTTTCAAAGAGACTGAATTTGGATTTATGTGATCTGCCTCTCCCAAATACTGTTCTTTAGTTAGTGTCTGCACTCCTCTGAACTGTATCCTTTGAGCACAAGGCTTTGATGCTTCTTCAAACCTTGATAGGCCCTTTACACATTGTTGGAATGAGTCTGTAAAGTCATCTCTGAAAGTGGATTTTGGTCAAGTCATGGAGAATGAGATACGAAATTTCAGGGTGTCTCTGGGAGGTTAGGAGGCAAGGGTTGCTCCACCGCCAGGTAGAGAAGACTGCATAATGAGGTAGGAGGCATTTTTGCCTATAAGGCAATTCCCCCTGGGGCCAACTCCACGTATGGTTTCTGTCACACTTTATCTCTTTTTTGAGTAAGGCAGAAGGTTTCTGAGAATAATGATCTGCTTTCAGAAAGTACACGTATGATGAAATTGTCTGCCTCAGGCTACCTGTATTGATTGTTTTGAAGAAAATGCTTGATTAGGAACACAGCTTGGCACATGTTTTGTTCTCTTTTTCAAACTGGATTTATTTTTCTCAAGGTAGGGATGGGGATGAAGCAGAACAGATACTAGGGTAAAGGAGTATTTTTTAATATTGATTATAAAGAGAACAGATTTCATGCATTTCAAAGATAGATTTCTAAGAACATAAGAACACTTCCCTCATTCCCTCCCTCCCTCTCTCCTTTCTTGTTTTTTCTTTTAATTTTTGGGTTAACATACTATCAGTTTACTTTATAATCACAGACTTCATACTTCCCAAAATATAGTGTTCAACAAGTAAAATGTAGAAAGACCTCTGTTCCATAGGAATAGAACCAAGGGCTATAATGATAAACAGATCATCAAATGTCAGTTTCATCCTTATATATTCAGAGTTTTTTCTTTATATATTAGCTACAACAAATCACAGAAAAATACAATATTTGTCTTTTTCGGTTGTTTCACTAAGCATAATGCTCTCCACTTGCATCCATTTTGTTGAAAGGGATAGGATTTCATTCTTGTTTATGTCCGAGTAGTACTCCATGGTGTGTGTGTGTGTGTGTGTGTATGTATGTGTGTGTACAATATTCTCTTTCTTCAAGTCATCAATTGATGGATGTCTGGGTTGATACCATATCTTAGCTATTGGGAGTTGAGTTGTTGTAAACATGGGGATGCTCCTTCATATGCTGATTTTATTTCCTGAGTGCATATTCCCAGCAGTGGGTTGGCTGGTTCATAATGTAAGAAGACTGTATGTGTTTGGTTTTAAATTTGAAAAATGAAAACCTCTGACTAATAACAAAATATAAACATGCTTTTAAAACTGTACAGTAGTATATGCATGTTGGTTATTTTTATAGGTTTTAGTATTTCACTTCATGCTAGAATCTGAAACATTATAAAAACAAAATTTATAAAAAAAAAACTATAAAAACAAAAGCTGTAGAAAGGGTGCTGACCATCCTGTGGAAAAATGTTCTATGCAAATCTGTTTCATCTGTGATACTTCCAAGGACTAGAGGAGGAGGAAGGATTTCCCTCTAGTCCTGTGTTTTTATGATGTAGACTAATGACCAAGTAAGTACACATGGAAATTTTTCCTATAAAACTATTACATTTATCTAAACATACTCAGTTGCTTTTATAATGACTCCATACCCAGTAACACAAAGATGCAAACTTAGTTTTCCCCAAATATTTTATGTTTTATTCCTGAGGATTCATTGAGGAATTTTATGTTTCTTAACTGATAAATGTGTAGGATGCACTCCAGTTGATCAGTATCCTTGAAGTTTAACTCCAGAGTGGAACCCAATGTTCTAGTTACCATCTGGCTAGGTCAACTCAAAGGTGTGTAATGAATGAATAATTGTTACAGGAACAGACAGAGAGTATTATGGCAGTTTGCCAATTGAGGACACTCAACCAGACCTCAAGTGAAGTTCTAGGAGTAGAAATCCGGGTTGCTATGTGTATGTCATCTTCCCCACCACTGGATTGTCTATTCCCAGCCTGCTCCTCCATGTATCACATAGCTGATCTCAAGGAAGTTACTTCTTTATTGTGGGGATTAATAAATTAATTTATGGAAGTCACTGAAAATCTTCTCTGGACAGTAAAAAGTGCTCAAGACATATTCATTCTTATAAATAGAGTCCAGGCAGTTTCCTAAAGGAAATTCTCTTGTACATTTCTGGGTCTTTCATATTACTGCTGCCAGCATGAAACCAGCCATCTTTCTATAGGGAAGGTATTTCCTCAGGGCTCTGACAATGGAGATGGCTCCATAGATTAATTATGAAGCTTGTGTCTGCCAGGCACCATGTTTTCAACATTCATATTTCTTCCTGAAGGAAAAGAAATATTTTTGACTTGAGTTTTTAAACTATAATATTTAACTGCCGGTTTGTGCAATTAATCAAGTGTTTTCATAATCTAGTTACTCTCTTGGACTTGCAGAATTTCAAATTTGGGTGGCTAGAATTGTAAATTGCTTTGCATATCCAAGCTGGGCCATATGTATAAAGGGAAGTAGGAGAAAATAAAGGAATAACTTAGTACAAGGCAAAAAAAAATCATCTGCCGTTCAGAACTGCTTCAATTATTTGACTATTTGGAGTGGAAGATTTATTTAGAATGAATAAATTTCACAAATTCATGTCAGACAGTAAAGTTTTAGACTAGCAGAGAATCTTATGTCATCTGAACCTGAGGTGCTGATAGAGCCTCTTCTTCTCCCAGTCTAGCTAGCCTGTGTCTGAACATCTTCTTATTCAGCATGGTTTCCATTCCTTCTTTGGATGAATCTGTTAGAAAATTCTTTGTTTTTTAGACCTGTGTTCTCTCATTCATCTGTTTCTACCCTTGATTGCTCTATAGACTACTAATTCTAACTTTAGATTTCTATTCTAAAACATTGAATATATTCTTGTCTTTCTTGACATGATGTTTCAAATTCACCAGACAATTTAGCTCATTTTCTTTAGCCTCTGTAAATCACTTATATAACTGCTAGGAGTTTTGATTGAGAACTCAAAGCAACTAGATAACCCAGTGCCCCCACTCTGGCCAAAGGTCACATCTTAGCCTTTCTTGGGGGCAGAGGACAAACGTAGAGTTCTCCATCCCCTAGCAGTGTTCTGATCCAATTTTGATAGGGCAGAGTTATCCCAGGACAAATATCTGCAGAGGTTGTGTTTTTCAGAAAAATATCACACAACTGTACCTTTTACTCTCTGAAGAAATGTCTTTCCTGAAGAGTTCTATATTGACTGTTGATTTCCAATTATAAAAACAAAAGCTAAGAATAAAAGGGAGAGGAAAATAAAGAATTGAGTACAATGAAAGAGAAAGGGAGGAAAGAGAAATTGGTATTAGTAGTTGGGGTTTATTTATGAGTTAGAACTGATGTAATTGTATAACTCACAGAAAAAAAAAAAGGAAGCAGGAAACCTCCTTGATTTGTGATAGTAACTTGAGCACTTTGATACATACCAAATATTTTCCTAAGGGCTTTAAATACAGTGACCTTCCTAGTTTTTCCTCAAACCTATTGAAAGAGGTTTGCTCATCCCCATTTCTGTCATTGAGACAACTGAGATGCAATGAGGTTAGATAACTTGAATAAAATCACCCACCTAAGAAATTATGGAGCTGGGGATACATTCCAGGAAATATTACTCCAGAGTTCATACTTTTTAAAATTAAATTCATTTAAACAGATTTCATGTATATAATTGTAAGCACATAATGATATTTCAACCTCCCACCTTCCCTCTTCCTTTGTCTCAACATTTGTGATAATATGCTTACTAAATATACTTAACGTTTTCAGGTTCTCAATCTCAATTTTCTACAGGTAAAGAAATATTTACCTACATATGATTGCCCGTATTAACACATCTCCTTAGTGGTGGAGCTGGTATTCAGATCCAGCTCTGCCACCATGCTGGAGACAAAAATCTTACTGAAGGTGTTCAGGATGATTGTGTTTTAGAGGATTGAAAGTGCCCATAAGCACTCAACATATGTAGTACTCCAAAAGGGTTTAAGAATATTTAGCAATGTGTCCATGAGCAAAAAATTGTTGTAATGCAATCTGATTACACAAGTGCAGAGAAGACTTAGAATAGTGTATCTGATGAGGGAAGATAAGTGTATTCTGTTTCTACATGGAACACACGTGCAGCAGGTGATTGAAAAGAATTAAGGAAGAAAACGTTTAAAGAGCATTCACTTACCTAGTAAAGTTGTCTTGAAGAAGGAATAGTTCTAGAATTTGGGGAGTGTAGTGTGTCAAGTTCAGCTTGAACATAAACCTGTACAGATCCAGGGACCTTGAGAAATTCTGAACTAAGATGTACTTAGGATGCCCACTTGATTATCTCTGAACCTTTCTCTGCTCTCATAATTGGGGGAGGGCAGCTTTATTCTTATCCCACTTTGTTTTGAAAAACATAGCCTAAGACTCAGTTAAAGTGCAGTAATTCTAAATAGCAAGTGCTTCCTTCTGTCTGGCTCACTGAATTGCAGCCTTAGTTTTCTTAATGGATGTTAATTCATCGTTACTCAAAAGCTCACCCTCCCCCAATTCCTCCTAGAGAGAGAGAGAGAAGCTTTACTACATCCATGTATTTCCTTGGTTGGTTTTGCATTGAACCTGTTGTTCATAATGTAACTTCTTTCTCAGCTGGGCTTCTATTATGTTTTTTGCCACTTCTTGTACCTTTGAGCATAAGAAATAACTGCTACTTCCTTTTTCCCTCATGAAACTCAAATCAGACATCTTACTCATTAAATCTATTCTCAGTTAAATTAGTTATACCATAAATTTCCATACCTCTTCTGCAGATGTGTTTCACATATAGTAAAACTGATATACTTTCCATGAGTTGCCAATTTCCCAAATAAGGTTATCTAAAAATTCTATCTACTATCAATATAATTTCATAAATGAAAGGACCCTTTCATTCTCAAAATATAGGATTGAAATAATCTTACCATCAAGGGTGGTTATTTACATTGTGAAAAAGATACCTTTAGGAAAATAAGTAATTCATTAAGGTTATGTTTTTATCACAGTAGGCCAGCATTTAGGAAATGCTCTGATAATACACCTGTAGGTATGTTGTGATACCCATAGCTTTCCACATGCAGTTATAAAATATCTCTTAGCAAAGGCAATTATTGTACATAACTTAGTCATATCATTGTTTTTACAGCTCAGAACAAGAAGTCATGGAATCACAGATCATCAGTGTTTGAGAGTCGTTGAAAAAATTAAGTCTTTGCTTTATTACCCCATGTCATGATGGCCGTGTAGTATCCTATGTAGGTTATCTAGAGCTTGTTATTTTTTAGCCCTTTTCTTATTTATCCCTATCATATAGGTTAGGCCTAGGGTTTGCAAAGAAGACTAATGTGATTCCTTTGCCCTTAGGTATTTACTGACTCTGCTTCACACCTAGCTGCTCACCTGCCCTTTGGATATTATTACTCACTTCAGCTCTCTTACAGCTGAGCTGAGACTTATTAACAAGGTGAGGCCCAGGAAACCCTGAAGTCATAGGAAAGAATAATGAAAAATTAGCGAGCACAGCTATACTTAGGCCTTTTACATATGTCAGTTTTTACTATCAAGAAAACCTTTTGAGTTGGTATAATTTGCAATTATTTACTGGTGACAAGCTGTTTAAAAGAAAATCAGAAACTTACTGGAGTTTTCTCAAGGGCATTCTGAAGACTGTTCCCAAGATTTGTTTGCCTGGTTTCAATGACCAGGATTTTTTTACATGTCTAGCGATGGAATTTGTATACGAGTGGAGGCTGAGCTTGTATAACCATGGAGGTTTGGTTTCTAGGATATGTGATCTGGGTGTTTACATGATTATACACTGCCCTTACGTGCTGAATCTTTTCCTGGCTGTTCAGTGTACCTGAAACTTTGCTAAGAATTTTTTTAGAAATCAGGATATAGGTTTCAGTTCATGCTTTCCTTTCTAGTTGAAGCAACCCCTGACTACTCTATCCCTGTCCCTGTTACAATTTTTTACCACAGTCATTGTAATCTGAAATTCTTATGCGATTATGTGTCTGTATTCCCCAAAAGATTATAAACAGTTGTTTGAAAGCAGGTTATTTGAGTTATATAACTGTATTTCTAACATATAGAGTAGTATCTAACACAGAATGTGTCCGCAGTGAAATTGTTGAAGAAATGTGTTCTTCAGGTAGAATAAGAATTATTTATTCATCAGAGTATCGCATCATCTTTGCAAATGGATATTTTTTTCCTCACATTTTATATTTTTCTAAAGAGGTGGGGTGTTTTAGATAATAAACAAAATTGCAATTTCAGGTTATATAAGACATCTAACTATTTTGGAGACCTATCAATCTTTCTGTGTATAGAAAATATCCTTTTAAATAACCTCCTTTATATTTCCATATCATTGTGATTTCTCTTGCACATTTCAAAAGATACATAAACTTAAGATGGCCAGACTGAGTAGGAAAATTATACTCAATTTTATGTAAGGAATGATACCTGGATGTAATTCCTCTTTATTGTCAGCAGGGGTCTCAAAAAGTCTTTTACCCACCAGTGTATCTATTAACCAAGTTACTTGTTTTATTGTTGTCAACAGAGTGAACACAGATACTCTAAAATGCATTAAATACATTTAATTAACATGTTCTTTTTTAAAATTAGATATTTGTTTATTATAAGTATTGACAGCTGTTATTTAGTGTTTACCTAGCCATAAGTTGATAAGTGTATCTTAACAAGAATCAGAGCCAGTGTAGAAATAGGACTTTATTTGTGTTTCCAATTAAGGGTCACAAAATAAAATTTGTAATGCATTTCTTGTCTTTAAACAAGTCCAAAGAATTGTATGTAACTATCAGAATTGGTATAAAAACAGACTGCCACTCTTCATTCTGACTCTTTATACATTATTTCAATGACTATTCATGGAGCAAATAAATGTAATTTGCCTTGTTTTTTTAAAAAAAAAGTAACCTCCACTAATTTTTCTTTTCTTTGATTCAAGAGACAAAAAAAGAGAGAGAACTATCCTATCTATTGGTTCATTCCCCAAAGGCCCACGTTGGCCAGGGTTGGACTGGACTATAGTTGGGAGACAGGTCCAGGTTCAGGTCTCCCATATGAGTAACAGGAACACAGTTACTTGAATCATTGCCACTAGCTTGCATGGCGTGCACTATCAGAAAGCTGAAGTTAGGAGCTGGATTTGGACCACACACCCACACCCTCTCTGCTCAGATACACCAGGCTCAGATAAACCAGGACTTTTCAGGCATAGTAAATGTCAGTCATAACCATTGCAACTCTGGTTGCAAGAAGTGAGTCAGATCCTGGCCGCAGTTTCTCCTACCCTCCCCCACATCCTGTTGGCCTGACCCATCACCACAACAGGTAGTTCTTCCGTTCAAGTCTTTTTCTTCCTATCTAGTCTTTCATGTTTGCTTGTTGATGACAGTATACTGACAGCTTTTTCTAAGTTGCCATCTATTCCTCACTCTAATTACCAATAGAAATTCAAGGTTTCAAATCATCATGGCAAAAATTAGTTTCTCCAGAGGTCATCTTTACCTGGACATCCATATCATTTATTATGAGGCATTCTCCCAAGTTATGTGCTCCTTGTTGATGGTATCCCTTAATTCAACAACATCTATCTCTAGATAGATGAGTAGAAAGTTAGATAGGTAGGTAGATGGATGGATAAGTAGCTGAAAACTATACAGATAAATATGTATTGAGTTATAATACGTATATGTTTAGTAATATATTCATATATATGTCATGTAATATACATAGGGTAAATACATTCATATTTGTCTATACTTTGCAGCTTGTCCAACCTTATAGTAGAACCTAAAGATAGAAAGAATTGACTCAACCTTGGAGTCAGCTTCACCCTTTATGCTGACCACTGAATTGGTCAAGGAAGGTGAAAATCCTACTTTCAAAACCTCATGATTTAGCAGAGGCTATAAACATCAGTATTTGAAAACATCATGAACACTTACAAAGAGGCATGTTGCTCACTTCAGGCACCGTGTACACTGTGTATGTTATATTAGGAATGGAACTACAACATCTTGTACTAAGGGTAATGCCTACTGAAAAAGGGGGTTGATAAGCCCACTGTGAAGGGATAGGTCAATCACGTATTGTCGGAGAAGAACACATGTGTAGAAAGGAAAAAGGGTGCAGTAGGCCTAAAGAGGGGATAGAAGAAAGGCTAAGAAATGTGTGAGGTTCTACAGACTTTATCATCCTTGAGAGGATTTGAGTTCTTACTAGTGTCTTGCCCATCGCTTCTCAGCCTTTTGGCTAAGATGAAGTGTAGAAGCAGCTTTCCTAATGATGAAGAACAAATGACACAGAAAACACTTGGAAAAACATTATGATATCCATTCAATCACTTTCTCTTGGGCTCATAGTTCCAGGCATACATCAGTGTCTGGCTTTTTCCATATATTTTTGTAGGTGCTCTTGTCTCTATCTGAAATGCTGTTATATTTTTTCACCCAGTGGGCCCATTCTCCTTTCTCAGTTCTTAATTGTTTTAATTCCTCAAAGTCGATTTTTCTGGCCAAAGTATATAACAACATCCTGATTTGTTCTCACAGAACCTCCTGATTTGCATTATTTATGCTTACATTTACCAGTGTGTTGTTTGTCTTGCCCAGGAGATTGGGAATCTATGAAAGTTTTATCTGTTCTCACTATGATGTGCCTGTGGCCCAGCACAGTGACTGTTGTATAGTAGGTAATTGATAAATACTGAGATGGATAACTCTGTGTGTGTGTGTGTGTGTGTGTAACCATGTGAGTAAGTATGAAGAGGCTCAAGCAAAGAGTCTCTTATAGACTCTGAAATGAAACTCAAGTCTAGATGGAATCCAGTCATGTCCTTCAGGCAGTTTCAAGTGCTTGCATAGAAACTGTTATGTACTGAAGTGATCCATGGTCTGTAGATAAATACTTAAAATAAAAGTTGATGTGAATATTTACTGGTGCATGGCTCCGTATGTCCCAGAGGTACAAGTATAAGCGTGTGTGTGTGTAAAAGCCTCTTAGAATACTGGAACTGATATTGTAGATATTAGATAGTTTTTGCCTTAAAAGATGAACATGCATTTTTGACAGCAGTATAAATATCATGAATATTTATTAATTCCTCTTCAAGGAGTTGTACAATGTGGTTTAGAAGTAATCCTTACCTATATGGAAATTTGCAAGCTATAATAAATGACATTTGTGTGGGTGGCAAGGTGAATTTCTATGAACCAGAAAATGTCCATTGACAATTAACATATTAGTAGATTATGCCTGTGTTGACACTTCCAGTCTCAATAAATGGGTTGTCTCATTATCTGGTGTTGTTATTGAGCTATTAGTGCTATCTCATGCATCAGAGCTGTTGTTTATTAAGGGAAGTAAAGTTGTGAATTGAATGTGTACAACTTGGTTTGTTTCCAAGGATAGTTTCTATTTTCTATCATTTTATCCTATACTAAAGAGAATGCAAATCCATCAAGGTCTAAATTCATTTAAAATGTTCACGGCTATATCTACATCTCCCAGAAAAACTCTCATAACAAGTTAAGGGCTCAAGAAATACGTGTTAAACGAATTAATAAGTTCAAAATTATTGTTAAATTTTGAATGCCAACTATGTGTCAGACATTCAACTAGATGCTTTGATTCTTTAAATCTTCACTCTAAGTCTGCAATTTTGTGAAGTTAGCCCATCTTATACATAAGGGAACTGAGTTACAGTAAGATTATTATGCTGATTAGTATATTTCCAGTGAACAATGGAGAGAGCATAAAGCCTCAGACTCTCTGACTCCAAAGTTTGCTTATCTTCCATCATCCTGCTTGTGTTATTAGATCAAGAGACACTGAAAGATGACACACTGAATGTCCATGCATGACAGGCTTGGATTGAATGTTCTTACTATGTTGATGTTGATGTTGTATAGTGAATAGATGGAGAAAGATGTAATTAATGAATACCACACAGAAGTAACCACAAAGGCAAACTTAATGATTATATAAATTAGTGAAATTCCAGACTTTATGGGTTATAGATGAACTATGCTAAGTAATTCCAAATAAACATGACTGCAGGGGAAGATGAGTGTGGTACTTTAGGTAGTATTAGGTGTGAGATGCTAGACCATTTGGATCCCCAGTTCTGCTTCAATATACTTATCTGTAAAATGGAGATAATGATGACTAATAAATACTCTGGTGAGTACAAAGTATTTATCACAGTGACTGACAAACACTGAATAACAGATGTTAACTATAATCGCTCATTCATTCTATTCCAGAAATAAAAAGACATGACAAGTGTTCTCCACATCTCATGAATTAGAAAAGAAAATCCATTCCAGGGGTGGGTGTTTTCACAGCAGTTACAATGCCTGCTTGAGATGCTGGCGTTCCATATCAAACTGACTGGCTTTGCGACCTGGCTCTGGTCCTGATTCCAGCTTCCTGTTTTCTGTTCCCTGGGAGGCAGCAGATGATGGCTCCAATACTTAAGTCCCTGCTACTAATGTGGGAGGCCCAGACTGAGTTCCTGGCTCCCAGCTTCAGCCTGGTCCAACACTGGCTGTTGCAGGCATTTGGGAAGTAAACCAGTGGATGGAAGATTCTCCCTCCCCTACCTCTTTCTTTCAAATAAATTTAAAAATTTAAACTGAAAGTGGCATATTTTCTGTTTAAAGATGATGTATCCATCTTGTCTCTGTCCATTACTCTGTGGATCATCTAGAATTAGAACAAACTTTGATTAATTCAATCAGAACAATATATTGTCTTCCCTTATCTAGTGCTTGATTGTATGCTTTTTGTGAACTTTTCTTATATAGTTTGTTGTCTGTGAAGTGAGAGGTAATCAGAGGTTACAGGACTGATTGATAAAAGAACAAAAGAACAATATGTTCTTTCATAAATAGTATGCTACCAGTTTTGTCTATTAGAACCCTAGAGTTTAGTCCTCTTCTGACCCTAGTGACACCAGATCTCTGGGGACTGACACTCAAGATTTTAAGACCAGTAAAATCTCTAATGAAAATTCTATATGTGGCAATAGAGATAAGTGGTCAAGATAACTGTAAATTATCTCACTCATCTTAAATTTTCATGGCAATTTTAAAATGCAGAAAATAAAAATTCTAGCATTCTAAGAAATAAACTCATATTTTCTGTATCTTCTTCTAGGATTGATTATATTTCTTTTTCTACCCTGCATTTATTTTTAACATTAAATCAACCATGTTTCCATGTAGCCTATTATTCTTCCTGAATACTTTTTCAATTGGATATATGTAATTATAATGTGCTTATTCAATCCCTCATGATAGAATAAAAACTGTTTCTTGTTCTCCTTTCCAGAAATAACACTACAAAAATTGTTGTAAACACATTTCATTGTGCTTCTTGGAGGATGGATTTCTAAGGATAAGATTTCTTAAAGCATTTGAAACATTTTATGACAACTAAATTTTATACTTACTATGATTTTTTAAAGATTATTTATTTGAGAGAGAGGTTGTATTCTCTGGTTCATTCTCCAGATGTCCAAGATGGCCAAGGATGTGCCAGGTTAAAGCCAGGACCTTCATCTGGGTATCTCACGTGGGTTGCAGGTGTTTGAAAACTTGGGCCATCTTTTGCTGCTTTTTCCAGGACATTAGCAGAGAACTAGATTGGAAGTAGAGCAGCTGGAACATGAACCGGGGCCCCTATAATTAAAAATTATAATAAGTAACTGGTGTTGTGGCATAGCGGGTTAAGCCACCACCTGTGACATGACACTAGTCCCTTATTATATTTTTAAGTGTATTATTTGAAACACAGATTGACAGACAAATAGAGCTCTCATCTGCTGGTTCACTCTGTAAATGTTTGTGGTGGCCAGGGACTGGCCAGCTCAAATCCAACAGCAGGAAATTGAAACCAAGTCTACCACATGGGTGGCAGAACCCAGTATTTAAGTTATTGCTGCTGCCTCCCAGATATGCAGTGGCAGAAGCTAGAATCAAGAGCTAGAGCTTATGTTGAACTAATGTGCACTGATATGTGATGCGAATATCTTACCTAGCATTTTTATTTCTAGGTTAAATACCTGTCCTGACACCTATGTGTTTTTTTTTGTTTTTTTTTTGTTTTTTTTTTTTAAGATTTAATTTATTTATTTAAAGACAGTTACAGAGAAAGGTAGAGATAGAGGTCTTCCATCCACTGGTTCACTCCCCAGATGGCCGCAGTGGCCGGAGCTGTGCTGATCCAAAGCCAGGAGCTTCTTCTGGGTCTCCCACATGGGTGCAAGGGCCCAAGAACTTGGCTTATCTTCTATTGCTTTCCTAGGCCATAGTAGAGAGCTGGATCAGAAGAAGAGCAGCTGGCACTCGAACCAGAGCCCAAAAGGGATGTTGGTACTGCAAGGCGGGGCTTTAACCTGCTGTGCCACAGTGCCGGCCCCCCAACACCTAAGTTTAAGTCAATCTTTTTCCAAAGAGTTGTACTAGTTGGCCATAGCATTCCATTAGTATTCCATATCAAGTTCATCGTTTTAAATAACTTAATTGTAAATCATGTATAAATTTTTTTCTTATAATTTACTGACTTTTTAAAGATTTATTTATTTACTTGAAAGAGTAACCCAGAGAGAGTGGTCTTCCATCCACTGGTTCACTCCCCAATTGGCCACAATGGTTGGAGTGGCACTGATCCAAAGCCAAGGGCCAGGAGCTTCTTCCAGGTCTCCCACGTGGGTGCAGGGGCCCAGGGACTTGGACCATCTTCTACTGCTTTCCCAAGCCATAGCAGAGAGTGGGATTGGAAGTGGATCAGCCGGGTCTCAAACCAGTGCCTATATGGGATGCTGGCACTGCAGGCCGCGGCTTTACCTGCTACGCCATAGCGCCAGCCCCTACTGATTATTTACTTTTTTTTAAATTTATGTATTTATTTATTTGAAAGGTACACAGAGAGAGAGATCTTCCACTGGTTCACTCCCTGAATGACCACAATGGCTAGGGCTGAGCCTGACCAAAACCAGGAACCAGGAGCTACTTTCATGTCTCCCAGATGGGTGTGGGAGTTCAAGGATGTGGGCCATCTTCTGCTACTTTGCCAGGCACATTATTTGGCTGGATGGGAAGTAGACCAGCCGGGACTCGAACTGGTGCCCATTTGGGATGCTGGCATTACATACTGTTTTATTTGCTGTACCATGACATTGGCCCCAGCTACTAATATTTTGATATTATCTTATATATGAAGGGGACATTCATGTAATAGACTTTGATAATTACTTTTCTTTATAATTTTTTTTCATAAGTTTAATTTTGCCTGTAGTTTGATGTTTTTCTGTTTCTTTGAACATTTTAGAAATTCTATAGTTCCTAAATGAATTTGAATAAACACTGTATAGTCTACTTTTTTATCTAAAAAAAAGATACAGGATATATTTTCTTTTTCATATAATTACCGTGCCTTAGCTGATTGCGCAACTGGAGCTCCTATATTTTCTTTTTCAAGCATCAAAATGCTAAGCTGTTTTCCCAGCATTATTTATCTAATTACATTTTCTCTGCTCATTGTTTTGTGGTGCTTGCTTTGTCATATATTATATTCTTATAAATAACTGGGTATCTTTATAGGCATTTCAAAAATGGGATTTGACCTATATAAAATAATGTTGACTGGACATTGCTCTAGGATGTTGATTGAATGCTTCTGGGTGGCATCTTATCTATGGCAGGTTGTTAACATTTGAGTGTTTTATAGAAGTGAATTCTTGAAGAGATGTTGGTGAGTGCATTGGAAACCTTTTAAAATGGCTGTAATTAGGTTCTCTGGGAGAATGTTACAGGCTTTGATGGGCCCCTCAGTGGCAGTTTTAGTGGCCTATCCTATTGACTGACAAAAGATTGTAGGGGAATAGTTAATGTTATTTTAATTAACAACTCCTAGAAGAAAATGTCAATTATCTTCCATTAGCCTAAGGCATTATCTTTCCAAAATTTTCCCTTACCCTCCTTAAAATGGTATATAGAAAATTATCTCTCTCATTCCCCCACCTTGGACATCGTTGCCTTTTGGAATTGAGACCACTGTTCAGTTGTTATTTCCTGAGTTTTTTATTTTAATTTTTTTTAAATGCTGCCTTCAAAATAACTTCCTGGCGGTGATAGAGACTTCATATGGGATGTCTGTTTGTGAGACAGCAAAGCAGAATGTGTGGCAATCCCAGAATACACTCATATGCATACAAGCAATTATATGTATAATTAATAATATGTATGTTACAAGCAAAAAAGTTAGAAATGGAATTGTGTACAAGGAAAAGAAATACAAAGTGATCTTTCAGATGCAGAATGGGCAAATGTGAGTTTGTAGATGCTGTTTCCCAAATACGTGGGGTTTGGAGTGTCACAAGTTTCAGTGGTTAGCCTGATTGTTCCACTTGCTGTGTGTTGCTTTGAGAAAATATTGCAACGTCTGTAAACCTTAGTTTTCTGTGTGGAAAGGGGTGATGACAATGGCGCTTTCCTTAAAGAACTGCTGTGAGAGTTAAACACAAAACATCTCACATCTGTGTCTATCACCTGGCTCAATGAATGAATGGTGATTGTGATTATCACTGGCCGGCCCTGTTAGATATAAACCAGTATTTTAAGTATTTTAAGGTCTAGATGCAGAGAAAATAAAGAGGATGTTCCCAGTAGAGACACTATTACCCCTGAGATTTGTTGCAAGTTAATATCTCTGTATTGGAGGGACCACTTGGCCCTTGAAGAAAGTTAAGAGGGTTCCTAAATCAAGGAGGTCTGAAATTTAATGCTGCATTTATGAGCATATGTTTTTGTTCTCTGAAGGTCATATGTCAGAGAGTATGTCACTACTTAACAGAAAAACTGCCACCCTAGGAGTTTTCAGTTTGGCTGGTTCAATGAAATAATCTAGATTGTGAGATTGCCTGCCTAGGCCCATAGCTCTATCACTGGCACTTGTCAACTTCCTGCTTTCCTGAACTATTGAAATCCCAAGTACTTATGAGCTGGCAGAGGTTCCTCAACACACAACAGATCGTTACTTGAAAGTCACAAAGAAGTTGGTATTTGGGACACTAAAATAGATTCCCTACTATGCTTTTAATGGACTGTGTAGTAGCAGAAAAACAAGATTTTTTTTTTTCATTTCCTCTGAACAAATGAACAATTAGAGAAAGGCAAGGAAATTATTTGGTCTGTTTATTAGAATGCAAATAAATTGTATCTTTGTAATAATAGTTTATACTCTATGTGCCTGTAATTATTTACTATATCTTAGGTGCTCATGGCAGCACTTTATGTATTCACCAACTGTTCGTTAGAGGAAGCCTAGCAAACAAGAGGTATTGTGTTTTAGTTCTTTGCTGATGAGGTACCGGAGGCATGTAGTGATTAAGTAACTTATCCAAAATGGAACCTGAATTTGAACTGAGCAATGTGGTACCAGAACACCTATATTTTTTTTTTTTAAGAAAGATTTATTTATTTGAAAGCCTGAGTTACACAGAGAAAAAAGAACAGGCAGAGAGAGAGAGAGAGAAGTCTTCTATCCACTTGTTCACTGCCCAGTTGGCTGCAATGGCCAGAGTTGCGCTGATCTGGAGCCAGGAGCCAGGAGCTTCCTCCAGGTCTCCCACATGGATGCAGGGGCCCAAGCACTTGGGCCATCTTCTGTTGCTTTCCCAGGCCATAGCAGAGAGCTAGATCAGAAGTGGAGCAGCCGGAACTCGAACCGGCACCCACATGGGATGCTGACACTGCAGGCGGTGACTTTACCTGCTGCATCACAGCGCTGGCCCTAAATAACTGCTTTTTTTTTTTTTTACTTTATTTAATGAATATAAATTTCCAAAGTACGATCTATGGATTACAATGGCTTCCCCCACATACCGTCCCTCCCACCCACTACCCTCCCCTTTCCCACTCCCTCTCCCCTTCCATTCACATCAAGATTCATTTTTGATTATCTTAATATACAGAAGATCAGCTTAGTATACATTAAGTAAGGATTTCAACAGTTTGCTCTCACACAGAAACATAAAGTGAAAAATAATAGATGATTTTTTTTAAATGATGATGAAATCAGATCAGACCTATTGTCATGTTTAATCCCAGTGAGAGTCAAGTTGGGAGTTGATAATTTCTTCTTTTTTTTTTTTTACAGAGGATCAGTTTAGTATACATTAAGTAAAGATTTCAACAGTTTGCACCCCCATAGAAACACAAAGTGAAATATATTGTTTGAGTACTCGTTATAGCATTAAATCTCAATACACAGCACATTAAGGACAGAGATCCTACATGAGGAGTAAGTGCACAGTGACTCCTGTTGTTGACTTTACCAATTGACACTCCTGTCTATGGCATCAGTAATCTCCCTATGCTCCAGTCATGAGTTTCCAAGGCTATGGAAGCCCTCTGAGTTCTCCGATTCTTATCTTGTTTAGACAAGCTCATAGTCAAAGTGGAGGTTCTCTCCTCCCTTCAGAGAAAGGTACCTCCTTCTTTGAAGACCTGTTCTTTCCACTGGGATCTCACTCGCAGAGATCTTTTGCCAGAGTGTCTTGGCTTTCCATGCCTGAAATACTCTCATGGGCTTTTCAGCCAGATCCGAATGCCTTTAGGGCTGATTCTGAGGCCAGAGTGCTTAAATAACTGCTCTTAACCCATAGCACTCCCAGTCTCTCTACATTACATTAGGCTCAGCTTTTGGGGAATTGAACAAAGTCCTTGGGTATAAAGAATCTAACAGGTGATATTGAGGCTATCATCCTGCTTGCATTTCTCTGGATCTTTGTCTAGAATGAATCAGTCCTTTTGAAAGTAATATAATATACATTTCCTTCCACTTGTCCACTGTGAAATTTCACAGTAGTCTTTGCACCATCTGAATACATCCTTAGCCCTCCTGAACATTTGTTACCACATTTGCAAAGCCTTTGCAAGCAGTGGTCTCTTCAGGTACTAAATGTTTTCTATTTCATACTGTATTCCTAAATCTGTAGAGTTTGTCATCCTTGCCAGTATACTAATGCCATCAGTAGAGTGTGTGTGTGTGTGTGTGTGTGTGTCCATAGCCAGCTTACTCTACTGTGCCCAGCAGTTTCTAAGATTCAAACTTTGCACACATTGTACCTGTTGAGTTTCTCTTTAGGAGGCTGTTGGCAGGGGCTGTGAGACAGAGGCCTGAAGGGTAAACCCAGAAAGAGCAGCAGGGAAAGGGGCCAGAGAGAGAGCTCAGCAGAGGAGCACAGGAGGAAGGAACCTCCAGAGGGTGGCTGTATTTTCAAACCTGCCGGAGATGCGTTTCAGAGAGCTCTTTTTTTTTTCTTTTTTTGACAGGCAGAGTGGACAGTGAGAGAGAGAGACAGAGAGAAAGGTCTTCCTTTTCCATTGGTTCACCCCTCAATGGTCACTGTGGCCAGCGCACCGCACTGATCCGAAGCCAGGAGCCAGGTGCTTATCCTGGTCTCCCATGTGGGTGCAGGGCCCAAGCACTTGGGCCATCCTCCACTGCCTTCCCGGGCCACAGCAGAGACCTGAACAGGAAGAGGAGCAACCGGGACAAAACCAGCGCCCCAACCGGGACTAGAACCTGGGTGCCGGCGCCGCAGGCAGAGGATTAGCCTAGTGAGCCGCGGCACTGGTCACAGAGAGCTCTTACACTGGAGTATGTAGCTTGGCTAATTCTTGAGGAAAGAAGCTCAAGGCAGTGAGTGTGAGGCATACATGGGGAAGGAGGAGTGTGAGGAATTTAAATCTTCCACAGCATGTTAAGTCAATAGCTTTATTTTTGATATTTTTTTTTAAAAATTACCTTATTTCTCACAAAAAATTGAATTTTAGCTCACTTTAATTTTTTTAAACTTTTATGTTAAATTATTGAAATTATAAATGTTTAGTGGGTACCATGGAATATTTTCAGAGATACTTTAAGAAATCATACATTGTGTGATGTTCAAAGGAAGGGATACATACTTAACTCCTCAAACACCATTTCTTTATGGTGAACACATTAAATCCTTTTTTTCTACTATTTAAAATATATATATATATATATCATACATTGTTGGTATCTGTTGCCCTTTAGTTTTTTATTTAAAAATTATTTTTTTTCAAAGTTGGGGTTACAGAGAAAGGCATCTTCTAGCCACTGGTTCACATATAACCCCAAAGGCCAGAGCTGGACGAGGCCAAAACCAGGAGGCAGAAACTTCATCTGGGTCTCCCGTTTGAGTGTCAAGGGCCCACGTTGCTGGGCCATTCCTTGTTGCTTGCCCAGGTCATTACCAGGGAGCTGGATCAGAAGTATAGCAGCTGGGATACAAACTGGGCCCCTTACGGGATGCCAGCATCGCAGCCAGCAGCCTCATCTGCTATGCAACAATGCTAGCTGCATGTTTTTGTTTTTCTAAGCCAGTTTATTGAGACATGATAGACAAAAAGCTGAATATTTAACATACACAACTTGATGAATGGTGAGATAAGCATATACCGTGAAACCATCGCCACCATCTATACCATAGTGCACCCTTTGTCACCAAAAGCATCTTCCCACCTGATTTTGAAAATTGTTATTTTTTATGATAGGAAACCTTAATGTATGAGTCATCTCCTGGGATTTCTTAGTGTACCGTGTTAATAATGTAGGCACTGTGCATCACAAGGTCATACTCATCTTAGATAACTGAAACTGGGTTTTCCTTCCCTACAGGTTATCTCTTTTGTTTTAAGGCAAGATAAAAAGGTTTGCATTCTAAAAGTGCCTTTGAACCGTTCCCTCCCTGATAGAGAGTTAATGACACCTTGGGTATAAAAGGGCCTGACCCCAAAACAGCTGCATTGGGTCCTGCCCCATCCCAAACCAGGGGGTCTGCCTCTCCTCAGACTCCACGGGGTGAGAGACGCTGAGCTTTTCATGTAGCTCCATGCTATGGATCTGGATCGGTTGAAGAATGTACTTTGAAGGTTTCTTTTACATGGCTGAGAAATAAAGCTGCTGTACGCAATAATGTAGCACAGATTGCTCTTCCGCTGTCTACTCTGATTCTCACGGGTGAAGAATTGTCGAGTGATAGAAAATTTATCCTCTTACCTTTGTGAAGCGTTTGCTGGGACACTCAAGAACTAGTGACATTATGATCATGCATATGTGAGAGCATAGTTTCTGAGTTATAAATGATAACCAAACACCTCAGTTACAATACAGGGAAAATATACAGTAAAGGAAGGAAGGGTGCATGTAGCGACAATAATAACAGCATGTATGTTGAAATACAGCAGTGCCAGGAGTGTAACAGTCATACTAATAACAGCAACTTTTTTTTTTTTTTTTGCATTTACCAAATGCTACTCCAAGGGCACTCATTTTTTAGTATTACTTCATTTAAATAAAACAAGGAAATGGACAGAAAATTTTAGTAACTTGCTTAGTTCATCCTGTCTTTTTATTAGGAAGTCAAAATTTGCATCAGGTGTGTTGGATACCAAAATCCATATTCTCCTGGCTCTCCCTACCCAAAGACTCTGCATGACTCACATGAAAGGCTCAGTAGTATGGTAAGAAAGGAAAGGATGACTCAGCAGATATTTGGAGAGTCTATCTATCAAATGCCTTAACTACTATCAAATGTAATCACTCTTTGTCCAAAGGTTTACAAATTCAGAAGAGCCCATTTCATTTTCCAGAAGTGGGACTGCTATGTTTGGAAAGAATTGAACCCTGGTACACAGATGTATCTAGAAAATAACATAGCTGCAATACTCATTCCACAATAAAAAAAAAAAAACCTGGTAATTTCTTACTGCATTAAAAAAAATTGATATGACTAATTTTGGCTCCTGCTCCAAATTCCTGCCAGTGATCATGGCTCAAGTAATTGTGTTCCTGCCACTCAGCTGGGCAGTTGGGGAATGAATCGGTGAAGGGGGCTTTCATGTGCCTGTGTGTGTGTGTGATGTGTTTCTTCTAGAAACAACAACAAAACTTTGCCTCAATTTTTTCAGTATTTTCCCAGGCCTCAGATAGAAGGAATGTTTAATCTCATACTGAAAGGAGGGAAATTTCAATTTTCAGTGATTTATAGAAGAGTATTTCAAACAATTAATTGAAAATGGAATAAAAAGTTTATTTCTGGTATAAAATACTTTAAAACTCATACACAAACAGGGGTCTTCAGAAAGTTAATGAAAAATGTCTGTGGAAAAAAACTATGCATAGTATTCAAAGGCTTTTTACATTAAAAAATGAAGTTCTTCCCAGTTTTATTTATTTATCTATATGAAACACAGGCAGAGAGAGAAATAGAGAAATCTTGCATTCCCTGGGGCACTCTCCACATACTAACAGCAGCCCCTTTCCACAAACATTTTGAAGTAAACATGTATTTTGCTTCATCTTCCATAATAGAATTGAAGGAATATGCAGAGAGCCTGCAAAAAAATGACAGGTTACTCCTTTACTAGTCTTTCCCAGATTGTAACAAGGCATCATTCATTTTGGGGATACCTCATGGCTGATGTTTTAACTAAGCTAGTTCTAGAATTTTTTGTAATTTTTAATATAAAATGGAGTGATTGTTTTATCTCAAATAGTATTCAGGTACCACAGCAGAAAATACATGCACTATGAATTTTATTTGTGTGTGTATCTGTGAGACTATATGCACTTGTAACGTAAACTTTTACCATACTTTATCTGTAACATTAAAATTCAGAGTGCATTGATTTTTTTGATAAGTTACCTTGCTATATTCACTCTACCAGTGGCAATAGCCTCTCAGTAGATCAGTTAAAGGAAAGGTTGGGAGAGAAGCCTAATTATGCTCCTAGCATGTTAGATCACCTTTAAAAATTATGCATATTTAAAAAAGTGGTATCTATTCTTTGAAGAAATATTCTTAATGTCCAGCAAAATAGACACAGTATTCCTATTTGTATCTTAAAGGAGAATGAGAACTGGAATTGACCATGTAAAAATCCTTCTGTTAAGAGAGCATAAGCATTTGTGTCTATGGCCCTGAAAAGGGACTATAAAATTAGAAATTAGGGGAATGTTTGGATGCATAATTCCAAGGAGGAAATTAAATCAGAAAGCCTTTGAAAAGAGAGTAAATTAAGATACAAGTGGTTGCAGAATTTGGGCTATTGTCAGTGCTTGTATTTCACCGCCCATCTAATTACATGGACTTGTATCAATAATACCTCTAGATGGAAAAAAAAAAGATTGTAGCAACAAATAACACAGCATAAACTATTTAAATTACTTTTATACATGAAGGAGGAATACTGTATTATTATAGTATTTGACTATAAACTGATCCTTACGTACAATCAGGTGACAATAAATTACAAGTATTTATACTCTGGCTGGTTAGAATAGGGTATTCAAGGGGACAAATATGAAGGGACAGACTATGCTGAAAAAAATCCCTCTCAATAAATTAATTCATTTACTCTTTAAATATAGTGGCTAGTTTTTGCCACTTGTAATTTATACAGTATACATTGAACTTTGAACCTTGTGAATCCTTCCCTAAAATAGAAAAAAAAAAATAACACAATTACCAGTTTAACTGACAAGGAGGGATTTTAGGAGCTCATTCTTATCAATCAACTTACAATATTAAAGAAATTGATGTTCAGAATAGGAAGCCACCTGTTTTCATTTCTTTAAGATTGAAGGTCACATTATAGAAAGAATTTTTTTCTCCAAGGATTAACTCTTGAAATATATGATCGTTAATACAGAATAGTTGAGTGAATATAGAAGAACAAAGCTTTGGTTTAAACATTTTCTAAATGATTGGTTTAAGAAAAATTCAAGTTCCAGATTTTCTAATAGCGCTTCATAATCGTACGAAGCCAGGTTCAGAGGTCAACAGCCATGAGTTTGGCAGGCCCCTATGGTATGATTCTGTGTTCACACAGTTTAGAAGGAGAGATCATGTATTTACCTCACAAGGATACCTGAACTCACGGTGAAGGTAAAGAATAAGTTGAGGAGAAAGGATGTTTTGTTTCCGAGAGAGTAATGGTGACTTAAAAAAAAAAAAGGCAGGCCGTGCATCGTAGCACAGCAGGTAAAGCCGCCTCTTGTGACTCCAGCATCCCATATGAGCACCAATTCAAGACCCAACTGCTCCGCTTCTGATCCAGCTGATTGCCTGGGAAAGCAGCTGAAGATGGCCCAAGTGCTTGGGCCCCTGTACCTATGTGGGAAACCAAGAAGAAGCTCCTGGTTCCTGGCTTTGGACCAGCCCAGCTTTAGCCATTTTGGCTATGTAGGGAGTGAACCAGCAGATGCAAAATCAATCTCTCTCTCCACTCTGCCTTTATTTTATTTTTTAAATTTATTTATTTATTTGAAAGGCAGAGTTACAGAGAGGCGGGGGAGGGGGGAGAGGTCTTCCATCCACTGGTTCACCACTCAGATGGCTGCAATAGCTGGAGATGCACAGATCTGAAGCCAGGAGCCAGGAGCTTCTTCCAGGTCTCCCATGTGGGTGCAGGGGCCCAAGGACTTGGGCCATCTTCTACTGCTTTCCCAGGCCATAGCAGGGAGCTGGATCAGAAGTAGAGCAGCGAAGACTGGAAATGGCATCCATATGGGATGCCAGCACTGCAGGCACCAACCCCATCCTGGGTATTTTCCTTAGCCTTCTGTTTTCCAATTTCCATATTGTAATACTGTTCAATAACACTGCTGTAGTACCATAACCTTAAATTGTTGGGAAGGTTACCAGAGTTAAGATAAAGTTCTGAGTATAGAACCTGGCAGATAGTTACCATTAAGCTTTGACTATTTTCAAATTTTTTTAAAATATTTTTTTTGTTTATTTGAAAGGCAGAGTTACAGAGAGGCAGAGACAGAGAAGTCTTCCATCTGCTGGTTCACTCTCCAAATGACTGCAGTGGCCAGAACTGTACTGATCTGAGGTCAGGAGCCAGGAGCTTCTTCTGGGTCTCCCACACGGGTGCAGGAGCCCAAACAATTGGGTCATCTTCAACTGCTTTCCCAGGCCATGGCAGAGAGCTGGATTGAAAGTGGAGCAGCCAATAAGGGCCAGGTCTCCAACCAGCGCCCTTATTGGATGCTGGCACTGCAGGCGGAGGCTTTACCTGCTATGCCACAGCACCAGCCCTATTATTTTTAAAAACCACAATTCTCCTTGGTAGTGAGCAATGGAAAATATTTGCCTTTATCCTCTCAAGTATCTCTTCTCTTCTTGATAGCTTTTTATTTTCAATAAACCTAAAAGAGTGAATTTATTTTTAAAAAATAAAATTTAATAATAACCATGTTCTCTTTTCGGAGGATTAAAGAACAAACTCTCCCAGTTCTTGCCTTGGTTTACCTGAGGAAAGAAATTGTTTTTCTGACAGTTTTTCTCCCCTATTGAATTCTATTCGAGCTTTCGAGGTTTTTAAAAATGGTACTATAGGGACTGGAGCTGTGGCATAGCAGATAAAGCCGCAGACTGTAGTTCCAGCATCCCATATGGGCACCAGTTCAAGTCCTGGCTGCTTCACTTCCAATCCGGCTCTCTGTTATGGCCTGGGAAAGCAGTAGAAGATAGCCCAAGTCCTGCACCTGCATGGGAGACCTGGAAGAAGCTTCTGGCTCCTAGCTTTGGATCGGTTCAGCTCTGGATGGGAGTAAACCAACGTATGGAAGATCTCTCTCTTTCTGTCTCTCTCTGGCTCTACCTCGCATTGTAACTGTCTTTCAAATAAATAAAATCTTTAAAAAAAAAGTTACTATAAAGGAGTGGGCAGTTAAGACACTCCTTGGGGACACTAACATTCCACAACAGTCCTTTTATTCAAGTGTTGGTTCCTCTAATTCTGATTAAAGCTTCCTGTTTGTGCACATCCTGGGAGGCAGCAGATTATGGCTCAAGGACTTGGGTCTGTTGCAACCATAGACTCTGTTGTGGGCCTTTGGCTTAGTCCTGGACCAGTTCTGGCTACTTCAGGCATTCTGAGAGAGAGACTTCTGTCTTTCCCTGCCATTCTTTCACTGTCTTTTTGCCTTTCAAATAAAATGACAATAAACAAAAGTTTGTGAAAGTAAAAAAGATTATGAAATGACATCAAATATATCAGAACTGCAGTTTGCAGCATATAGCTTGTGAAAGTGAATGTTAATTCAAATTAATACAGCTGCAGGATGAGGTGCTTCTGAATTTGCGCCTCATGTGCTATCAATGACTCCTTGCCAACTGCCTCTACACCTTCTGCAGTCAGTGCTGTTCTTCAGTTTTCGCAGCTGAAAAGCAATCTTCACTTACAAACTCAGGTCTTAGAAGCCATGGTTCTTACACTGTCCCTCTGTATGGTGCTCGCAGCTGCTTAATTCATTTATATCTAGCCAACTAAGAAATACATTTTTCCTTTTTGCTTACAAACTGTCATTTTTTATGAAGGATAGAAACAACAGATAATGTTGCCGAAATCTCTTAGACCATATTACTTCCTAGTTTAAAAACTTTTGGTGGTAACTCATTGCATATTTGGGAAATTCAAACTCTTGAGGATAATCACCAGGGTATACACAGATACATGTAGTTTATTCAAGACAACCTGATATTCCAACTCCCATTTGTGGCTTGAACTTTCCCTTCTCAGCCTAAATGTCCCTATACCTTCACTTATGGCATTGTCTTTGTAAATGCTCTGATCAAAGAACCCTTATCCATTAGGTTCCCTATACACATTCTAAATATCCCAAGCTCAGTAGATTTGAATACTTTTCTTTTGTGACATTCTGTAAAAGTTTAATAAAGTCAAGTTGCTTAAAACATTTCTGGGTCTTATTTACCATGTTCAAAAATATAATTTATATTGTATTGCACTCATAGCTAGGTTGAACATTTAATGAGATAATATAGGGAAAATTGAAGCAATGTTGGATACAAGATAGTCAACAACAGTGAACATTACTCTTGATTTCTGCATAATAATTTATTAATACTATAAATTACATGTATTTCTGGCCTGTTAGAGGTTCTACATGTTTTGTTCTACATTTCTGAATAGATTGTAAGTTCTGTAATAGCTGGAGTCCTCTCTTAGGCATGTCTTTATTCTCCATTTATACTAGTAGAAAGTTTCTGTATATAATGCAGGCAGAATAAACAGTTTTAAGATTAACCATAGAAACCATTTTCCACTGTGCGCTACGCCTATGAAATCTACAGAGCAGAAAATACGCTCTCGCCCCTGTCAGGGGAGGTTCAGGAACCTGAAGTAGTGGCCTTTGTATGAGCCTAAATGTGGAAATGAGAGGATAAATTTTAAGTCTTAGAAATTTTGGATCCTGTCCAGGACAATGGCTTGTTGTCCAGTGTCACATTCAGATAAGCTTGATGGACATTCCAAACAGAATTTTGTACCTGTATATTGTTTACAAAACATTGCTTCCCATTTGATCTTATCTCTGTTTGCACATTCACTGTCTACTATGTACATTTATATATGACCAAAATATTTTTCTTAATACTTACCATTTTTTTCAAGATTGTTTTTGATTTATTTTATTCACTTGAATGACTGAGTTAGATGGAGAGGCATAGAGATAGACCTCTCATCTTCTGATTGACTTCCCAAATGGCCGCAAGAGCCACACTTCAGCCCAGCTGAAGCTAGAATCTTCATTCTGGTCTCCTACATGGGTGCAGGGTCCAAAACACTAGGGCCATCCTCCACTGCTTTCCCAGGTGCATTATCAGGGAGCTGGAACAGAAGTGGAGTAGCCTGGACACAAATGGGTGCCCAGATGGGATGCCGGTGGCACAGGTGGTGGCTTAACCAGCTGTGCCACAACACTGACCCTAATGCCTAATATTTTTTTTTAATGTTTGTTTATTTAAACGGGAAAGAGAATGAGGGGAAGGGGGAGGAAGAGAAAAGAGGAGAGGTTGTCTGTCTCCAGGTTCATTCCCCAAATATCTGCAATAGCCGGGGCTGGGCCAGGTAGAATCCAAGAGCCAAGAACTCCTTCTGAGTCTCCCACATGGGTGGCAGAAACCTATGTGGTAAATTCAAACATGAGCCCTCATATGTTGCCTCCAAGACACATCAGCAGGAAGCTGGACGGGAAGCAGAATAGCTGGGCTTCCAAGCCCACTGACATACCATATGTGGACATCCCTCAAGGCTGCTTCACCAGCTGCACCCCAGTGCTTACACCATTTTATCTGGAAACACTATTGTGAATACATGCAGGAGTCCTACTAATAAGGAGCCTGTAATCAATTACAAATATGTGCTTTTACTGCGCGGTGATCACATTTAGAATAAGTAAGTAAAATTGCAGATCACTGAAGTGATACATTAAAACATTCATACATAAATGAGCACATGACTGACCTCTTTTGCAAGACTTGAGGAAATCTCTGCATTACTTTGACTTGGTTACTGCTTGAAAGTTTGCAATCAGTACACACGTGTAAGTTCTATTTTATATATTCTTTAAATTTACAACAGTTAAATGGGAGAAAATAAATTTGTATTAAGCAGCTATAGGAGATATAAGTATAATTTACTTTTTTTTTAAGATTTTTATTTATTTATTTGAGAGGCAGAGTTACAGACAGTGAGAGGAAGAGACAGAGAGAGGTCTTCCTTCCATTGGTTCACTTCCCAGCCTCAACGGCCGGAGCTGCACTGATCCAAAGCCGGGAGCCAGGAGCTTCCTCTGGATCTCCTGCATGGGTGCAGGGGCCCAAGGACATGGGCCATCTTCTGCTTTCCCAGGCCACAGCAGAGAGTTGGATTGGAAGAGGGGCAGCTGGGACTAGAACCGGCATGCGTATGGGATGCCGGTTCTGCAGGCAGAGGATTAACCTACTGTGCCACAGCACCAGCCTGGATAAGTATCATTTACTGTTAATGAAAAGAAGGGATATGAAGATGGGAGAAATGAACAGAAAAAAGAGAAAAGGCTTGCATAAACGCAGAGGAGCAAGAATTCGAGCTACTTAGTACCCCCAGCTGGGTCAGTTATCCAGCTCTGCACAGGTTTCTCAGAACTCAACTTCTTTTGAGTGCTCCAGCTTCTTTGCTCTTGAACTGCCATGCTTTGATAGGTCATCCTAGGAAATGAGTTTATTGGCTTCATTAGTGGCTCTGATTTGACTCTCCCTGCAACACTCAGACTTTTCTGATAAAAGCATGATTTTTACAACCTGTTTGAGGGTATGAGTTGGAGGAACTGTTATGAAACCAAAATGAGTCCTTGTACCACCACCACCCCCCATCACAAGGCTGAAATACTGAAGTCATGGTCTCTTGAAAGAGATGGTATATTATAAGCAAGCAAGCAAGGAATCTGAAACGATCCTTAAATCTGACTCCTTGATGGGTCTGGGGAAAGCTTTCATAGATTAGGTAGGAAACTCTAGAAACTCCCAGAGGCAAGTTCTGAATGGAGGGGCTTGGGATCTGGCCAGCATGGTGAAATGGGATTTAATTCCAGATTTCGTTAACAGACCTATCCCTTCTGAAAGGGCTCCAGTATATTTAAGTTCCCATCAAACCTTGAATTCTGTAGTTCACATGACTGGAGTGTTTGCTTCTGCACATGCCCAGTTTGGGTGACCTGCAATTCTCTGCTCTGGGTTCCTTCTCTGTGCAAACATGTTCTATAAAGCAGAGACTTAAAAAACTTGACCTGAGGGCCAGCATGGTATGGTAGGTTAAGCCCCCACCTGCGATGCTGGTGTCTCATGTTGAAGCACTGAATCATGTCCTATTATCTCTGCTTCCAATGGAGCTCCCTGCTAATGTGCCTGGAGAGACAGCTGAAGATGTCCAAGAGCTTGGTCCCTTGACCCCATGTGGGAAACCCTGCTGGAGTTCCTGGCTCCTGGCTTTGGGCTGGCCCAGACCTTACCGTTGCAGCCATTTGGATAGTGAACCAGAAGATAGATGGTCTCTTTCTCTCACTCTGCCTTGCAAATAAATAATAAATATTTTTAAAAAGTATCATCTAACCAGTTATTAGGGAGTAAGATGGAGGAATTTCCAGGAAATAAGGTGGAAAATAAGAGGCATTTGAGTTTGGAATGTGTGTTTGGAGAATAATAAAAGGGCTGCCTGATACCAATACCAGAAACAATGTATATATAATATTTGTCCACCTTCCCTTATATTAGGTGTTAAGAACTACTTCATTAGGCTTCAAATAATCACAGCTTGTGATTATTTCTCTGAATTCAAGTAAAAGTATTCCATCTTCTGGTTTGACTTTTTCCTAACTGACCTGCGTCTGAAGTTCATGTATATGCAGATCTCTAGGGTCCTACTGAATTGTATTTTAGAAATACCCCATTACTGTTTGTAACCAAAGTCATTTGTGATCCATGTGACAGGTGAGCCTCTAATGTCACCTACCTCCCCACCTCAGCTGTGTTAACATGAAACCAGTGTTCGAAATGGTCCCACTCCTGCATATTTCTGTCCTATCTGGGAACAATCCTGAGCATCTTGTGAGCAGGGAAGAAACTGCAAATGCCTTTAGTGTGTAGGGCATAAAATGTGAAGTGCAAAAGGAGAAAATGTGAGAGAACTTGGAGTAACTAGTCCTGACCTCACTTTGCAGATGGGACAGCTACAGAAGGGAGATGTTCTCTCTCTCGGCTAAAACGCAGGAGCAAAGGACTAGAAATGACCTCTCCCAGAGTGCAGTACAACCCTTCTCCGTGTGATTGTCTCACCCAACCCAGTATTTTTAGTCTAGGCCACCTCACTGTCCTGTTGGCTACAAAAGCACGATGTTTCTACCTCATGCCAACTTCCAGCTGCCTGCTCTGTGTAGCAGTTGAGTGCAACACTGGATCCTGAGAAGGAAATGGTTTTGCTGTGGTTTAAAGTCTTTTCTGCACTCTCTCCACCCACATATATTTACATCTCCTGCATTCCTAACTGAATTACAGTCAAATGCTTCATTACAGAGGCTCAGCCAACAGGACCTGCCCTGGGGAGTGTATTCACAGACAAATGTATTATTCAAAAGCTTGATCTGATCATACAAAATTTGCACTATAACTGCATGCCCTGAGGAAATTCCTTTTATAAACCTAAATGATTATACTTAAAAGAATAGTGTGGAAAAAAGAAAAGTCTGTGCAGTAAGGGGGAGGGGCTTTTGGCTGTTTGCCTGTAGGAAGCTCACTGAGGAGCCTCTTCCGAGTCTCCTCCCACCACACTCACCCCTTTTCTACTCGAGACACTATTTCCTTCTCTTTAAGGAGCCTCCATTTGATAGTTTTAAAGGGAGGGGAGAATGATGAATTTAATAGATATACTGCATTATTTTAATAATGGTTTCTATGACGACAAGACAAATACTTTCTACGTACCCACATACCTTGGATCTTAGGCACAGAAGCACCAGGCAAATAATTTATCTGAATAGTTAATGTAATTATATATTAAAAAAAACTACTTGGTTTCTATGATGTGGGACTGAATACTTGTATATTAGAAATCCACCTGCAAGATAGAAGTTGTTCTGATGAGAGTCAACAATTTCATAACATGAAACCATTCCCTGACCAAAATGATTTGACTTAAACAAATCCTTTTAAATTCTTCAGGCATGGCCATCCTTAGTTTCCTCCTAAAGTGGTTTATGCCCACATCCATACAGATAAGAACAATGCTTGTCTTCTGTTTGCTTACAGTGCATACCTAGGCAGAGTTCTCTTTGGTCATTCTGTAAGGGCTATCCTGGCTCTAACTGACCAGCTTAAAGTGACAGATGCACCTCATTCATGTAATATTCTTGCAGTGAGTATTGGTCAGCACAATGCTTTGCAATTGATACTTCTGCTACTCCCAGCTCCAGCTCTGCATAGAGAAGCCTATCTATTATTAAAAACCCTATTAGCAGTGGTAAGATTGTACTGCTCTCTTACTACAGCTGCTGAGTGTTATCTAATTGGTTTTTATTACTTCAAAAACCCTGGGAGTGTGGAGCTCAAATGCACATTCGTGAACAGTTGTGCTCTTTCCTCTTGGAGTTGTTGGAGATGCTTTTAGATCATTTAGATTTTCTCAACAGGAAAGAGGGAGCACATTAGAGAGTGTTTTGTAGAGTCCTCAGAAAGGGACGACAGGCCCAGGAGTAGGCGTAATTCCCCTGGGACTCAGCTACGTGAACACAGATCCTATGTGTGGTTTCCCCCATTATTATCTGAAGCACAGGGCTTGTGCTTGCCTCCACACGTGCAGATTTATCAGTTTCTCCTGTGAATGAATGCTATTGCTTGTTCTCTGTAGACTTGATCTTACTTGCGTTTTTAATAGGGAAGTCATAAACTGAGTTCTCTCTCACTACTAGTAAATGAGGCCATTTTCAAAAAGTTTTATTTATTCAAAAGTCAAAGTTGGGGGGGAGGAGAATGAATTAATATCTTTCATCTTTCCATCTGCTGGTTCGTTCTTCATTTGATCACTATGCCTACGGCTGGGCTCGGCCAGGCCAAAGCCAGGAACCAGGGGCTCCATCCAGGTCTCTTCCATGGGAAGCAGGGGTCCAAATAATCAGGCCATCCTCTGCTGCCTTTGCAAGGCCATTACCAGAGAGCTGGATTGGAAGTGGAACACCTGGGACATGAATGGGTGCCCATATGGGATGCTGGCGTCACAGGCTGTGGCTTAACCCATGGCACAACATCACTAGACCCCAGATGAAGCCATTTAACACGGAACTCTTCTGCTTACAATTGGCCGGCACAAAATGCATTTCTATGCAGTCGTGGATGTGTTGTTAGAAAACATGTATCCTTCGACCAGCCTCAGTGATTACTGTCTGTTTCCCCTTGAGATATTACAGGTTTTGCTTGAAATGAATAGCAGTAATAATGATTATTTGTAGTGGTTATATTGCTGTGTATGGTAATTTTTAATAATGGTAACCACGGTAGCATTAGTGTTTCCGCTGGTGACTTTTTTTTAAAAGGGCTTTGTTGTTTTCTTTATTACTTTGAGCCAACATAGACATTCTAAACTGCACCCTGATTACACAGGATTTGTTTGTGAGTGCTCAGTTTGAAGTCTGCTTTAGTTCTGCATCTCCTTCCTTCCTGACTCCAAAAACCAGGCTTCTGTCTTGACCACCTCACTGAAGTCATATCCAGGGCTCTGTATTTAGCGCCTTATTTTTTCCCTTTTGATCTCTGCTTTGTCTTTAACCATGTGGTCCTCAATAAGTAGTAGTAGTAAAACTTGTTGAATACCTATTATGTGCAAGATTCTGTACTCGTTGCTTATTAAACACTGTCATTGAAGTGTTTCATTAACCTCCCTGAGTTCTCACAAGATCCCATAGTTGGAGAACACTGTAGTCTCCAATTTGCAGCTACAACCAGTGAGACAGAGGTGCAGTCACTTGCCCTAAACTTCCCACTTCCTATGGGAGCAGAGCCTCCATTCTAGAAGGCCTCAGAGATCCACAGTCACTGCTTTCAGTAGCACTCCTGGCTGCCTCTCAGAACTCCCTCTGGCTTATTGTCCCGGATGCCCTTGCCTCTCACAACTCTCAGGCCAAATGCATCTGAATAGCCATCGATCAAGTGCCCGGTTGGGGCTAGCACATGGCCGCCTTCACAGTATCCTCTTGTCCCCTTGCCCGTTAATTCTATTCAGGAGGGAGAGATTAAAGATAAAATTATGCTGTGGCTTCTAAGGTCTAGGAGCTCTCCTCTGGATGGGGAGAAGACCCACGAGGGGAGCACGGAGGAGCAGCACAATCGGTCCTACCCCATGTCCTAATTATTAATAATTTCACTAGGATCCTCTCAATGCCCCAGTCTCATCACTGTAAATTCATTCCATCGCTCCTTTTCCTTTGACCTCCAAATCTAATCAGTTACTAAATGTTACTGGTCTCCCCCTTTAACTTTTATCTCTAGGACCATAACTCTACCCTAGGCTCTAATTATTTCACTTCTAATTATGGTCCTGCCATCTGAATGGTCTTTGTTCTCAAGGGTTCTGCCCATTCCGAACTAGTTATCCCTGGCCATCAGCATTGTCCCCCACGCTGTGATCCAGGTCACAGCATGATACCTACTCTTCAAAGCCCACCTGGATCACACCACACTTAACTGCCCCTTGTCCCTGCTCCATTGGGAACCAGCCATGGTTTGAGTCATGTTTGTCATCACATTGCCTGTTATATTCCTGTGGCCTAGGCCATCTGTTATTCTTCTTTGTATCTGTAAGACCTAGCAGTGTGTGTTGTACACAAAAAACAATTCAAGTCTACCTAATATTGAATGTACACTTGACTATGGGAATAAGTGAATGAATAAATAAAAAAAAAAAAAAAAACAAGCCTAGTGACTCTACAGGGACTTCCACTTGCTTACCTTGCCAAGTCCAGGTGTCTCACCATAGTCATGGAAGCCCAGGGGCCTGACTCTCCTTTCTCTCCATTACGATTGTCTTGGGTCTTTGTTACTTTAGCTCTGGTTTGCCTAAGCAGATACACTTACTGTCTCATCATATGACACTTTTTCTTTTTGTGCTGGTAGTGAAGGCATTCCTTTCTCTCAGAACATCCTTTTGCATATTTCTTCCTTGCTTTCTTTGTGTACAAAGTCTGCCGCAATTATCTTACTGCCCACATTCACCATCCCCTTTATTCACATGAATAACGATTGCAGTAGACTTATATAGGGCTGTTGCTTTCATGATACTTTACTGAAGAGATGCCATGCACCCAAGAGTTGGTGTGATTTATTCAGCATATTTTGCATCAAGTGTCCAGGGACCAGGATCACAACATTAACCCTCATATGCACCTATGCATGACCTACAAGCCTTGGTTTGCTTGTTTGGCACAGACTAAAGCTTATTAGCTACTTCATGAATTTGCTGTTAAAATTATAGAAATCCATGCATGTAAAAGATAACATAGTCAGAAAATAATTTTTCCCACTGTAAAATATTACATAAAATTGCTATATTTAATGCCTGTAACTACATTCTCAAGACCCCAAGCAAATGATGAAATGAAGAAATGCACCTGGCTCACATCGTTACTACATTACTTAACTCTGTGCTTTCTGTCCTTGTCTCAGGGGTTTCTTTCAAATATTTCAACTGAATTATCCTTCCCCAAAACTAGCCCTTCCTTTAACAAAGACACTGTTTATGGAGTGATTTGATGATCTCTACACCTCTCAGCAACCTGGATGGCAAACCCATTGTCCTCCATTCACAGATGAACCACTTGTGGCTTAAGAAAGTCCACTAACCTTCACTGGTCATGGGACTAGCTAATTTTGAGGTAGAATTTTAATGCAAGGTTACCTCATGCAGAAGTTCACACATTATTCATGGTCCTAGGTTGTCTCAGTTACCCAGGGACCTTATTCATTTTTTACTGATAACCCTATTTTACAGCAAAAGCAGCATCCTGATCAGTGGCTCATGAGATGTAAAAGGAGACAAAGGAATCACCTGCCATTCTGGGTGTCTTATGTGGGGCACTGTCCTGTTGGGGTCAGCAGGTTGGCTTCTTGCCATTCAGGGATGATGCCTTTTATAATGAGGAAGTTAAAGAGATAATTATGGAAATTAATTCCTGAACTGCTGTGGCCTGTGAACTCTACGAAGCAGAACTTTGAATATCAAGGGCAGTGCTGCAATGCAGAGCAGAAAAGGGAAACCTTACCTTAGCAATCTCTTAAAGAGGGAGCTAAACTGTTTCATGCACAACAGTGTGTGTGTGTGTGTGTGTGTGTGTGTGTGTGTGTGTTCACATGCCATGGTATGGTGGCAGGCATCTGCATATTCCTGTCACTTGATACATACAGATGGCCCATTAACCAGTTAACTTGTTGGGCTAAATAGGCTAAATCAAACTAAGTGTCATCAACTTAATCTGCAAGAATAAAAATAAATTAGGATATGTGTGTCTTAAATGGCATCCAAAATGACTGGATGAAAAAAGAAAGAAGAAATGCAAAGAGAAAACCAAATGTAATCCCTAATCTACTCACTTCTTCCCATTTCCAGAAACTGCCTAATCTACTTTTGCAGATAGATTAGAAAGCACCCCAGCTTGCAAAAGCTTGTCAGCACCTTGCCACGTTGCACACTAAGTTGACACCAAGCTCAAAGCATGAAGAAATTCAAGATTAATGCTGATAAAGTCATTTCTTAGAATTTTTTTTCCTTTTGAAGGACAGTGAGCAAGACATAGACACACACACACACACAGAGAGAGAGAGAGAACTTCCATTTGCAGGCTCACCCTGCAGCTCCCATAACCACCAGAGGACTAAAACCTGGGGCCAGTCAGAAATTCAACCCAGGTCTCCCACGTGGGTGGCAAGACTTGACTTCAGCCATCATTTATACCTATAGGGTCCACATTAGCAGAACTGCTGGAATCAGGTGCCAGAGCTGGGAACCAGACCTCAGTGTCAGATGTGGGTTGCTGGCTTCCTAACCACGAATCCAAATGCCCAACCCTATTTCCTAGATTTTTAAATATCCTTTGCCCATAATCTGGTTTCTTTTCAGGCAGTCCAGATTCTTTGTAGTCCTGTACATCAGCTAATAAAAACAGCAGAGCACATATTCTGAGTGTGAATTCTGAGAAGTCACCACAGAAACATTCTTCCTGGAATTTTGTGTGGGTTAGAGGAAAACATCCACAAGTAATATCCATGTATCACGAAAACAGAAAGGAGAAAGAACCACGCATTTCCATTTTCTAATACTACCAAGGTGCACACCTCCTGTAATTTTCAGAGACCCACACTATAATTCACTCTCTGTCCTGTGATCTGCCTCTTTTCTCTCTTTCATTAGATTTAATTCAGTAATCACACCCTACAAGCCATTCAAGCAGAAATACCCTTGCTGATTGCAACTTTCGCCAGCTAGACCATGAATATTGCTGCAACGTGTGTGTGTGTGTATGTCTGTGTCTACCTTTGAAAGAAATGCTACCTTCAGCAGCAGCTGCTCTCTCTCTCCTTTTAATTTGGGCTTTCCCCTATTCTTTTCCTATGCTATGTCCCTGCAGTTGGTATTCCATTCCTCTAGGGTAGCACTGACAGTAGAGGAATCTTCTTCCATCCTGGTTTCCACTTAATGTGAAATTCTGTTACCTCCCTTTGTTATTTGTGTGTGTGCTATCCATCCTTGTGCTAACAGTGGACCATCACCACTTCTTCTGAAAGGCTTGAATGTTTCAGTGGCTCTTGTGGGCTTTTGCAACTGAGATTTCTCCCTAACCCAATTCCCCTTTCACTTCAATATCTATCCGTGCTTGCTTTTGTCCACATTGCTTTTCGTGTGTTTGTTTCTCACTTACCCTCTCATATCCACTCTCCCCTCCCCAGTTTGTTTCTCGTATGTGATTATCTTTTTCTTATTCACAAGTGACCTTGTGAACATGATTTCTTTTGCTCCCCTTACCTCCTCTCTGGCATGTATTTGTCATTTTCCCTTTTCCTCTGGGAGAGGATGAGGAGTAGCAGTTGCTGAATGGTGTGTGCATTTTAGTTCAGAAGATGTCTCTGCATCTTGCCACTGCCCTGTTTCATGTCTGAATGCATGAGCAGCATCACTCAGGTGGAGCTAAAGCTTAGCAGTCTGAAACTGCACAATGCATAGCCCATAAAAATAGGTCTGGGTTCCCGAATGGATATGCAGCATTGATTTGTATTTTAGAAAAGCTAAAGGGTCCAAAGAGGCTAAGATTTTATATTTAAAATAATTTTCCCTTATGCAAAGCCTGAAAGAATTGTTGATTTACATTCTAAAGGATCGAATAAAAGCCATAGCATTTTCTTATATTGAACAGTGAGACCAAAAATTCCGAGTGCATATTCTGAGGCAAGCACAAAACAAGCCACCAGATTTAAAAGGGAGTGGCAGTGCCTGGAGTAAGGGCATTACCAGCCAGTTGACACCAGTTTGCCTTGTGTTTTTTTCTGACCCAGCTCCATCTGTTTCCGTTTTCCTCTTTTTTCCAACACTAAGTTAATTTGTTCTCTTTCTGTACTTAGGAATGATTTAAAAACCATGATGAAAAAGAACAAGAAGATGTAAAGAAAACAAAGTTCTAGGATTTCTTTTCCCACCCATATATTTAGTAATCTTTATTTGGTTGCATAAATTTGGATTGATGTAGTCAATTATCGTGCATTTATATATGTAATATGTGTACAGAATATATATACACTTGTTTATAGAATGTAATGTGTATATAATGGTGGATAAACCAAAGGACAGAAAAGAATATGTATATGTCAAACACAGATCATTTCTCTTTAATGGAAGAAATTAATTATATGGATACAAAATATGTACCATCAAATAACCCTTGAGAATATGAGGATGAAAAATACGTTTGTTGCCTCTCAGAATGGGCTTTAAAGAAACACAAACTAAGAAAATAAGAATGAGGGGTGGGTATTTGGTGCAGCAATTAAGATGCTACTGTGGACACCTGCATCCCATCGCAGAGGGCCTGGGTTTGAGCGCTGGCGCCACAACCTGCAAATGCATACACGATGAGTAGCAGATGATGGCTTAGGTAATTGAGCTTCTGCCACTGACATAGGAGACATGAGTTAGGTTCCTGGCTTTGGCACGACCCAGCCTCTGCTGTTGTAGGTAGGCATTTGGGAGCGAGCCAGCAGGTCAAAGCTCCTTCTCCCTGCCTGTGTTTGTTTCTGTCTTTCAAATGAATTGCTTTTTGTATTTTTTTTTAAAGAAAGGGTGAGAGGGAAAATAAAATTCATGTCTATCAAGCATCTACTAAGTGTTTAAATGCAGAATTGCATTCATATAGAAAATAAGTTAATATAATTCTCTAGCCCTAAAATAAGAAGCACTACTATTTTTGTAACCATGGAAATCGGGACTCATTTAAATTAAATCATTTCTCACCACACCATGAAGTTCTGTTACTAGTAATAACGAAGAGTTGATTTGATACAAGTTGACTTGACTTCAAGAAATATTTTTCTTGTATTTATTTGAGGATTTATTTTTCCTGTCTACAATTAAGTATCTTCTCTGAGTCAGAATGATATGATTTATGATCAATTTTGGAAATTATTTTTCAAATAATTTTTGTAGAACTCTGCTGGTCCACAGCACAAGAAGTCGAGAGATGTTTCAGGTGAGCATTTTCTGGCTGTGGGTGACACTATTTCCGAATCTTCCCCAGAGCCCGGAAAGGAAAGCCCAGTGTTGGGACCCATCTGCAGCTCACGCAGGCGGGGACTGCCATGGTGTCTCCTTATCAGCTGAACAGTCAACAAATTAAAGGAACCCCCACTTGCCACTAGCCCTGTCTCTTTTAGTATGTGGCCTGTACATCCCAGAATTCTCTGTCCAGAGAGTACTGGACCCTTTTCCTAGATCTTCATTGGCCTGTGTTTGTAAAAAGTATTTGAGCCAATTTGCTTTATTTTATTTATTTATTTATTTATTTATTTATTTTAATTTTTTGACAGGGAGAGTAGACAGTGAGAGAGAGAGACAGAGAGAAAGGTCTTCTTTTTGCTGCTGCGGCCGGCGCACCACGCTGATCCGAAGCAGGGAGCCAGGTACTTCTCCTGGTCTCCCATGTGGGTGCAGGACCCAAGGATCTGGCCAATCCTCCACTGCACTCTGGGGCCACAGTAGAGAACTGGACTGGAAGAAGAGCAGCTGGGACAGAATCTGGCGCCCTGACCGGGACTAGAACTTGGGGTACCGGCACCACAGGCAGAGGATTAGCCTATTGTGGGTTGGCCCCAATTTGCTTTAAAAAGTAAAAATATAGTCATCTTTCCTGTCTAACTCGAGATGTCCATAGACAATGGCAGCTGCTGATCTTAATTTATTGCAGTGAAACATTGCTTAGCCTAAAACTCACAAAGTACTCACAGGTGGATATAGCACTGAAACCTAAGAAAGTGGCCTTGCCCATTGCTAGAGGTGCACCAGCTTTGTCTTCCCATAGAGAATTTTCCAGTTCTCAATCTCTGCTTCCCATACTCCTAGCATATTGAGGGAGACTTAGACTAGGAATTACAGCTCTTACTTTTTTCCACATTAAATCAGCATGGAGTATGTGACATATGTGTTTGTGGACATTTCAGATTTAAATAGGCTACAGCTCTGTGTAGAACAACATGGAAAGAAAGTATGTCCTGTGTTCTGAAAATAAGAGCAGTATATCCAGATGCAAGTTTTCTGAAAATACCATTACTAGGGGCATTTCTCTGTTGGTTTCTCCAGTAACCTCTGAGTAACAAGAGTTTTAGTGTTAGGATAGCTTAATGAGGTGCTAATGAGAAAAGAAAAACTGAGCCCTGTGTTAAATCCCCAATACCGCATTGTTTACAAGGGGTCGAATGCTCTTTGCATATTTCTGTATGAGCAAAATAATTACTTTTTAATCTCATTTCAAATATCAGTCAACGTGTTTTTAGCCCACATACAAACATACATGCATACATGTGCACCCGAACATGATTTAAATGGATTAAGCAGAGTGGACTAGAAGCAGATTATATACAGTGGAAGAAGGCTGATCCACTCATCTTTATTCAGTTCCCTCAGAGTTAACTGCTGACTTATCAACACTGAATTTGAGCTCAGCTTGAGTCAATCATATTTCATTCTGAATTGACAGGTTACAATCTACCTATTGGCATCCTGCTGACAGCACATGTTACACAGTAGTGATAGCTGCCACGTGCTGGACATGTCCAAGATGAGCATCTTTAGGAGGACTTTTCCAAAAAAGTATTAAGTGATTTTAAATAACAAGTCTTTTTTTAAGCCCTGGACAAAGAAGCTTGTGTGATTTAAGCCACACTGAGGAAGTACGTGAGCACACTCACAAGGCCATCACACAGAATCAGTTTCCAGTCCACCTAATAAATATTTATTTTAAAGCTTTATTTATTTATTTTCAATGTCAGAATTAGAGAGAGACCGACCTTCCATCAGCTGGTTCAGTCCCCAGATGGCCACAATGGCCAGCAGTGGGCCAAGAACTTCATTCAGGTTGCTCACGTGAGTGCAGGGGCCCAGACATTTGGGCCATATTCATCTGCTTTTCTCAGGAGATTAGCAGGGAGCTGGATCAGAAGAGGAGCAGCAGGGACAGGAACTGGTGCCCATAAAGGATACCAGTGTCACAGGTGGGAGTTTGACCTGCTGGGCCGCAGTGCTTGCCCCATAGAACCCTATTATTTAACAAGGGATAGAATGCTAGTATTTTGAACAACTAGAAAGAAGGCTTAAATGTACGTATCTCAATCATTCAAATTCATTTTCTTGGTAAGTTAAATGAGTAAAATTCAACAACCTGCTTTAATTACCTATTTTTTTTAAGAACTTTGTTCTCAGATCTGGGTAATCAGTTGTCAGTGTACTAAGCCAGGATTTTTTTTAAGCTATGGTAATTCCCTGGTTTGGTATGGTTATGATCTTGAAACATGCTTACTTTTGTCATCTCATTTTAATGGTCATGAAAAAAACACAAAGATATCAGTGTGTCAGAGGGAACAATCCCATCCTCTTTGGATGTAGAAAGAGGCAGTTGTGGGGATGTTGACCTTAAAGCTTGAATCATCATGAGGAAACTCATCTTGATAGACTGGGAAGCAATGTTTTGTAGGTATTGATAACAACAGAAAAGCCATGAAAATTAAGAGCATTCTGGGCCATTTTCTGGAGGGAGTCTGTAGTTTTATTTAGCTGAAATTTTGGTCATGCTACTTCAGTTCCGTGTCATGTGGGGTCGTAAGTGTCAGTGAAGTAATTAGGATGTAATTGAAAGTAGTGAGTGGCTAATGATGGTTTTGAGGCATAGAATAATAAGGTGATAGCTGTGTTCTAAGAAGATTAATCTGTCAGCAGAGTGTAGAAGTGAGAAGACCACGTATTTTCAGGTAAGGGGCAACATGTGTCTCAATTATAGTGATACTAGTGGGGGAAGAAATGGGTTTGACAGATAACATTCCACAGGCTGTTGTAGCAACTGAAAGTGGTAATCCAGGCAAAGGGTGATATCCAAAAACATTAGGAGCTGTGAACTTTAGAACTGAGTCTGAAATAATGGTATCAAATTCAACAGCAAGAGACATTGCCGAGAGAAAATGTGGAGGGGAGGGTAATGGTGCACGCAGGTGAATGCTTATAAAGGGCGTAGAGGAGCACAGACGAGGTGTACATATGAGTTACATTGAAGACTGTGAACCCTTCGTCAGTGGCAGTATTTAAATAGGGGACTGGATAAAGTCCGTAAGGGAAAATTCTGTTTACAGTGGTGAGTAGGAGCGTGTAATACACTTTAGGGGGCAGACGCAGTTGGTTAAAAAAAAAAAAAGGCCACCAGTGAATACATAACAGGGGAGGAGATTCTCAGGAGGAAAAAAATACTTTTTTGAAAGCAAGAATATAACAAAATTAAAGAGATGAGAGAGCATGAGAAGTTCCCAAAGTAAATTGGTTGGGTTGTTGGAGGCTTCTTGCAGACTCCCAAGAAGTAGACAATTAGATGTGGAAGTTATACAGGATGAATAAAGGAATAGGGTGGACAATGTGTTAGTAGAAAATGATTTTCAGAGCATGGATGAGGGCTTAGACTTTGTGTCACAGTCGGTTAAACCACCCATTAGCAATATCCACTAGTCTAAAGTGCAGGTTCCAGTCCCAGCTACTCTTGTTTCTTACCTAGCTCCCTGCTGACACACCTGGGAAGCAGCATGTGAGAATTGAAGTCCTTGAATACTCCTGCCACCTGGCTTCAATCCTGGCTTCAAACTGGCCCAGCCTTTCCTGTGGCAGCCATTTAGGAAAAGAACCTGAGGCTGGAATATCTATCACTCTGAATTACAAATAAATGAATCTGAACGGAAAGAAACATTGATAAAGGAATTGGACAGAGGGACAGTTTAACTGGGATGAGGGAAAAAGGGAGATGGATGTGTGTGTGTGTGTGTGTGTTGCTTTTTTTTTTTTTTTTTTAAGATTTGTTTGTTTGTTTGAAAGAGGGAGAGAGAGATTGATCTTCCATCCACTGGTTTACTCCCAGATTGCCACACCTGCCAGGGCAGGCCAGGCTGACGTCAGGAGCTTCTTCTAGGTCTCCTGAGTGAGTAGCAGGGGCCTGAGCACTTGAGCCAGCTTCCACTGCTTTTCCCAGGCCGTTAGCAGGGAGCTGGGTTGGAAGAGGAGCAGGCGGGAGGTGAACTGACACTCCTATGGAGCGCTGGCATAGCAGGTGGTGGTTTTGCCCATCATACCACAACCCCAGCCTGGCTGCTTTTGTTTAGCTTTTTACTTATCTGCTGGTTTGTTGAGAGAAGGAATCATTGTGTGTATGTGTGTGGAAAGTGGACAGAGCCAGGGGGAAGGGAGAATTAGAAAGGACAGGACAGAGACAGCGAAGCTTTAGATCAAGATTCCTCAAGAAACCAAAGGCGCGATGTTTCACATTCTCGGTGAGGGTATTAATGAGGCCTGAAAAGACAGTTGCTTTTATTCTTCCTTTGTGAATGAACAAAGGCAGATTGTTCCAGATAAAGAGGAATGTTGAGGTGAGGAGGAAATTTTCTGTTTTGTCCTCAGAAGAGCAGTCGATTCAGGAGACAAGCCAAGACAATCCAACCACAAGTCCCTAAAAATGGGAAAATGGGAACAGGAGAATAGAGAAAAAGGAGAGGGGAGCACCAAATAACACTTCCCTGTTCTTTGATTTTGGGAAGGGCAAGCCCTGCACAAAGACCTTTTGGCTCTCCTGTTTTTAATGCAGCCGGGGATATCAAAGGGCTGTGTCACACTGACAGCACTGAGCATAGCAGGCCTGCTCTTGTCACTTCAGCTGCCACTGCCTCCTTCCAAGAGGGACCTCGGCCGTACTCCAGCCTCAGAAAACAGAATTCCAAGCAAGACACAGCAGGCTCCAGTCATTTATATCAAAAAATAAAACAAACAGCCATTTTCTACAAATACAGCTAAAACACATGTGTTAGTGCTTATTCGGGAGGAGAAAAAAGAGAAAGATGAGGGAGACCTCAGGAGGACAGGAAACAGGGGAAGGCAAAGCAGACCATGCTTTGTGTCTTCAGGAACACGATCCTTTCTCTTAGCAGAGAGGCCAGATCTTTATGGATCCTGAGTTTTCAGCCAAGTGAAATGGGGAGTTTCTCTGTTGCTGCCTTAGGTTAAAAAAAAAAAAAAGGAAATTGTTGATGGCAAGAATCCCTATGTCTTAACCCAGAGATTTTATTTGCAGATGTAGACCACCAAGGTCAAGCTGATTTTGTCATTTCTGAAGAAAGCTGGTGTATTAATTACTCAGCATCGTCAGAGATGACAACCAAGGGGGAACCCACCCCCACACCACACACACACACACACACACACAAAGGAAGCATCAACTGATGCTTTCTTGAGGCTTAGAAGTCCCACGGTGTGCTATGCACCTGCTGGACAACCGAGAAAGCCCGTGATGTCGCTTCGTGCAAGCCCAGAGGCCTGAGAAACAGCACAGCTGAAGGAGTGACTCTCAGTGTGAGGCCTTCCCATGAATGTTTGCTGTGAAAGTGGCCTTCTCAGTGACACAAGAACCCCATTTAGTCTCCAGGTTAGAAGGACAGAATCCAGCAAGCATTAGAGCGTGAATCCAACAGCAGAGAACATGAGAAGTAGATTCCACTGAAGTCTTGGAAAGGACTGGACACAGCCACTCCAGAGGGTTTAGATTCCACTTACCTAATGGGCACGTGGAGGATAATATTATCATCAGCCAAGTTCTGAGAAACACAGTACTTGCTGTTTGTTTCGAGCCTTTTAAAAATTTGTCTATGAGTTGGCACTGTAGCATACTGGGTTAAACTGCCATTTGCAACACCAGTATCCCTTATCAGAGTGCTGGTTCAAGACCTGGCTCCTTTGCTTTCAATCTAGTTTCTTCCTAATGCAACTGGGAAGGCAGAGAAAGATGGGTCATGCTCTTGGAACCCGGCCTCCCATGTCGGAGACTAGGATGGAGTTCCAGGCTCCTGGCCTACAACTGGCCCAGACCTGGGTGTTGCAGCCTTTTGGGGAGTGTACCAGCAGATGGAAGATTTCTCTTTGTTTCCCTCTGTGGTTTTCCTTGTCTTTTTCTGTGTCATTCTGCTTTTCCAATAGTTTTTTTTAAAAAAATTGTGCAAATATTTTCCTCCTCAGTAATTCTTTCTCCAAAACAAATAGGAATGTTTTTGTTTTTTGTTTTTAGTTTTTTAGAGAAATTTCATTCCAGAACTACTTGCCTGTCTTAACATAGCACTAGTTGCTGTGTATCAGTAATGTTGCAGCTGAAATTGTTCCCTTCAACTCAGCAGAATATGTGAGAGTCTGTGAAACAGCTGATGGATTCAGTAATGCTCCACAATCTAGCTGGAGCCCAAGGGAACTGTAGAGACCCATCGGAGCAGGTTTGTATTTAGGTACGGCCCCTTTCTTCTGTGTTGTATTCCAGACCATTTCCAGGAGTATCTATTGATGTCTTTATCTGGGGCTCATACGATGGTCTTGTCTTGGCATTACTATCTTCCACTCCAATTCTGATCAACTTTGTTGTTTGTTTTCCTTACCTTAACAGTTGCTTTGAAATTGACTGGCAGCTTCTTGGGTAGGGCCACATTGACTTTTCATTGGCTGAATTGTCCTCAGAATTCAGAAACTGACTCAAGTATCACCTACTAGATAGGGGTAAACTAGTCCCCTGAGTTGACGTGGAAATCTCAAAACAAATTTATAATTTGAAAATCAGACCAAGAGAATCCATCAACTCAGCTAAGTTGCCCTGTGATTAACCTTCCCCATCCCTCTGACAGGTCAACCCTGGTAAGCTCAGGCAGTCTCAAAGGAGCATTTATTTATTTTTTTAAATCAGTCTCCCTTTTTTATTTGGGAGGGAGAGTTATCGACAGTGAGAGGGAGCGACAGAGAGAAAGGTCTTCTTCCTGTTGGTTCACTCCCCAAATGGCTGCAGCAGCTAGAACTGTGCAGATCCGAAGCCAGGAGCTTCTTCGCAGTCTCCCACATGGGTGCAAGGGCCCAAGTATTTGGGCCATCTTCTACTGTTTTCACAGGCCACAGCAGAGAACTGGATTGGAAGAGGAGCAACCAAGACTAGAACCAGTACCCATACAGGATACCTGCACCACAGGCGGAGGGTTAACCTACTGCGCCATGGCACTGGCCTCAAAGGAACATTTAATAAACATGTTGGGACCAAGGTTGTATACATCTGGCAAAGGGAAGCTGTGATTTATAGCATACTATTCTTTTTTAGGTCTTGGTATCTGTAACAAAGTTTGCCTTATTTTGACTGAGCTCAGTTAATGAGCCAGGCTGATTCTGGATTGCTGCCTGTATAGTACATTGGGACTTGACAGAGGGCTGGGTTCTGACTCTGCCTCCAAATAACAGTATCTACTTTCTTGCCATGGCATTGTCTTTCTGTTGGGTTTGGCTCATATGTTCAGATTGAGAACGATTTCTCAGAAAGCACACAACACACACATAGTCGTCTGCTGGCAGAAAATCTCAAAATGTGTGACGTGTTTGACAGAAAGATTGCTGGTGGATTTGTAAGCCCTTACTGCCATATGCTGTATTGTATGAATATAATATCAAATGCTATATTTGGAATATAAGCTGCATATTGTCCTGAACCTTCAATAGGTGCAGCCTCTTGTGGTTGGACATAGCAAGCTCAGAGAGAGATCATAATGAAATCATGTCTCTTCAAACAGTAGTTGAATTAATTAAGAAATAGTACACTAGAAAACCTGGTGTGGAAGCATATTACTTTTATTAAAATGATAGAGGAATGTAAGCATTATAATTTTTATTTACAATTATTTATTTATGTTGAAGTCAGAGGGAGAGACAGAGAGATTTTCCATCTGCTGGTTCTTTTCCCAGATGGCCACAATGGCCAGGGCAGGGCCAGGCCAAAGCCAGGAGCTTCACCGGGGACTCCCATGTGAGTACAGGGGCCCAAGTGCTTGTGCCATATTCTGCTGCTTTCTCAGGCCATTAGCAGGAATCTGAATTGGAAGTAGAGCAGCTGGTGAATGAACCAGTGCCCATGTGGGATGCCAGTTTTGCAGGCACTTGCTTTACCCACTATGCCATAGTGCCAGTTCCATTATTATCTTTTTTTAAGGAGGCTCAATTAGAAAAATACACTAACAGGAATGAAAATAAGCTTTCCATTTTTAATATTTTACAATAAACCACCTCTTTAAAATAAAAATCTTTAGGAAAATAATTAGATCAATTTTAAGTTGGGGTATCATTTAATTAAGTTTACATTTTGGTTAACCAAAGTAATTAATCATTTTTACTATGTTGAGCTTTATTTTATTTCATAAAGAAGCAATATCCTTCAACAATCAACTTATTCATTTTTGGCTTCCATATAAGCTATTATGAAAGTTATAGTGTCATTTGAATATTAAACATATACATTATCTTCTGTCTCATGACACATTTTGTAAAAGTAATGAATTTTAATAAAATTTGATAGAATAGTAAGACATGGAGGTTTAACTTTATATATTTATATTTCATTCTGACACCTCGAATCAAAGTTATTATCAATTTTAATGGAATAATCTCTTATATTCTAAGTAATATCATTCAATTTGGAATAGAGGTATCATAATGTACCTATGGAAAAAAATGTATACTGTATTCCATGTAGACAATTCCTTGCGAAGCTGAGGTCAGGAATTTTACAGTTAGGTTTGGTTTTATTTTAATGTTCCTGCAAGTTATCTGAGGATAGAATATGTAACCTTAGTACTTCTAAATAGTCCTTTAAAATCAGAGTGAGAGCATTTTGTTTTATTTGGATTTTTAGCTGCATAGCTCCATAGCCAACAACCATTAGCTATGCAAAGACGACATAGTTCAAAGCAAGATTCAAAGACATCTATCAGAAGAAATTGCATGATTGGTTTCTGTGTCCTTATACATGATCTTTTTCTAAATAAAAATACCATACTGGCCCAGGGCCTTTGACTCCTTCACACTGGCAGACATGAAACTCTAAATTCTAGCACCATCTGTATGTCTTCAATCCTAAGAGATGTATTGTCTCTGCTGCCAGGGCCAGAATCAACCGCAGCTGCCAAATGCTAGACTGAAAAAGGAATGTAAACAGCTTGGCTGAGGGGTGGCTCCTGGTGCACCTGTAGTTTTGACAGCTTTGCTGCTGCTTGAGGAGGAAGCAGGTTTCCTGTTTGTTCTTCAAGAGCACTTCTGGCATCCAGGTATTACGCAGGCATGCACTGCCAGCTGTGAAAGATGCGGCTTCCTTGTCACTTCAGAGAAAGACGCTCCTGCAGGAAGATCCCTCGTGATACTTCTCTCAGGTGAGCCTGGGGAAGGAAGACCAAAGGGATCAAATGCAAAGCACACATGCTCGAGGGACAAGGGTCTGCAGTGAAGTCACTTCTTGCTTTCCTACTTCATAGTGGAACTACAGATAAGAATGACCTCATTGTAACTTTGAAAAAATGAGTCCATTTATGAATGAGTTAAAGAAAAGATTAGCAGGGACCAGTATTGTGACACACGAGGTTTCTGTACCTTGTGATGGTAGCATTCCTTTTGTGGGCACTGGTTCAAGTCCTGTATGCTTTGCTTCTCATCCGACTTCCTGCTAATGCTCCTGGTAAAGCAGTGGAAGATGGCCCAAGTACTGGGACCCCTGGGATGGAATTCTAGTCTCCTGGCTTTGATTTGGCCTACCCCAGGTCGTTTGTGACCATGGGAGGAGTGGAGCAACAGGTGGAAGATCTCTTCCTCTCTCTATCACTTTGCCGAACAAGTTACATAAATACATAGAGCTTTTTTTCTAAAAAAAAAAAAAAAAAAGACAATGAAGTTCATATAGACCTGATTTTGACTGTGTCTTCATGCATCCAGTTTTTGATTGTAAGGAAGAATACAAAGTAGGATAATGTTTATGTCAAGACATCATAAATGTAGAAAAATAGAATATTAAATCTTTCAGTCTAATAGAAAGAATATGCATCCTAGTCAGTCTATTACTGTTGCATGCATTATTTATTTCATGATTAAATTAAACATGTCTATACCTTCAGGCATATTTTAAAAATAAAACTTATAAAGCCATATTTCTTATCAAATATTAAATCCATTCAGTAGTTAAAACAATGTGATTTAACTGATGTAATGGATCAGTACAACAGAGTGTCTAAGATAGACTTAAGAATACAAAGGATTGTCATGTGTGATAAAAAGGTCATCTCAGATCAATGTTAAAGATACATTATTCAAGATATCGTGTGAGTCAGTTGGATAACTATTAGGGAGAAAGAAAATCTAGAATAATTATATTAATCACCTTAAATTATACTTAAGTAAAGGTGAATGAAAGTCTGAAACACAAAATTTGAATAGAATCACAAAGATAATTTCATAGAAGATAACTTAAGTAAATATTTAAAATTCTTGAGTAAGAGAGCTCATGTCAATAACACAAAAAAACTAGAAAAAAGAAAAATTCACAGATTTTGATTATATGTACCCATAAACTTTCCAAAGACAAAAAGTAAGTTTAAAATAAAAACTAATGGAAATATTTTCAGTAACGTGTGAAACATTTACATCTTTAATAATTAAAACTCTTAATAAGATTTAGAAAATAAATTTTTCTCTAGGATCACCTTTTTCTAATTTGATTGATAAAGCAGTAAACAAAAAAGGAAATTTGAGTATCTATTAAAACAGATAGTAAATTAGTAGATAGATACCTAGATGGATAGGAGGAGAGAGGGAAACAAGAAGGCAAAGGAAGAAAATTTAAAGGAAAGAGAAAAGGAGAAAGAAAATTGTATAATTGTCTACTTAACAAAGTGGACAAAGATTTGGAAAATTGGAAACTATTGTGTACTAACATACAATGTATCCCGATATGAATTTTTCATAGATTTGACACAGAAGTTTCCATTCTAGAAAGTTTCTCAGGCTAATATTTAGGCTTTGAAAATATTCACATCAGAATACTTTATAATAACAATTATAATAAAAAGCATACTAGTATATTTAATTGAATAAATACTTATATGATTGCATTTTAAAATTCCATTGAAGTAATGTCATGGAATCAATTTGAGTAAAAAAATGCAGAATAACACTTAGGGTGTTTTCTGTATATCCTTATGCATTCATATTATTACATACGCATAAGTACAAGAAAGTATAGTTACAAAGGAACATCAGTATCTTAGTAATGACATATAGGTGATATGTCATTTTGCATTTGTACATTTTTGGTGTTACTATACTTTGAGAGTGTGTCCTTGTGACAATTAATAAAGCATCCTACATGAAGGACCTCTGTGAGTGAGACCCCAATGGAAAGAAAAGGAAGTACTTTTCTCTGAAAAGAGGAGAGAGCTTCCACCTTGCTTATGGCCTTGTCTGAATACTGATGGAGTCTGTGGATTCAAAAGGTACTTCTTTAAAATTAAGTTTCTTCAAAAAAAATGAAATTAATTTCAAGATGCAATGACTTCGAACAGCCCTTGTCTGGACTGTTGAGGTACAGGTTTTTTGTTTGTTTGGTTTGTTTGTTTTTTTGTTCAAATTGTGGAAGTCTTTACTTAGTATAAAGTTGGTCTTCTGTGCATTAAGTTAATCTGTATTAAGTTAATCAAAATTAAATCTTAGTGGAGAATGGGACAGGGAATGGAAGGAGGGAGGAGGAGGAGGAGTGGGAGGGCAAGTATGGTGGGAAGAATCGCTATATTCCTGAAGTTGTACTTATGAAATGCATGAAGTTTGTATTCCTTAAATAAAAGGTTTCTTTATGGGGGAAAAAAAAAGAAAACATTTTACTAGTTCTAACTTTGAGTTGCTTCTTTGGGGTTCTTTTAAACATTGTGCATTTTACCTTGAATAAATTGAGATGATTGTCCCTGTGCTTTCTATTAGCCATGTCTTATCTGGGATAGTGTAGCCTGAGGGGATAGCTCCCTGTCTTTACCTTCTTTCTGTGTTTACTGGTTGTTCACTCTTGATCTGTTTGGCATTTTATTTCAAAAATACTCAGCATATCTTGTAAGATCTAACAATCTAGTTTATAATTATTTTGATTATTGTAAACTCTTGAAATTTGTTGGGTCAATAAATAACATTATAAATAAATGGTTTGCTTTTTCATTCTCTTTATAACAACTTGGAATGCTCCCACTTCATTTAAACATGTCTCACTATCCAAACAAAATTAAGTTTAATTCAGTCTAAAGGAAAGTACTTTTAAAGACCATTTTAAGAATGGGGGAGATAATTTAAATAAATTATCAGATACTCATTTTATACAGATGAGTGCTGCTAATTACAATCAGTCCTGTCTATTCATTAAAACTAGCCCAGCAACATGGATAAACTTAGTCACTGCACTTACTTGAAACCTTTAGCACATTTCTTTATATATGATACATTATGTGCATTTTAGAATATTTAGATCATTTCTCAGACATCCCTGGAGATTTTTTTACCAAAATTCAAATTTTTGCATGAATTTTCCCTTGTGATATGTTTAGGTTTTAGCCATATTCAATGCTGTGCCCTTGGTATTCTCAAAATTTCTGTCTGTATTCTGTCAATTTTTAGTTGTTTTAAGTTAGCAGATACTCTTAGTTGTCTAGCCAAGCTGTGTGTACTAGGAGAATCACCCAACTGTTCTTGCAAGCAGTTGGATTTTGCATAATTCATTTCTTATTTGACTTTCCCAGGGTGGTGTCATATAAATTAACACATTCTCCATTTCATTATTTCCTAGGCCTGTGATGGAAAAATCAAACTGATGCTTTATAAAAATCCACAGCATACCACTTGTTTTTCTTTCCTAGAGTCATTAGGGAAAACCATGTACTGATTCTCTGTTTTATGCCTTTTATTGTTTCTCTAAAAATTTATATTTATTATTGGAAGCAGAGCAAATGGTCTCTGTTTACCTGTTCATCTAAGCATGTTTTTGATTGACAGTGTAACTTGCTGTGCTGTTCTATTTTTTATATTTTTTCTTATAATAACAAGCTCACCCAATCAAAAACCTGCAGAAGAATCTCCAACCAGAAAACCCTGAGCCTATGCTATGTTATATAATAGCTTAACCTGTGTCCCTACACCTACACTTTAATACATTTTCAGCAGCTATAATTTTTGTTCGAAGATAAGCTAAGTGTGCAAGATAGCATGATGCAGTGAAGCAGGACAGAGGACATTCTGTCACTTTACATTTGTTTCTCTGGTATCTGGCACTGTGCGTGGCACACTAGGGATATTCCCCGAATCCTTATTGACCAAACAGATGTGTTTTACTTACTAGATTTAATAAATAGAGCCTGAAAGTATAGGGATACCCTTCTTATTTTTAGAACAACTTCAACACAATACATTTCTAGAGTCACAGCTATTTGATCACTACCAGGAGCAACATTATAAGTTTTAAAACTTGATGATTCCTTGAGAGTTCTTTTATCAACTTAATAAGTAATTTAAATCTACTATAATTAATTTCTGAGAAACCTGCAGAAGCCTATTAGCTGCTATTTGTAAACCAGTTGATACTAACCTCAGAGAGCTGGTTGGAATAAATCAGCCTATATTGGCTAAATATGCTGCCCTGGCATCTATCCAAATAGAAACATACAATTTCCATGTTCCAGAAGAGGTAATTAAATTTAGCTTAAAATGCATCTAAAAGTCATTGTCTGATGTACTGGCCCGTGGAAATAAATAATCACATATTGCATTAATAGAGTATCTATTTATCAGAAGTTCAAAGCATTGTTTTAATAAGCAGATATTCATATTGTTATGGTAAACTAGAAAAGAAGTCCATGTTTTCTGTGTACAGTTTACTGAAAAATTCTGCTTCATGGAAATCATTGGCAAATAAAGAAAAAATCATGCTCTCTTGTTACAAGTCGGTATTGTTATTGTCCATAGTAGAATGTATTGCCTTGCAGCCTCCATCAAGGGCACAGCTGTGGTTCCATCTTTCTTCTTAAAGAGTGAGTGAGTCTTTGAAAACATGCTACAGCATGCTTTCTAGCACATTCTGCAACACTCTGATTCTTAAAGGCTCAGCCTCTGTCTTAGCTATGACCATGGTTTCTACATTGTCTCACAAATTTCAAATCTTCATTGCTTTTAATCTGAGAATACCAAGTGAAAAACCTCCTTCCTTCCCCACTACCGCTCTCTCCTTCAGCCTTTTCTCCCTACATCACCACATATACATGCACACAAAACAGGAAGCTGAACATTAATATACCGTCTCTGACCTAAGGATCTTCCCTAAATCAGAGATTATGATAATCTTCCCTTTCTTTCAAGCCAGGCTACATTACCTGTTAGGTCTTCTCCGGACCTTGTTGTGGTCTACTTTACTACCTGGAATTATAATAAGTATTTACTTCTCTCTGCTTTGGAAAATTTTAAGTTTTGAAATGAACTTGCTAATTTGGTTGTTCTTTCCTATCTTAGAATGGTTGATAGGTAAAACATGTGTTTTTGGCCTTCTTGCTAAGACCTGATTGAAAGACAACTCCTTTAGAATTTGTATTCCTGGCATAGGGTGTGAGTTCTCCCTTCCTACAGATGACTTTGCATCTTTTTCTGTCTTGTCTTTACTATCCATTAAGAACATTCCTCCTTAACTAGAGCTTTGTCTGACTCTTCTTGAAATTGGTAAAATTGTTTAAGATTTAGTTTTAGTTACTTGAAAGGCAGAATTAGAGAAAGAGAGAGAGAGAGAGAGAGATCTTTTGTCTAGTGGTTCAGTCCCCAAATGGCCACCAACAGTTATCACTGGGCCAGGTAGAAACCAGCAGCCAAGAGCTTCTTCAAGGTCTCCCACTCGGTGGATGCAGGAGCCCAATTTCTTGGGCCATCCTCTGCTGCCTTCCCAGGCCCATTAGCAGGGAGCTGGATCTGACATGGAGCAGCCAGGACTGGAATCAGCATCCATATTGGATGCTGGCATCACAGGTGGCAGCTTTACCAGCTACACAACAACACTGGCCCCAAAATTTGATGAAGTTGTTACTCAGAACCCAATGTGATTCCTCAGAAATGTCAAAACATCACTTATGTCTGTAGTGATTCACCACCGCTAATTGGCCCTTGCTCTAAGAGGACAGGAGACTCAATTTTGTGAGCTGGTACTATTTAATGAGTATAAAATTATGTTCAGGGATATCAAAAATAAGTTATAGAAGATTTACAAATCTCAAATCAAGGGGGAACAATGTTAAATGTAGTTTTATTTTTGTACCTGACTTAGGATTCGGTTAACCAGTGGAACATACATACTAGCTATGAACTAGTTTATTTTTCTTAAATTCATTAGATATAACTCAGTTTTCTGTGAACTTCAATTTTCAACAATATATATATTAGCTTTATAATACTACATTTTTAAAATATGCAATCAAAATGAAACAGGAGAAATTAAAAAGTCATTGGAGAAATTTATTCTTCATTAGAGCTCTTTTGTTTAAATAAATGATGAAAATATTTTTGTGTATCTGCTTAATAACTCAGCGAGGGTAAACTTCTCAGACAGTTTCATCAAGGCCCTGGGAAACCAACAAAGCAAGTGATGTTAAATTGATAACTTCAACATTTGCTGTTAACATACGTGGATACAAATCTATGGGTGTGACAATTCAGTGGTCGTGTGTTATTCTTCCCTTTCAGTTTTAAGAAGAATGAGAATTTGCTCCAGTGTTACCAGTTTTGATTTGATGAAAATCAAAAGGTTCAGAATAAAGGACAAATCATTATGAATTCTAGGTGTCACAATCACTGTGGGAAATGGTGATTTGATTCTGTTAACTCACTCATTGAATTAAGAATCAACCGGCAAGTATCATCTTAGAAGAGCTTCTGAATTTGTTACCTAAAAGCGACTGTATAACCTCAGGGTTCTGCGAAGTTGGGCATGGTCGTTATAGAAGTCCCATCATTTTCAGCAATGTTGCTTTACTAAATGAACAGAACTGCGACTCAGATAGGAAATGGCTATGAAATCTGGGTGTCTTGAAAGAAGGCTTTTGGACATTTTGGAATTTTATGTAAATGTAATTGTTCTTGGAGTTTGAAGGACGTATCTAAGTTTAGGAGCAGACCTACAAAGAGAACAGGAAGCTTCCAGGTCCTTTTAAATAGCACGGTTCTAAATGCCACCACTCTGTGCTTCCTTCTAACAAGCACTCATCCTAAAAATACTTACTTCACAAACAGTGATTGGAATTTTAATATGTTCTAGGAACTGCTTCAAAGACTTCATGTATTAATTCATTGAGTCCTCACAACAAAGAGACAGAAATATTTAAGTACCTTTCCCAAGGTTAAACAGTGAGAAGTAGGCAAAATGAGGACTTGAACTCTAGATAGCTCTAGCCTCTGCTTCATACTGGTTTTCAACCCATCATGAAAACTATACTGCATGTTGAAAGCAAACAGCAGTTGGATTAGACTAGCAAGATTGAATGTCCTGGCATACTCTTTCAAAATAGATACCATATAATTCACCTGGATTTTGTTTATCAAACCAAATTAGAAAGCAATTGTATTAGCAAGTGAAACTGCAAAGTTTAATTCTGCTGGAGAACAAATTTACTACTTGTGAACTGTGCCAGCCCATTAATGACAACGAGAGGAGGCATTTCTGAACCACTTGGTTTCTTGAATTTCTCTCAGCATCTAAATGGCACTTGGGTGTCTTGATGAATCTCGTTCAGCTGGTGGACTCACAATCTTAGTTTTAATTCAGAATTTTGCTTGCCTTAATGTAATTTGAATGCAGAGCCAGCTACTCTCTTAGGAAGCCAAATTATGGTTAATATTGGAAGTATCAGGCCAGCACCGTGGCTCACTTGGTTAATCCTCTGCCTGCGGTGCCGGCATCCCATATGGGTGCCGGGTTCTAGTCCCAGTTGCTCCTCTTCCAGTCCAGCTCTCTACTGTGGCCCAGGAAGGCAGTGGAGGATGGCCCAGGTACTGGGGTCCCTGCACCCGCATGGCAGACCAGGAAGAAGCACCTGGCTCCTGGCTTTGGGTCAGCGCAGCGCCGGCCGTAGCAGCCATTTGGGGAGTGAACCAATGGAAGGAAGACCTTGCTCTCTGTCTCTCTCTCTCTCACTGTCTATAACTCTGCCTGTCAAATAAATTTTAAAAAATATTCCAAGTATCTGCTATGGAAAGATGTTTATGCTAGGAAGCATTTTTTTTTTTTTGAGTCCTAGGCTGGATTTACTCATAATGGCATTGGGTTAGGAATTTTCATTCATTGAGTCTCAGCTCCCTCAGATGTGGAAAAAAGGATTTGGAATAAATGATCTGTAAGATTTATTTTAACTCAAAGATTCTATGATCCACTGTATTAATGAAAGAAAAAGCACTTACCTTTGGTAAAAAGGCAAGGTAGCATTTTCAAAGATCCTCATAAATAGCTAAATAGGAACAAGAGGAATAATTTAATTTCTATTATTTCCAGAATTTATAGTTTTAGCCTTTCCTTACACACCCATACCCACACCCACACACACAAACACAAAGAGAAGGAGAGGGAGAGAGGGAGAGAGAGAGAGATAGAGAGAGAGACAGAGAGATTAGCACTCATGAAAAAGGTTATCCCTGCTTTGGACACTGGAATTTTTAAATCTTTTTATTTATTTTTTCCTTTTTCGGTTTGTATTAATATAAAGAAAAACAGGTTTCATGTGTTTCAATGATGCAGCTTTAAGAACGTAACCGAATTTCTTTCCTTCCTCCTTCTGTGACTTTTAAAACATTTTGTGACAGCATGCTCTTAATTTACTTTATGACCACAGGCTTAGTACTCCACCAGACACAGTGTTCAACATGGAAACGTGGAAGGACCATTGTCCAACAAACCCCTACATGTTTCATTCTTCACGTTGGTTGTGGGGAAATACTGTAATTCACTGTGTCTCGAGAAGGACCTGGAGTGTTGCAGCTTATGTGAGATGTGAACATTCCTAGTTGTTCATGGAAAGGTAGGAACAGGTTCCTGTAAGCCATTGAAGGAACATGAGAAACCTTTCTGGAATGCCACTTTTACTTACCAATTACAAGGAGAAGGGTTGCTATTTCTCTATTAAAACAAACATACAAGCATAAATCACTATGCCAGAGAACAAAAGAGTGTATTAATGTCAAAGAAGCACGTGGATTCAAAGAAACTCTTATCCGTAAAGCAGATGCTTCAGGTAAGCACAGCCAACTGCAGATACGTGTTTCCTTTCTTCTGTGTCTAGGATACTTTGAAGGGAAAAAATCGGAGAAGCAGTGATGTTGAGAATATCAAATATTTATTGGCATAGTTTGCAATATAAATAAAAGTGGAAGCTTGTCTTTTATCATCAGATGCAGTTTTGCATAATGAAAAAGCATTTTCTTTGAGTGAAACAGAACCAGATCAGACTGATAAGTCTGTCATTAGCTTTGTAGACTGAGAAGATAACTTCATTTTGCAGAGCCTCTGTTTCTTAATTTAGAAAAGAGAAATAATAAATCAGTAAGGTTACCACGAGCATTATATTAAGTTGCTTAGGTAAGAATCTTTCTGTAGTAAAATTCATAATAAATATCTATTTCCTATTCTTTTCCTGCTAGGAGCTTTCATGGTTGCCTTTTAGATGATCTCAAATCTGACAAGTAAATGTCTTCAGGATTTATTTTCATACAGGTTTTAAAGAGAAATTCCTAAATGTTGACTGATTAAAACGTGGTATCAGAATTTTTTTCTTTAAGATTTTTTAATTGATTTATTTTAGAGGTAGATTTATAGGAAAAGACAAAGACAAAATTCTTTCATCTGCTGGTTCACTCCCCAAATGGACGTAACAGCTAGAACTGGGCTGATCTGAAGCCAGGAGCCAGCAGCTTCTTCTGGGTCTCCCACATGAGTGCAGGGCCTACGCACTTGGGCCATCTTCTACTGCTTTCCCAGGCCATAGTAGAGAGCCGGCCCAGAAGAGGAGCAGTGGGGCCTTGAATGAGCGTCCATATGGGATGCTGGCTCTGCAGTCAGAGGCTTAGCTTTCTACACCATAGCACTGGCCTCCCAGAATTTTTTTTTAAAGTTGCCATCTATTTTCATGGATTTGCTGATTTTTTTTACCGATAATAGCAATACTATTTGTTCTCACCACGCAGAATGGATATACATATATTCCCCAGTCAATACAGAGCACATATACAATAGATAAAGAATATAATGCTAAAAGAAATTCTAAGATAACTCCAATCCTTTACAAATAGATATATCTATGATCCATAAAGTTTGCCAAAGGTGCAGATCCCCTAACTCTCACTTATATTCGCATTGCTTCTGTTTGCTTCCCTACCCTTCACAAATATTTCATGCCATGTTAAATACTAGGGATACAAACAGAAAGGACAACATTCCTTAGAGAGCTAATAGACCTGTGAAGAGGAAAGGAGACAAATAAATCAAAAATTATACCACCATCAGGTAAGTGAGTACCACACCACTATGAATTATCCATCTTTCTCCCTAGCATCAGGACCTGATATCTAGTTTCTTTCACATAGAGGCTCTACTGTGTTTTTCTCTGGGTCCAGAACTTTCTAAATGATATCCTGTTCACCTCCCTGATGCCATTTATTCAGTAAATCTATCAGTCAGAAAAATGTGCATTTCCTCTCATTGGCATTCATGTAGAAAGCCCATATGCTGCATTAAGAACCGCAAGGTTTGAAGATGCAGGGAAGCTTGTATAAGGAAAGTTTGGGCATGCAGGATTTAAAAATCAATATCGAAATTGCCATCACTCTCAAAATAATGAAAAGTAGAATAACCCATGGAGAGAAGAGATAAAAGGACATGAAAGCAAGGGAAGAAAAATTTAATTAGCTATTTTATAAGAGAGAAATGCATTTTGAATAAAATCGCAACGTTGGATGAAGATTACAGATAAAAGATAATAGATTTAATTTTGACTTACACTAGAAACATATTTAGTTTATTCAGTTTTTATCAATTTTGATTTTCATTTACTAATTAAGTATAGTCTTGCTGTTCACCTGGACTTGAGGTTTACACAGAAGTCAGTTATCAAAGCCAGTCACCCGGCTGGCGCCACAGCTCACTAGGCTAATCTTCTGCCTTGCGGCGCCGGCACACCGGGTTCTAGTCCCGGTCGGGGCGCCGGATTCTGTCCTGGTTGCCCCTCTTCCAGGCCAGCTCTCTGCTGTGGCCAGGGAGTACAGTGGAGGATGGCCCAAGTACTTGGGCCCTGCACCCCATGGGAGACCAGGAGAAGTACCTGGCTCCTTGCTTCGGATCAGTGCAGTGTGGCGGCCGCAGCGCGCCAGCCATGGCGGCCACTGGAGGGTGAACCAACGGCAAAAGGAAGACCTTTCTCTCTGTCTCTCTATCTCACTGTCCACTCTGCCTCTGCCTGTCAAAAAAAAAAAAAAAAAATGCCAGTCACCCTAACTATTTCATTGGGCAGGTTTGCATGTTTAAAAGAATGTGTCTAAAATCAGTGTACAAGGAGAATCATGAAGCTGTTTGTGGGCAACAACTGTAACAAGGGTTCTTAGATCCGTGGCATCTCTTAGACTATTGTCTCTTACAGAGACGTTGTCCAAATAGACTTGGCAGTGTCCTTTGAGCAATGCTTACGTGGAAGCCATAGCAGTAGTTATCATAACACTGAAAGTGATGAATAAGGCAGTCACCCATTCTCACAATGGTATGATAATATGCCTCTCTTTTTTATTGCCTGTTTCCAGAAGTCCTAAATTAAGGATGCCCCAGAACAGTTCTAGGGTATAATGTGATGAGGCCATACACTTTGTCTTAGCAGCCATTGTGCCCCTCTACCTGGCCCACAGCTGCAAAGTCATCTTCAGAGACAGGAGGAAATCAGCTTTTTTTTGTACCTAGCTCTTAGCAGGAATATGTGGATGTGTAATTTTGTGTCACGTATTGAGAACTAGAAAGGGCCCAAGTCTTACTTACTTTGAGTCTTTAAGGAAAGGTATGTTTACCCATTGAAATATTGTGACAAGTAACTATTGGTTTGTAGATTTTTAAAAATCCCTTTAGAGTGCATTGCAGTTTAAAAGGTCAATTTTCATAGACCCTTTGGTAAATGTAATTTATCTAATTTCTTATGAGAACATTATTTTAATTCTATACTAACTCTTCAGGTTTGGGTAAATGTTCTATATGTATGCTTTTAGTATTCTGTCTGATTTTTCTTTTTAGAGTGTATAATCATTTTAAATAATGAAGTTTTTTTTTAAGATTTATTTTATTTATTTGAAAGGCAGAGTTACAGAGAGAAGAGGGGAAGAGAGAGAGAGAGAGAGAGAGGTGGAGAGAGAGTGAGAGAATGAGAACCTTAGAACTTCGCATTCACTGTTTGACTTCCCAAATGACTGCAATGGCCAGGGCTGAGCAAGACAGAAGCCAGGATCCAGGAGCAGCTTCTGGTTGGCAGGGCCCAGGCATTTTAGCCATGTTCTGCTGTTTGCCTAGGAATATTAGCGAGGAACTGGATTGGAAGCGGCACAGCCAGGACTGGAAATGCTTCCCATGTGGGTTGCTGACATTGCAGGTGGCCCCTTAACCCATTACACCACAATGCTGCCCCAGAAATGAGGTATGTAAAGTATTTGCTGTCTACTCATCAGATCATATACTCCACTCCACAAGGGTGCTGTCAATGTCTCCCTTACTGACTTTGTATCCTCAGTCTTTTTGGTACATACCTGGCACATAGTAGGCATGGTACAAATTGTAGAATGAATGAAAGGATGAATGGAGGAATAGATGTTTACTATGAGTAAGGTAAAGGACTAGATAGTGAGCTTGACTATTGAGGTAAAGGAAATACATATGATCTGCCTTCACAAAGGTTACAATCTGCCTTAGAGAATGAAAGATGTACCTAAATAACTAAAATGGACAGCATAAATATTGTGGGATAACCTACAGATATGAATAAAACAAGATAGAAGGAGAACACATTAATTATTTATTATACTTTTAAATACACATTCTAAGTTTTTAACAACTAATTTACATATTCAATTTTTCAGCATAATAAAGTAGAGAAATGTTAGTTTATTATTTAGGTATAATCCTTCTGTAATGTTTACTCTGTTCAAAACTGATATACAGGGGTTGTCATAGTGGCATTAACAGTAAAGCTGCCACCTTCAGTGCCAGCTTCCCAGATGGGCACTGGTTCCATTTCCAGCTGCTCCACTTCCCATCCAGCTCCCTGCTAACATGCCTGGGAAGACAGTGGAGGACGGCCCAAGTACTTGGGCCCCTGCACTCACATGGGAGACCCAGAGGAAACCCCTGGCTTCTTCCTGGCCCTCCTAGCTGGTCCAGCCATTTGAGGGGTGAACTGGTAGATAGAAGGTATCTCTCTCTCTCTCTCTCTCTCTCTCTCTGTCTCTCCCTCTCTCTCTCTGTAACTTTGCCTTTCAAATAAATAAATATTTACAAAAACCTGTTATGTAAGCTATACTGTTAAGTAGAATTCTGTTAACCGGTAAATTAATGTCAGAAATGAATATTGCAGTACAACCAAGGAACAGTATAGTTACTATATCCAACCCCAAGACACAGCAAGATCTTCAAGTGTCTTCCTATCCTTTAAGAAAAACATGAATTGCGTTCAGAAAGTAGAAATTGGTTCCTGTGCCATCCTTGTACTCTTGTGCAAAGGTTGGTGAGCTCTGGAAATGAATGGATCTGCTTTGAAATATAATTCTACTCAAGGGATCTTCAGGAAGTCTCTAATCTCTTTTAGCTTTACTTTCTTCATCTAAAGAGGAAAAGAAATTACCTTGTAGGATTGCCATAGGATAAGATTTTTAAAAATTATTTATTTGAAAGATTAAGAGAGGTAGAGAGATCAAGCTCCCCAAATGCCTGCTTGGCCAGGGACCCACCACTTGAGCCATCCATTGCTGCCTCCTGGGTGTGTATTAACAGGTACCTGAAATCAAAACCAGAGCTAAACTGGAGCTCCCTGTATAGGATTCACTTGTTCCAGGTGGTGCCTTCACCACGAGGCCAAACCTGGATAAGATATAAGACATGTAACAGTGTTCAGAACAAAATAGGTGCTCAAAACTATTACTTTTATGGTATTGATTCTGATTATTTTCAAACACCCACTATTTGCAAAGAGCCGCTAATTGATCACTGTGGAGGAATACTGTGAAATTGAATCTGGCTCCCTGCTTCTTAGAAAAGCTTTCAGCTTGCTTTAACTGGAGTTTTAGAGCAATCTGCAGGGAAGGAAATGAGAGCAATAACAAAGTTGACATGAATATCAAAGCAGCTTAATATAATGCAAAGTGTGTAATTGGAATACTTGGGGATAATCAAGGAGGATTCCATAAAGGTGTTTGTTGTTTAGGATCATTCAAGAGACAAAGGAAGCCATCCATGTTAGCCATGTTAGCTGACTAACAGTTCAAGAGGGACCAGTCTAGGTCAGTCAGATTAGAATGAACAGCTGAGTGTAGAGTTAACGGTCTCTCCAAATGTCCTGTATATGTTCCAGTGGTTTGTAATGTGAATTTTCCTTCTCTTCCTTATCCCAAATGTCTTCCTCCTTCAGTAGCCTCCTTGTCTCTTAAGAATGTGACCATAAGAGGGGTCTTCAAAAGTTCATGGTAAATGAATACTCTGAAAAATCTAGGCATAGTTTTCAAAACTTTTTGTGCCAAAACAACATCTTTTACTCTCATCTTCCCATGAACGTTTTAAAGTACCCTGATATTCTTCAGCCTCCAGCGTTATCTTTCTTTTGCACTTCACTCTCCTTTCTTTGTCTTCACATAGCTAGTTTTTATTCAGCTTTGTTCTTTGCATCCTTTATAAAAGGCAACTTCATGAAGTTTGCAGAAAGTGGACTTAGAAGATGAGTTTATTTTGATGCAGAAAAATTTTAAATCTATACATCATTGTTTCCCAGAACATACTTTCCATGATCCTTTTGAAGACCCCATCTATATTCTCGGGTTTGCAATTCCATTCTTGTGGAGAGGCCATCAAGCTCTTACCAGCATCATTACAGCAACTTGGAGTGTCTCATACCTACCACTCACAACCTCAAATGGTACCGAAAGTGTATATGTATTCACAGCAACTCCCTGTTTAAACAAACTTTGAAGATTTCATAAGGCATGCTCTGGGGGAGGGGAGATGTGACATGTTTCTTTTTGCATATCAAAGAGCTCCAAAGATCGGCTCTAATTCATCTTTCCCTTCTTATTTCCCACCGCAATATGCCTCTCATCATTCCTTTTTATTTGGTGTCCTTGTATCCTCAGCTCTGGCTTTACCACCTCATTCCACACACATGCTGGGCATCTTCTGTTTCAGTGCATTGGGTCACTGTGTGGGTGTTTTGCACCTGGGTTTAATACGCAGCTGCAGCTGCTGACTCTACCTTCCTCCCTGTGTAGACCGTGGGAAGCAGTGATCATGGCTCAAGCAGTCATCATGCCACCCAGGTAGGAGAACTGAGTTCTCAGCTCCAAGTTTAGGGTATTTGTGTAGTGACTAAGTAGATTGAGACTGTGCTCTCATTCTCAAATAAATAAATAATTGTATTTTTTTAAGTTTTGATTTTTCCACCACTGTCTAAAAACTATTTGGCCATTATGTGCTTGGAGCCTAAGAATATTGAAGCTGAGCTGGAAGGTGTTGGTCTTTGAGCAAGAAAACCCCATCGTAAGTGTTAAGAAGCAGCTTGAGGGAGCATCAGTCTTCAGAAGCAAGAGATGATGATGATATCACAAACCTCATGGTGGGAGACAGGATCCCCAGTACCTGAGTGACTTTGCAGAGTGATGGCAGACCTGCTGGCTTCATTGATGTGCTCAAAGAAAGGGGGTAAGAGAATTATCTGCACTGGGGAGCTGGCATCATCTTTGATAACTCACCAGTGACTCAGCTTTATTCACCGTCATGAGAATTTTCCCAGGATACTGGAGAGGTTCTGGGTCTTGTAGCCAAAACCAGGTGCCATCTGTTCCTCTCCAGTGGTGCTCTCTGACTCAAGGCCACAGCGCAGGAAATCTGGATGAAATTTTACAGACAAGAATAATAAAAGCACCAAACGGAAAGCCACAGCATCCAAGTTCTCTGTCCAAAGCCTGTCTTGGCTTCTAGAATCTAGGAAAAGGAAACAAGACCCATAACTCACTTTTATTATCTCAGTCCACCCTTGAATATTTGAAAACACCTGCTCTTTTCTATGGGGCGGGGGGAAGGGGATAATTGTGTTGAGTAAGTAAGTAAATCACCAAGAAACTTCTTAGTAAAACATGGTCAGTTCCTGAGCTTTGAGTTGGACATGAGCAAGTTGTAAAACGGTCTTTTGCTCCAAACCTATTTAAATTAGCAGTAAAATGTAATGACATTTTGATTATGATAAACCAAAGAAAAATTAAGTTTGGAGAGAATCTTAGTATTCTAGTACTTAATATAGTACAACAAATCTGTAGCTTATCACCTATGAATTGTAAATAGTAAATACAGTTTAGACTAAGTGAAGCAAAGAACTGAAGTATTGTGTGCCTGAGAGATTTGGTATGCAATCTGCTAAGTCACTATTCCATTATTACGGCCCAGGATGGGGAGTGTAGATGTGTGGGATGTGAAGTCAGCATTTCTCTTTCCATTGGCACAAGGCATAGAACAATTTTTTAAAAAACTTTTATTTAATGAATATAAATTTCCAAAGTACAGCTTATGGATTACAATGGCTTCCCTCCCATACCGTCCCTCCCACCCGCAACCCTCCCCTTTCTCACTCCCTCTCCCCTTCCATTCACATCAAGATTCATTTTCGATTCTCTTAATATACAGAAGATCAGTTTAGTATACATTAAGTAAAGATTTCAACAGTTTGCTCCCACACAGAAACATAAAGTGAAAAATAATAGATGATTTTTTAAATGATGATGAAATCAGATCAGACCTATTGTCATGTTTAATCCCAGTGAGAGTCAAGTTGGGAACTGATAATTTCTTTCTTTCTTTCTTTCTTTCTTTCTTTCTTTCTTTCTTTCTTTCTTTCTTTCTTTTTTTTTTTTTTACAGAAGATCAGTTTAGTATACATTAAGTAAAGATTTCAACAGTTTGCACCCCCATAGAAACACAAAGTGAAATATACTATTTGAGTACTCGTTATAGCATTAAATCTCAATGTACAGCATACTAAGGACAAAGATCCTACATGAGGAGTAAGTGCACAGTGACTCCTGTTGTTGACTTAACAAATTGACACTCTTGTTTATGGCATCAGTAATCACCCTAGGCTCTTGTCATGAGCTGCAAAGGCTATGGAAGCGCCCTGAGTTCACCGACTCTGATCATATTTAGACAAGGCCATGGTCAAAGTGGAAGTTCTCTCCTCCCTTCAGAGAAAGGTACCTCCTTCTTTGATGACCCATTCTTTCCACTGGGATCTCACTCGTGGAGATCTTTCATTTAGGTTCCCCCCCCCCCCGAGTTTCTTGTCTTTTCATGCCTGAAATACTCTCATGGGCATTTCAGCTGGATCCGCATGCCTTAAGGGCTGATTATGAGGCCAGAGTGCTGTTTAGGACATTTGCCATTCTATGGGTCTGCTGTGTATCTTACTTCCCATGTTGGATCATTCTCTCCCTTTTTAATTCTATCAGCTAGTATTTGCAGACACTATTCTTGTTTATGTGGTCCCTTTGGTTCTTAGTCCTATCATTACGATCAATTGTGAACAGAACTTGATCACTGGGACTAGTGAGATGGCATTGGTACATGCCACCTCGATGGGATTGAATTCTAATCCCCTGGTATGTTTCTAACTCTACCGTTTGAGGTAAGTCAGCTTGAGCATGTCCCGAATTGCACATCTCTTCCCTCTCTTATTCCCACTCTTACATTTAACAGTGATCACTTTTCAGTTAAGTTTCAGCACTTAAGAAAAATTGTATTGATTACAGTATTCAAGCAAAAGTATTAAGTAGAACAAACAAAAAAAATACTAAGAGGGATAACATATTAAGCTGCTCATCAACAGTCAGGGTGAGGGCTGATCAAGTCATCATTTCTCCTAGTGTTCATTTCACTTTAACAGGTTTCCTTTTTGGTGCTCAGTTAGTTGTCACCTATCAAGGATTTAACCATTTTAGTATTTTTGTTGTTGTTGTTCTAGTACCATTGGTTGAACTCTGTAATTAACACACAATTATTCTTAGGCATAGAACAATTAATGATACTTTTCAATTGTTAGTGCTCTTCTTGGGGATAATCAAAACCAACCACTTGTACCCTGACTATTCCAATGAGGGTTTTCATAGTAACAACCAAATTTAGATTTCTGCAGGACCATCAGGCTCTTTCTAACCACTGACCATTTCACTGAACATAATTCAAGAGCAGATATATCAAACATATTAAAATATATAGTCATTTTCACTACTGAATATAGAGAAATTCCTTGTGGAAATTGAGACCAAAGGCGCTTATTGGCACAGAGCATCAATATATGATGCTGAAAAGTGTATCACAACTTAGAATTTTTAACAAATAAAAAGCAATGTCAGTGTAGGCATTTGGTACAGTGATTGAGTTACCTCTTAGAACACCTGCATCCCATATCTGAGTTTTTGGTTCAAGTCCTGGCTCCTCTGTTTCCAATCCAGGTTCCTGCTAATGTGCACCCTGGGAGGCAGCACATGGCAACTGAAGAACTTGGGCCCCTACCACTTGTTCTAGAGTCCCTACCTTCTATGTGAGAAACATGGATGGATTTCTGGACTCCTGGATTTGAAATACTCCAGCCTTGGCTGTAGCAGGCATGTGGGAAGCAAACCAACAGATGGAAGATCTCTCTTACTCTCACTCTAGTTCTAGCTCTGCCTTTCAAATAAAATGAAAAGACATCAAATTTACAAAATGAAAGTATTATAATAGCAATGCTACATGGTTCTACTTTGCCCTTCATAAACACATTACAAAGTAGTGTATCAAGTGGTACATCCATTTTTACAGCTGAAAACAACAACTGAGGCCAAGAGAAACTTAGAAATCTGTCAGTAAGCATACAGCAATAGAGTAGAAATAGAACTAGGAAGTCTGACATTTTAAAATTTAATGATAAATTATTTTAAGGTATTCAGTGCCATTGAATGTCTGTTTACAAATCTCAAAGTGAATGCCCTTTTAGAAATGCTGGCACATGTCATGGCTGGATCAAAATGAACATAATACCAGTTCAAGATAAAGAATAAGACACTAAGATTTAGAAGTGCTCTTCAGTCAAAAATATACTCAAGAAAAAGATACTGCCTAATCGACTACATTTTCTCTTGGAGGGCTGTATCAGAATTAATAACCAATTTCTAACACTTTAATGGCATAGTGATATCATCAATAAAACTAAATTTGTGTCATGTTTCCATGTAGTAATTATCTCAGGACTACATGGTACCTTACAGTTTCGCCCCTAATTCTTTGAGCTTTCCTCATAACCACTGTGCCATATTTTGAAGTCATAAAAGACTAGCATATATCATAGAAAATCATTCTCTACTCACACTTTCTTTAAAAGCTCCCAGCTAACTCATTGCAATACATGAGAGAATCATCTTTTTGTTGAATAGAGGTATATAAAATGTTAGGTAAGACCAATATTAACTTCTCGAAGTACTATATTAGCCATGTTTTACCTTCACTTTGTGAAAATGTTATTTAGACACAGCCAAGTAGTAGAATATAGCTTTAAAATTTGTCTTGGTGGTTGCTAAGCTCGAGGACTATAAAGACTGCAATCTACACAGATTTTAAAAGAATATAGGAAATTTAAATTCACCACAGTCTTAAGTTCTGATAATAAGTACCTTGGTTTTAACATAAACAATCAAGGAAGTAAAAAAGATCATCTTAAAATAATGTTCTTTTTTTGCCACTATCGCAAATATTTAATTCTCCTACTTCCTAAGGGGAGGTGCGCATTGTATCCACAGGTGGCTGGGAGTGGACTGAGCGTTTATGTATGTTAAGTAATGACTTGGGGTGAGTGAGGAAGGGCAGCTGTCAAGGGAACAGATCAATCGGCCGATTGAAATGTCATTTCTCCACTTGCTGTAGGATGTTGTCATGTCTCTTTGCCGTCTCTCTCTTTTTTTTAATCCTCTTTTATTTTGATTTAGATATAAAAGCTGAGACATAATTTAAACTGACAGCAGAATCAAACAGTGTGACCTTGCCAGGATTGTTTCGGGCCTTCAACACAATCCACTGGGGGTGAAGCGCAAGCAGAGGGAGGGTGAGTGGGAGTGAATGAGAAAGGAGCGCGCCGGCCTCTCCAGATGGCCATGCCACTCACTGGTTCCTGGAGGACTGGTCTCAGGCCTGGGTGTTTCCAAAGCTGTCTGACAGGGCAGTGAGAGCTGGAATGAAAGGAGAAGGGAAGAGAAAATACAGCATGATCAAATGACACAGCGGTGATGATAATAGAAGAGCTGGTAGGGGGCAGTGTCGGAAGTGGAATGACTGGTGTTTAGTGTTGCAGAGTTTAGTCTTGCTCAGGTAGAGAGAAATAGCCAGCATCTACTTTGCTAACAGGGTAACTAGAGGAGCACCACCTTGCCAGAGGACAAATTCAGAATGGCTGGCTGGCAGGAGGGCGTTTAAGGCCTTCACTCACAACAGGTCATCAAAAGATTTCTGAGCAATAACTGCCACTTTTATATCCAGGGGCAGCCTAATAAGCATGTTTGAGATGACAACAGACAGTATAAAATTGCATCTGATATATAAAAATATCTTGGAATGGTGTGCTAATTATCACTGCTGATAGACTTTTCCACCGTCCAGCATGCCCATGTCTACCTGAAGGATGTGTCTCTGTCTGCAGGGAGCATTTTGTTGGGCAGTCAGATCAGCAGGTGGTAGAGCAGGTGGATGACTGGGCAAGCCTGGATGGAGCACCCTGTCCACAGCAGAGAGTACCTTTCTGGGCACAGTGTTTGTTTGCCTTAAGTGATGGTAGAAAACTCCGATAAAATTGCCAGAGAGACTTTTGAAAGCAGAAGAATGAGAAAATTAGGACAGTATTCTGACTATGGGGAAATGCTTCTAAGAAAAAACAGCAGTGGGGAAGACAAGGTACATGTACAGATGGGTTAGGAAGAAGTCTAAGGCTGGACAGATTTGTTATTGGACATGAGAGCAGTAATGCTATTAATAATAACTATAACAGAAACCACATCAACAGCTGTCAGTTAACGAGCACTTGCTTTGTACCTGGGTTGGTTTTAAATGCTTGTTGTGGCCTCCCCGCAGTGTAATGAGATCAGTGCTTAGAACGTTTCAGTCCATTTGTAAACCCACGCAGGTTGATTCCAGAATTTTCTCATTTTAGCATAAGGGGTACCAGGTGCTATCAACTTGTCTGTACCTTCCATGATCCTTGATTTTGGCCTTGGGGTTTGAAGGTGACAAGGAAATACAGAAATAATTTGTGTACATAATGAAAGTTAAAATTTAACTACTTAAGACACAATAACACATGAAACTAAATTTTCTGTAGAATGAGGTAAGATGTAAATAAATAACCTCTATACTTCCATGAAATAATTGAAAATAATGAAATACTGACCTAAATGATGCTTGATAGAGACAATAACTTAACTGGATGATGAGAGTTGGGAATGGGGTCTGTTGGAGGCATGAGGAGCTGTCAAGTAGGTTAATATGAGGAAGCAGGAAAGACTTGAGATTGGAGCAAACCTCTTTTTTTTTTATTTGACAGGTAGAGTTCCAGACAGAGAGAGAGAGAGAGAGAGAGAGAGAGAGAGAAAGGTGTTCCTTCCCTTTGTTCACTCCCCAAATGGCCGCTACGGCCGGCGCTGAGCTGATCCGAAGCCAGGAGCCAGGCACTTATCCTGGTATCCCATGTGGGTGCAGGAGCCCAAGCACTTGGGCCATCCTCCACTGCCCTCCCGGGCGCCACAGCAGAGAGCTGGACTGGAAGAGGAGCAACCGGGACTAGAACCCAGCACCCATATGGGATGCCAGCACCGCAGGCGGAGGATTAACCAAGTGAGCCATGGCACCAGCCCCGGGAGCAAACCTCTTGATTTCTGAGCACCAGGGCCAGGGTCCCACTGGATACAAGCAGAATGTCAGGAGGCATCAACTGATGCTTGTGTTGGCTCTGCCGACGGAATAGAATATTTTAAGAGTGGAACATGCGATCTGGTCTACCTTTGATAAAGGAAAACCATCTCTACGTAGTCAGCATAACTTCTATGAGGTGCAGCCTTAATATCGGAAAGCTCAGCTTTCTCAATGAGTTACAGATGCCAACAGAGCATGTGCCCCACACCACAGAAATAAATCAGCCCTGCCTTTGTCGCAGTCAGCTCGCATGCCCGAGATATAATATATGGGTTTCCCCTACTCATAGCTCCTGAGGTGGAAGTGGGAGGAGGCGCAGGGTTGAAAGGTACTAGTTTCAGGCTTGTAAATACACCTTTCAGTTGAACAGAAGTATCGTGTTTACAATTCACTCCTCCCCTGCTCTGCCAGCTGAGCCTCATCCTTCAGCTAACTGGAATTACCACATCATTTCACTCCACCAGGTTTCCTTGACTTGGCAGTTTTCTGATTGCCTGCTGGTCACAGACCATACTCCGTCTTTTGCTGATACAGGCACCTGAGAAGTGAAGGAAGTGGAAATGCACAGAGCAGTTCTGGGGACCTTGGCACAGAGCTGTCCCTGAGCTAGGATTTGTGCTGTTGCTACATAGAGACTCGGAAGTTCCTTCTTGCCATTTCTTTGCTGCCTTATTTTTTCTTCCCTGCTATCACTTTCCTTTTTCCTCTCTCTTTGCTCACCTCTGTCAGGCAATCTTTGTGTACCTTTGTGAGCAGAAATTGTCCACAGGTGGTCTGGGCACCACAGGGAAGATGCAGTGGGATTCCATGATTCCTGTTCAAGAAAAATAAAACTGCATTTCTGTAACCACCTGTGTCTGGAGCATGGGGCACTTAGCACATGACACTTCCTATGCAGCTCCTGAAACCCTCCATTGTCACCGTGGACTTCCAAAGCCCTAGGTGGGAGAGACCTTGCTATTGACAGAGGTTCTTTATGTAGTCTGGTTAGTGATATTGGAAAGTAAACAGGAAGTGCTCAAAGTGTCTTCAGAATGTTCATGGAAAATGCATATTATAATGAAATTTTGCATGGCTTTCAAAAAGCTTTTCATAAAAAATTAAGCATATCTTTTAATTCCATCGTCCATAAACATTTTTAAGTTGTATGTATAAGTCAGTAGTGAAGGCCACTTTAAGTTCAGTTACCCTTGCTGCCTAAATCCAGCATCTCCACTGTTTCCCTTGAAATGACTAGTGGTTGCCCACTGCAGAGCAGTAGCCAACATTAAAGATACTGCTTGAAGATTTTGTTTTAGAGCAATTTCAGATTTATTAAAAATGCAAAGTTGACACATATACTTTTCCATTTTGTTGTATTAGCATGTTGTATTAGTATAGTATTGGTCACAATTAAGGAATTAATGTTGATACATTTGTATTAATTAAGCACACATATCATTCAGTTTGTCTTTTTACCTAATGTCCTTCTTATTCCTGGGGTCCCACTAGGATACTGCATTATATTTAATCTTGTCTCCTCAAACTCCTCTAGACTATTAGAATTTCTCAGGCTTCCCTGTTTGTGATGACCTTGACAACTTTGAGGAGTGCCAATCAGGTATATTGTAAAATGTCCCACAACTGGGTTTTGTTATTTTTCTCATAGATTGGGGTTATGGATTTTGGAAAAGAAAACCACAGAGGTAGTTTCATGTCCATCACATCATGTCAAAGGTGCAAACTGTCATTATAAATTATTGTTCTTGCTGTTGACCTTGATCACTTGACTGAGAAAGTGTTTATCAGGTCTCTCCATGCTGAAGGTGTGGATTTTCCCTCTTTCCATACTGCACTCTTTGAGAAGTTACTACATTCAGCCTACACTTAAGAAGTAGAAAAAAAAAAAAGTGGGGGGTTGTGCTCCATCTTCTAGAGGAAGGATTTCTCCATAATTTATTTGCAGTTTTTATGAGTATTAAATTGACCTGTCCTCTTTTATTTATTTAATAATTTTTATAGCAGTATGGACTTGTGACTATTGATTGTGTAGTTTGGCTTTTACCCAATACTACTTTACTGTGTTCCTTAGATTGTGCATCTTTGGCTATTAGGACCTCTTTTGGTTATCTGGTGTGTCCCTTTGACATATCCTCATCATAGTAGGATTTTGGTTTGTTTGTGAGCATTCCCTTCCTTTCTGGCACTACAATTTGTTCCTGACCCATCTTGACTATGTCTTCCCTATCCCAAGAATATGCCATTTATTGAAGGAACTCCGAGTCCCATGACTAGAGAAGACTCTTAGAAATATGGATGCTAGGTGGACAGAAAAGTTCTGGGACACTCTGACATTTTGTTTGAAGGTCAATGAGATGATGAATATAAGTTTTATAAAACTTGACAAGAATTAGTATTTTCTATAGTAGGATGAAAATGGGTTGTTATAGCCCAAAGGTTACAAAGCAGCAAATGCACAGTGAATGGGTTGAAAGATCTCATGAACACCAGAAGAACTAATGTTAATAGTGTATAGTAAGGTTTGTTGCTGAATATTTTAGAGAAAAAAATGAATCGTTATGTGAGGTGCTGTATATGCTAATTTGTTCTATATCATTTTAAAAATAACTGTTATAGCATCATGTTGTACACCTTAAATACATGCAGTAAAATTTATTTTTGATGGAGTGGTGAAGTTAATGAATTGTCCAAGTTTGTATAAACCTTGAGCATAATAGTTACAATATGAACTTTAGTTATCCAACTCTAATGGTGTTCTCTTAACTATTCACTCCTTTGGAAAAAAATTTTAAATATTTTCATTTCATTTGAAAGGCATAGAGAGGGAAAGAAAGAGAGAGAGAGAGAAGGGTTCATTTCCCAAATGGCTGTAACATATAGGGCTGGGCCAGATAAAAGCCAGGAGCCCGGAACTCCATCTAGGTCTCACCCAAGGATGTTAGGGACCAAAGTACTTTAGCCATCAGCTGCTTCCTCCCGGGAAGTACATTACCAGGGAGAAAGATTGGAAGCAGAGGAGCTGGGACTCAAATCAGGCACTCTGATATGGGATGTGGGCATCCCAAGTGGTGACTTAAGCTTCTGCGCCGCCCTTCTCAACCACTTGTTTTATATTAAAAACTGGTGACACCAGAAACAAGATGAAGCATAAAAGATGGATTTACTAGATTCAAAGGAGTATGGTTTGAAATACCATCTTGTGTGTGTGTGTGTTTGTGTGTGTGTGTGTGTCTATATTTTAAGGTACTTGTATCTGTACAGGAAACTTTAGCATATTCCCGGACATGTGGTAAGCATTTCATTAATTTACACGTTTGCTCTATCATTGCCATCTTCATTATGTGCTTCCGTGAGGTTCTGTTTCCCTTCCCCATTCTTCAAACTACTGTTGTGGGCATCCTGAATTATCCCTATCTTGGTCCTAACAGAATTCATAATGAGGGCAAGTGTTGTGCTGCAACAGGTGAAGTCACCACCCATGACACTAGCTTCCCATATGGGTGCCGGTTCATGTCCAGGCCACTCCACTTCTGATCTGAATCTCTGCTAGTTGCCTGGGAAAACCAATGTAAGATATTCCAATTATCTGGGCCCCTGATACCCATGTGGGAAACCTGGATGAAATTCCTGTCTTTGATGTTGACCAGTCCAGGCTGTTGTGGCCACCTAGAGAGTGAACCAGCAAATGGAAGATCTGTCTCTACCTCTCTCTCTAATTCTAACTTTCAAATAAATCTTTTTTAAAAAAATATTTTTATTTATTTATTTGACAGATAGAGTTAGACAGTGAGAGAGAGAGAGAGAGAGAAAGGTCTTCCTTCCGTTGGTTCAACCCCCCAAATGGCCGCTACGGCTAGAGCTGTGCCTATCCGAAAACAGGAGCCAGGCGCTTCTTCCTGGTCTCCCATGCTGGCAGGAGCCCAAGCACTTGGGCCATCCTCCACTGCCCTCCCGGGCCACAGCAGAGAGCTGGACTGGAAGAGGAACAACCAGGACTAGAACCTGGCGCCCATATGGGATGCTGGCGCCGCAGACAGAGGATTAACCAAGTGAGCCACGGCACCGGCCCTCAAATAAATACATCTTTAAAATAAATAAAGGATTCATCAATGGGACTTCTAAACACAAACTTTAGTAGACAGGTGAGTTCCTTTTAATTCTGCAGTTCCCTTTTCCTTGCTGAGTTGTAGTTGAATGAAAGTATGGAAGATGCATAACAAAGGAATATAGGCTGGAAAGAACTAGGCTTACCATTGACTATAGTGACCAGATGTCTTGAATTAGTTTTCAACCTAGCCTTATCCCCATTTTCTGAGTTCATTCAAACTGCTTTCTGTAATCCTCAGTCTTCTTTTGAATGTGGGTATGAATGTGAGTGGTGATGGGGATACATGTATCCCACTTCCTCTCCTATAGGAAAACAAAACAACTATATGCTCTTTGAAAGAGTGCCTGCAAACTCTCATGGCAGTCACTGTGTGATAATGACTAGTAACCTTCATTAACTCTGGTGGTGTCATTCCCTAAATATTAATCCCCAGGTATGTACAACCATCATTTACAACTCTGTGAGAAGCATAAATCTCCTGTCACCTCTCCTTTAGCTCTGCAGCATGTTAAAAAGTCCTATTCACAGAGCACCTGCTTCAAGCAAGTAATTTGGATGAAATATGAGAAGAAAGGGAAAGAGAAGGCATTGTTTGCTAATGAATTAATATTATGATTTTTCTTTGATTTCAAGTGTCATGTTTAAGGCTTAAGCACTCACTATCTAGAGGAAGACGTGAGAGGATCTTGGAGATGTGGAGCAAACGTAAGGTCTGCCACCACACCTTGAGTATGTGTAATGCAGGAGAAATGATCACGAACCATTACACAAGCAGCTCAGTCCTGGCTGGCTGCTAAATTGCTTTCCTAGTAAATGGATGGCATTTTGGACCCAGTTTAAAACTGGCCAAATTGAGCATCCGGTAGTGGCAAAATAAATAAATAAATAAAACCTGGAGCAGTGAGAGATACAAAAGGAGTTGGGTTTAGGCTGGAAAGTGAACCCTGATTCACTGTCCTTCACCCCTTGTCACTCCTTACTCGAGCCAGTGCCAAGTTCTTGGCTGCCCATAAAACATCATATCTGCTCTCCTTGGATGAGGAGGACGTGTGCATCAATAGGATTTGTTTCCATAGAGCACCCAGTGAGAGGCTGCTGCTAGCCAATGCTGGTACTGTAAAGAGACAAAATGAAAGAAAAGGAAGGAAGGGGCAAAGAGGAAAAAGGACTGGAAAATCTGTACAATTGTTCCTGATTAATTTCTTAGTATACTAACAAGAAAGATGTGGGAGTGAATAGATAGGAAAATCTATCTGATGTCAGTCAAGTAGGCATTCTCTGTTTCCTCTGATACTTTGCTTCCTAGAATCATAGACATGTAAAAGCTGAAAATAACCAAGATGATTACCTAAAGCAATCTTTTTATGTAAATAGATGAAAAGTTGATTCCTGAGAAATGGAGCTCTTTTGTGAAATGATTACAAAGCTGGCATTTCAACCAAGCCTTTATGATTCCCACTGTAGTGTGTTGGGCTGTCCTACGTATAGTCTGCTGTGTCCTTTTTTGTCTCTGTCCTCTTATCCTGCAACCACCCCTAACCACATGCAGAGTCAGTCCTATGCTTGTGTCTGTTTCTGCTATATTTGCAACTTAACTTATGGATGGAAGCACGGAGCTTCCTTGCTTTCTGGCAGAGCTCTGCTTCACGTGCTGACGAACATTCCCTGGCCCTGGGCACCCGTCCAGCAGCAGGTGCCTTGCTCAGCAAATGGCTCTGTAGTTGCATCTCAAAGGAGGCAGATTGAGGTCCAACACTGATGCCCTGCTGCTCTGAGGTTGTGGTCTGCCACCAGGATTTCTCTCACCACGTGAAAGGAAGGGAACCTACTACTGCCAAGGTTAGCAACACTAGACAGGGGAGTTGGCCATAGAGAGCATTTGCAACAGCTTAGCAATGCTTAGCTTGATGGATGGGTAAGAAGATGAGATGAGACATTTGAGTTTGTTTACGTAGGATTGTTGTCGGTGAAACTGAGTGGGGTGACCTTCAGGTCATGACAAAATGGCTATGTGTTTTCTCATTGAGAGAGCACAACAAGATAAAGTTCAGAGGACCTGAATTTACATCACCAGAGGGCTCTTAACCAGACTATTCTTGTTTAATAATATGCATTTGCTTTTGTATATTGACCGTCAATATAGATGCACATAGAACATATGACACAGTTGTAGTTATAGATGAACAAATGGAAGGTAATGAAAGGGCTTAAAGTTTTTAGGAGGTCTAAGGCCTTAAAGTTAATAAAAGGTTATAGGCACAGAAAAGGAAAAGTAGGACACACTATGAGACAAATGACACAAAGAAAAGCACAATTTGTGCATAAATACAGCAAAAATTGTTTTCAAAGAGGATAAGTGTTTTGGTAGGGGTGCAACAAAAGAAAAGATTGTGAATAATGACACGTAGACTTAAAACGCCTGGGTCGATTTTGTCTTAGGTTGATGAGCCAATGAAAGTATTATTTATTAGGGGAGTGATATGATTTAAAAAGCATTTAGGAATAAGTACAGCATGCAAATGATGCAGTGGAAATACTAAATGTCAGAGACAATGGGTTCTAGTCAAAAAGTTTGTCAGTTATCCAACGGTACTAAATTATGGGACCTAAATGAGGGTGATGTCAGTCAGGAGAAGTAAAGGTGGGTAGACTGATGAATGGAAGCAATACCACCAGAAATAACACAATAGCTCTGTTGATAAATCGACATGCAGGGGCCAGGAGAAGGGGTTAATTATGATGCACAGTTAGATGTGAGAGTGATCTGACTACAACACAGTTCTCCCAGTTGTGTCAAAGGGGCACATTTTTCTTGGTATGATCAACTTCAGCTTTGATCTTAGCTGATTAGGAAAATGGTGTAACTGCAAATGTAAAGAGAAGCCAAAGAACAGACATATTTTATAGGACAAGGGAGATAATTTTACAGGACGAGCTCTGAGTGATAGCGTAATATGGACTAGAAAACTATGAGAAAGTCGGTGCCGGTGCCCAGGAAAAGCAGCCAGTCAGGAGCAGAAACAACACACTGAGAATGGAATGTACGCAGGGCAGGGAGCAGCAAGCCAGTGAGTGCGTCTGTTGCTTCCTCCCTCCAAGGGTAGGAAGGGGAAAAGCAGTTTTCAGAGATGAACAGTATCAGAAATAGAAAGAAAAGCAGGAATCCATCCTACTGGGGCTAAGACTGGGTAATTTATGAAGAAAAACTTATTTCTCACCATTTTGGAGACTGAGGTATGGAAAGGGCCCTCTGTGTCATCCAATGGCAGAAGAAGGTAGGGCAAAAGAACACCCTTGCAAGAGAGAGCAAGGAGGAGCTCAAGTCAATTTTATATCAAACCCACTCTTGAAATCATGAACCCACTGCCATGCTGATGGTAGTAATCCAGTAATGAAGGCAGGAACCCTCCTGACCTCGTCTCATCCTACAGGTCTGCCTCTTAAGCTTGTTGTGTTGGAGGTTCAAGTTTTCATCACAGGACTTTGGAAGACAGTTAAACTGCAGCACATGGGTCAAGGAGTTAATAGGTGTAAACACCTATGCAGTAATTATAGAGTAATGTTCAAGTGCACCAAGTTAATGACATCCATAGTGATGCATGTAAAACTTTGCTGTTTAGGAATGAGATGTGGGTTGCCCTCTTATTTGAAATCTTGCCCCTTGAATGCTTCACATTTTTATTTGCTTACAGGACTTACTATTGGATGCAATTTGACCAATTTGTGTTTTTTCTACATCCCAGGAAATAGATATAGTGAGTCTGGTGAGTCTCATAATTTAGTGGCCCAGTAAACTCACTTGTCTGTGTGGCCCAGGGAGGCTCGACACCTATGGTTTTGTGAGAAAGATTGTGCTTCTTGGCTATGTTTGTTCTTTCGAAACTCCCTTTGCTGTGTGCAGTCCACAAGGTTTCTCTTACTTTGTTCTCTGCAATGGGTCTTGTTGATCTCACTGCAAGATCTCCTTTACTTTTCCTTACATCTGCCACATTCTGTTCTGCTCACACACCTTCAACCAACATTTAGGAAACTGTGATGTTAACAAAATGCTTTAAATATTGACACGATCATTGTTATGTGTGCATGTACACTGTTTATGAAATTGTGTGTTTGTTTCTCTTGGCCTTCATGACAATCCCGGAGTTGGGTAGGACAAACATTGTTGCCCATTTCACAGAGGGGGTGAAGTCCTGATGAATGTAGTATAACAAATGCACACAGAAACCCAGATTCATATTTTCTGACTTGCGTCCCAGTTTTCATCTCATGACCACAGAGCGGTCCTCCGTTGTGGAAATCCTCCCTTACAGACAATCCCAGGCTGTGCTTTCATAATGCACTGGCTTTGTGATCTCTGGCTTCCAATTGACAAACAAAGAGGTTGTAACCCTGCAGTGTGACCTTACAAAAACTACACAGACTCTGAATCTCAGCTGCATTACCTGGAAAGCATTGAAAATAATAGTATGCCATAATACAGTTGCTACAGATATCACATAAAATTATGTTTTACAGAATGCATAGGGATCACTCAACAAAGGTTCGTACCAATCATATTATTTGCATAGATTCTGCATTGGCATTTGATTATGAGCTACCTGTCACAGTGTTTCTCCCAAAATTCACATAGCTTGACCTTAAGTGTACTTCCCCATAAGGGAAATTTGCATTTGGGAGAAATAAAGTATGTCTTCAGAGACAAGTAATTTGTACCTACCTGTTTACCTAAAATAAAAAATTCAGAAAAGAAGCAACAGTACGGGTTAAACACGCCCTAGTTAAGACAAGCTTTAGTCTAGAACTTCCTTTCTTTTATTCCTGCTTGATCTTTTCCCACATCCTTATTTCTCTTTTGCCTTTCTCTTGAACCATGACACCTTATAGTGCAGATGGAGAAGACTGTCGGGTGTCACAGCCAGTGAACAATGGAGAGGAATGGCCAGAACTCTGACTCAGTTGCAAATATTTACACTAATCACTGACATTAACAGTAAAAAGGAAAGTGGAAGATTGCAGGCAAGGAAGGCAGCTCTGGCTTTGCGTGTTCTGCATGATCACAGCATGAGGTGCCTTTTCTTCCAGGGCAAGATGCATGGGACAGGAGACACCACAGTGTTTGGTGCCTCCTAGGAATGTCAGAGTCATCCTGTTCCTGAATGCACACTTACTCCTCACCAGTGCCCCTGCCTGTCCTACCCAAGATGGAAGAGCATGGAGGGATCATTGGTACAGTCAGACAACACCGAGAATTAGACCTGAGATCTAATCTGGGAAGCTCTGTAATGGGCTCATCTCGTAATAAATTGAGTTCAGCCAGTCTGGCACTCATTCAAGAGGGAAAATAAACTTCTAACCTAAGTGAGTCCCTGAAAGCTTTGAGGATTGATTAATAGAGGTATATTCACTTGGAAATTTAGATTTTTGTTTATTGGCTTCCCTGAGAGCAGCCAAATGAGGGAGTATTTTTAAGGCTTCATGTTTGCTGAAAAGTTGTATTGGCAATACCACATAGATAACAGCTCCAGAGACTTTTGAAATCAGTTAAGTTTGATACCTTACTTTTGCTCTTCTACTAAAGAACTATGTCAGGCTTTGAGAATCTGCCTTCCTGAACCACTAACTTTTCACCTACAAATTCAAGTGGTCTCAAGACCACCTGGGAAGCTCTGAAGGTTTAAAAAAAAAAAAAAGCAAGGACAGAGCACATAATTAAGGAGCATCTTACAGCATTTTATTTATTTATTTTTAACTTTTATTTAATGAATATAAATTTCCAAAGTATAGCTTATGGATTACAATGGCTTCTCCCCCATAATGTCCCTCCCACCCGCAACCCTCCCCTTTCCCGCTTCCTCTCCCCTTCTAATCACATCAAGATTCATTTTCAATTCTCTCTATATTAAGTAAAGGTTTCAACAGTTTGCACCTACATAGAAACACAAAGTGAAAAATACTGTTTGAGTACTAGTTATAGCATTAAATCACAATTTACAGCACAGTAAGGACAAAGATCCTACATGAGGAGTAAGTGCACAGTAACTCCTGTTGTTGACTTAACAAATTGACACTCTTGTTTATGGCATCAGTAATCACCCTAGACTATTGTCATGAGTTGCCAAGGCTATGGAAGCTTTTAAGCACTAACCTTGTTTTTAATAATGAGAAAGGCAATCTCTAAGAAATCTCTAAGAAACTCATGTTTCTACACAGGAGATGATGGGTGAGATGGCCTTAAAAATTATTGAGAGCTGAAGAGGTGGAGTCCTACACTTAGAGAAGTCGGGTACTGCAAGAGAGTCGAGTAATGCTCATTCATGCGGCAACTTTCCCTGAACAAGAACTGTGGTTCCTTCTGGAAAAGGAAAGGGACAAAGAGAAGCTGCCCCAAAGCTTTCCTGCTGCTTTTGTCTTAAAATCAAAGGCAACCTTGCATAGCAAGATCTTAAACCTCTTCATTTTGCAGATGACACAACTGGGACACGAAGATTTGCACATTTTTAGGCAAATTTGCTAGTTGCCTAATCAAGTACTTGGGCCCTGCACCACATGGGAGACCAGGAGAAGCACCTGGCTCCTGCCATCGGATCAGTGTGGTGCGCGGGCCCCAGTGCGCCGGCCGCGGCAGCCATTGGAAGGTGAACCAACGGCAAAGGAAGACCTTTCTCTCTGTCTCTCTCTCTCACTGTCCACTCTGCCTTTCAAAAAAAAAAAAAATCTGACAGTCCTCCTAAGTCATACTTCATTGCTCTTTTCTACAATTCCATGTCTGAGATGTGAATAGGTTTCTTGTTGTATACTCCTTTAAGAAATCTTTGTTCTCTTGGAATTTACCCAAAGAAAATTAAATTGGCAAACAAACAAGCTGTCTGCACATTAATGTTTATTGCAGTTCAATTCTCAATAGCTAAGACCTGGAACCAACCCAAATGCCCATCAACAGTAGACTGGATAAAGAAATTATGGGACATGTATTCTATAGAATACTATACATCAGTCAAAAACAATGAAATCCAGTCATTTGCAACAAGATGGAGGAATCTGGAAAACATCATGCTGAGTGAACTAAGCCAGTCCCAAAGGGACAAATATCATATGTTCTCCCTGATCGGGGACAATTAACTGAGCACCAAAGGGGAACTTGTTGAAGTGAAATTGACACTATGAGAAACAATGACTTGATCAGCTCTTGTCCTGACTGTTTATGTACAATGTAATACTTTATCCATTTTAGTATTTCTTTTGTTCTAGTACTATTGGTTGAGCTCTGTAATTAACACACAATTATTCTTAGGTGTTTAAATTTTAACTGAGAAGTGATCCCTGTTAAATATAACAGTGGGAATAAGAGAGGGAGGAGATGTACAATTTGCGACATGCTCAATCGGACTTGCCCCAAATGGTGGAGTTAGAATCATGCCAGGGGATTCCAATACATTCCCATCAAGGTGGCATGTATCAATGCCATCCCACTAGTCCAAGTGATCAGTTTCAGTTCACAATTGATCACACTGATAGGTCTAAGAGTCAAAGGGATCACACAAACAAGACTAGTGTCTGCTAATACTAACTGATAGAATCAAAAAGGGAGAGAACGATCCATCATGGGAAGCAAGATACACAGCAGACTCATAGAATGGCAGATGTCCTAAATAGCACTCTGGCCTCAGAATCAGCCCTTAAGGCATTCGGATATGGCTAAAGAGCCCATGAGAGTATTTCAGGCATGGAAAGCCAAGACACTCTGGAGAAAAAAAAGAAGACCTAAATGGAAGATCTCTGTGAGTGAGATCCCAGTGGAAAGAATGGGGCCATCAAAGAAGGAGGTACCTTTCTCTGAAGGGAGAACTTCCACTTTGACTATGACCCTGTCGGATTAAGATCGAAGTCAGTGAATTCAAAAGGCTTCCATAGCCTTGGCAACTCATGACTAGAGCCTAGGGAGATTAGTGATGCCATAAACAAGAGTGTCAAATTGTTAAGTCAACAACAGGAGTCACTGTGTACTTCCTTCTCATGTGGGATCTGTCCTTAATGTGTTGTCCAATGTGAAGTAATGCTATAACTAGTACTGAAACAGTATTTTACACTTTGTGTTTCTGTGTGGGTGCAAACTGATGAAATCTTTACTTAATATATACTAAATTGATCTTCTGTATATAAAGATAATTGAAAATGAATGTTGATGTTAATGGAATGGGAGAGGGAGCGGGAGATGGGAGGGGTGCGAGTGGGAGGGAAATTATGTGGGGGGGAGCCATTTTAATCCATAAGCTGTACTTTGAAAATTTATATTTACTAAATAAAAAAAATAAAAAATAAAAAGAAATCTTTGTTCCCTCTTGTTTTGATGGAAAGAAGATTAAGCAGAAATGAGGGGACTTCTTTCTGCCCAGCCTTTGCTACTCCTCCTTTCATCCCCTCTATTCTCTACACCAGTTTTCACAAAGCTCTTCCTATGGCATTGTCTTAAAACTAATCATGATGTTGTAGAGTCCTCTGGAAGAGGGAGGCAGCTTAAAGGGCCCTTTCCTGCTTGGCTCAGAAGGTCAATCTGTTAACCTGGTGATCCTTTATGGAGTGAACCCCCGTGAGAGCCAAGGTGCACTTACTAAACGCTCCTTCAGAGCCCCCGTTAAGAGCATCTCTGGTTTATATCACCCATTTAACCCTCTTCTGCACCAGATGACTCAGATCTTTGACTGTGATTACTGGACATAGAAACAAATACATTTTTAAGTCATAGTTTTTGTATCAGATGAAGGGATTGTCATTTTTCATGCCTTTCCAGTATTTCAGTCACTTACTAGAACTCTGTTTGTATTTTTTAATGAATGTGTCCATGTGCTTTGTTAATTCCCTGGGGACAAATGTATTTAAAATATATACAAATCTATTGTATACTAGTTTGATATTGATCTCATGAATTCCAAAACTAAAATTTTGTATATGCTTTCAACTTCAAGAGGCATATGGTTTCATTCTTCATGTGTGCAATAGGAGGTTATTAAATAATGATGCATTTAATATAATCTTAAAAATCATGACAATAATACATATACCATTCCCTTACCAGTTTTTACTTATTATAGTAGTTGGAATCTAGTTGGTCAACTGTATAACAATTTGTCATTAAAAATCAACATGTCCCTAAATACCATATTCCAAAATATCCAGAAATGTTTTTCTTGTTTCTGAATTAGGTACAAATGAACTTCAAAAAGTTCATGGAAAACAATTAAAATATAAATTTATTTTGGTGAGAGAATTTGGAAATCTCTGCATAATTAGTTCATAAACACATTTTTCATAAATTTTTGAAGGCCTCCAGTATAGTAGATAATTGTGTAATAATTATTTTGAAATAATAAAATATAATATTGCTTAATATTTTCCACCAAAGTGTACACTTTGTGGTGGGTGGTAAACTGCAGCTTTGACATACGCTTAAGTTTGTTTTTCCTTCTGACAGCATGGTGAGTTAAACCGAATGTCAAATCCATGTCTGTTTGTTTATTTTATTACTTATGGACTCTGGATACCATATCCGCTTTTGTATGCTGTGCAATACTTGTGAACCTAATGTCGTTCCTTCTGAAAAGTATCTCCAGAATTAAGTGGCTCAACCATAATGCAGTTTAAAGAGAAAACCAGTCAAAGTGAGCCAGGTCTTAGCTAATGGTCATAGGAACCATATAACAGGTCGTAGCTGAGGTGGGAGTGCTGAAGAGTGATTTGCTCCAGACTACTAGTTATTACTGTGGAGGGCAGGCATTTAGTGCCGCAGTTAAGATGCCACTTGGAATGACTGCATCCCACATCGTTGTGTCTACGTTTAGGTCCTGGCTCTGCTTCTGAGTCCAGACTCCTACTAACATGCACACTGGGAAGCAGCAAGTGCTTGAGTCTTGTGGAGTAGTAGGTAAAAGCACTACCTGGGACACCCACATCCCATATGGGCACTGGTTTGTGTCCTGGCTGTTCCATTTCCCAACCGAGCTCCTTGAATGGTCTCAGAAAAGCAGTGGAGGATGGCCCAGTTGTTTGGGCCCCTACTACCCATGTTAGGAAACCAGATGAGGCTCCTGGCTCCTGGAATCAGCTTTGCGTAGCCTTAGCCATTGTGGCCATTTGAGGAGTGAACCAGCAGGTTTAAGAGTTCCATCTCTCTATTTCTCTCTCTCTCTCTCTCTGTCTCTCTCTGTCTGTCTCTCTCTCCTCCTCTCCCCTCCTTACTCTCTAACTCTGATTTTCAAATAATATTTTCAAAATAGTACTCAAGGGGCCCTTCCACCCACATGGAGACACCGGCTGAGTCCCAGTCTCCTGACTTTGATCTGACTGGTTCCAGCTGTTGTTGGCATTTGGAGAGTGAACCAGCAGATGGAAGAGCTCTCTGGTTCTCTTTTCTCAGTGCCTTTCAAATACAATGAAAATAAGTAATTTCAAAAGGTAACAAAAAAAATATTGCTGTATCTGGGGGAAACATTTAAGCAGCCTTGTATATGGGCTGAGGCCCTTTGGATTCTTGAATTAGGAATGCATTACTGCACACCTTCATAGAACTTGAAAATCTGAAAATAATCCATGGTCCATGTCCACTTCATGTGTCTCCCATCTTGCTCCTTTGGCAACATGATTTAATCATTTTCAGAGTTACACTAATAGTCTGCTTTGGAAGTATGCGTCTGCTGAAAAAACTTCAAAAAGCACCCACCACAGCCACCAGGAAACAGAACACAAAAGATAACCTCAAAACATTTTTAATTTTTTAATTTATTTTAAAATAAAGATTTAATTACAGTTCATAGATAAAATTATATGAATAAAATAATGCATGCCTTGCTTCCTCCTTCTCTCCCTCTGTTTCTCTTTCTCTCTCCCTCACCTTCCCTCCTTCCTACTTTCCAGATAATATATTTTTAATTTACATTATACTCAAAAGCCTAAGGAGGACCTGAAGGATTGGTGTTTCCCATTCAGAGGATATAGTGAAAAACTGTCTCTGAGACCCTTCATACGCTAGACTCTTCACACACCATTCAGGTGCAGAAGAATGATCCCTGGGTAGTCCTAGGCTATTGAATGGATCCATACATAGGTGGGTCTGAAGGAAAACAAGCGAGATGTGCAGAGGCAGGAGTAGAAGCAGGGCATGATAGTGGGGGAGGGGATGCAGAACAACATGATGACAGACGTGCTGATGCTGCAGAAGGTGCCAGAGGAGAAGAGGAGGGAGGAGAGGATGAAGGAGAAAGAGAAGCATAGTAAGCTCCATACAAAACCTGGTGGAACCGGCAAGAAGAAGTTAATGATTTCGTGCCAGCAGCTAGGGTTTGGATGTCACTTTGCATGTTGAATATTGGTGGAAACTTAGTCCATTTACAATGTTTGCAGGTAGGCCTTTGGGGGCTGTGTGTGGTTAGAGTGAATGAATTTGTTACCTTGGAGATACATGATTGAATCTTTTTGGCTTTATAAGAGGCACAGAGGGACGTGTTTTCCCTCTTGCTATGTGATGCTCTGCTCTGCCAAGGGACTTGGCCAGCAAGAACTCCACCACCAGATATGAACCAATGGAGACACCCAAATTTGGACTGTGAGCCTCCATAACTATGAACCTAAAAAAAACCTGTTCTTCCCTTCATATAAATAGCTTGCCTCAGATACTGCAATGATGAAAAGCTAACTAATACACCATAGTGTAAATTACCTTGTTCAAGTACATGCATGTGTGCAAACATAAGATCACATAAGTTCCAGGTTTGGTGTGTGGCACAGTGGTTGAGTTGCTGCTTGGGACAGCCACAATCCTTATTGGAGTGCCTGGTTTGTGTTCTGCTGCTTATCCAGCTTCCTTGTAATGCACACCATGGGAGGCAGAAGATGTCTCAAGTTCTTGGGTCCGTGTCACCCACGTGGGAGACCTGAATGGAGGTTCAGGCTCCAAATGCCCAAGGCGCTGTAGGCATCTAGAGAGTCAGCCAGTGCTTAGAATATCTATCTCTCTGTATTTCTCTCTATGGGTGTCTGTCTTTCAGACAAAAAATTAAAAATTAGCAAATAATAAAAAGAATTATAGAAGCCTGGTCCATTTAGTGTACTGCAAGATGCCCAAGTTATGCTAATTTCTGACCTTCTGGAAGTGTCTTGAACTCATAATATGCCTTTATTTACCAGGGAAATGATAAGAATGTCAATTGATTTAATTTAAATGTACACCCGAATCTCTGGAATATATAGCAATTATTTATGTCATTTTTCTTGTTGATTTAGCAAATCATGTAGGCATCTTTTCAGTTTCCTAATTGTGATTATTTTTTTTCAGTTTGCTCTTCTCATTTCAAAAACTAAAAATTAAATATGAATGTCCAAACTTAGTAAGTAGTTTAAGGGTTTTCACATGGAAAAAGCTTTTATCAGTGATCCCCTATTGACAAGTAATGGAAAAATATAGAGGAGAAGGATAATTGATATAATTTTTAAATGTTCATATGGACAATCTTAGTTATATTATTTGTATTAGAAAATAGGGATAATGTATTCTGCATAGATAATCGTGTGGTATAGCTCCTGGTGCTCCTTAGCTTTTGAGTTGTTCAGTTTATAGGAATAGGTTTTGATCTAAAATAAAGCTGAAATCTGCTAATAGATTTTTACTGAAACTGAATTCTGTAGTTGGGAGTCATGTAACGGATTTCTTTGACCTGTATGCATATGTAGGGTTCAGTTAGGAAATTCATAAGCGTATTACCATCATTGTTGGAGGATGTAATCACCAGGCTGTGGGACTCTTGTGATCAGGTGCTGTACGATGCTCTGGCTGTTGTCTGTGGCTTCAGACTAGAGTCTAGGAGTAGGAAAAGGTTGGGGTAACATGGGAAAAGTCAGATATTTTCACAGTAGTTACTCCTGGGCCAATGCAATGTTTCTGTAAGCTTGAGAATGCCTGTGCCATTTTCTGGGCATTGGTCCTTGTTTGTCCCGTGAAATGCTTGCATAAAGGCCCACCTGGACTCTGGGAGACGGCTCTAGGGGATTTTCCCCAGTGAAAGCAACTGTTGCGTGTGATTCTTAACAGGATGCAGAGGACTGCCCAGTCTTTGCGGGAGGTGAGTGTGGAGGGTACCTCTTACCTAACTCAACTACTGAATCCATTTCTCTCCATCACCACTTCTGAATGCCACTGGTAATGACACTCTGCCTGGACTGTCACAACTTAGCAGATGCCCTGGGCTGGTTTGAAGGTGCTGTCATTGAATAACATCTGATGACCTTTAGCTACTAAGTCATAAACAACATTTGTAAAAAGCTTTATGTAATTCATTCACCCAGTGTCTGCAGTTGATCTATGCTTTGTGATTTCTAAATTGCCTTTCAGTCATTACCAATGTTTTTGCCATCTCACAACACTTAGCTTGCTACAGATCTGACATGATAACCAGCTGTACCACATGCTGTTGTTTTAGTGTAATGTGGGTATGTGGGTCCAGCCAGGAGTAAAAAGTAAATGAAATTTTAAAAAGCAGAGTAACAATGAAGACTTTCTGATGAGAAAGGCATGTTACTTGTTTGTTAGTTTTCTCCTGTACACACACACACACACACACACACATATATACACATATATATACATACATATACATCATAGATATAGATACATGATCTGAAATCTGTCAGGCAAACACAATTTGAGATAATAGTCAACAAAATATCTGACAAGTATTATTCATATCTGTCAAGGTTGTGAAAAACAAGGACGTAAACAAAGAGAGGAAGAGTGAGTGAGTGATATACCAGTTAAGATGCCACTTGGCGTACCTGCATTGCACAGCAGAGAGACTGAGTTCTATTTCCAGTCCTACTTCAGATTCCGTTTCCTACTAGGGCACACCCTAGGAAGCAGCAGGTGATGGCTCCGGTACTTGGGTCCCTGTCACCCGCTTGGGTGACATGGATTTAGTTCCTGGCTCTTGGCTTAGGGGTGTTTGGGAAATGGATCATCAGATACAAGATCTCTGTCTTTCTATTTGGCTTCCTCTATGACTGTCTGCCTTTCAAACAAAATAAATAATAATAAAAATTTTTAAAAGGACTAAGGAAGCATGAGGACTAGATCATTAATTGGATCCTAGGACAGGAAAAAAATAATACTGGGAAAAATGGTGAAATCTGATTAGCAATTACATTTTAATCTGCAGTAAATACCCAAGGTCATTTTTTAGTTCTTGACTAAAGTGCCTTGTTTATATGTGAGATGTTAGCATTAACAGAAACTGGGTTTGGGGTATATATAAACTGTCTGTTTATAATATACTAATATTACATCTGTTGTGAAACGAACAACTCATTTAGGATATGTGCACCTGTGTTAGTTTGCTAGGGCTTCGTGACAAAATTCCACAGACAATACAACCCATAATGATGCTTCAGAGTTCTACAGTCTTTTTCATTCTATTTCTTCTGTTTTGTTGTATTTTAGTTCCTTCCTTTTTATTCCTCTACCTCTAATATACAACTAGATTCTACCACTTTTACTCATTGAATATTGCTGAAATTGCACATTTTTCTTCTGTCCTAAGGTGATGGGACAATTCATCTTGACTGGGGAAAAAGTGTCCTGACCTCTTTCCCAAATTCTGGTTTTGTTCTTCTTCAGTTCACTCTCTGTGTTGCAAGCAGAGTTTTTACACAGTACAAATCACCTTTGCTTGAAAACCTTCCAGGTTGTTTCATTGCTCTGAGAATACATGCCAAAGTCTCTTGTGGCCTCAGGGTCCTGTGTCCCTGCCAACCACATAGCCACACTGTAAGGCACTTGCTAGGCCTTTCTGGATGCTCAGGCTCCACTAGCAAACTCTAAACTGTCTTGTGAAGCAGGAGTTCTACCCATCAGGGGCATTTGCTTGCTCTGTACCCTCCTCACCTAACTATCACATCCACCTGGATACCTCCTTCCTCCTCACCCTGCAGATGCCAGCTCTGGTATCAATGATTCATATGAATCTTTACTGCATCCTTCACGCCTTAGCAAGTCCTTTGTAATGTGCTCTTTGAACAAACTAGACATTTTCCTTTGGAACTCTTGTCATATTTTGAAATCTTATATTTATGCAATTATTTTCTTTCTGTCTGCCCCAGTGGACGCAAAACATGGAAACGATATCATTTTTACTCACTCCCTTATGCATAGCACTTGGTATAATTCTTATCTGATTTGCATTACGATTGGTTCTCAAATTCTTAATTAATATTCCTATGGATTTCTTTTTAGTTTGTTATTCAAGTTGACACTTTATTCCTTCTCCTCATTCCTTCTGTTGCTTTGTATATCTGCTATTAATATAGTTTACCTTATAGTTATTGGACTTGAGTCAGATCATATATACTCTGGGAAAGAAAAGGAATAATTCTCTTTGTGATTTCCCCACATGCACAAGATGCCAAATTTAAATGCAGTTAACTAAATATAAATCTAAATAACATCTACATTTTAAAATTGACCAATATTTGTAAATTTTTTTCATTCTGATTTCCTTTTTTGAGGAATTTATTAATAAATTCATCAGGGTCCCAAAAAATGCATAATAATTACTGCAACACAATTCTAATCAATTCTTATGTTAATGGGATAATACAAAGGGAACTTACTCTGGTTCATAGATATAATTCTAAGAACATAATAGTTTCCTCCTTCCTTTCTTTCCTCCCCACCTTTTCTTAATTTTTGAGATAATGTGTTTTTATTTACATTATAGTCCAATGATTAATGCACCACTAAATAAAGAATTCAACAATCAAAATATCATAGGTCAGCAGAAATACAGGCAAGGGCTATAAACAATAATCACATGGAAAGATGACCATTTTACTCATAGACAATAAATTTTATAATAGTCACAGCTCATTAAAACTGGAGTAGTATATCATTCTTAACCATTGGTTTGACAAAGATATAAAACAAAGTTTGACAAAACTATACTCAGCAACACTGAGAGAAACAGGCCTAAAGGTGAATCTCTAAATATATTGACAGTGTTTTAAGTTGTATGTGACTAAGTATAGGCTTTCTGTTGATTGCTTTGAAAGGAATATGTTTATTAAAAATGTTCATTGAGATTTTCCTGTACATTGTTGTAATATCTCAGTCATTTTTAGATTTCACAACACTCATTAGTATTTGTAGCAACAAATCCTTTGTAGTATCTACAAATCCCTGATAGGAAACATGTCCTAGATAAGTTTTCTAGGTGAACTGTAACCAAGCATGGTATACCATCCACTCAGTGGTTTATCGATTGTGTCACTCCGTAGATAATGAGTGCCCACTTCGCTAGACAGATCAGAAGGGAGAATTGTTCAGGAAATTTTCATTTCTAAAGTATTATATTGTTTTATTGCAACAGTTATACATATAAATATTATACTGTATATGTAAAAGATGGAGGGAAAAAGAACCTGATTGCCCATTGGGGAAAAAAATGTGCTCATTACAATTTAAGATACCAAGGTGGGAATTTCAGTTTGAATTTCAGTTTGAATATATATTTAAAATTAAGTGCACTTAATAATTTTGTGATGAACACTTAGGATATTCTAGTTGTGCTCAGTCAGGAATCTACCACAGTGGCTCCGGTGGTCCCTGCCCCTGCTCTCACGGAGCTTGTGTTCTAATGTTCAGCTCTTAATGTATGCCAATCAGGCTTACAAGGAGCTATCTTTGGTTCAAGGGCAATTTCAGGGATATTGATTCAGTTCTATTCTCTTGCTTGAAACTTTGAGTCTCTAGGTATGTGCCTGGAATTAACCCTTCTCACCAGAAACATGTATGTCCAGCCCAAGACAGGCCCTGAAGATTAAAACCAGGAAATCCTTGCCTAGTTCATCCATAGTGACTTACTTCTCTGAGCCTTCATGTGAGAGCAGAGCGCAGCAGTTGGGATGGTTGGCCACTCGATGGACCTTGCCCCATTTGAATGCAACTTCTCCCACACTGGTAGTGTGTATCTGTGTGTGTGGTTTTTTGGAATGGCATTGGGTCATAAAGCTACTCCCTCACTGAGGACTTGGGTTTTTTTCTACTGCTAACATGGCAGTAGTCATATGGAAAAGTGGGGTGAATATAACAGATCAGATGTCTGTAGTCTGTGAGGTCATGTGTGTTTGGTAGAAAAACCTGTGTTCCATCCATTTTCCCCATCTCTGAAATGAGTACTCCTTTCTTTAATTTTAACCTTTCTACGTATTTTTTCTTCCAATATGAAATGGGTTCATTGAGTTTCCCAGATGAGGAATAACCACTTTGTAACAAAAGCAAAACTTAGAACACAGAGCCTACCATTCTTTGGGTTATCCCATTCCCTACTCAGCCTCCCACAGCTGCACATGGCCAGGGTCTATAATGTTGTTCTACCCTGACTTCCTTCTGTACCAAATTTAACCCTCTGCCTTTGCATCTTCATGCTACTTAAGGGCTTCTTCCTAGGCTAAGTCAACCATGGAATTCATATTTGAAAATATAAAACATGGCAAAAGATAATATTTTAGACAAGTTTTATATTCACAGCCAAATTGAGAGACAGGTACACAGATTTCCCATGTGCACCCTATCCCCACATATGCAAAGTCTTTTCCCTATTAATATCCCCTTCCAGAGTGGAACATTGTTTATAATTGATGAACCTACATCCAAGTGTCATAATCACCCAAATCCATGGTTTACATTTAGCTTTTTTCTTGACCTTGTACATTCTTTGGGTTTGGACAAATATATAATAATATGTGTTGACCACTAAAGTATCATACAAGGTTTTCTACATCCCTGATAGTTCTCTGTGTCCAACCTATTCATGTCTTTTTTCTTTGCCTTTCCTGCACCAGCCCTTGCCAATTTCTATCATTCACTGTCTGCACAGTTTTGCTTGTTCCAGAGTAGCATATGGTTGGGATCATACAGTTTATGGCCTTTTCAGATCAGTTTGTTTTACTTAATAGCATGTATGTAAGTTCTTTTTCATAGCTGGATAGCTCACTTCTTTTTAGAACTGATATTCCATTGTCTAGATATACTACAGTTTATTTATCTGTTTACCTGCTGAAGGCCATCTTGGTTGCTTCCAAGTTTTGACAATTATCTAAAAAACCTGCCATACACACTTCTTTTCAGAATTTGTGTGATCAAAAATTTTCATCTATTGGGGGGAAATAAAAGGGAACTCAATTACTGGATCATATAGTAAGAGTTCATTTACTTTTAAAAAAAAAACTGCCAAACTGTCCTCAAATGTGGCTGTATTATTCAGCATTCCTATAAGCAATGAATGAGAGTTCCCATTGTTCAACCTTGTCATCAGCATGTGTTGTGGTGGTATTCAGGATTTTAGCCATCCAATATATAGTGTGTAAAACTGTTTTAATTTCTCTGTCTTAAGAGATGATGTGAAATATATTTCCATTTCCTATTTGCCATCTTTTTCTTCTTTGAGGAGGTGTCTTTGATACTTTCTTTGCATTGGTTTGAGTTTTTCCTGTTGAGTTTCAATGATTCTTTACAAAGCTTGAAAAAATATTTCTGTATCAAATATGTCCTTTGCAAATGTTTCTTCTCCACTGGGCTTGTTTTCTCATTGTCTTGAGTGTGCTTGATTTTTAGACTGAGCATGGCAATTGATATTACACTGCTTTAGTTCTTGGTAACTACCATGACCCTAGATGTGTTAATGATTACAGTTGTATTGGTAGATTCTACATGAATAAAATGTGGTTCAAGTCCAGTTGAACCCCTTATCAACCACACATCACATCAGGACTGAGAAGGATAATTTGAGTAGGTATCTTTAGAATATTTTATTTTATTCATTTGTTTCCTGAACTTAGGCATGTTTCCAATTAATATTTTGCCAATCAGAATGGACACAATGTTCCCTTCTGTTTGTCAACCTGTGTGTTTTTGGATTTCAAGAGAAACTTGTTGTAGAACTCTGCCATCAACATTGACAAGCTATAACACTGTTCACTTGGCAAGATATGACAAGGTTACTTCTTGGGGTTGTGCTTAGTGGCAAGACACCCATTTACTTAGAAATGAGATAGAAAAGGAAGCTTGCTTAATTTTTATTAAACACTATTTGGAGATTGCAATGTTTGTGTAAGCTATTTCTCAGGAATAATTTGCTCTAACCCTAACCCTAGTCTTAAGGGCGACGTGCTCATGCATAACAGCTGCAGAATATAGGCCGTTGTCTTTTATTTCAATGACGCTTAGCATTCCCTCCATCTGACACGTCCAACACTACTTCTCTTCCTCTTTGCTCTTGACAGAAATGAATGGTGAGCAAAAAGGAAAAGCCAAAATAGCAAAATAAAAATATTTTTGAAGTGGAACAATTTCAAAACTGGGCATATGGATGAGAAGTAAAAATTGAATGCCATTCAAAGATTTTCTAACCTAAAACTTTAAGATAACTTGAAGCTCTTTTTGTGAGTGGAGGGAAATGTGTTTTCTAGATTTTGATAGAGGAGAGGGGTTGGCAGGGAGAAGTAACCTCTTGCCTTCCAAAATCTTGATGGATTAATCATGGCCCAAGCAGAATGCTGATGTTACAGGCATCATGAGAAGGGACGCAATTATAGTGCAGAAATGGGGTACACAGTGTTTCTTGCTTGTGGTGGAGCCACCACTGAGCTGCTCAAAATGTTGTTAAGCTGAAATGGAGGGGTTGATCTTCACAAGGGATCATCACATGAAGCTCCAGAAATTAAGGGAAAATATGAGAAGTGGAACTGAGGCAAGTTTTTCTTCTCTTTATGATCTCTAAATGTGGAGGCTATTTGTGGGAGAATTAAAAGAGCTGGAAACAAAATCCTGAAAGGCCACTGAGGAGTCCCTGTGCACCACTGTGACAGAACTCATGTTCCTAAGTAATACAGCCTGAGAATATACGTGTCAGCAAATGCAAGTTCTATTTGTGCTTTGTTTGGCCCTTATGCTTTTATTTATTGTTTTATGAATCGAATTGAGTGCCAATTAAAAAAAAAAAATCAGGGGATTTCCACTTGGCTCTCCTTTAGAAATTCAATCACCAGTAGTGTCAGTTTGGAGTGGTTACAGAGGGGAGGACCTAATGAAAGTTGTCCCTTCAAGATTATTTATACTTTGTCATTATTAACCTGCTCAGTTGTCTTCCATCCAGCCAACTTGTAGGGTGACATTATTCACCCGACCTTTTTAAGTATTTAGGATTTTTATACCTCTTTTGATGACCAGTATCACAGCTGTAGAATCAGTTATTCTCTGCCGTTGAGATACTCTATCTTCTATATAGTTATTTTATAATATATTAATAATTGTCCTCTGAAATATGGTCAGTTTAGTTTGTAAAACTTCTGGGTTGCAAGACAGCCTAAGAGGGTACTTCAAAAGTTCTTAAAAATTGAATTAAAATATTTTTCTTTTGTTGTAAAAATATGTTGAAATTCATATTTTATAGTATGCATTTTCTAAGAACCTTCTGAAGATTTCTCATGTGCATAGATTTAAATATTCTTTGCACTAAAATAAATTTTTAATTTCATTTTCATGAGCTTTATTTAAAATACTCCCATACTTAATTTGCTTTGTACACAATGTATTGTACACCTCTGTAGGTGCTCCCCTGTGAAAGCATTTGCTTTCTTCCTGGTTGCTTTTTACTTCAAGTTCATTAGCTTTATCTACAACCACATCAGCAATGTATTTACCATTGGCCTTCACAGGATATTCACAAAGCTCAGGGAATCTAGCATCATGTGGAGCTGGGAGTTCTCACCAATCACAGCGAACACATAAGCTAAATGTATGTGAGTGGTAGGACTTACTGAAATTTAATTTGGTGCCCGTGTTGTACTGTAGTGGGCAGAGCCACCACCTGTGATTCTGGGGATGGTAGTTCCACTATGGATCCAGTTCCCTGGTAATGGTCTGCAAAATGCAGCGTAAGATGACAAAAATGCTTGGAACCCTGTGACACATGTTGGAGAGCCAGGTCAGGCTCTTGTCTCCTGGCTTCAACCTGGCCTTTGTGGCCATCTGTGGCATGAACCAACCCATGAAAGATTCTCTCTCTCCCTCCCTCTCCCTCTCACTCTTTCAAATAAATGAGTAACTCTTTAAAATGAATAAATAAATAAAAATATAAATTGACCAACCGACTTCTTGTAGTTCTATACCTTGATTCATGTTAGCCTATAGGTATATTTACAGAGTTAATTTGCATGGCCAACACACAGGTGCATATCCATGCATATCTATTTTAAGTAATTAAGGATGTTAATTTTGTAGATATGATAATGCAATTTTAAGTTTAGCAAAACCATGACATGGAAGCCTAGTAGTGTTGGGAGTCTGTGAGTGTGACTGCCTCCCTCCAAAAAAAACTTCTCAATTATAAAAAATCCATGATTTATTTTTCTTTTGTTATTTTAAAATTATATAATTTACATGATTTTCCATATTATACTTCACTTCATGTTCTCCACAAGGTCAAGGAATATGATATTTTCTAAAAATAGATAGGATGTTTTTAATGAATATGTATTTTACTTCCTTATTATTTTTAACATCAGAGCATCATATAATTCAAAACAGGTAGAAGGGATTGTCTCCAGTGAGGCAAACTGAACCACCTCAGAGGCCTGTTATTATGTTGTCCATTCACCTCCTACTCCTGTACCAGGAACCTCTTAGGAACCTCATTGGATGTCCAGTGTTCTTCAAAAATGTGGTTGAAACCACAGTTCTGGGACACAGACCAATACTCTGTGCATGTGGCTGTCATTTATGTGTGTCTTGGATTTCTTTTGTAATTTGATTTGATGTCAATACATTTCTTTAATAATATAGTAACTGCACTTTTTTTCTGATGGCAAAACAAGAAACATTATATGATTAAATTAATCATGACACTGGGAGATAATATCTTAACATTTGAATCCCACAAAGATGATAAATGATCCGCATGTGTACATTTTCCATCTTAAATACTAGATGTGCCGAATATCAGCTTTCCACATTTGATCTGAAGGGTAGTATGTCTCACTTACCAGTCCTACTATTGCTTTTATACTGCCATAAAGACTTAATGATGTCCCATCAAGACATATTAACATGTCCCTTGAGCTGTGCTGATATGAAACCCACCTTAATCTTTTAGCTTTTTATACTGTCTTCTCAATAACGGGTCTTATATTTTAGAGCAAGTGGAGCACCTGTTTTATGTGTGCACATGGGCAGTGTACCTTGACTATAAGTTAGAATGTAAAATGATGAGGGGGAAAAAAATCTACAAGAAAAAGCCTCCAAGAAAGCACTTGGAGCACATCCAAACTAAAAATAACCAAATCCCCTGTGCCCCTCTGAGTCACCACTTGGTGTGTGTGTGTGTTCCTCCAATACCTCAGGGCTACTTTCTCCCAACAGAGGTAGAGGTACCTGAGTCAGAGTGGTGCTCAGGGAAGAAGCCATGGGAATCATCGGAGCACATTATGTATGAACAAGAACATCGATATTGGATGAAAAACATTCCAGCACACAGTCTTGTTTCCCTTTTTAAAATTGGGCATATTAATATTTTATTTTCACCACGCTGTAGGGAAGGTATATATTATGGATGAGATCATGTTTTGTAGAGTTTCACTATTTCTGGCTTTTCCAAGTCTATCATCTTGGCAGCCTCGGTGCCAAGAACATTTGAAAGAGAACCTTTCTCGATTCTAGAGCCCAGGATTGTTGGAGAGTAGACTGGATGTCGTTGATTTCTGTCACAGGGAGCTCTGTCACCCTTTGGTTCTCTTCCCTCCACTGTTTCTTGAACTGGGATCTGGTAGCTTGTGAAAAGAAAGAATGGGTGCTTTGTAGAGGTATCTCTAAAGCTATGTTTGGTAAGAGGAAGCTGAGGAAAAGAATCAGTCATAGATCTGAGCTTAACTTTGTAAACTTCTAGTCTGAATGCCTGGGAGAGCAGTGTTAGGTGCAGGCTATAGGGCACTGAGTAATTATTTCTGTCATGCTCTCATCTGCATAGCAACTCTGTTTCTCCCAGCCCATCTATGCCCAGTGACTTTCACTCTGTAGCCACCCAAGTCTGAGGATGTTATAGGAATCAGTGCAATGCAGACTGAATGCTTTGGAGTCCAGATGCCACCGTGATCAGCTGGTACCTAGGAGCACTATAAGAGCATGCAAATTTTCCCCTCTGGAAGATAAGTAAATGAACATTTCTCCCGTGCTCCTTTGGTGCATTTTGCCCTGAAAATCTAAGTCCATTTGTTATCCAAATCTATAGAACACAGCTGTAGTCAAACATTGCATCCAGACTTGTGTTTTCCCTGTATTCAGGGAAAGTGATAGGCTGAATCTTAAGTGAATCTGAAATTGCTCACTGTAAACAAATCCAGTGCCCATAGAAGAGTTGGATAGAGAATACTTACACATATGTTTAGTATTTGCCATATTCATTATATTTTCCCTACTTGGACAGACCTCCATCTCAGATATATACTAGCAAATTACTAAAACTCACACATGTGAGGCAGGCATTTCCTGCAGAGGTTAAAACACTGTCTGGGCTACCATATCCCATATTAGAATGTCTGGTTCAAGTCCTAGTGACTCCACTTCAAACATTGCTGCCTGTTAGTGTGCATTTGGAGAGGCAACAGGTGATGGCTGAAGTACTTGTGTCCATGTCACCCACATGGGAGATACAAATGGAGTTCTGGCTTCTTGGCTTTCCCTAGCCCAACCCTGGCTATTGGGTGCATTTGGAGTTTGAATTAGTGAATGGAAGATACCTCTCTTTCTCATTCTCTGCCTTTGAAATAATAAGCCATCACAAACAGATTAGTGGCCATCCACCCAAATCAGGTGGACCAGCTAGCCTCAGATACTCCTGCCATACTTGTTCCTACTGCACAATGATGCATGGTTGTCCTATTCATGACTCTTGTCCTTGTAGATGATTGAATTTACAAGGAACTCAAGATCAGCACTTGTGTAAGTAAATAAATTAATTACTTAATATGATTGCCTAGTCATAAATCTTACACCCTCTCTATTTTGAGATCAATCAATATTTTCCTTGAATAGTACCCTCATTTTTAAAACTTTAGAATGCTACTGTAAGAACAGAGGCCCCTTAGGGTATTAAGAACATTTGTCAGTATGGTAGCCTTCATCCTGTCTGAGAAAGTCTTCACCCCTTCCTTTAATCCACCTGTCTTCTCCTCAGCTCTGCTAGTGCAACTGTGCTAACTGCCAGTAAGAGACCTGATCCATGAAAAGGTCTTTCTTTGAGACCTTACTGAAATTCTGTTCTTGAAGAAAGGCGGTAAGGGGCCACCTGGATTTTCAAGAACTGGCTGACCCTTCTTTTCTCAAACTGAAATGAATGTCGTTAGGTGTGAGTTCCTAAGACACTTAATAGATGGTGAAGCTTAAGTTACATGGGTGTGTATTTTTATTTACAAATAAGTACTACAAAAGGAATGGATCTTGGTTATAGTAATAGCATCACTTATGATCTTTTGTTAGATTTGTCCAAGTATTTTTTTTAGATTGTATTTTCCAAAACATACAGTGATCTCAATATGTAGGATTGGGGCATTGACCTTGAGTCCATCAAATGGTATTCATTGTAATTGGCATTACACATGTCCACGCAGAAGGAGAGGAAATATATTAGCCATTGTTGAGTGGAATATGGATGGAGACAGAGCCTGGCTTGCAGGCAGGAAAATACATAAAAGTTCAGTAACCATGCTTAGTCATTTGATATCACCTCACAGGTAGGATACTGTGAATAAGTTTAACAGCAGTAAAAACAACTGGTCAAGTCATCAGCTATAGGGGCAGAAGGAAAAGCAGAGCAGCTGTGGATTATTCACCCTATAGGAATTGCCAGCAAAAGGTTCCCATGCCTGAGTGCTACAGTCGTCTTCAGCAGTTTGATAAAGACAAATGTGCCTATTCCAAGAATAATTATTAATATATAAACAAAATCTACAGAATTCAGACTTCATTTCTGGGTAGATGGAATAAGTGGGCTTGTCTTTCCTGTCACTACATTTAAATAAAACTCCAGGAAATTATATATAAAACTATGAGGATATCCTAAAAGTATAGAAGAGGGAAGTGTAAACTAAAAAACTGATATGGGGGTGAGTACCTGGGTTTTCATTTTGTCTTATAGTTCCCATGCTTGTGGATGAAGAAGCCAGCACACTGTGCCAACAGAAATAAACAACAAAACCAGATATCTAAAAATGTCTGCTCTCTGTAGCCAAAGGATAAGGAAAGGAACAGACTATTAGCAAACTTTTTGACAATAACTGCTCTGATCCAGCCAAATACAACAAGAAAACTACAGCTCAGCCCACACCATGGCCAGCAAAGGCTGAGAGGCGTAAAAGAAAGCCTGAACTTCCACTTGCATCAGGCTGTAAAGAGCCTAACCTGATGTTGTGGTGTCAGAGAAGGCTGAATAAGGAGATTTGAGTGCTACCTGCACCTTGCAGTAGGTTGTGTTATGAGATGCTAGTGGAGAGCCAAGATTTTGACCACCACCCAGCAGTGACAAAGCCAATTCACTGTGATGACACTGGAAGCAATAGCAGAACTAATAAAGAGGTACTTTTAGCCCACCCACAGAGAGTGTTATCAATTAAAATGCCCAAACCTGCCCTGAGGTAACATGGAGCCTATTCTCGTTATCAGCGGAGGCCCAATAAGAAGCCTGGGTTTTACTCCACCTGGAAGTAACAAGTGCCCTTCCTCCCCAATGTGCTGGAGCAATTTCAGAAGAAGCTACTAAAGAAGGTGTACATAAGATGCAGAGTTTCCAAGATAATACCCCAAATATATATGTTCTAGCCACTCTTCATATCAAGAACCAGGAAAATCTCAACCAGAATAAAAACAATAGATACTGACACTGAGATGACAGAGTAATTTATATAAAGCCTTGAGCAGCTAATAAAGTTACATACAAAAAATAGAAATTTAAAATCCTTTAGACTAAATGAATTTCTTAAAAAAATTCAAATAACACATAGAGAAACCATAGAAACAATAAAAAAAGACCTAAAAGGAAAATTATATACTTAATCTGTACCATATCAACTAAATTAAATGTAGGTAGAATGACAAATATAGCCACTAAAAATAAAATTGGTAGAGTAATTCTTAAAACATCAAGTATCTTTATTCTGTCTAAATGAAATTTACTTTTAAAAAATTATTTAAGGTACACAGACTTCGTGCAATTCATATATATATATATTCATATATACAAATTTAGGAACATGGAGAATCTTCCCATCCTATTGTCCCTCCAAACCTTTTCCTCATCTCTCTTCTATTCCCACTCTTAATTTTTATGAAGATCTATTTTCATTTTGCTTTCTACTCATAAGATAAATCTTACAGTGAGTAAAGGGTTCAACAAATACTATGAGGGGGAAAAACACTGTTCCTGAACAGTAGAGACAAAGGCTGTAAACAGTCATTAGATCTCAAAATGGCAATTTCACTCCTATACATTATATTTCAGATACTTTATTATTTACTCCAGAACAGGGAAAACATGATATTTGTCTTGTTGCAACTGGCTAATTTCAATAAGTATAATGGTTTCCATTGCATCCATTTTGTTGCAAAAGACAGGATTTCATTTGTTTATACTGCTGAGTAGTATCCCATAGTGTGTATATGCCACAATTTCTTTATCCGATAATCAATTGATGGACATCTGAATTGATTCTGTATCTTAGCTATTGTGAATTGAACTGCAGTGACCATGGGGGGACAGATAACTCTTTCATCTGCTGATTTCATTTCCCTTGGGTAAATTCCCAGTAGTGGGATGGCTGGATCATACAGTAGATGCATTTGCAGCTTTTTGAGGTGTCTCTATAATGTCTTTCACAATGGCTGCACCACTTTACATTCCCACGAACAGTGGATTAGGGTACCTTTGTCCCCACATCCTTACCAGCATTTATAATTTGTTGGTTTCTGCGTGAGAGCCATTCTAACTGGGGTGAGGTGAAACCTCATTGTGGTTTTGATTTGCATTTCCCTGGTGGCTAGTAATCCTGAGCATTTTTTCATGTGTCTGTTGGCTAATTGAATTTCCTCCTTTGAAAAATGCCTGTTGAAGTTCATTGCCCATTTCTTAACTGAGTTGTTTATTTTGTTGTTGAGTTCCTTGAGCCCCGTATACATTCTGGATATTAATCCTTTACCAGTTGCATACTTTGCAAATATTTTCTTCCATTCTGTTGGTTGCCTCTTCCCTTTACTGAGTGTTTCTTTGGCAGCGCAGAAGCTTCTCAGGTTGTTGTAATCCCATTTGTCCATTTTGGCTTTGATTGCCTGTGCTTCTGGGGTCTTTTCCAAGAACTGTTTGCCTTTGCCAATGTCTTGCTTCTCCAATGTCCTTTAGTAAGTTGATGGTATCCGGTCATAGATTTAGGTCTTTGATCCATTTTGAATGGACTGTTGTGTAAGGTTTAAGGTAGGGGTCTTGTTTCATACTTATGAAGGCAGAGATCCAGTTTTCCCAGCAACATTTGTTGAAGAGACTTTCCTTGTGCTAGGGATTGATTTTAGCTCCTGTGTTAAAGATAAGTTAGTTGTAGATGCATAGGTTGATTTCAGGAGTTCCTTTTCTTGTCCTTTTATTCTTGTCAGTGTCAGGCTGTTTTGATTATAACTGCTTTGTAGTATGTCTTGAAATCTGGTATTGTGATGCATCTGGTATTGTTTTTATTGTATATTGCCTTAACTGTTTGGAGTCTCTTGTGTTTCCACATGGTTTTAGCATTTTTTTTAGATCTGAGAAGAATGTCATTGGTATTTTGATTGGGATTGCAAGGAATGTGTAAGTCGTTTTAGTAGTGTAGACATTTTGAGAATATTAATTTTCCAATCCATAAAAATGCAAGATTATTGTGTTTTTTATGTCTTGTCCTGTTTCTTTCTTTAATGTTTCATTATAGGGATCTATAATGTTCATCATAGGGATCTTTGACATTCTTAGTTAAATTTATTCCAAGGTATTTAAATTTGTTGTAGCTATTGTTAATGGGATTGATCTTAGAAGTTCATTCTCGCCGGCGCCGCGGCTCACTAGGCTCCGCCTAGCGGCGCCGGCACACCGGGTTCTAGTCCCAGTTGGGGCGCCGGATTCTGTCCCGGTTGCCCCTCTTCCAGGCCAGCTCTCTGCTGTGGCCAGGGAGTTCAGTGGAGGATGGCCCAGGTGCTTGGGCCCTGCACCCCATGGGAGACCAGGAGAAGCACCTGGCTCCTGGCTTTGGATCAGCGCAGTGCGCCGGCTGCAGCGTGCCTGCTGTGGCGGCCATTGGAGGGTGAACCAATGGGAAAAGGAAGACCTTTCTCTCTCTCTCTCTCTCTCTCTCTCTCACTCACTGTCCACTCTGCCTGTCAAAAAAATAAAAAATAAAAAATAAAATAAAAAAAAGAAGTTCATTCTCAGCCATAGCATTATCTGTGTATACAAAGCCTATTGATTTTTGTTTGTTAATTTTATATCCTGGTACTTTCATCACAGACTTTTATGAGTTCCAATAGTCACTTAGTGGAGTCTTTTGGTTCCTTTATATATATATATAGAATCATGTCATCTGCAAATAGGGATAGTTTGACTTCCTCTTTTCCAGTTTGCATTCTTTGATTTCTTTTTGTCGCCTAATAGCTCTGGCTAAAACTTCCAGGACTGTAGGCTGGCGGTGCAGATCACTAGGCTAATCCTCTGCCTGTGGTGCCAGCACTCCGGGTTCTAGTCCCAGTTGAGGTGCCAGATTCTGTCCCGGTTGCTCCTCTTTCAGTCCAGCTCTCTGCTGTGGCCTGGGAAGGCAGTGGAACATGGCCCAAGTGCTTAGGCCCTGCACCCGCATGGGAGACCAGGAGGAAGCACCTGGCTCCAGGCTTTGCATCGGTGCAGCACGCTGGCCGTAGTGGCCATTTGGGAGGTGGACAAATGGAAGGAAGACCTTTCTCTCTGTCTCTCACTGTCTAACTCTGCCTGTCAAAAAAAGAAACAACTTCCAGGACTGTATTGAATAGTAATGGTGAGAGCAGGCATCCATATCTGGTTCTAGATCTTAGTGGGAAAGTTTCCAACTTTTTCCCATTCAATAAGAGGCTAGCTATAGATTTTTCATAGATTTTGGCTTGATTGTATTGAGGAATGTTTCTTCTATATCCAATTTTCTTAAGGTTTTCAACATGAAAGGATGTTGTATTTTTTCAAATACTTTCTCTACATCTGTTGAGATAATCATGGATTTTTTCTTCAGTTTGTTAGTGTGATAGATCACATTTATTGATTTGCAAATGTTGAACCATCCCTGCATACCAGAGATCAATCACGCTTGGTCCAGGTCAGTGATCTTTCTGATGTGTTGTTAGATTCGATTAGTTAATACTTTGTTGAGGATTTTTGCATCTGTGTTCATCAAAGATATTGGTGTATAGTTCTCTTACTCTGTTGTATGCTGCCTTCATAGAAGGAGTTTCGGAGGATTCCCTCCTTTTCAATTGTTTTGAAAGCTTGAGAAGAATTGGAGTTAGTTCTTCTTTAAAGATCTGGTAGAATTCAGCTGTGAAGCTTTCTAGTCCTGGGTTTTTCTTTGTTGGGAGGGTCTTTGTTACTTATTGAATCTACATTTTGGCTATAGGTCTATTTAGGTTTTAAATGTCTTCATGACTCAATTTAGGAAGGTTGTATGTGTCTAGGAATCTGTCCATTTCTTCTAGGTTTCTCATACATACATACTAAGGTTTCACATACATACTGCTAAGAGCATACAGCTCTTAGTAGTAATTTCTGATGATTGATTTTATTTCTGTGGTATCTGTTGTTAAATTTCCTTTTTCTTCTCTGATTCTATTGATTTGGGTCTTCTCCCTCTTTTTTGGTTAGTGGGCCAGTGGTTTATCAGTTTTGTTTATTTTTTCAAAACACCCAGATCTTTATTTCACTAATCTTTTGTAATTTTTTGTTTTAACTTTATTTCTTAAAAAGAAATATACTTTATCCAAGCAAGTTCCAAGTAAAAGTATAGAAAAAGATGCAAGATGTCAACATTAATTAAGATAAATCAGATATGTCTGTACTAAAATTACATAAATTAGATTTCAGAGCAAAGAAAATTTCCAGAAACAGAGAGGAACATTATATAAAGATAAAAAGGTTACACCACCAAGATGACACAGCAGTTCTGTGTGTGTACATCAAACAGCAAAGGTAAACTACACATGAAATAAAAACTTACAGAAGTGAAAGGAGATGTCTATCTCACTCCAATACATTGCATTTCAGGTATTCTATTAGTTACATCAGATCAGGGAAAACATGATATCTGTCTTTTGGGACTGGCTTATTTCACTTGAGAATAAGGTGATCATTTATAGCCTTAGTCTGTACCATTGAGGAACAAGGTTCTGTTTTGTTTTGCTCTTTTCTTCATACTATTTGTACTTTACTTAGAGTAGGGTTAACTATATGATCATTAAATATACTGAAAATAAATCATTGTAAAAATCAAGAATGGGAATCCAAGAAGGAGGAGGAAGAGTAAAAATGTGGGGGTGGGGGGTGTCTCACTAGGTTCCTAAATCTATATATATGAAATACATGAAACTTGAATGACTTAAATGTAAGTTTTTAAAAAGAACACTTCATATGGAATTAAAAGTGAAAGGAAAAACGGACAGATCCACAATTAGAGAGACTCAAATATCCCTCTCAACAGTTGATATAACATGTGCAGAGAACCAAGCAATATATTTGAAGAACTCAAAATGCCACTAACCAGCAGAATCTAAACGACATTTGTAGAATTTTTCACCTAGTAACACCAAAATACATGCTTTTCTCAAGTGTTCAATAAAACAGAAAGGAGAATCCAGTGTTATATGAATATAACTATGCTCAGCTGATTTTTTACAGAGGTGCAAAAGCAATTGAAGGATAAACTTTTCAACAAATATTACATGGAGAAATTGGACAATCAGAACAAAGTGTGTGGGGGGTTGAGCTCTAACTTAACTTGATACTTATACAAAAATTAACCCAAAATTGATAATAAACACTTTTGTAAAGGACAAAGCTATAAAACTTTAATAAAATATAAAACATCTTCGGAATCTATGACTAGGCAAATAATGTTTACTGTTGACACCAAAAGCACATCCATGAAAGGACAACCTGATAAATTTGGCATCATTGAAATTAAGATTATTGTCTCTGCAAATAACCCTAACAAGAAGGTAAGTAGAAATTCCAATGATATGAGCCAGTATTTCACTGAAAAAGAATATACAGATATACAATAGCACATTAGATATTGTTCAATCTCATTATCCATTGGGAAATACAAATTAAAACCATACTTCAGTATCATTACAGACCTATGAGAATGGCTACATTTTTTTAATTTTAAGAAATGTGATAATACCAAATAATGAAAATCCACACATTATTGGTAGGAAGGCAAAAGTCCTTAAAGTGTGGCAAACAGTTTGATAAAAATTAAAAAAAAAAAACATAAAACTACTGTATCACCCTGTAATAATTATACATAGTCACTTATCCCACAGAAATAAAACTTATGTTCACACAAAATCTTGGACACAGTTATTCATAGTAGCAACTTTAGTAGTAATAGGTAAAAGAAAAAAATAGCTAAATGCTGGCAGATTTCCTTGAATTGATGAATGAGTGATTTTATTGACTAAGGTACATCCACCATGGAATACTGCTCAGCATGCAACAACGTGGACAAATCTGCAGACTTGGATAAATCTCGCTGAATGAAAAGAGAAATCCTAAAAGATTACATACTATATTATACCAATTTTATTACATTCTTGAAGTGAAAATTTTGGTAATGAGGAATAAAGTATCAGATTTTTGGTTGCCAGAGGATGATGATGGTGTGTGGTCCACGGGAGAGAAATGAATGCAATTATAAAGGGAAGCACAACAGGACTGAACCTCCTATTGATGTAACTGTTCTGTTCATGACCGTGTCAATGCCAGGCTCCTTGTTAGATTGTACTATAGTCTAGAATGATCTTGGTAATGGGGTGAAAAGGAGTGAAGAATACATGGTCTATTTATTCTTACAAGTATTTATCAACGGTATGTCAAAGTATTTTACACTTTGTGTTTCTGTGTGGGTGAGAACTATTGAGATCTTGACTTAATATATACTAAATTGATCTGTATATAAAGATAATTGAAAATGAAACTTGATGTGTATGGAATGGGAGAAGGAGCGGGAGATGGGAGGGTTGTGGATGGGAGGGAAGTTATGGGGGGGAAAAGCCATTGTAATCCATAAGCTGTACTTTGGAAATCTATATTTATTAAATAAAAGTTAAAAAAAAGAATCAAGGAGGGAAAAAAAAAGTTAAATACACATAATAAAGTAAACCAATTTTTTCAAAGTATACTTATCAAAATATATAGATTTTTTCCTTTATTCAAAATATATTGATTTTTTTCTTTATTAATACACTAAGTAACATGATGTAGAACTGGCCTAATTTATACTGTAAGTTCAAAAGATGGAAGAGTATCAGTTACATTTTGAAAAACCTGTCTAAAGTAATGTGAAATGAAAATATTTGTGGTTTTGAAAACAATGACAACATCACAGGTAATTTTGGTATTACCATAGTTTGTTGGCTCTTTTCCTAATTGCAGTAAATGCGAAATGCAGTTTGAGCTTACTGAAAACGCTGATGTAGTTTTTTCCCTTTGAGGTTCACAGATCTCCTGTTAAAAACTCCATATGCAAAATGAGTATTCAGTAAGTTGTGAAATTCTCTGAAGAGCTGTTGCTCCAAGTGTCATCTTGAGAGATCTAATTTGGTTGTTCTTGTAGCTCAAAACTTTGCGTTGATGTGGAATGCACTTCGTTTTTGTGGTGTTTGTTTCAGTAATTGCCGTAGCCTTAGTGATCCTTGCTCTGCAGAAGGCCACTCCTTCAGTCTCTGCAATTACACTGCAAGTGATGCACGTTTCCTGGAGGATGGTGGGTGCCGCACTGTGATAGTACCATTTCCGCCAACAACAGAGGCCTCTCTTAGATGTGCTTTCACTGATTAGTTAATAGTATTAATATATATATATTTTTTTGACAGGCAGAGTGGACAGTGAGAGAGAGAGACAGAGAGAAAGGTCTTCCTTTGCCGTTGGTTCACCCTCCAATGACCGCCGCGGCCCGCGCGCTGCAGCCGGCGCACCGCGCTGATCTGATGGCAGGAGCCAGGTGCTTCTCCTGGTCTCCCATGCGGGTGCAGGGCCCAAGCACTTGGGCCATCCTCCACTGCACTCCCGGCCACAGCAGAGAGCTGGCCTGGAAGAGGGGCAACGGGGACAGAATCTGGCACCCCAACCGGGACTAGAACCCGGTGTGCTGGCGCCAAAAGGCAGAGGATTAGCCTAGTGAGCCGCGGCGCTGGCCAGTTATTAGTATTAATATATTTTTAAAGTAAAAGAAGAAAATATACTATGGCCAAGGAGAGTATTGTTATTTATTAGTATTTGCTGTAGCTATTGCTGCTGTTATTATTAATGGGGGAAATTTAAGCACATTTAAAAGGTGCCTGGAATATTCAGGTAAATTAAGGAAGTTGAATATTTAATCATAATATATGGGAAAGACCTCTGGACTCAGGAGACTGCCTTCAAATCCCACCTCATATTCCATAATGTATGGTGAGATTCCTTGGGCCTCAGTTTTCTTGTGGATAAAATAGAGATTGAGAATTCTCTGGGTTCACTGCTTCTAACTTTCTCAAATTTTGCAGTTTAAATTTTAGTGCTAGAAACACTGCAGTAACATTGTTACTGCTCCACATCTCTGGCTACCCTTTTCCTCCTTTTGAACACATCAATATCATGTCAAAGCTTCCCGTTTCCCTTCAGTATTTGGAGCTGGCCATCTTCCCTTTTAAAATGTTAAGGCTGTGGAGGGTATCCTTTCAAAAGGATGTAACTCTGCCTGTCACAGATTACACTGGTCTGAAAAATGGTAGTGTTCAGATTTCTTTCCAACACCATTGCCATTGTAGCTGACTTTTCCCTCCTACTTATTTTGTCTATAGTCCCTGGCATCATAACTGCATTACCCGGTGATCAGCAGGTGTTTGCTCTTTGGTTATGATACCCATCACTTCTGAGAGTGTGCATGTGTGTATGTGGTCCTTGTAAGTTTTATTGGTCCCTGTGGTTGGATGCGGCAATGTTTGTGTGTAGAGATTCTTTAGCAAGGTTTAAAAACAGTGTTGTTTATATATATATATATATATATATATATATATATATATATAGTGCCAGGTGTATCTCTTTAAAAAACTATTTCAAAAGCATTTTCTAATTACGTAAGTATTTGAACAGAAATTGTCAAATTCTAAAAGCAGTAACAGATGGAAAAAAAAAATCAAAGAACTTCAGAACCCAGAGGCGTCAGTACTGCCACACACATTTGCAGCTGGATTAGCTATTTGGTTTCGTTTTCCAGCCTGTGTTTTTCACACCATTGGAGAGACTTTTGGTTTTGAGCAGTGGGAGACCCTCTCTCAGTCACAGCCTCGCCTGACCCGCGCTTCCTTGTTTGTTCTCCTCCTATCTTATTAATGCAGCTGTGAGTACATTTCCAGAACTCTTCACCTGCCACAGTGATGAGGGATCAGGTGCCAGGTAGGGTAATCAATCTGGAGGGCTTTTAGCAGAGCATCCTGCCACTGTTTGACAGCATGTCTCCGTCAAGGAGACTGTCTTCCTTAGATCGATAAATCAATCAGTTCTTTTTACATCTTATGAAGCACTCCTCACGCCCCATGTCACTCATGCTGCACCACAGACAAACGGAGAATCAGAGCTGAGGTCGGTCCAAACCATCCCCATTCACATTCTATCCCATAATCGCATATCCTTCCCCAAAATCAATTCTCGCCACAGTGGTAATGGATCAAAGTCCAGTTCTTCATTCCTCTGAACTGAAGAGTAAATCTGTCTAAAGTGCTGGATGTTTCAATATGTTTAAATAAATCACCTCTGTAATTCAAAGAAGACTAATTGCGAGGTTTATGATTAGAACTGCTCACGGGAGATAGTAAAGGTTTTATTAAAAAATAGTAGATTAACCCATATTACTCAAGGGAATCCTAGAGCTGTCATAGGCTAGCAAGCTTGTGAAGGGGCTCAGAGGCCACCTAATAGATTACAGCAGGTGCTCGCTCCTGCACAGGGAGATGTCTCCGGCTGTCTTTTTGGCAGGGGTGACTGAGATATGGCAGTCACCCAGAGAAAACCACTGCATGTATTTCCTCATGTTCCTTTTGGGCCGAGGATATCATTTATTCAGTGGATTCTACTGCATAGAGGGGAAAGTGTCTTCGAGCAAGTGGAAAACAATCATTTAATCGTCTTCACGGTATTCTTGTTACAACTGTGGAATCTGAAATCCATCTATGTTGTGCGGTGTGACTTAGGCAAGGTCACACAGCTGGTGAATAGTAGAGCTGAGAAAGACCCCTTCCCGCAAATGTCTACTTCTGCCAAGTTCTCTTGGGGAGTGATGTGAGCTGTCCTCTTGGGCAGATATGTTTTCCTTTCCAGAGCAGGGATGTTTTCCCTTCCAGGATCACCAAAGGCCATGTTGCTTGCCTCTTCCTGGTGGAGGGTAGGACCTGTGGGGAACAAGGATTTGGATGACTTTTTTTTTTTTTTTTTTTTTTGATCATTCGCTTTCAGTTTCTTCCATGTCTTCATTATTGGAAGAAAACTTGACTTTGCGGGTAAACACATTTTTTTTTTACTTTTTTTATTTTATTTATTTATTTTTTTGACAGAGTGGATAGTGAGAGAGAGAGACAGAGAGAAAGGTCTTCCTTTTTGCCGTTGGTTCGCCCTCCAATGGCCGCCGCGGCCAGCGCACCGGCACCGCGCTGATCCGATGGCAGGAGCCAGGTACCTGGTCTCCCATGGGGTGCAGGGCCCAAGTACTTGGGCCATCCTCCACTGCACTTCCCTGGCCACAGCAGAGAGCTGGCCTGGAAGAGGGGCAACCGGGACAGAATCTGGCACTCTGACCGGGACTAGAACCTGGTGTGCAGGCACCACAAGGCAGAGGATTAGCCTTGTGAGCCGCGGCGCTGGCTGGTAAACACATGTTTAAATGTCAGGCTCATAGAGAAGTGAAGCCTGATCCTCCCCGCCCCCACTTCCAGATTTATGAGCCAGAGGAGCCTAGTCGTTCAAAGAATCATGAGTTAATAGAACCAGCTTCAGAGTGGGGAGACTCAAGTACAAATCTGGCCCCAGCCTTCCTGTGGAACTCTGCACAACTGACTTAAACTTATGGGTGTCAGTTTCCTTATGTGCCAGACGGTGAGCCCTGGAAAAGCTATGCTCATCCAGCTAGCACATGGCCACCCCACAGCAGGCACTGAGTATGTAGTGGTCCCCATCCTCTCACCCCTTTTACCCACCTGTGAGAACTGTTGTTTGCTCAGTAACTCGAGCTGGATGGCACGAAGCCAGTGCTGAGCTAAAGTTTTGCATCAGTAGGCCGGTGCCACGGCTCACTAGGTTAATCCTCCACCTGCGGCACCGGCACACCGGGTTCTAGTCCCGGTCGGGGCACCGGATTCTGTCCCAGTTGCTCCTCTTCCAGTCCAGCTCTCTGCTGTGGCCCGGGAGTGCAGTGGAGGATGGGCCAGATCCTTGGGCCCTGCACCCGCATGGGAGACCAGGAGGAAGCACCTGGCTCCTGGCTTCAGAAGGCGCGGTCCATTTTCTTTGGGCAATTTCTTGACATGCTTTGTAATAATTGGTGATAGATGATAAAGATAAAAAGAAACAGCTGGGAGAGAAAAGCAGGCTGTGCAACTGGATTTCAGAATCTGTCCTAGAGAGAGAGATAACTTAGGGATTGCACATTTGAAGAAGAAGGGAGATGACAGTCTATCCTTTCTAACAGAGTGAGGATGTAAATCCAGACCAAAATCCAAAACTAGGACCAGAGATTATTTAGGCAATCAGTTGGGAGAAGATCAGGATAGATTTTCTATTGGGAAGGGATGAAGGAAGCTCTGTTCATAGGGTGCTATCCAAGTGTAGGACTAGACAGGTTTTGGAGGTCATCTGATGTCATCCTTCTCTCTTTCCCTGTACCTTCCACCCACAGAGGAGTAAACGTGCCATTTATTAGTAGAAGCAAAATTGGAACCAGACTCCAGTTTCCCTAGTTTTCAGACAATGGCTCTTTTCAGTGTATTATATTATCTCTCGAAGCAGACGTCTGTCCACACAGCCATCAGGGTTATCCAAACCCGCGTTGTGGTGACAGCCTGCTGAAATGAGCATCTAAACTGATAATGATAGTTCATTTCATATGGGCCATAAAATAGCAATAACTGTCTTTAGCTTCTTGGTTGAAACCAGACTCATAATCTCAAGATAAATAGCACTGCATGTTTTTTCCAATCTCCTGAGCAAACCAGTCATCTCTGTTCGTCCATTTAAAATAGCATATGCTTAATTTTCAGGCTAATGAAATGATTTCAAGGAGATATACATATGATATATTTAGTTGATTCTTATTAAGTGGCTCCTTACAGTCTTGATGTTGTTACATAGCTGCCTGCTTATGTTTCAATTTCCTGATTGTTCATCCTCTCTGAATTACACATGGTTAACATACTCCTATAAGGTTCCATTGTACTCCCCCTTGCTGGTCACAACTGCCAAACATTATTTTACTGGCTGTCCACTTTTTAAATAAGTAAATGATATGTATGATTTATGTACCCAGGTCCTCTGTAGTTACAAGCAGGAACACAACAGCAAATACTCAGAATGCTTAGACAAAATATTAAATCTAAAATGCATAGCATAGAACAGTTTTTCTCTAATATTAAATGCACGCTAAATCTGTTTAGTTATAATTTCTTCAGTCTTTTAAGTGTGAATATTTAGCCTCTTCTCTCTCTAGATCATTTTTTTATTGGTTTGTATTTTTTCTATCCTAATACAAGGTCCTGAAAGGTAACAGTGACCTCAAAATTCTGTTTCTTACAATAATATCCCTCTTTACAATAGCAATGGTAGCCTTTTCTATACAATAGATAATATGTTTTGGTTGGTAGTAATGCATCTAACGAAATTTTCTTATGTGTTATCAGAGTAACTTGTGCCTCATTAAAAATATTTACTACAACCAGATCTTATTTTGTATTGTTTTTATTAAAAACCAGTACATGAAGAGCATCAGTGAATTTTGGAAGCCAGTCCATATGCAGTACTTAAGGCTAGTAGAGCTCCTGGAGTATAAAACTCTGAGTTATGTAAGCCATGCATATGTTCAAGGAAGAATTTTAAAACGTGGTACCTGGGATGGGCACTATGGTATAGTGGGTTCAGCTGCCCCTGAGGGGTGTCCACATCCCACATCAGAATGCCTGGTATGAGTCTAAGCTACTCTTTGTAGATCTAGCTTCCTACTCATGCATATATGCAATTAGACAGTAGATGGTAATTCCACTACTTGGGTTCCTACTACCCAAGAGGAAGACTTGGATAGTCCAATCCTAAGCTAATGTGGGCATTTGGGGAGTGAACTACAGTTGGAAGATCTGTATCTCTGTTCATCTCTCTGTCTCTTTAACAATAAACAAATATCTACATAAATGAAAACTTTAAAATAAATGATTCCTGACATCAAATAACTTGTAATTAAATAAGACAAATGCAATAAAAATTAAATTAATATATTGCAAGATGTACTACATATAAAAGCCTAAATGTGCATTACAGATAAATCCTGTTGAAGAACATTCAGAGAATTTAATGTGGGAATGGAAAAATTGAACAGGGGCCTTGAAATACGAGGTGTTGGATGAGTGGGGATCATGTAGAGGAGTAAATTGAATTGTGGTTCTCAGTGTTCACTGCCTTCACTGGAAGAGGAGTGCATTTCACAGGCCTGTTGGTGTGAGGTTGTGCCATGGGTTTTGCTCTGGCCAATTAAGTTAGATGTGTATCATTTCCGGGATGAAAACTTAAGGATCAGCATATGCTTTGTTAGGACCTCTTTTCCTTCTGCCATACAACTGGCAGTGTTCCAGATAAAGCCTACTCTGTGGAATAGAACTGTAGTCGACACATAATAGATTTGTAGCAAGAGAAAAAATAAGCCTTTGTTATTGTGAGGCATTGAGATTTGGGGTCATTTGTTACTGCAGTATAACCTACTTTATCTTGACTGAAACAGGTAGAAGCAGTTGTTTCCAGCTGGAGAAAAAAGAGTATTAAGCAGTTATAATATTATTTGTATGGAGTGAGGAAGCCAATCTAATTTTAGGAAGAATTTTTATTTTAAAATAATGGTAAGTTGGGCCCAGCATTGTGGCACAATGGGTTACGCCTCTTCAAGTGATATACACATCCCATGCCAGAGTATCATTTTGAATCCCAGTTGCTCTGCTTCTGACCAAACTCTTGATAATATGTCTTGGCGTCAGCAGGTAATGGCTCACATGCTTAATCACCTGCCACCCAGGTGGGAGATCTGGATTGAGTTTCTGGCTCCTGGCTTTGACTCGGCCCAAACTTGGATGTTGCAGACATTTAGGGAATAAAACATAAGAAAGAAATCTTTATCTCATTCTCTGTTATTCTTTCAAGTGGATGAAAATAAACTAAAAACATAATGATAGTAAAATTTAATAAGGTGGGGCTAGTAATATATGAATGTTGGTCTTGAGACTAGTTTACTAGGCCTGTGAACTTCAGTACTGTATATTGTTTTCTTTAATTTCCTTTCCATAGAATATGCTAACTATTCACTAATATATGGTTGAATTTATAGACTGAATTCAGTTGACATATTGAACTGTGTAGTGAATTTTCATTCTAAAAGGACCATGAAAAAAAGACAAAATTGTGACCTAAGGAGAAGGGTTGTAACAATTTATAGAATGAAAATCGTAGGTTACAAATAGTAGGGTTAGATAAAGAATATGAAAAAATTTCCATTTGGAGGACAGTTTTTAAGTATCATTTATGATACTTGAGCATTGTGAAATTTCTGCTGGCAATAAAAAATGCTTCTATATTTGCTTAGTGATGTGTTATGTAATTTCTAGGAGGGGAGCAATCACAAATGCAGGTATGCTGCCTACCACCAAGACTTCTGTCTGTTACAGAATTTTAAGAATTATCAAGGGTATTAGAAGATAATCCAGATCAAAATATGACATCCACTTGAATGAAGTTGGCCATCTGGCCAATCTGTCAGTCTTCAGTGCCAAGGCAATTGGCTCTGAGCATCATCCTACGCCTTGTGGTTGACGGTCACCTTTGGTAGTTACAAGCATGTGGGATCCCTGACTGCTCTTCTCTCCTCTAGCTGTTTGAGCTCATTAGTGTTTTTAAGTTATAGGTGCAAAAATGTTGAATATTTGCATAACCCTAGTTAGATTTCTCTTCAATCCAGCATGCAGTTTAATAAATTCTGAATCTCTAGTCTGGCCTGCATAAGTTTGGAGAATATGCACATAAAATTTACTTTTTGTATAGCAACATTAATGTTAAAAATCAGAGAGAGATTCTCTGTCTCTCTCTCACTGTCCACTCTGCCTGTCAAAAAAAAAAAAAATCAGAGAGAAACAGACGCAGAAAAAGAGATACTCGTCTCTTTTCATTTGTTCACTTGTTCACTTGTTTCACTTCGTTCACTTGTCCAAATGCCTGCAATAGCCAGGGCAGGGCCAGGCTGAATCCAGGAGCTAAAATATTACTCTACATCTCCCAGATATATGACAGGGTCCCTAACTACTTAAAACATCCCAGGCCACCTCCTAGGTTGTGCATCAACAGGAAGCTGCTTTCAGAAGCCAAGCTGGAACTTGACGCTAGCCGCTCCAAAATGGAATGAGGGCGCTTTAACTGCTGCACCAAGTGCTCACCCTGAAACATGTTTATTAAAAAGATATTTGATCAAGAAACTCATGTTACATTTAATTCAGCATCTACTTCATCTCCAACTGTGTCATACTGACCATGTCAAAAATAAATTAATTCAGAATTCATTCCAGTAGGCAACAGCTAAGATACACTGAACTCTATAAAGAGCAAGAAGAAATGTCACTCCAAGCTCAGACACTACTTGTTGACATGTCACTAATATCAAGTAGTTGAATAGTTTCTATGCAGTTGTGGCCACTTGCTATTTCTGCTATTGATTCCTTCCTCGTATTAGTTTTCTTGTGAGAACAAGTGGAAAACAAATACACTGAGTTCCTTCGAGAAGGATACTCTTTTATTAATATTACATGTTCTACAGGTTTAGGTCTCTGTGCCTACATACTGGTGTGGGATGGGAATAGGGAATAGTACACACCGTACAAACTGGCCTGAAGCACCAAAAGAGACATAGAAGCATTTGCTTTGAGTCTGCACCTGCAGCATCTGCAGGATGACTCTTGAGTGTCCTAGTAAAAAGGTCACGTGCCTGCGAATGGAAACCCTGAGGCTGATTGGCTGGAATGTCGGATGAGATGCAGAAATCTTGGCTTGGAGTTCTCCCTTTAGACTTGAGATATTGTGTCAGTGTGTGCTCGCTCAGATTTCTGGCAGCCTGCCATTTAATAGCAGCAATTTAGGTTTCTTTGCTTTTCTTTTGGCTGACCCATTCAGAGAATGAAATGGGTACTCAGTGATATCCAGGGAAATGCATCTGGGCCTTCAAACATCTCTCCAAAGCCTGGGGCTTGTGCAGGGCTGTGAGCGAGGACACCCCTCACCCCTCCTCAACCCTGTTCTATTCTTTTCCTGTCAGTGCCCCAGCAAGTTCAGCCTTCGGGCCACACTGAAAGAGTGAGACTGTCAATATATTTCAGATTGGTCCATCCCGGACCTGGTGTTTGACCTGTGTTCTGTAGTCACTTGTTGACCTTTATGTAAGTACAGTGTCATGTAGTATACTGTACAAAAGGAAAACAACAGTGTTCTCTGGAATCCTTTAGACTTCGAATCAGATGACTCTTATTCAAGTTAGAGCTTTACCATTTAATAGCAACATGATTTGGGTTAAGTTGGCTGCTTTAGATCACTTTCTTGGAAATTTTTACTTCAAACACATAAATAAAGTATTATTGTAAAAGCTATTAGCATGCTTTAGAAGTTGTATATGATTACAGTTGGTAGGAGTGTATGAGTATAGTTTGTAAGTGTAGAACTCTGTGTATGTATTAGATGGTGAGACATAGCTTACAACCTTTTACACTAAAAGAAAATTACAAGCTGCTCCATCAGGATCATTCTAGATTAATTACATAATCATGTGACACTATTTGAATATACCCCTCTGGTTCATACAAATAGTAGGGACTCTTAAATCCTAATATGTTTTCCTTTTTTTTCTTAACCTCCCATCATAACCTCTTCATTTCCCCTAAAACCACTTTGTTTCATCAACATTTTCCTTCGATTCACACAAAGAAAAATATACGAAAGTTCACAGTATGATATTTTCCAGAAAATTACATTGCTTTTTTATATCAAAAAGCTTCTTCCTTTATAGAGAGCAATGATGACTTTTAGTTTAATTTCATATATCACCAAGCAGATTCCTGGGAACCCAAAATGGAGTTAAAAGCATGCTGGTAAGTATGTAAAAGACAGGATTTTATTGAGATCATGACAAGTGAGTGGGCTGGGAAGAGGGGAGATGATGATAAAACTTCAGAGATAATTTAGTTTTTTTAAAAAAATTGTTTCCTCTAAGAAACAAACTCTGGTACATAATGTGTTTTTAATCCTGTAGTGAGCATTTCATAATGTTTCTGCATGTCGGAGAGGCAGATGGATGTCACACTGTGGTTTTTAAAGTGTGGTATCCAGGCCAGCAGCTCCAGCATCACCTAGGAACTTGTAATTCCCAGAAACCAACGCTGGCCCCGTAGCATCGGAAATTCAAGTGGTCATGGCCCTTTAATCCACACGTTCACCATTACTCCCCTGTGTCTGGTGCAACCTAAACTGTGAGCATGATTGATATATAGAAATGTAAATGAACCCTGATATAACTGGGTTTCATTGTTTCAGAGATCACCTTCCCAACTGGGAAATGAGCAGTTTGGACTAGACGTTCAAGCTCCTGTCATCTTAGTACTCTGTGATCCTGTGTAGGTTTAGCTGGTAAATATTTCATGGACAGTGACCAGGTTCCTGCAGGATCTAGAATATTATTCTGAATCTGCAGCTCCACTCCTAGAAAATGTCTGGACTTTGAAAACTCATTATAAGGCTCTTTGCCATGGATTAAATCCTGTGTATGCCAGTAAAGTGGATTCAAATCCTTTTAAGCACCTGCCCTCCTACTCACACCAGATGGATGCTAGACAAAACAAGACCAAAAACCAGAAACCAAAACAAAAAAACTAGCTCAAGCACAAATGAATTAGGGAATTCTTTTTTTATTTACAACTGAGAACATATTTGCTTGCTTTTAGTTTCCAGGAGTGCTGGAGTAACAGGATCAGATGGGACTGGATCCACAGGCAGTTCTTCCTCTGAGTCAAAAATCTTTTTTAGTTCCTCCAGGGATGTTCTGTCAGTGACTCCTGAGGAGTTGGTAATAATAGAAAGCTCTAAAATTCCTGGAGCTTAAGGGAAGTTTATAGCTACGACTCAGGCACTTTGGTTCTTGCATTTTCCCCCAATTCCGGAGAAACACTATTTTTGTGGACAATTTGGGTTGACGTTTGGAAGTGAACTTCAACCACAGAATTAGAGAGGAACAAGCACCAAGGGAAGACTGAGGACATCATTCCAAAAACTGGGTGGGTGAGAGTGGGCTGGAGTTCAAAGATGGGGCCCAATTTGGAAGTCAAAAAGAATCAGGTAAAGGTTTGTCAGGTGCTCTAGACTTTCTTGCAGCTGAGTTCTCAGACCAGCACACATCTAGTCATTGAATGTACATTTACGTTTGTAGATTACAAGTGTGCAGCTTAATGGAAACACTGGCCTTTATTCTTGTGTATTTGAAAGGCCTCTACTTAACTGTGGAATTGGTTTGTAAAAATTTGATTTAGTGTGAGGTTGGCATTGTGGCACACCAGATTAAGCCATAGCCTCTGATACTAGCATCCCATATAGATGCCTATTCGAATTCCAGCTGCTCCTCTTCTGATCCAGGTACCTGCTTATGCAATCCAGAAAGCAACAGAAAATGGCCAAAGTGCTTGGGCCCCTGCCTCTCACTTAGGAGAATCAGATATAGTTTGTGGCTCCTGACTTCACCCTGGCCCAGTCTCAAAGCCATTGCTGCCATTTGGAGAGGGAACCATTGTTCAAAGAACTCTATCTCTTCCCCTTCCTTCTCCCCAGCTTTCTATCTCTCTACAACTTTGCCTTTCAAATCTTTAAAAAAATATTTATTTTGGTGTAAAAAATATTTGGTGTAAAAAATATTTATTTGGTGTAAAAATTGATAATATGTATACCATGGATTGGAACTCCCATCAAGTCAGTTATAACAGTGATGATGCAAAGACGTGTGATGATGGTCAAGATGTTAATAGCTGCTCTTTACTGGTCAGGTTTTCATCTGTACCAAATACTTTGGAAGCTACTATGGAGGAAGAAGGTTTGTTTTGGTTCAGAATTTTGGAGAGTCACAGTCGAAGATCAGCGAGCCCCCTGGGTCTCAGGTGTGATGAGGATAGTAGGTAGTGTAATACAGATAGAGGAAGGATCACATGTGAGCTGGGAAGGGTGAAGTGAAGCAGTGTGGCCTGATGGAGGTTTGTACAACCTGCCCTTTGTGGAGAGTCACCTTCTGAGGCCTCAGTCCCAATGACCCCCGGACCTCCTAAACTGTGAAAGTTGATCAAGTCTTCTCCCTCTCCCAGTAGTGCCACTCTGGGCCACAGCTATAACACATGGGAGTTTGAGGGACAGCATCCATTTTCAGGATCCAACTGTATGCCAGAGTTTGTGCCAATAGCTTTATCAGATGGATAATATTTCCTTCAATATTTACACATTAAGAATCCGAGGATCAGAGAGGTGAAGCCGCTTTGCAGTGTCATGCAACACCATTGCCTGCCCAGGAAATGCCATAACCAGATTTCAAACACAAGTGTGGCCCACAGCCTAAGAATTTGTAGCACTAGTGTGCTACCTCACTGGGAAGGAAGAGTACTTCCCCAATTAAATTACAGAGGTTTATATTCATTTCTGTTGTTTTGGTTACAATTGAACATAGAAATAAAAGGATTCATAACAAGCACATGAGTTTCAGCTGAATGGATCAAGCAGAAGTGTAGTAGTGTCATTAAGTAACATTTTTAGGAACTATCTCAATGAAAGAGCTCCTTAATTGAGGCAAATTTAAATCAGCATAGTCATTGTGATACAGTGGTTTGACTATATTAGACTCATATATAATTATTGTTTTTAGGGTCTTTGCTGTCTTCTCCTAAACAGACATTATTCCAGGCATCTGATCTCACCAAAGCTGTTTATAGCCTCTGCAATCCTGGCTTTCCCCCTTGTAATTCATCGTACTCACACAGGGCTAGAATAATCACTTTGAACATACAGTGTAACCTACTCAAGTTTGCAAATGCTGAGCATTTATTCTTCTTGTCTGACTTCCTAGTCTGCATATCTTCAGAGTCGGCATATATTTCCTCTGCTATAAAAAGTAAACTCATCTGTTTGACTACCAAATCTGACCCACTCTTTCCACTGAGTTTGATTTCACACGAATCGCCAGCGTGCGGCTTTTACTCTAGTCGGGGAGGTTTGCTTTATGCACCCTTAAGACATATGTAGAGTTTCATTTTCCTTTTCCCTAAAAATCCCACATTCCAAGATGAGAGCATACTTCTATCCGCTAACTTTGGATAGTTTTTTAGACAAAGTTCCTGTCTTACTCTGTGATTTTTAGAAGTGGCTATATCAGTGACTCTTCATTATTTTAGAACCAGTATTATCTCCAAACTAGAGTATTAAGCAATTAAGGGGTAGTATTTGTATCTTTGAACAGAACTGCTCAAACTGTATTGTATATATGAAAAACCTTAAAATTACTGCAGATTCTCATTCAGTAATCGTGGGTAGAACCTACAATTCTGTATTCCTAACAAGCTCCAGGAGATGCCAAGACTGCTCATCCACAGAGCACTCTGGTTTCAGGACTGCACAGCTTCTATCCTTGGTGCAGACACAAGCTGCCTCTGGAAGAATGGGTGTTCAGTAAATGCTTAGACATTAGGAGCTCGCAGGGGGTTTCACCTAAAACAAATTATTGGCAGGTGAAAAGTAATATGTTGAGTCTACTAAGATAATTAATAGCAAAGAATGCAGACTATTTACTTCTTAGAATAAAGTTGGTCCCATGTGTCAGAAAATCACCATCTGACACTGACTGGAAGGGCGGTAAGGAAATCTGGTTGTTCCTGTCCCGTCCTAAAGACTGAAGGAGCAGGCCAGCGCCACGGCTCACTAGGCTAATCCTCTGCCTGTGGTGCCGGCACACCGGGTTCTAGTCCCTGTCGGAGCTCCGGATCCTGTCCCGGTTGCCCCTCTTCCAGGCCAGCTCTCTGCTGTGGCTAGGGAGTACAGTGGAGGATGGCCCAAGTCCTTGGGTCCTGCACCCCATGGGAGACCAGGAGAAGCACCTGGCTCCTGCCATCGGATCAGCGCAGCGTGCTGGCCGCGGCGGCCATTGGAGGGTGAACCAACGGCAAAGGAAGACCTTTCTCTCTGTCTCTCTCTCTCCCTGTTCACTCTGCCTGTCAAAAAAAAAAAAAAAAAAGAAAGAAAAAAAAAGAAAAGAAAAAAGACTGAAGGAGCACACATGAGAGCTCACAGGGGGAGAAGCTTGCAGCAAACCCACCATGCTGAAAGCAACCAAAATAAGTGCATGGGGATCTTGTTTGTTTGTGTTCTTCCTACTCTCCCTTGAGTGCATCTGTCTGCTGGGAACCTTCTTTTACTTGTTTCCTGATGCTCAGCTCCTGTGTGCTTTCTAGGACCATTTTCAGTCTTCCTACCAAAAAATTAGACATTGCCTCCCTCATCTCACTAACTGTAGTTTCTATGGAACCTTGTTTCCTAAGATCATATAATTATTAGAATCCTTGCTGTAAAATTAAACCCACTATGTAAACAGGTGGCTAACAGGTAAGGGGTAACTTTTCTGCTTTTTATCCTTCAAACCAACAAAAAAAAGTTGTAATTCCTTGCTACCTGCATCACTTATGCCATATTCCCTAGTTTTATTATGACACTAATATTTACTTTTAAGACTTTTTTATTTAGATGAATTTCAAAAAATATTTTATTAGTACCGTGAGTAGAAAAGCCACATGTTGTACCATAAATAAAAGGAAAGTGTTAAAAATAACCATTTCGGGGCTGGCATTGTGATGCAGTGGTTAAGCCACCTCTTGCAGCACCAGTTGGAATCACAGATGCTCCACTTCTGATCCAGTTCCCTGCTTATGCATCTGGGAAAGCAGCACAACTTTGGAGGCCTGGAAGAATCTCCTGGCTTCAGCCTGGCCTGGACCCACTTGGGGAGTGAAACAGCACGTGGAAAATCTCTGACTGTCTGTCCCTCTCTCTCTGTAATTCTGTCTTTCAAATAAAATAAATATTTAAAAAATAACAAATTCAATGAAAACACAATGTTACCAGTTTTTAGCTTCAATGCCATTCCCCCTCAGAAGACTCAGCTAAAGGGCTGCTTTACTTGTCAAAACGGGGGACTGGAAAGTAGAAGTGGCATTAAATGCTTAAGACACTGAAAGACACTTTCTCTTTGACTTGATCAGGGCGCTGAAAAGGAAGAGAGAATATGGTGCACACAGTGTAAGTCAATAATCTTCAGGGCCATGGTATCACAGCATCTCCAGTCGTTTATATTTTGGAAGCATACCTCTAGATCATAGGGGTGGGGGGGGGGGGTAATCCAGTTGAGGTGTTGATTTCCGAAGAAAAGCAAGGAAAATGCCCCTTTAAAGATTGAAATGCACCCTTTAAGCTCAGAACGTTCTAAGAGAGTCAATATGTGTTACAGATAAGAACAGGAATTGGTCTGGTTGTGTTTTTTCTTTTTCCGTTTATTTTTTTCCATCTTCAGAATTACAAATGTGATGAAAACTTGCATACTACATGTAGTAAAGAATAGATAAACTTACTAGGAAAGCCTGACCTAGAATAAAGTCTCATCTTGTGACCTCATGTTAAGCCACCTGGTCTAATAAGCTAATAGGTTCAGTAAGGTAATAGGTAAGCTTCAGTAGGTTCAATGCCTATAATGTAATACAGAACACACATTAGAGGCGAGACAAGATACTAGTAATACTACAATTCAGTAAGATGGCCACATCAGTTACTTTGAGGACTATAAGTCTGTCAAAATAGATAGGGTAGGAAGAATAGAATATAAATGGCTTTTGCAACAGATTTTACTTTGACATCAGAGTCACAAATGTTTTTCATTTTTTTCCAAAGGAAAAGTGATCAGAGCAAAGAAAACTGATCCTGAAGCTTGCTTTCCTCATCTTTCTGTGGGAGATGCCCCCATTCCGTTCCTGCCCAGGGAAGAGAGATTCGATGTTGTGTTTCTTCCTCTCTAGCTCCTATTGTGTCCATGACTTGATTAGTGATTAAAGCACTCACAATTCTGCTTTTGTTTCAGTCTTGACCAACTACTTAAGAATGACTTATTTAATGAGTCAGGCTTGTTTCCTTTTCCTTTTCTTCTCTTCCTTCTTTTTTTCCGCCTTGCAGGCATAGCCAGACAGGTTTTGAAGTACTAATGATGATTAGTTCATTTAAGCCAGCACAGACCAACAATGGGTTTGAAATGTTAATCAGATGAAGAGCTTATTGCTAAACAGCCCACAGAATAGCAAATGAACCAAGAAAGGAACGCATGGAGAGAAAGAGGCTGAGTGGAGATTTGACACAAGCGTTCTCAGCTGCTGTGGCTCTTTGATGTGTGAGTGGGACAGATGTGCTGCTCTTCTCCTGAGAGAACCCTCTTTTACACAATAGTGTGCTGATTAATATCACTTCACTCTTCCCCGAGAGGAGCAAAGCTGGCTCTTAGTCATTCTCTCATTGGGCATCATTGGACCCTTTTCTCCTTCCTACTGGTAGGGACCTGACTTTCAGTTTCCTCTTTATATAAAAGCTCAGATTCACAGAAAACCCATCTTCCTCCTTTCATCGCAGCCCCCATTGTGTGTCTCCTGGTGAGGTCATCCTTATATGGAAAATGTACAATAGATGAAGCCACGATTATGAAGTAGACACAGGGGGACATGACTTCAGAACCCACAGAGGTGAGAGTAACTGGATAGGTCAAGGCAATCCCCAACCCACTCCCCAAATATTGCTGCTTTGTTCCTGAGCAGAGGGGTCCAGTAGAACTTTCTGAAGTCATAAAAATTTTCTATGTCTGTGCCATCCTATGCAGTAGCCACTCGTGACAAATGCTAGTGAACATTACAATATGGCTAGCACGACAGAATAAATGAATGTTGTTAATTAATTAATTTGAATAGTCACATGTGACTACTGATTACCCTATTACCTATTTACTTAGAATAATTGGAGAATTACCTCTGGAGGTTCAAGAGCCTTGGCACACAAAATGTGACCCCAAGATCAGGGATCTTTTAAGTAGTGTGGGCTCTTAGGCACACCCAGACTTTCTATCGTGAGTTCCACATTTAAGGGTATCCCTTTCCCAGCAGTCATCGGTGAGCCCATTAAATGTTGAGAAGCCTTGCTCTAGAATCTATATTTAAAGCTAGATGTACTGAATTTGACAGATTTCTTCAAATAGTACAATAATGACCCTATGCTGTCTGATTAACTGCCCCCTTAGAAAATATTTGCCTTAAAATACGATGGAGTCATTCCTGGTTTCTGGGCTCATGAAATCTTTAAATGTTAAAAGGGGTCTGTAGGGAAGCAATACTGTTTGTTGGCCTTCCAAATAGAATGGAAACCCCCTGGCAACGGTGCTGGAAGTTTGTTATGCAGGATTTAAAAATGTACATGTGCATACTTCTTGGGCTTGTTTTTGTTTTTGCATTTATACAGCCCTCTCATCAATGATATGTTAAATTGATATTCTTTTTATCTCCATGAGATGTGTGAGGAAATGGTTTAAGAGCATTTGTCACTTAACATCTCGGCTGACCATAGCTACACAACTAGTAAGGGTCAGATTTATGGCCTGAGTGCTGACCTCTGCTTTTTGGGACTTTGTTCAGTATAGCAGAAGGAAATTAGAACCCATATTTCTTGGAAAATCTCATAGTGATAGAGTTTAGGATTAGCCAGTTGGTGAATTTTAAGCCTGTGTCTATGTCACCAAAACCAACAAAAGATTATAAACCTCCTTCTTCGTTTCTTCTTTCAGGATAAAGTGTCTTCTGTTACTGCAGCTGTAGACACTTAGATTGCATAGATTATTTATAGATAGCCAATTATATGTCACTTTTTCTGATCTCTTAAGATTGACATATTGTGATTTTTAAAAAACAGTACCGAAAGTTACTTCAAAAAACCAATTGCATTTATTCAACAGGTATTTCAAGTATTTTCCAATAGATAACAGTTCATCAAGCTGTAATTCTAGTTTGCTAAGTTATGAAAGGTCATTGTGAGTGCATTAAAACTCAAGAAAACAAGAGTAGGGCAAGCTTCTTAATTCTGAAAGAGTAGATTTATGGGCCTATAAATAGAAGTGCCTATGGAAAATTAATAATCAAGTTATTACCTCAAGATATCACATAAGCTGATAGTAACAATTAAATGTGTTTATATTAACTCATCAATGACAAATCAAGATTGAACTATTAAATAAGTCTGACAATATTTGGATATGTACCTCATAGTCAAACAATTGATGGGACAAATCAAGAATTCTTTTGTACAAATCATCTTGTATTGTATTTGTCAAATTGAAATTCTTAGCCAGAAATACTGTGGGCCAGATTTCGGGGCACTTGTTATGTTCTCAGTAAAATTCTGATGGGAATTCAATAGTTTTTTATTTTCATAGATGCCACACAATTTTCTCTGGTCAGCTTGGAAATAGCTGTTGGTTTTGATTTCTGTCATGAAACCTCAGATTGGCAAACAGGGACTCCTGAATATTTGCCTGTATCTTTCAAGCTCCTGATCACAGTAGAATAGGCTTGAGGAAACTGATCAGAATGATTTCATAATTATGTGCAGTTTCTTCCACATCTCTTACAATCCTTGTTTTACATCAGTAAAACCCTTTGATTAAGTCGTCACTCTGACATTTGTAGGGGTTCCCTCACCCTGGTGCAGAGAAGGTATTACCCACCAACACAGCAGGATTTCAACAAGGCAGAATGAGGCCTTAATTACAGATTTAATGAGGAAAAGCCCCATCTTCACTTCTTGCTGATTTCCCAGCTGTAGGGTGATGTCTGAATACTTCCAGTATGCCAGTGGTCTACTTTCCATCTGCTGCTGTCACCACCATCACTTTTGTTGGGCAGCTCTCTGCTGGTCATTTTGTTCCTCTCTGTCACACAGGCTCTGAGAAAATGGAAATGTCAAATTTACGTACTCTGTCTGCTTTCGTTAGAGAGAAATATCCTGAGAGATATGGCACCAGCATCACTGAATAATTGGGGTTAAAATGATATCTCCTTCTGATTTCCTAAAGGAATACAATGTATATATTGCTCATATCTCTTAGAGTGTCAAAAGGGATTACATTTCACTTTTTATTATATCCCTCTGTTTTCATCTGGTTGTAAATTTTGGAAAGAATATCCAAGGGCTGAAAATTAGCATTCCTTTCCTTTCTCTAGAATAAAAATTTTTCATCTGGGCATTTATTTGAGTTTGAAAATGGATGAAAAGAAGCAATATATCTGTGTTACCTGGCTGTTACCTTCTCTATGCCTCAATCTCCTTATCTGTACAATGGAGACATTTATATCTGCTTCATAGAAGTTTAGAGAGAAATAAATTATATTAATGAAGGGAAAAATGGTTAGCACAGTTTTTTATCCTATAACAAGACACAAGATGTTTATAACTTTTGGAGTTTTAATAAATACCATTCCCTAATAATAGACTATTTGATTTTAGGCAGCATGAGTTTGTGGCTAAGTTTTCTGTGGGTGAGTTTTGTTAAAAATCTTTAAGAGATTAGAAAGTAAATCATGACTCAGCAAATTCAGCATAAATTAAGACCCTGAAAATCTTAGTAAAACTATTACTCACCAAGAGGACTGGTTAAATTAGAAGCAGAAGCTGTGATTTCAGGCAATACAAAGAAGATACATTGACCTTGGCCAACAAATGACATTTTTCTGAGACAATCATTTTCCACTAGCTGTCTTATGTTACTAAATATTCAAATAGATTAAAGTGAAATGAAATCTAATATTGATTAGGCTTATAATTTCCAAACATAAAAATCTGAAATGGATGGTTTAGAAAGCCAATATATTCTGTTGTTCTGGGTTAATAAGGTAATAAATATTGAGTTGCTTTGATGCTTTATATTCAGTATATGGGGTTTTCAAGTGTTACACATCTGAATTATTGTTATTCTTGGTACTTTAAGTGCTTGAGGTCAGAGCTGAAGTCTTATTTATCTTTGTATCCAAGCCCTACTCCACATACACAGGAAAATACTTAATATTACACATATTAGGTGTCGAATACATATTATGTAGTATGAAGATGTTAGCCGTTTTTATTTAATCATCCTGTCGCTTCTCTTGGCATTGTTCATTCAGTAAATACTTTCTCAGCACCTACCACGTTCGGTAGTGATGGTCAGGCCTTTTTTCTTGTTCTGCAAATTAAAGTGTTGCTAGCAGCATATACCACGCTGCCTCTTCTGCCTCAGTCTTAATCCTATTTAATTTTCCAGTTTGACTTCCTTGTCTCTGGGGGGGGCCCGGCAGCTGGTAAGAATTCACCCACTTTCTTTTTGATTTCTGCATCCTCTTTTGTGCCATTCCAAGCACCATCTCTCATCTTTCTAACAGACTTCTAGAGCTACATCCCACTGACAGTTCTGTCTTTGACTGTAAGGTTCATATCTTCAGTGTGGCCTCTCCTGGGTCAATGCCATGCCTTCCATGGGCCCGCATGCTTTCTGCTTCTCATTTTTTCAGAATCCAATGCCCAGTTGGCACCCAACTGTGATTAGCAGTAGTAAGAAGAAAGAAACTACCAAGCAAACAAAAAATGCATCTCTTCACTCTTTGTGTACTTCTTTTTCACTTTACTTGGTCAAATAATTTTACAAGTCAGTTCCACTTTATTTTCAAAGGAACTTTCTATTTGAATTTTTTGGATCCTAGCACCTTTGGATGCACAAAGCTAAAAGACACTGTCAGTAAGAACCAGTTATTTAATTTAAAAATATAAAAATGTAATAAATGTATTGTAATAAATCAATACATATTGAAAATATCTTTAATTGTTGACTTGTTTCATAGTTAATCTACAGTGTCTTCAAATGCTACATGTATCAGCATGTTAAATGCCATATGTCTGAGCTCTTTATGACATAGATACATTATTTTACTAAATTGTGGCAGCAACTCTGTTAATAAGGTATGATAATACCTCTTTACAAATGATAAAATAAGACCTCAGGGGAGAGTCAGTATAGAGCAGGTATTTTGACCAAAATCTCTTGGCGTCAAATTCACTTCAGTGATTTTCAAAGTTTAGTGCTTGAGTCTCCTTTCCCTTTTTTTTTTTTTTTCTTTGTTTGTGTTTTAACATTCAAACTGTCAGACCTCACCTGCAGGCAGTTCTTATGAAAACTTACTCCTCTGTTTTGATTTTAAGTTTGAAGTTAAAAACAAAGAATTTTACTGTAAAACAGTTTGAGAACATTTACTCCATCACTCATCAATTCCTATTTATTTTAGTATAAACACTGATTCCAAAAATACCATCCTATTGGAGGAGAGTATTTGTTATTGCCATCTTCCAAGAGTAGCAGAGGCAGTAATTTTGCTCGCGATTGTCTGAGCTCTGCCCAGTTTTAAAAGTGCATTATAAAATATTTTTGCCTACAATCTCCACAAGTGACTTACTATGACATACACCAATAACACTGGGCATAGAACAACTCAGTGATCTCTCAGGGTAGTATCAGCCATAGACAGGGGTAAGTCGTAAGTGGTGATTAGTCTAACTGAGTGAATGCATATGAGAGGAGAGAGCTGAAATAAAATGAGAGGTGGCAAGACTATGCTCCAGGAGGCTTTTTTGTGCCTTTATCAGAAGAGAGTCTAAAAGAAGTAATTCTGCAGGAGGATAATGATGAATTAATCGGCCAAAGGACCAGAGAGACAGAATAGAACATGTTCTATGATAAGCTGTGCCTCTTAAACTCAAAGGCTTGGGCCTGGCTCATAGGAAAAGGTCAGTAATTGCTAGTTGCATTAATAAATGAATCAGTGAATCATGGCATATTTTAAAAGAAAGTAAAGAAACTGAGAAGCCTGGGAAACTAAAATGAGGCAGAAGGAATCATGGAAAGGATGAAGAAAATTGGTGGTCATCGAGAAATGGGATGACCCTGATTGGAGGAACGTGGGTACCAAAGAAGAATTCTGCCCAGAACGCTTCCCTTTGGTTTTGCTGTGGAATGTGGACAGGAGGCATTTTCCATTCTATAGCAGCACTACATAACTATGTTTTGCATATGAAAATCTAGTTAAGCTAACGAGGTCCTTAATTAGGGCTTTTATTATCCTTTAATTCCTTGCTTAAAGGAAAATGATTACAAAGCTCATCTTTATGATTTAGGAAACTAATCTTTCATTTCTGAAGTGTTTCTTTCCTTCCCTCATCACGGATATTAAAAGAAAAGAAACAAAACCATGGACTCATGTGAAGCTGTGCAGTAATAATAAGGAGAAGTAGTTGAATCTGTGTATTAGAGTTGTCATGAACTACAGAAAAAGTCTCCTGTATCAGGCATGACCTCATCTCTGGTTTTTAATTTAAAAAGGACCTAGGGTGACTCTGTGTAAAGTGCAGCTAACATTATTTCTGAAAACCTAAATTCTTTTGCATGCATTCTCGAGTTTTCAATTACGGAACTCAGCACAGGCCTCACTCTTTTCCTAGTGAGGAACATCCTTGTTCTTCCACTTCTCTACCAGAGCATCTGCTTTAGCCAGTGAGGACCAATCCCCATCCTGACTCTAGGGACATAATTCAGACAACATTGCCTGTGGGGTGCCCCATTCACCCAGTTATATTTTCCAGTTAAAATAAAATTGATATATAAAGATTTAAAAGTTGCTTGAAAAGGGAAAATAACCTCTAAACAAAATGTTTCACTGGTCTGAGAAAGCATAGCAACAGTTAGAGGATTCCCTGTTAAAAAGAGGACAGGCAGTTATCAACATTTGTCTTCAGTTTAGTAGACACATGATGACCATATTCTACAAAACTTCGTGGGTACAACTATGAATAAATTGTATTTGCACAAGCATATTTCTAAAAATGAAAACTAGACAGTGTACAATTGAGCCCTGGGAAAAGGATATGGCAGTTGGGAGGTAGTACAATCTGAAGGTTCACATAAAGCCTTTTAGAGATGATGGCACATGAGCAGTAAGTGGGCATTGATGGATTTGAATGGCCCAAGACTGGAGACTAAGAAGGCCAGGGAGGGGCTGGCATTGTGATGCAATAGGTTAAGCAGCCCTTGGCAGGCATCCCATATTGGAATGCTGGTTTGAGTGAGTCCAGCTATTCTGCTCTCAATCCAGCTTCTTACCAATGTGCCTGGGAAGACAGTGAAAGATGACCCAAACACATCAGCCTCTGCTACCCTTGTGGCAGACCAGGATGGGATTATTGACTCCTGGCTTTGGCATGCTCCCACCCTGACTGTTGCATCCATTTGAGAAATAAACCAGCAGGTAGGAGTTATCTCTTTCTGTGCTCTAGTTTTCTAATAAATAAGTCTTTAAAGCAAAACAAACAAACAAACAGGTCAAAGACTGTCATAGTGTCCCTATGAAGAAAGCTATGAGACTGAGTAGCCTCTGTCAAACTTAGAAAGAGGGGCTATGCGAGCTATGAGGTACAGCAACTAGTTAGTGTTAGTTATGTGCAGTTACCCAGGGAGCACAGAATAGCTGAAACTCCAGGCTTTCTGAGTTGAATGACAAGAGGACAAGAGGTACTGTCATGTGATTAATAAATACAGGGATTTCTGATGGTTTCAATTTTCAGTCTGGGTGTTTGTTGCATGGACACTGCCACTGGTCAAAAATTCAATGTGTGTATTTCACTTAATTTGTCTTTTACTTAAAGTTAGAAAATGGGATATAAAAAGATTAGCTAGTAGTTCCATGAAGAAGAGCTTGGGTAATGTTAGGGGCTCGTGCACACAAGTATATTTGTATTTTAATTGTGTTTTGCTGTTTATAAGCCTTGGGGTACCTTACCTACATCTCCCATGAATCACTGTACAGGTATTTGTTATTAGGGTTGTTTTAGGTTAGGTCTTCACTCAACTCTACATGCCTAAGTATACTTAATGGTTTTTCCTTCTTTCTTCCAAGAATGCTTGAGAAATGAATAAATGATGACTCTGGAGCTTGCCTCAGAGAGAATGGATGAGGATATTCAGATGGTTGTACTTTGGCAAGCTCAATAAGCAGAAATCAAATGTATTCCTCTACAACCATGATAACCAATTCAAAATGTAACCAATAAGAATTATGTGCTACAAATAGAAATAAACAGTGTAAAGCTACTATAAATAAATACTAGCAATTAGCAAAACCTTTATGAAGAAAACATTAAAATATTAATAAGGACATAGAAAACCAAAATAGTGCAATAAAACATGTGTATACTTGGGAAATTCTAATGTCTTAAGTTGTAAAAATCTTCCTGAATTAAATTTTAAAAGAATACAATTTCAGTATAAATCCTAAAAAAAATTTCATGAACTTTGACAAGCAGCTCTAAAGTTAAATCTAATGCTCATGTTTTAACAAAAACACAAATTTGATTACAACACTTAATATTTAATAAGGATTTTCTTTCTTTACCAAATGTTTATTTTTCCATGTAAGTGAACTTGTAATGGTAGTGTTTCCAGAAGTGGCTTGCCTTCTTTTGTACAATGAAGGTGAAATTGTACCTACATCAAAAGGTCAATAAAAAGCACGTGTGAGATTACACCTGTAAAGTCCTCATCAAATAAAACACACAGGAAGTAGTTATTCAATATAAGCTATTACATTTAAAGTAATAAAAATATATTGATTCTTAAGCCCCCATTCTATTAATAAGAAATCCAGGTATTATTCTATTTCATCAACAATAGTATTGCATAAAATACACCCCATGAGGGGCCGGTGCTATGGCATAGCATGAGTGGCAGGAGTTAGAGGGCAAGGAAGCTGCCACCTGCAGTGCTGACATCCTGTATGGGTTTCGGGTCAAGTCCCGGCTGCTCCATTTCTGATCCAGCTCCCTTCTAAAATGCCTGGGAAAGCAGCGGAAGATGGCACAAGTCCTTGTGCCCCTGCACTCACAAGGGAGGCTCGGAAGGAGCTCCTGGCTTTTGCCTGACCCAGGTCCTGCCACTGTGGCCATTTGGTGAGTTCAACCAGTGGATGGAAGACCTCTCTGTGTCTCCTTCTCTCTGTGTCACTCTATCTTTCAAATAAAATAAATCTTTAAAAATATATATATATATACCAAATGAGCATATTGATCAGACTCAAATTATTATTAACACAGACTTCTAATTCATTGACAAAACTGAACATATATTTGAGCCCCTCCCCCTGCATTTATGAAGTCATAGGTGTATTAATTTCTATCCTGGTTCTTTTCTCCTTTCTTCACACAAAGATTTTGAAGTGTAGACTTTTTTAAAGTACAAATGGACACTTATAAGGTACACAGCTAGGAACAGGATTTAATTAATAGTGTGCCCAAGTGTGAGCTGTCCCACATGAAGAAATACCCATTATGAGTGGGCCAGAGGATTGCCTGAAGGGGTGAGGGGCAGGAGAAGAGAGCATACTTGTGTAAGTGGGAGTGCTGTGCCCTGGCTGCTGGCCACTACTATGAGGTAGGTGGTAGGTGGTTCTTCCATATAGGGGAAGATACCTGGGGCTTACTGTCAATATTTTTCATGGTTTACCTCCTTTTAGATCCCAGATGAAACAGGTGCATACTAGAAAAGGGGAAGAGAGCTAACATTACTTTGCAGCCTGTGGGGACTATCAGCTCATGCAGACCTAATCTGGCTATCTAGTTATACCATATCACCTTCTCTTAGACCCTAAGTTTTAACACTTTGCATCTTTTAGAATAGTTTTGTTAACAGATTTCTATTTCCTTAGCTAAAACCACCACAACTCAACCTTGTGTTACCTCATTCTTGCTCTATTCGTCATCCTTAGTGTTTTTTTTTTTTTTTTTTTTTTTTTGTCCATTTTCTCTCCTTTATATCTTTCCTGTTTTTTTCCCCAGTGGAACTTTTATTTAAGGAATACAAAGTTCATGAATTTCATAAGTACAATTTTAGGAATATAGTGAATCTTCACACCACACCTACCCCTCAACCTTTGTCCTCCACCCTCTCCCATTCCCAGTCTCATTCTCCACTAAGATCCATTTCCAATTAACTTTATACAAAGAAGACCAAGAATGATGCATCTTTTGCAAGCATTCAGACATAGCTATAAGTTATGGGACATAAGAATATGCTCCACTTAATACATTAAAAGAAAATAAGTCCTTGAGAACAAGTTATATCATTAATTAAGGAAGCACTTAAGAAAACAACCAATGTGGGACTGGCTCTGTGGCATAGTAAGTTAATCCTCCACCTGTGGCGCTGGCATCCCATATGGGTGCCGGTTTTATTCCTGGCTGCCCCTTTTCCAATATAGCTCTCTGCCATGGCCTGGGAAAGCAGAAGATGGCCCAAGTGCTTGGGCTCCTGCACCTGCATGGGAGACCAGGAAGAAGCACCTGGCTCCTGGCTTCAGATCAGCACATTTCCAGCCATTGCGGCCATCTGGGAAGTGAACCAACAGAAGGAAGACTTTCTTTGTCTCTACCTCTCAAATAATTAAGTAAAATCTTAAAAAAAAAAGCAATGGGGTTGGACACTTAGGCATAACTAAAACTTATGCAACATAAGAATACCCTCCACTTAATATACTAAAACAAAATTCATTTTTGAGAACAAGTTTTATTGTTAACTCTCACAATACAATTCTTTGAGAACAGAGGTCTTGTATGGGAAATTAGTGCACAATGACTACTGTTGTTAATTTAACAATTAACACTTACGTATAACATCAGTGATCAACCGTGGCTCTTGGCAGGAGCTGCCTAGGCCATGGAAGCCTTTAGAATCCACAGACTTCATCAGTATTTAGACAAGGCCATAAGCAAAGTGAAAGTTCTCTCCTCCATTCAGAGAAAAGTACTTTGTTCTTTGATGTCCACTTCTTTCCACTGGGGCCTCACCCACCGAGGTCTTTCATGTAGATTTTTGCCACAGTGTTTTGACTTTCTATGCCTGAAATGCTCTCATGGGCTTCTCAGCCAGAATGCATTAAGGGCTGATTCTGAGGTCAGAGTTCTACTTAAAGCGACTGTTATTCTATGAGTCTGCTGTGTGGACTGCTTCCCAAGTTGGAGCATTCTCTCCTTTTTAATTATATCTATTATTTTTACCAGATATTTAATCCTATTTATATGATCACTTTAACAATTCTATCCCTATGATCCCCTTAACACTTAAGATATTATTGTTACCACCCAGCTGAAGGGGAGTTGGTGTCCCATGGTACGTTTTTAAACTGTACCTTTAGAAGAAAGTACATAGGAATGTATGGAGAGCTATACAGCTTTACAGCTACAGACTTCATCCACTTCATAATTACAACTTTAGGAACATGGTGATTCTTCCCACCATGCCCACCCCTCTTCCTCCTCCCTCTCTTATTCCGACTCTAATTTTTTCTAAGATTTATTTTCAATTGACTTTATACACAGAAGATTAACTCTGTTAAGAGTTCAACAAGTATTATGAAAAAAAAATTTTCCTTAACAGTCAGGACAAGGGCTGTTTAAGTTATTGCTTCTCAAAGTGTCAATTTAACTTCTACAGATTACTTTTTATTACAGGTCAGGGAGAACATAACGATATTTGTCCCTTGGGGACTGGCTTATTTAACTAAGTATGATATTTTACAGATTCATCCATTTTGTTGCAAATGACTCGATTTTATTTTTTTCATTGCTGTGTAGTATTCCATGGTGTACATATCCCATAATTTATTTATCCAGTCTTCAATTGATGTGCATTTGGGTTGATTCCATGTCATGACTTTCTGTTTGCCCCAGCAGTGTGAAATTCTTTATAAGGAACTGAAGTTCTCCCTATCAATTGCATTTCGTTAAGTAATTTCTTTCTCTTCCTGCCTCCATGTTCAGTCAAGCATTTTTACCTGCTGTTTCCCAGCTTGTTTATGAACAAAGAATTAATTCAAATTTGGAAAGTAGTGTCACAGAGCAGAACATCCACTTTAATTGTCTCCATCAGGTTTGTGGCAGCAAGCAGTGACCTGTAATTAGATAATGGGTTTCATAATAGTGATGCTCGAGTTCCAACCACTTATGATATTTTGCAAAAGCAAGATAAGATTTACCGTACAGCAGCATACCTTAGGTTTGAGGTTAAAATGAGATGAATTAATAAGTCAAAATGTGCTTGTCTCTTGCAGTGTATGAGACACTCTCTGTACACATTATTATTTTTAAGTACACTTTGACGATTTTCATCTCTCCCTAGCAATTATCAATTATCATTTAACTTAATCAAACCCTTGGATTCTTTCCCAGACCTAAATTACAATTTACTCTTATCTTTTTTGTGAAAGCCAGAAGCCTCTGGCCTATGCCAGTGACAGTGGGACATCTAAGCTAGTTCAGGTTTTGCTTGGAAAATCCCTACCAGCTGCTCTGCCTGATGCTGGGTTAATTGCCTTAATTAGCTTTCTTACAATAGCCTTCTTAATCAGTCCTTGTGAGCAGATCTTAAACTCACATCATGGTTCCTTTCTCACTATACACTGACCTTTTCAAAATACTCATTTGGACTTTGTGTACAACTCTTCTTGAAGTCTAAATGAAATATAAAAAGGGTATTCAGAGTGGGGGAATCCTCTGCTCACTGATTTTTCTGAACTCCACACCCCCCCCAAAAAAAACAATGAACCGTATCTTCTAATCAAGACAGGTTATTCTGCCTTTCTAAATTACTAACAGCTATCTTGCTCTCTATTCTCTTCTTTTCCCATGGCTCACTTAGCCTTCCTTTCTAATGAATGCTTAATTAACATTGATACATGTTGTTTTTTTTTTTTTCTGAAGAAACTTGCAGTTTTCAAATGTTGCAACCTCTTGCAATTGTCCCATTATAGGGGCTTGGCTTTCAGTTGAAAAATTTTAAAGCTTGCGAACATTGTTGAAAGCATAAACTAAGCTTTTATGAGTTCCTTTGTTGAAATTTTATGCAAATCAAAATCATGATGATGTCAAGGAAGATCACCTCTGTCTCTTCCCTGTAATATGTGATATTAATTTGTCATTCCTGGAGTGTGATTAGGTTAACCCAAGATTTGATTTTATAAACAACTTATCCTTGTTACTGACCAGTAATAGTGTTTGCTATATGCAATGCGTGTTAATTGATATTTTGATTTATTCTAAATGCTCATAGAATGCTTTAATGGTATTTAAGTCATTGAGTAGAAATACTCATGGGTTCTCAAGTCCACTGAGAAAGAACACATGCTCAACTCATCAGCCAAACAAATTTATCCCTCAAATAGGCAGCAAGAATAAACAAAAGCCTAGGATCCACGTTGAGCAGGTCCCTCAAGGCTCAGAGAGCTGGCCTGAGTGGAAAGAGGCTCATTTCTATATGCCCCACATGACACTACAGCTGGTGGGCCTCAAAAGCCCTCTGTTTTTGCTTTCATACTCTAGAAGCAACATGATTTTATGAGTTCCAGCACTGCAGGGGATTGTGTGCTAAGAAGAAAAAGAGCGTCTCCTGGGCTGTTCCATGTAGTTCCTCCTCATCTCAGGACATTGCTTCCTTGCTGTGTTTTACAGTGATTCTGAGAACTACACGCATGCAGAGTAGGGAGAACCGAGCAAGTCTAGGCTATCAGAACAATGTACACTTGCACAGTAATGTTAGGTGAGTGTTTTAAGTACATGTGTGTGCATTTGTTTACGTAGAATATTTGGAATTTATTTTACATTCTAAAGATTTCCACTTCTTTCAGGATCAAATGAATATAAAGGGAAAAGATGCCTGATCTTATTTTCAAACAACAGAGAGAGGAGGGAGAGAGAACAGGAATTATTCCTAGCATTGCATATCTAAATAATTCTGATTATACTGGGGTTAATTCCATGTGATTCTTTGACTTCATGGAAATGCAGCATGTTTTATTGCTCATGTTGTCAATTTCTGGATATCATAAAACTATTTACCAATTGCTTGTCATAATCAATCTCTCTCTCCCTGCTCTACCCTCCACTCCTAGTGTTATTTAATGAAAAAACAATTTGATATAGAGTGTTTTAACTTTTCAGGTGTTTTTCTAGGGCAGAGGAGCAGAGGCTGTGCAGGTATAGCAAAGATTTAATAGGATGTCTGGTATGAATAGCATAGTGAGAGTAATGTGTGCTATGGAGAGAAGCATGAGCCATTATAAATAAATGTATAATGAAAGACAATAATGATTTGCATTTCATGGCTCCAAAAACATCAGCATAGATTGAACCTTGAAGTAGTACTAGACTCATTGTAGTATTGTTGAAAGACAGCCTTTACTCATACCATATATTAAATGATTATTTAAATAAAACAGTGGGCCGGCACAGCAGCTCACTAGGCTAATCCTCCGCCTTGTGGCACCAGCACACCGGGTTCTAGTCCCGGTCGGGGCGCCGGATTCTGTCCCGGTTGCCCCTCTTCCAGGCCAGCTCTCTGCTGTGGCCAGGGAGTGCAGTGGGGGATGACCCAAGTCCTTGGGCCCTGCACCCCATGGGAGACCAGGAGAAGCACCTGGCTCCTGCCTTCAGATCAGCGTGGTGCGCCGGCCGCAGCGCACCGGCTGCGGCAGCCATTGGAGAGTGAACCAACGGGAAAGGAAGACCTTTCTCTCTCTCTCTCTCTCTCTCTCACTTCCACTCTGCCTGTCAAAAAAATAAAACAATGGCTGTTTAAAAATTAGGTCATTATATACCAGTAACGTATTTCCTAAATTTGCTTAGTATCAATAAACAAGAGCCAGTTAAATGTGGGCAAATGTAAATAAGGGAAGAAACAACTGGCAACACATGAAACAAAGTCATTTAGGTAGTCAGGCTTTGATACTTTGTGCCATTGTTATGGTATGCTGTATTTTGTTAATCCTGTGTTAGATTGATTCACTCAGAATTGGAATAAAGTTTCAGACATTCAAATGTTTGTATTTGGAGCAGAAATTTTCTATTTTTTAATATTATTTGTTTGAAAGGCAGAGTAACAGAGGGAGAGACACTTTCCCTCTGTCAGATTACTCCGCAAATGGCCACAAGGACCAGGCCAAAGCCAGGAGCCTGGTGCTCCATTCGGTCTCCCTTCCTGTGGGTCATCTTCTATTACTTTCCCAGGCACATTAGCAGAGAACTGGATTGGCAGTGGAGCAGCTGGGACTTCAGCTAGCATTCTGATATGGGATGTTGGCCTTGAAGGTGGTGGCTTAACCCATTATGATACAACACTAACACCTAGTTTTTAAATATATATTGAGTAGTTGCTCTCATGTATCATTTTGACTTATTGAAGAATATAAAATAAAATAACAAAATATTCTACCTCATTGACTGACATGAAATGGGCTTTGTTAACTTGTTTTAGTGTAAGAGGTGACATGCCACAATGTTAACTACAGTTGTCATTTAGTATTCCCCGCGTTCAATTAGTGATAATAGCATTATAACAAAAGCTGGTGGGACCCTTCAGTTTCGGAAGTGACAAAGACTAAACATACACCATAGAAAACAATTTCAATATCATTCATTACATTATTTAAGTATAATGAAATGCAGTCAGCCATATGTAATATGCAGTATATTTCTGATACTATCATTTCTTCCTGCTCTCCCTGTAATGACTGCAGTTTACCCTCTCTGCCCCATTTCTTATTTGCCTTGTTTTTTCATTAGTGTTGATGCTGCTGCTTCTCTTCCCCGAGCCTCCCAGAATGGGCCCACCATGACTGCTGGTTTGAGTCAGGATCCTTGTCATTCATCCTTAAAGGGGAATCTAGGCCTTGGCTTTAGCAGTTACCAGAGTAACTCAATCTTGTAAAAGTAGTTCTCACCAGTAGTACATAAAGCAGGCTACAGTGTGCCTTCTCCTGATTTGAGATCAGGGGAGAGTTCTCTTTGTTGTCGTGGAGCAGGAGGTCTAGTTCTTTGAGAACAGTCTCTGAGATTAGGTATGGAAGTGTGCACGTAGCACTGTATTCGGCAGTGCTTCTTTTTGATCTGGCTGGGAAACTTTCTCCTTGGTTTGGTCTGAGAGAAAGAGATGGGGTGGGATTACTCCAGCCTGTTGACTGAGTTGAGAACAAACTGAACAGAGATTTGCATGGAGAGAAGTCCGCTCTCTCCTATCTGAGACACAGCATAGAACAGCTTTCTTAGCCAGAATCTGTTCTTTCACACTCAGAGTCTTTCATGCTACGTATGGATCAAAGTTTAGAGACTGTTTCCCTCCAACTCCTTTCAGAACCTATTACTCATCCATGAGACAATTTGTTTAGACTTGGTGATAAGGTTTTTCAGCCCATGGCATTTGCTTTGCTGTCAGATGGCTTACTGTCAGAGAAGCAACAAGAGTTTAAAGTTGCTCTCAGTTAGGGCCCATTTAAAGTAGGGCTATTCACTCTTACATGCTTCAGCAGATCCTGCTCTTAAAATGGTTAGGCCTTGACTATGCAGGAAGCTTCATTTGTGTCTATCACCTTATTCTCTGGTGATGTCAAATAGATGAGTTTCACATAATCAGAAGTATCTTTAGGATTACCTAATAATTGGCTAAGAGTAACCTTTAGTAAATAAACTCAACTATATCATTGTTGAAAATTTATATTAGCAGCTAGAACAGCCTTCCAGAACTACCCTCAAGGAAGCTGAAATTCCCTTTCAACAAACAGTCATTGTTTAAGGGGAATCCCACAAGACCACATGTGGCATTTCAATTATTTAAATATTTTCAATTCCAAGGTCACCAAAAGCTGGGGTTGACATTTGCTTCTCTGCCCCCCAGGCCTTCCTGTGTCTTCTTTCAGCTGGTCTGTTTGTTCCTGTTCAATATAACTATGAAGTCTCAAACAGTCATTCGAGGCATGTGTACTTGCTCTTCAACTACCAAGGATTCACTCTATAAAAAGTATTGCTTCTGTTTTAAGGACCTTAATTAAATGGGATCTAAGTAGCTGAGGGATTACTACAGGATCACTCTTATGGAAACAGAGTAAGTCGAGTTATATGGGTTCAAATCTTAAAATAATGAAATTTCCTGCCCTTGGAGGATTCAATAATCCCACACATCGGAGAGCTCAATGAGAAGATGAAAATCTTTTAAGAAGAAGTACATAAATTACTTTATTCCTCATCTGTAGTTGTAGCCTACTGTTGCCCAGCATCTTGAGCCATTGTTTCTGCTCTGACATATATGACAGATGACATTCATATATATGTTCAACACACTCCCATGGATATAGCCACATCATGACAAAATACCACAACATTTATAGTAAATTCAGGCCCTGTAATAATTCATATTCAACACAATTATTAACATGGCCTCAATGTTTGTTGCTCTCTGTAGGCCTCCAGAAAGGCTGGATATGAAGTGAACTTAATTAATTTCATGCTAACTTAACTCCACTCCTTTTTCTCTCAGTCCAGAAAGTCATGAACTTCCAATGAGTAATGATACATGATTCAAGATATAATTTGCAATCATTATTAGCTATATTTATTTTTATATTCAAAGATTTTCATATTTTATGTTAAGTATTAAATTATTTGTGCTTGTAGGCCTCCCAATCAATTAAGTCACTGACCATTGATTTGGAACCTGATAGGTTGGGATTGGAGATACAATTTTGCCATTAATTTTTAGAATTCTTACAAACTCTTGGCACCTCAGTGTTAGTATTTACTAAAATTATGATAATGACCCTGATATCACTGAAGACTAAATGAAATACTTTTGATTTATGCCTATTAATTTCATTGAAAATGTGAATGATTGCAGTTTTTCAGTATACGTATATATACATTCCTTTGATGTTGTTAGGACCTCCATGAGGTCTACCTTCTAAGTATTTATGGAAACTAAGGCTACTGTATTTCATGGTAAACAATTTGCCTAGGATCTCTTTCCCATTCCATTAGACTTGAACATTTGCTGTTGTTAGTTTTAAGATGGGCTTCAGTAGGTTTGTGGAGAAATGGAATTAAAATATAATGTAAATTTTCCATGAGCTTTTTATAACCCATTGCATAAGTTCTTAAAAACTAATATTCTTGATAAGTTTAAGAGAATTTGTAGAATATCAGAAGTCATTACTGTTTTTATATGATAAACATTAAAAATGAGTAACTGTGGAGTTAGAAAAAATAATTTATAATGGGAGTTAGATTACAAGCAAGCAAGAAGAAAAAAAGATAGCAATATATATTTATTTTTATGTGTGAGAAAGCCTAAATAATTAAAAATCATAGGGCTCACTGTTGGGACCAGTTGTGGAACTTTTATAAATGGCTTAGATGAGGGCATTCACACTGAAATATCTACTAAACACAGACTCTGATAAATTATTGACCTGACTTACTTTGCTGACAGTTTCATCTTTCTAAGGCGGAAGACCTTATAGCGGGAAATTGCAACTTTGAGCATAATTCTAATCTCAAGGGAAAGCTGGCTGGAGATGTAGTAGGAAAATCTACAAAGAGGAATAATGTGCGTATTTGATTGAGTCACCAGATCTGGGGGAGAAGATGAAGGTGTGGGTCTGGTGATAGGAAGGAAGGAAAACCATCAAGTTCTGAGTCCAAATATTAACATATTAATTGTCTTAAGCAAAGAACATGCAGTGTTGAGCTTTAACAAGGCATGACCCTTGTCATGTTATCTGTTATTGACTATGTCATACCAACAACTTATTAGTTATAGGTGATAATGTGACAAGATGTTAAACAAATATAATATATTAATGAGAGTGAGGACTTAAAATAATCCCAACAGGCTAAATTCATTGGCCAAAACCAACATGATAAAAATGTGTATCAGAATACCTCATATCTTTTAAAAAAATGTTACTTAGTGATTTTGGGATGTTGCTGCTGGAATCATATACCGATTTGATCCTCCTGGAGGGAAGTCATTAAATGCTTACAACTTTTAAACTGGATATTGTTTTTTTTAGAAAACTTTTATTTAATAAATATAAATTTCCAAAGTACAACTTTTGGATTATAGTGGCTTTTCCCCGCATAACCACCCTCCCACCCGCAAACCGTCCCATCTCCTACCCTCTCTCCCATCCCATTCTTCATTAAAATTAATTTTTAATTATCTTTATATACAGAAGATCAATTTAGTATATATTAAGTAAAGATTTCAACAGATTGCACCTACACAGACACAAAAAGTATAAAGTACTGTTTGAATACTAGTTTAACTGTTAATTCTCATAGTACAACACATTAAGGACAGAGATCCTACATGGGGAGTAAGTGCACAGTGACTCCCATTGTTGATTTAACAATTGACACTCTTATTTATGACATCAGTAATCACCTGATGCTCTTGTCATGAGCTTCCAAGGCTACGGAAGCCTCTTGAGTTCACAAACTCTGATCTTACTTAGACAAGGCCACAATCAAAGTGGAAGTTTTCTCTTACCTTCAGAGAAAGGTACCTCCTTCTTTGATGGCCCGTCCTTTCCACTGAGATCTCTCTCACTCACAGAGATCTTTCTTTTTTTTTTTTTTTTTTTTTTTTTTTTTTGCCAGAGTGTCTTGGCTTTCCATGCCTGAGAAACTCTCATGGGCTTTTTAGCCAGATCCAAATGCCTTTAAGGGCTGATTCTGAGGCCAGAGTGCTGTTTAGGGCATTTGCCATTCTATGAGTCTGCTGTGTATCCCGCTTCCCATGTTGGATTGTTTTCTCCTTTTTAATTCTATCAATTATTATTAGCAGACACTGGTCTTATTTATGTGACCCCTTTGACAATCCTATCTTTCTTATCAATTATGAACTTAAACAGATCACTTTAATGAAGTGGTTACTCTCTAAATAATCAGGAAAAATGTCTAATAACATACAAGCATAAACACGAAAAGCCCATGGGTGAAACAAACTATAGCACTATCATGATGACGTATAATGCAGCTATTAAAAATTTTATATTAAACTCTTATTGAGGGGCCCATGCTGTGGTATAGCTGGTAAAGCTGCCGCCTTCCATGCTGGCATCCCATATGGGTGCTTGTTCGAGTCCTGGCTGCTCCAGTTCTGATCCAGCTCTCTGCTATGGCTGGGAAAGCAGTGGAAGATAGCCCACCTCTGTGGTGGGTCCCTGCCCCTATGTGGGAGATCTGGAAGAAGCTCCTGGCTCCAGACCAGCATAGCTTTGGCTGTTGTGGCCAATTGGGGAGTGAACCAGTGGATGGAAGACCTTTCTCTCTCTCTATCTCTCCTTCTCTCTGTGTGTAACTCTGACTTTCAAATAAATAAATCTTTAAAAACTCTTAATGATGTGAAAATATATCATAAATCATACAAAAGGATATCAGAATATTATATATATGAGCTCTACTTTTATGAACTAAAGCTTATGTGTATTTGGATAGGCAAATAAATTAACAAAAATATGGGGTGGGATATCAAGGAACAGATCAGTTGTTTTTCTGGTATATCATTTTAGGAGTTAAATTATCTTCTTTACACTTATCTGACTTCTAATTTTATGTAACATATGTATTGATTTGATGATAAAAAAATTATCTTAAAAATACAAGACAGAAATGATTCGTATTCCAAGAGAAATTTTTTTTTCTTAATTGTAGGACAAACATTACCAGAGTGTTAAGTTGTTGCCATTAAAAAAAGATTGTGGGTTGGCCATTTTGCCTACTAGTTAAGTTACTCAAGTGTGTGGCTTCAATACTCAGTGTCAGTTCCTGACTCCAGCCTTCTGCTAATGTGGACACAGTGATGGCTCAAGTGGTTGGGTTCTCACCACCCAGCTTCTGGGTTTGGCCTCAGCCTGACCCTGGTTGGTGTGGCACTTCTGGAAGTAAACCAGTATATTGGAGTGCTCTCTTGATCTCTCCCCACTCCTGTCTGTCTGCCTTTCAAATAAATAAATAAAAATATTTATTGGGTTGCCTAATAACAGTAGAGTTTTTTATTTTAGTTGATACTTAATTGTGATATTTTTGATATATGTATACATTGTTCAATGTTCAGATCCGGGTAAACCTCTGTTTCCTCAAGGAACTATTATTTTATGGAAAAACTTTCAAAATACTTTCTTCCAGCTTTTTAATGATAAATATTCAGCACATTACCATTATCAATATTAATCTTATTGTGAAATGGAACACCTTTCTAACTATAACTTAGTATCTGTTAATTAAACTTTCCCAATCTTTTTCCTTCTTTCCATAGCCTGTGGTAATCTTCACTTTGTTTTCAATTTATTTGAAATAAACTTTTAAATTCACATACAAATTTTATGAGTGAGGTCATACAGCATTTGTCTTTATGTGCCTTCCTATTTTGCTTAACATAACAACCTCCAGTTCCATCCATGTTGTTGCAAATAACAATATTCTTCCATTTTATGGATAAATAATATTGTATTGATTATTATTGATGGATTCTTATATTGTTTCATTTCTTGGCTATAATGAATAGTGCTGTCATTAACATGGGTGTGCAGAGGTCTCATTTACAGACTGATTGCATTTCCTCCATTAGTGAGATTGCTAGATCATATGACCATTCCATTTTTAATTTTTTGCCTCTGTGTTGTATTCTACACTGGATATACTAATTTATATTCCCGCCAAAACTGTGCAAATGTTCCCTTTTCTCCATATCCTCGCAAGTACTTGTTGTCTTTTCTTAAAGTAATCAGTCTAACTGTAGTGAGGTGATATCTTACTGTGGTTTAGATTTGAATTCCTTGATGATTAGTAATGCTAAGCATTTTTTCATATACCTATTGGCCATATGTATGTTTTCCTTCGAAAAATGTCTGTTTTGATCTATTGTCCATTTGTAATTGGATTATATTTGTTCTGCTATTGAGTTGAATAACAATGAAGTTTTAACAAGGGTGGGTGAAAGAGGTGTCACAGAGCTGACAATCCAAATGGTCCTATGGTTTTCTATTACAGGAAGCTTGTTTAAATAAGAACTGTCACAATATGCATAACTCATGGGATGGAAATGCATTATTTAAGGAAAAATTGTAAAAACTCAAGATATTTATCCAACAGAATTGGTAACATGAGAAGCTAGGGAGGAAGAGTCAGGCTGTGCTCAACTATTTAGAGGATAACAGAATGAAAGAATTTTTTATTATGCTGTAAAGCTTTAAATAAAAGACATTACCAAATAAGCAAGAATATATTCAAAATGTTTTACCACCATTTTGAAAATGATGGGGCAAGTTTTAATAGAAATAAATGCACTTCCCCTTGTAGGATTGTTGCTTGGGATCATCTATGTTAAAAGTGATTCACAAATTTCTGCTCAAACTATATTAAAAGTGGAATTCATTGGTGAAAAATAGTGGGCTTAATAAAGCTTCATCATCCAGAGCCCAAGTGCAGGACTCTGAAAAATGTCCATAGCAGCCACTTCCCCAAATTTTCCCAAATGGTTTCATTCTGGGTGGAACTTGGTTTCATGACAGCAATATGGCCAAGGCCCTTTGGAATTCCCATCCTCCGTTTAACATTCAAGGGAAAAACCTCCCTCATGAAAAATAGAATGTGAGTCTCAGAACTGACTACCCTTAGCCAGGATTGCCCCCTTCTCAACTTCGGGTTCAATTACTGTTGCCAGCGAGAGGGGTGTGGGATAGTGGATTCATTATTGAAGCCCTGCAGGGCCCACCTTCTCCCAGACTGAGGATGAGATGAAGCTTGGGCAAATAGCTTTGGGCAGTGGCAGGGAGGAGAGGCTTTTGACGGGTAATTCATGTAATCTCCTATCAGGAAATCACTACGCTGAGCTGTAAATGACAGATGTCTATTAAAACTAAATTGGCAAGTGTGACTGGATGATTTCTTAGAGCTTTTCCAATGTCAAGATTCTATGAGACTGTGATTCAGGTTCTCAGGTGACATTAAAATGTGCAAGGAAAGATATATAAAAGAAGTACAGAAAGAATTGATGAACTCCAGGACTATATTGATGAACTCCAGGAATTCTAAAAGGGAACATGTGAAAGCGATTCTGTGAACAAATAAGGTATTAAAAAGGGAAACGGGCGGGCGCCGTGGCTCACTTGGTTAATCCTCTGCCTGCAGCCCTGGCATCCCACATGGGTGCTGGTTCTAGTCCCGGCTGCTCCTCTTCCAGTCCAGCTCTCTGCTGTGGCCTGGGAAGGCAGTGGAGGATGGCCCAAGTGCTTGGGCCCTGCACCCGCATGGGAGACCAGGAGAAGCACCTGGCTCCTGGCTTCAGATCAGATCAACGCTGGCTGTAGCGGCCGTTTGCAGGGTGAACCAACAGAAGGAAGACCTTTCTCTCTGTCTCTGTCTATAACTCTACCTGTCAAATAAATAAAAATTAAAAAAAGGGAAAAAGTGTAAAATATACCCCTCCACAGTTGTGAGATTTTGAATTTTGGAAAAAAAAAATTGAGAATCCCTCTGTTAACCATTATTTACCCCCCCAAAGCTTTCTGATTTTACTTGATCAAATGTGCATTTTGTGCAGTTATATTGCGGGTCCTATTCATTTTTCTCTTTTTATAACACTGTCTGCAACACACAGACACACTTCTGCTTGGAACGCTGCAGAAAGAGAAGAAATAATGTCTGCCAAGCAGAGCCCCCTACCTTTGTAGTTGTGCATCATCCAGTGTTCCCTCAGAATGTGATCCATCATAGATTGTTTAGGTCTGACAAATGCCTTTCAAAAGTCTTCTGATCACTGGAACGGTTAAGGCTCATTCACACTCAGAGTAAATTGCTCTAATGAGATAATTAAATAACCAGCTCCTTAAGTTGCCAGCTCAGCAAGATTTCTATTGCAAATTCACAGGGGAATTTTCCATTGAGAGTGGGAGGAGGTAGGAAGAGAAAACCTTGAGAGCAGATGGTGATTTGAGGTATACCTTGGGCAGACAATAGACCACTTAAATAGTAGGGGAGGTCAGAGGAAGAATGGAAACTCAGAAGGAGTGGATTCTGAAAGAGGGATGGGTCCTAGCAAAGACAATTGTGCCTGGAATCCCGTCAACTACTATATGAACCTGAAGAAAGTCATGCACTTTTGTGCTTCCCCAGCATCTCTGTGTCTCTTCTAATGTCCTGCTATCCAGTCCCCAGCCATTTCCACTCAAGATGTGAGGGAGATTTTAAATGCATGCACCTATTTCCTTGCCCTTTTTATTTTCCACGCTATTTCAAGTTGTAAATCCTCAGATTTGCCTTTTTTAGGGGAACTAGATTGCATCTCCCAGGAAAATCAAGGGCAATGCTCTTGTACAAAACCTTAGTTCATCTGTAGTATATGTGGTTCTGATTGATGAACCTTAAAAGAGAGGAAATGGAGCTAGAAAGGTCTGACAAGGGCAGATAAAATGATCAGAGGGATAAAGAAAAGGGTGCTGTATGAGACCAGATTAAAATGATTGCTTTTCTATGTGCTGACCTCTCCACAAATATGAAGGGCACAGATAAGTTAAAGACAGACTTGGTGGCCAGACCCTACAATGGAAAAGGCAGGGAAGATGGGGGTAGAAGAGAGATGAGGAGAAGATAGTGGCTGTTTACATAGCAGGCAGTACATTTTTGCTATCCTCTACTTCGAAGTCGTAGTGTGAACTAAGTTTAAACAGATTTTAATAAGACTGTAGTTGAGAATACACTATTGAATTACCAGAATAAGCCAGATGATGTTTAGGAATGCTTCTTAATTTCTTTGAATACAATTAAATTTCTTTAAATACAATTGATGTGACTCAACTAGGGAGATGTGATAGAGATAGATATGTAGATGTACATATTCCTGCTGTCCCAGAATGCAAGACTGTGTGGTGGAGAAGTGATGTAAGTTATAGAAACAGGCAGACTAAGATGTAAATTTTTTTTTTTTTTTTTACTTCTCAGAGAGTGACTTGTGAAGTTACCTCCTTTTCCAAGCCTGAGTCTTTGTTAAGAAATACTAGATAAAGTTATTTGGTGCTGAATTAATGTTAGCCTATTCATTCCCACCCCAAACTTCTACCAGATCCTGTGCATTTTCAAGTGAAGAGTTCTAGGCTAGTGAGATTATTTATTGAAGCATATTGCCAGTTGTTTATATGTAGGGTTTTTCAAAAAAGTTCATTTAAAAGATATTCAATGAAAAAACTATATTTCATTTTATTTATTTATTTATTTATTTTTTGAAAGGCAGAGTGGACAGTGAGAGAGAGAGAGACAGAGAGAAAGGTCTTCCTTTTGTCATTGGTTCACCCTCCAATGGCTGCTGCAGCTGGCGCATCGCGCTGATCCGAAGCCAGGAGCCAGGTGCTTCTCCTGGTCTCCACTGCACTCTTGGGCCATAGCAGAGAGCTGGCCTAGAAGAGGGGCAACCGGGACAAAATTTGGCGCCCCAACCAGGACTAGAACCTGGGGTGCCAGCTCTGCAGATGGAGGATAAGCCTAGTGAGCCATGGTGCCGGCCTATATTTCAAATAATTTTTTTAAAGTTTGTTTTTATCCAAAATTATTTGGATGGCAGAGAGCTAGAGCTTTTTCTCTGCTGTATCAAACCCCAAATACCCACACTGCCTAGCGTTGGGTCAAGCCTGAAGCTAGGATCAAGGAACACAGTCCAATCTCACACAGGTGTGGTCTCAATCCAGTCACCTTAGCCATCACTGCTGCTTCTCAGGGTTTCATGGACTCAGGGGCCTGGAGGTGGACACTGAAGCCAGACATTCCGATGTATTATGCAGGTGTCTGAAACACCAGGCCAAACCCCCATGCCTAAACTCAATTTTGAATACCATTTTTTCTGTGAGCACTTTTTGAAGTGTTCTCATTTACCCAAGTATTTGTTGTACCTGAGAAGGAAAGAAGCCTGTTTTGTAGGAAAGAGTTAATGTAGGCACAGCATCTTTGTCTCTCTGCTCTGACATTCGGTGCTTCCAGTTACAGGAAAGCTAGTGAAAGAAGAAACATATGTCTCACAACTCTCAGGTTTCATTTATTGGATTCATGGTGTTTTCAGCTCATTTGTCAATATTTTGGGTTTTTGGCTCCTGTTGAGACCTGTACCCTTTAAGATTAGTTTATTGATACTTCTGTGAAGTTGAAAATCAAAGGAAAAACAAATCAGTGGGGATCTCAAAATTTGTGTGACACCTGTTGGGCTGTGGTGTGGGGGGGAGCAGCTGGTGAGGAAATAGAAGATTCCCCACCAAGTCGCAGTTCAGATCTAGGGAAATGAGCGGAAAACTAAGAAATGGAAGGAGCAGATAAGAACGGGTTTCCTTCAAGAGGCAGGTGCAAGAAAGCAAATGCAGGTGTCAGGCTTCTGCTGGGCTAGTTGGAGTGGAGAAGAAGGTGATTTGAAATGTGGTGGGAGCCAGGTTATCACCTGCTCCAGGGCCTAGCTAGCTGCTCCCAGGGCTGCCGTTGAGTTTTGGGGAAACCCCATCAGCTCTATGGATACACACTTTTGCAGGCAGGGAAATAAGCTTTGTGGGGTAAGCAGGAAGGAATGCAGAGGCAACCTCTGTGGTACTGAGTCTTGCCGCATGCCATTCCACAGAATGGTGTGTCCACTTCCCCAACTCTGTCTCCTTCCAGACATCTCCTTTGGAGTCTCTCACAAATTCTATCCAACAATCTCTGCTTTATGCTGATTCTGTTGTAGGCCTAAAGCTGTCTGTTATGAAGGAGGGAGCAAGTTTGCTTATTAGATTGGAAATGTGTTCAGTACCCCAAGTGCAAGCCAAAAAGTGCTAAGGATTCATATTTCAGGCTTTAAGAGTCATGAGCATGACTGGCGCAATGGCTCAATAGGCTAGTCCTCTGCCTGCGGCCCTGGCACACTGGGTTCTAGTCCCTGTTGGGGTGCCAGATTCTATCCCAGTTGCCCCTCTTCCAGTCCAGCAGGCAATGGAGGATAGCCCAAGTGCTTGGGTCCTGCACCCGCATGGGAGACCAGGAGGAAGCACCTGGCTCCTGGCTTCGGATCAGCGCAGTGCTCTGGCTGCAGCGGCCATTGGAGTGTGAACCAACAGTAAAGGAAGACCTTTCTCTCTGTCTCTCTCTCTCTCACTGTCCACTCTGCCTGCCCAAAAAAAAAAAAAAAAAAAAAAAAAAAAAAAAAAAAAAAAAAAAAAAAGAGTCATGAGCTGTTGTGACCACACACCTATCTGAACTTCTTGGGAGATGCACAGATTCCCTTCATTCTGTCTGTTGCTATTTGACCAGCTATCCTACTGATTTGAATCTTTGCAAAGGAAAGTAGTAGTAGAGGGAGGTGAAGGACTGCGAGGTAACCTCAGATTGAACCCTGTCCTACCACTTTCTGGCATGTGCTATAAACTGGATGACCATGCCTCCCCCCTCACGCTGCCTAATTCACATCTTGAAATTCTAACCCTCAAGGTGATGGTATCAGTAGGCAGGGCCTTTGGTAGGGAATTACGTCAAAAAGACTCCAAACACATGAAATTAGTGCCCTTTGGGAAGAGACCATTGAATCTCAGCCCTGTCTTTATATTGGAACTGCTCAGCTTCTAAAATAAATGTTTGTCTTTAAGCCACTCTGTTTTAACTATTTTTGTTATAGCAGCACAAATGGAGGAAGACAGAGCCTCCTTCATAAGTGGGTTCCCCCTTTGTCCCAAGGGCACGGCAAAGAAGTAGTCTTTATTGTAGAGAACACCTGTCCAACATCAAAGGGCTGTGTCCAGATTCCTGAAAGTGGGAATGAGAGATGATGGAGGTAAGGATATACCACAAAGATACAGTAGGTACAAATGTCCCATGAGAAGATCAGCTTTGGTTACTCGCTACTTGGGTTTTGAAAAACAGTAACCTTAGCATGAGAAACAGCAATAATGCCATCAACAGGATGTCATTCTCAGCCCCAAGGAGACACAAATCCTTCCATATAACTCTGGAAGAGAGAGAGACAAGGAAAAGAGCAGCAGGTGGGAAAGGAGTGTGCAGTCCTCACCCCACTCTGTACTTACACATTTGCAGTCACCCACCAGAGTCACATGGGTTAAACTGTGTAAGCTGCCAAAGGCAGATCGGTGAAGTGTGTTTGAAAGTGAAGTTTTGAAAGAAAAGTGGTACCATCCTACCTGCTTGGTAGCTGGATTGCTTTAATGAATGCATGCAACCGAGAAGCTAGGGAATTGGGAATATTAGGGCATGGTTGCAGTTTGGGAGGTTGAAGAATATAGAGAAAGCAAAACTGTTTCAGGTGCATTTGTTCTACAGCGTGCGATTGCTTCACTACATAGCTAACACCAAAGGGGTAGCTCTGTGGAGATGATCCTTAAAGGTACTAGCTTTAACGTTGGACATAAGACATATGCAAAGCATCAGGCTGCATATACGTTCCATCTCAGAGCTTCAAAAGTCTTGGGGGCCTTCAAGGAAAAATGTTTAACTTCCAACTGAGAGCTTCTCTGAAGAGATGGCACTTGAGATGCACCAAGGAGCAAAGGCTGAAGTTCCTCAAATCACAGATTGGCATGGAAAGAGAGCAATCTAAATGAATAGAAGAGCCTGTGTGGAAGCTGGATTTAGGAAATGTGGCAGATGTTTGAGACAGTTTCCGATTTGATTCACAGAAAGCAGTAGTGAGGAAATAATGGTCTAAAGACAGAGGGGCCCTTCAGGAGTTTATGCTTACTTGGGAGAAGTAGAAAGTGCATTGTGATGTGCCCTTTGCTGTGGGGAAAGGACTCTAGTTGTGTATTAGAAATGTTTTAATTATTCTTAATTATACAAGAGTTGCATAGCTGTATGTTTAATTTAGAAATCAGAATATTGAAGAGAAAGAGAAATGGGTTTTACCAGCACATAGACTTTCTTTTGCTCTTTCTTTATAAACACACCTGTATACACAAGGGGTTTCCATAAAATCCATGTTACCTTTTAATTCCATTTTCCATTACCTTTTTGAAAACCCTTTGTATATGTACAGCTACATAATCTGTGTTTATACATGTCTACTATTTATCCACAGTGAGGTATGATGCAATATAATAATTTTTCTAATGGGGCTTTTTGTGTTTTTAAAGCTGTCTTTTTATATTATTCTTATTTAATATGTATGATGTAAGTATAGAAAATAAACCAGGGGTGAGCATTGTGACACAGTTAAACCATAGCTTGGTGTACCTGCATCCCATATTAGAGTGCCAGTTGGAGCTCTGGCCCCTCTGCTTCTAATCCAGCTTCCTGCTAAGGAAAGCATATGTTAAGAGCCTGACTTGTAGAGAAAGACTGCCTGGGTCCGTGTACTGTCCTTATAACCTTGAACAAATGATTACTGTTTCTGGTGGCCACTTCTTCATTGGTGAGTAGGTTTGTATGTTTGCTCATACTCCCAAGTTTGTAGTGATACAGTAATTAAATGAGTTGTTACATATAAACAACTTGGAACAGAGTATGACATGTTGTAAAAGCTATGTAAGTGTTACAAAGAAGTCAGATTCATCCTTAACTGCTACATTAAATTCTAGCACAAACATGTTATATTCTATTTAGCAATTTCCTGTTGATTGACATATAGGCTCTTTTCTAATTTCGTATTATTGCAGACAGTCCTGCAATAAATATTTGATCGATTTATAACACATGTTTTTGGAACATGTGTTACAATTGGTATGGCAAATGGCACTATTGTAATAAATGCTTTTGAAATCACACTGGTGTTGAGAATTTAATGTAATTTCTTTCTGATTTACACACTTGAGATCATTTTTCCAATCTCTGAAATGACTTGAGAGAAGCTGTATCCCAAAGATTTAATGAGGTTATGTCCCTTTTAACTGTCAAGAGCTCCTCATTCTCTTTACTGATATTCTTTTGAATTGTTGATAATTAATCAGGAACATCAGTGGTGAAATGTCACACAGATATCACTCCAACTGTTAGATCTGAAGCTTTAAAGGAAGATTTTTTCTGCCTTTCTGTTGGCCCCATCATTGCCAAACCTCCCTCTTATTAACCTTGAAGTCACACAGAACAACCTCTCCTGTGATTTCATCCTATCTCCCATCTGAAGAGATGCTATCACACTCCAAAAGGAAAAAAAAAATTAAAACGACCACAATACTCCTACACCACGCAGGTCACAGGTTTAAGTTCTCCCCCAACACTGGGACTTCCTGCCCCACCTGTCATAGGCAAGGCATCTCAGGCTTCATTGTGTATATTCTATCACATCACCTTCCCTAGGCTGCTTTAATATTAAAATTATTCATGAGGTACACTTTCTCCTGATGAAGCCAGTCTTCTTTTTGGAAAAAGAGCTCTTGGCTTCCTTCAGCTTCACAGTGATGATCTTGATAAATAACCAATGATAAAGCACATTTTCATAATGCTTTCCAGTATCTCTGTCAATTGCCCAAAGTAGAAAAGCCTGTTTGTCATGTAATCAAAAATTAGCCTATGCACAAGCTTTCTTGGATTCAGTGTAGTTGATGCCATACAGAGCTGACCCCAGGCAAAATAGTGAAGACTGTGGATTTGACTTTAGCATCTTTATCTTCAATAAATAAAAGATGTTAATCTGTTTCAGGTTACACCTATTCTTCTGTTTTGTTTTTTAAACAGTAATCCTTTGAGCTAAACACTGTTTTCACCACATTAATAGAAAATCAGAATATTGAAGCAGAAAAGGACAGTAATTAGCAAGAAGTGGGCCGGGGTGGGGGAGGGGTTGTCACAAGGATGACAGAGGGACCAGAACATGACCTTGGCGTGAGATGTAGGAGAGTTTACTCAAATTGATATACTGGAACCGCTGTCAACAAGATACATCCAAGTAAATCCAAGGTTCCATTTTAATTCCAAAGCAGCAGATGCAGGGTGTGCACAACACTTAGGGTCAAAGCAGACTGGGGAATAACCTTCAGGGTAGGTTTGTTGAAGTTGCAAATTAGAGTCTTCCAAATGTGGGTCAGAATTCCAAATGCATCCCCAGAAGTAGGATCAAGGACTTAAGGGTCAAATAAAACCAAATAATTGCAGAAGGGGCTGCACTAGTAATGGCTATGACCGGAGAGGCTCAAGATGAAAAGCATGTCCCTCATTTTCTAGGAAACCATAGACTTAGAAATCTGTTGAAATTGACTGAAAGGAAATTCTCTTTTCTGTTTGAATCATCATCATTATAATCAGCAGCACATGCTGTAACTTGCCATGTTGCAAACAGTCTGCTTACAAAAGGCATTAGAGATCCAGAGAGTAGGTCGGGAATGATGTACTCGAAAGGACTGGACTGATTTAAGGTCCCTAGGGGTCTAATGCTATGACTTCCTCAGAGTGGATGGGGTTTTGTCACCTGCTTCTTCTGGTACTGGGTGTTTTTCTGCCTTACTGTGATTTTCATGCTCAAGGCCACTCTGCCTCTTCCGGTAGCTCACTTCCCCCATCCTCTCGACTTCAAGTTAAACCTTGATCTTCCAATGCTCTCCCACTACTGGTGGGTAAATATGTTTTCATTTTCTGGCACATTTTGATATTGCTTTAGATAATGCATATTTATGGATTTTTTTCACGAAAGTCTGCCATTTCTGACATCTGAGAACATTTGCTTTCATATTATTCTTCCCTTTGTTTATGAAGCTCCTGACAAAAAGAAGAATTAGAATCTGTTTTCCACATTAATGAAGGTGTCTAAACCAAGTTTGATCCAAATTGAAATGAACAGGTTGCCGGTTTATTTGAAAACAGGCCGGGTAAGCTCTAAGGGCACCACAGACAAATTTAAAGTATTAAGTATATATAAAATACCTGCAGAGTAAGCCTTTACCCAGGAATCAACATTTTAATCATCACTGCAGGTAATTTTGACATGGGTAGTAGTTGAATTACACTTAGTAAAATATCACAGTGTTTTCTACTGTTGTATAGATGTTATGTAGATCACTGTGTTTCGAAGCTAATTTATGTCTTCTCCAAAAGGCAGTGCAGGAGGAGTCTGAGATGACTTATCAAGCTACAAAATGTTCTTTTAGGTAAACCTAACAGATTTTTGTCAATGTGTTGAACTCGTGTCTAATGTCTGAAAGAGCTGAGCTCCGATTCCCTGCTCTATTAGTAATTTTGTGTGTTGTTGAGTAAGTCATTTGTCTTAGAGTCCATTTCTTCATGTATATAATGGCAATAATAATACTATCTTTAAGGTTGCTATGTGAAATGCATTAATATGAAAATCTCTTAGTATTAATATTAGCACTTAGTAGGATTTACTCAACATAATCTCTACTGATCTTTATTACCGGCTTTCAATTTTTACAGTGTAGGAATAACTTTGCATATACGCAAGCTTGTACACACATAGACACATTTCCACTCATACAGAGAGAGAGGTAGTTTGAGACAGCAGGGCTAGAGAGACAAGGAGATTTTCAGGAATTTTTGCCTTTGGGTACTTTCTAACTTCAAGGGCTCTATTTCTTGTCTTTGCAGGAAAAGCTTCTCGAAACTATCTTAGGTATATAAAGTCTATGGATGTGTATGGGCCCAATTTGAGAAAGAAAGAAATTAGGGCTACTTGCAAACGTCATAGCAATGAGCACTTTTATCTTTGGGTTCCCCCTCCCAGCAGGTAAGGAATCCCATCCTATTGCGTCTTTTTGGGAATGATTCTTGTGAACATGTTGGCTTCACTGCTGGACTTATTGTGCATGGGTTTTAGGTAGTAAAAATAATATAAACATAGTCTCATGTACTTCTAGGGATGATTTTAGGACAGCCCAAGAGGAGTAATATTTCTCTGATGAGCCATTGGGAAATCTCCATGTGCATCAGTGCTCCACACTGTAACTTGACCTTTAAGACTTGTAACACATAATAACATGGGCATGAAGTTAACTTAGCAAAGTTGAATATGTGTAGAGTGGTTTTCTGAATGACCCAAATATGCAGGCATTTGGCATAGCTGTTAAACTGCCACTTGGGACATCCACATCTTACATCACAGTGCTGGTTTTAAGTCTGAATTCTTTCCGTGACTCCAGCTTCCTGCTAATGTACATCCAGAGGCAGCAGGTGATGACTCAAGAAATAATAGGGTTTCTGCCACCCACGTGGGAGCCCCAGATTGAGTTCCCAGGTCTCAGTTATAACTGAGTGAGCCCCGGCCATCAAGGGCACTTGCAAATTGAAGCAGCTATTTGGAGCTCACTCGATTCTGTCTCTCTGCCTCCAAATTTAAATGAATAAATAAAAATTTAAAAAATAAAAGACCCAGCATACACTTATGTAGTTCTCTTTTAGGCTGCTTCACTTTATGAAATTTATGGCAGAGTTAAAAATTAGGTAGAATTTGGTGACCATATGAATCCTTGTCAGATGGCTATAAACTGAAAAGAATTTTGGAAACTGGCCCGGAAATCCTCCTTAAAGCCCTACAGGATTGGTGTTTTAAGAATACCCCTTACCCTCCCACTAGTTTGCTGATATGGAATGAAGTTGAAGCTGATTCTTTCCAGATCTTTTCCATGTAAACGCCGCTAAGGCCTTGCAGAGAACATCATGGGTGTGTTCCTGTGGCCTTCCACTGCACAAGAGTGACATCAGCTATTTGTTTTATTCCTGGTTAAAACAGTCTGAAAGCAAAACAAAATCTTGCCATACATTCCAGCAATTTGCCCCTAGCTTTTTATCTAACTGATTTGAAAATGTATGTCCACATAAAACATTTAAGAATATTTATAGGAGTTAGTTAATAGTCTCTAGGAACTGGAGACAATCAACATGCCCTTCAACACATGAATGGGTAAGCAAACTGGTGCATTCGTACAGTGGTATATTAGTCAATCATAAAAAGAAAAGAGTTATCAAGCCATAAAAAGGCACAAAGAAATCTTGAATGCCTATCACTTCCTTGCTATATGAGGGAAGTCAGTCTAAAAAGGTAGGGTAGTGTGTGGTTCCATTTATAAGACATCATAGAAAGTCTGAAATCGAGCCATTACAAACAGATCAGTGGGTGAAAGGAGAAGATTGAATAAGAGAAAGTGAAGCACAACAGGTTTTGTAGGAGGGCTTAATGTTGCGTATGTGACTCTTTGCCTTTCTCAGAACCCATGGAATTTTACTGCACAAAGAGTAGACTTGGTGAAATTCACCAAGGAGATGAGGCAATTCTAAGCTATAACTCAGACTATGATAAATATGTTAACTGTATTACAAATGCATAAAAAAAATCTATTATGGGGGCTAAGTTGCTAATCGAGGTCACTTTGAAAGGTGGTGGAGAATATAAGATTAATGGCAAAAGGAACTCTACGTTAGCACCATACCCTATTTAGAAAAGTTGTTTCCTGTGATAATAAAGAATAATAATTCAGATAGCACTATAAATGTACCTGGTTACTTAAACTTCAAGTAAAAATGGAATTAAAATGTTTATTTTGTTGCCAAAATTTTTGAAATCCATGCGTAGTTTTATCATAAAAGCATTTTCATGAAATTTTAAAGATCCTCTCATGATTTTAAAAAAATTGCATAAAAAGAAACCTAACTTTAATTCCATTTTCCAACAAACTTTTTAAAGTGCCCTTGTGTATTTGAATTGAGAGATTAATTAAACTGATTGCATACTGAGTCCACTGGATATTTCACTTTTGGAGTTAGAGGATACAAATAAGAAAGGTGTGGAGCTGGAAACATCAGTGTGAATTCATGTTTAGTTTAATAGAGAAAGGCACATACAGAGACAGTTACCGATACCCAGGATCCAGATCTTGGTTTTATGATACCATTCTCCAAAAAGAAACTAGGGTCCTTCTGAGCAATGGCTGCTTCTAGGGCTGGGACAGTGAGTATACAAGATGAGCATGAAGCTTCTTGTAGTGCTATAATGATATAAAAACTGCAGACAAATAGAAACTAAAACCAATAAACTGTAATGATGAGGATAAGTCCAAGAGAAATAGGAGCCAACTGCAAGAGCCCCCAGTGCCCAAAATGAGAATAGTTTGAGCAACAAAATCAATAATGTATTGGAATACAACACAAAGAATCAAATAAAACTCTGTGACTACATACTGATTGAAATAAACAGGTGAGAACTAAATCACAATTCTGCTATGCAAATTGCAAATAATTTATATGTATATTTGTTTTAAGAAGGCAAAGCCTAACTCACTGCCTTTTAAGTGTAGGCAGTGCCTAGAGATACCCTCTCAGTACAGATGTAGTAAGTATAGTGTGGAAACAGGGAACAATAGTGACAATACTGTGGAGAAACCTGTCAAACACTGTCTCAAGGCTACCACGAACGGAGATAAGGCAAGCTGATCTATAAACGTTATGTATGTTAGGGTAAAGATGGCCTTTACCTCTTTGGTCTTCTTCCTCCAATCTCCAGACTCTCAAAAAAAAAAAAAAAACCTGTGTAACTATGAGAAAATGCATTAGAGAAGCCCAAATTGAAGGACTGTCTATAAAATATCTAACCATAGAATGGCAGATGTCCTAAACAACACTCTGACCTCAGAATCAGCCCTTAAGGCATGCAGATCCAGCTGAAAAGCCCATGAGAGTATTTCAGGCATGGACAGCCAAGACACTCTGGGGAAAAAAAAAACCTAAATGAAAGATCTCCATGAGTGAGATCCCAGTGGAAAGAACAGGTCATCAAAGAAGGAGGTACCTTTCTCTGAAGGGAGAAGAGAACTTACACTTTGACCATGGCCTTGTCTAAAAATTATCAGAGTCAGTGAACTCAGGGGGCCTCCATAGCCTTGGCAGCTCATGACAAGAGCCTAGGGTGATTACGAGTACTCAAACAGTATTTTTCACTTTATGTTTCTGTGTGGGAGCAAACTGTTGAAATCTTTACTTAATGTATGCTAAACTGATCTTTTGTATATAAAGAGAAACGAAAATGAATCTTGAAGTGAATGGAAGGGGAGAGGGAGTGGAAAAGGGGAGGGTTGCAGGTGGGAGGGAGGTTATGGGGGGGAAGCCATTGTAATCCATAAGCTGTACTTTGGAAATTTATATTCATTAAATAAAAGTTAAAAAAAAATCTAACCAATGCTTCTTAAAACTGAGAAATTGTGGCCGGCACCGTGGCTCACTAGGCTAATCCTCCGCCTTATGGCGCCGGCACACCGGGTTCTAGTCCCGGTTGGGGCGCCGGATTCTGTCCTGGTTGCCCCTCTTCCAGGCCAGCTCTCTGCTGTGGCCAGGGAGTGCAGTGGAGGATGGCCCAAGTGCTTGGACCCTGCACCCTATGGGAGACCAGGAAAAGCACCTGGCTCCTGCCATCGGATCAGCGCGGTGCACTGGCCACAGCGCGCCGGCCGCACCAGCCATTGGAGGGTGAACCAACGGCAAAAGGAAGACCTTTCTCTCTGTCTCTCTCTCTCACTGTCCACTCTGCCTGTCAAAAAAAAAAAAAAAAAAAAAAAAACTGAGAAATTGTGAGAGCAAGATGCACCTAAACAGACATGACTAACTGCATTGTGATATCCTAGATAAGATCCTGGAACAGAAAAAAGACATGAGGTTAGAAACTAAGGAAGTCTAAGTAAAATATGGTGTTAATAAAAATTTACTGTATTATTTTATTCATTGTGACAAATGTACCATACCAGTGTAAGATGTTAACTGTGTGAGGAACTGGATCCAGGGTACTTGTGAACTCTGTACCATCTTTGCAGCTGTTTTATAAGCACAAAACTGTTCAAAACTAAAACAAAAACTTTTTATAAAATTTGATATAAAATATTTTTAGTGTTTAGTTGCTTCTATGAGTTTTTTTCCAAATGCAATTTTGAAATAGGATCGATCATCTCTTCCTCATTCATGAATATCTCTTTCATAATGGAGGCAAGAACGAAAGGAAGGAAACACATGTAAACCCCCATCCCCAGCTTAGAGGGGATTCCACTTAGAGGAAAACTGTGCTTCTAAGCTCCAGTCACCAGTGACTTCACTCAGTTCTGCTAATTTAAAATATCCTCCCCTCATTTCTCATGCCACTCAGCCTGTCCACGTCATTATTCTTCTTGCTTAATCAATGCAGATGATTCCAGTGAGGATGCGAAATTGAGGGTCGTAGGCTGGCATCTCGTTTACCCACAGGACAGGTAGTGCTGTGCATGCCCTTGCTGTTTGTGTCGTTCCCCTGGGTGCCCTGGCCCTGACCCAGAGAGGCTGAGCTCTTAATGAGAATGAGTTTAGGTCTCCCTTGCTCCTTCATCCCTGTCCACAGTCCTGGGACTGACAACAGAAGCAGTTAGGGCCCGTTGTGCTAGTGTTGGCTGCTGTTCAAAACAGAAACCATGTCGAAATCCGTGTGAGAGCTTGCCTGCCTTTCACCTTCCTTACAGACCGCAGAGACATTCATTGACGATGCTGAGAATTACCCAGATTATGCTTGAAAGTCTGCAAGAGTCCAGTTACCTACACTTGTTTGCAGTCTCATTTCTCAGAGGTCTGGAAAGGATATGCTGCAACAGTGATTGAGGTAGTGGAGGAGACAGGGGAGGGAAAAGGAAACCTTCCTGAGAACAAAATAGTTCTCACCAGGCCTCAGGACTCTAACAGAAGAGGTGACTACCAGAGACTCAGGTGTGTTTTAGCAACCTTTACTATGGTGGGGAAGTTGCTTCTCCACCAACTGTGGCATCCCCCGCTAGGCTTGTGTTCACTATAGCTTTGCTATATGGACATGAGGAAAAGAAGCGTTTTGGGGCAGATGAGGGGTTTGGGCCTTTGGTTCCATTCATGTGTAAGATAATACCATAGCACTATAGGAAGCTCTTAAAAAATGCCAACTAATGTTTTCATCTGTCACCTATTTTAACACTTTGAACAAGTTTTCCTTGTTTTATATTTAGAGGAATGATGACTCAATTCAGAATCCACTAGAAAGTGAGGAAGCCCTTGTTAAACTGTTAGAGATTGTTGTTAAAAGTTCCTTCCTTCGGGAAAAGAGGAAGAAGCCAAAATTTATTTTCCCTTTGAGCACATTTTCCCTTGTCAATTCAAAAAGAGATGATATAGATATATACTAAATGCTTAATTTTCACAATAAAGTCACAAGCGATGCTTTTCTTTTCCTTCTTTTTTTTTTAAAAGTACAGCTATTAATATGCTCTTATTTGGAGTCTGATTTCTTACGTACCTCTAACTGCCTGATAATAAATCAGCAGCTATCATTTATGAAGACAGGGGATCACTACTCAACTCCACTCAGAATTCTTCTGAATCACTAGTCCTATCCATCAATTTCAGCAGCGATAAAGGCACCATGTGGGGAGATATTCCTTATTTCTTTCTGTTTACATTAAAATTTCACCTTTGTAAAAATGTCTTGCTGTTTTCCTTTCTTTTCTTATAGTTACTATCTCTTAAATTACACTATTAACATATATGCACACCACCATAGCTGTATTTCTGGAGTACTGGAAATTGTGCAATTATGTGCATAAGCCATTTGCTCTTCTTTTTAAGAGCATCTGTGTTTCTCCATGAGTGCTCATTTCTGCAGTTTATAATTTTCATTTTGGAGCATTTTTGTGCTTTAGATCATTCTTCACTGGGCAATGGCAGCTGTATCACCTCAGATAGGATTATATTTCAGAATCCTGGATTCTACCAACAAATGTCTCGATGAGAAGGCATAGTGGGGTGCGTGTGTGTGTGTGTGTGTGTGTGTGATTGTGTTAATCAACTCCTGTCTGATTGTTCTCATTAGACCTCTCCCAACTTTTCTGTACTCTACTGGTTCAGGATCCTTCTGGCTGCTCTGTCATGTCCTTTACAGTAAGAATTGAGATGCTGGTGGAACTAGATTTGTTTGCACCGGGATGCATTTCTTGTCCAGTTGCCAACTGTCAACATTCATGTTAGAATCAGAAAAAAGTAGGATTTCGTGAATTTTAGTGTGTTCAACAATGGTCACTCAAAGATGTCAAATCATAATCCCGGGAACTGGTGTGTTACCTCACATGGAAGAAGTCTTTGCATAGTAATTAAATGGCAGGTCTTGAAATGGGGACATTACCTTGGATTAATCCAGATGATCCTAAATGCCATCACAAATTTCAGTAGCTTCTTGTAAGTGTCCTTATTAGAAATAGGCAAAGGGTGATGACAAAGATACACCAGAAGGCAATGTGAATACAGAAGCAGAGATGGCCATGGCAAAGTCACAAATCCAGGAATACTACGGAGGAAACCAAAAGCAAAAGAGAAAAAGGAAAGACAGTTCCTGACTGTCATCAGAGAGCATGGCCCTACTGGATGTAGATGTCTAACTTCTAGAATGCTGAGGGAGTAAGTATCTGTCTTTGAAGCTGCTGTTTGTGATACTTTGTTAGAACTGCATCAGGAAACTAAAACAAAAGCAAAAGCCCCACAGGGCGAAATGTGTCATAAATGCTATTCCTAACAGATGTATTAGAGGATCAGAAATCTCCAGGATGCTCATCAGCATTACTCTTGGGCATTAGGATGCTCTCCTTCCTCTACAGCTGCACTGCTCACTAGTGTGGCCACTAGCCACATGTGGCTCCTGAATAATTGAAATGTAGTTACTGGGACTGAGCAATTGAATTTTTAATTTTATTCAATTTTAATTAACTTAAATTTTTAAAACTTAATTCTGTTATTGGAAAACTTTCTAAATACACTTGGAGCAATTTGAGTATGGGGATTTGCTTTTCCAGCTGTAAATTTCATGAAACACATATTTCAAATACTGCCAATGGCAACTTAGCATCAAAATTGAGATGTGCTCAAAGTGTAAACCATATAACATATTTCAGAATGATTAAAAATAATGTAACACTAATAATATCAGATTGATTATATGCTGAAATGGCAAATTTCAGCATATTTTACTAAATATACTAAAGTTAAATTTCATTTTACTTTTTAAATGGGGTTACTATAAATCTTAAATCATACACTCATGTATCTCACATTTTATTTCTTTTGGAAAATGCTGTCCTTCAATTTCTCTTCTGAGTGACCTAGTAAACTGATCTTAGCAAATAGTCTCATTTCTTGTGGCTTATGGACCCGACTTTGACCACATGTCCGCTCTCATGGATGGTTAATTACTTTGGTTCTTTGATTGAAAGCAATCATCTATGGAACTAGATTTTAAAAATGAACATTAAAAACTCTTGTCATTCACTATAGCATATGAAAGAAAAATGACCCATGATCACACATATATTCTTAGAAAATACAGTATTCTTGAAGTTTTTTATTTGAGAATATTTACAGTATTGGAAATGAGATACCCTGTCTTGAAACTATTGAGTTTTCAGAGCTTTGGCAAGGATATTATAGTTCCATTTTTCATGTATCTGGATATTCTCTGTAACAGCAGTATTTTTATTCTTTCTTTACTTTATTTGCCTCATGAATCTCTTTTAAATAATTTAAAAATAACATTGTTACATGATTATGTGAATCAATAACTTTAATTAAATTGATTAAAAATGTCATTTCACTTGCATAATACAATAATGTTTCTAATTTCTCTGCTATTACAGTAAATATGTTTTAAAAATTATTCCCTTAAGACAATTTCCATGACAAAAAATAACTATATCAAACCAAGAATTGTAAGTAGAAACATTATTACCTCCTAGTTTGTTCTAGACTGACTATAGATCTGAAAATCTCAAGTCTGTAAATCTCTCTTTATTTGGTATTTGGTCGTAGTCCACTTTTGTTTGTTTCTCCCCTTGGATCTTCAGCTAATGAATGCTTTCCATAGATCCCTGCCACACTGCTGTCTCATCTACATCTGATACTGCCTAAGATTTGAGACCCAGAAGAGAGAATCCACAAGTGTATCTCTTAAATCACAGAAGCTGAAAAGGAACTAGAAATAACTTACTTGTTCTCTCATTTCACTGATGATAAATAGTTCAGAGTCAAAGCTAGAACTAGAACAAAAGGATTTCTTTCTGCTAAATCATACTTTTACACTGAAAATGATCTGAGCATGCCCTGTTACGCTATTCCATGATCTCAGCTCCCAAAAGAATATGATTAAACCAGAAAAGGTACAATTATCTTACATCAATTAAAAGGAAAAAAACTGAAAAGCTAGTCCTTGATAAATTAGAAGTGATAGGTGGTTGTTCTGATGCCAGTACAGCTGTGGATGAATCCTGAAATCACAAGATGCTGTTCACTCACTCCTCATACCGTACCTAGAATGTCTGCGACTAAACTAGGATTCTGGTCACAGAACAGACAATTCTGACAATTGCATTAACCATTTCTAGTGCCATTTGTAAAGTCTCATGTAAAGTTCCTAAGACAAAAACTAAATTCTTAGTCATATATCTATGTGTCCTGGGATAAGGGATAATGTATATATTATAGGTTTTTAAAAATTACACCTATCGATTTTTGCTTTATTACTTCTGAACCAAAATATTAGTTATTTCATCATGAATTTTGACATACTAGCAATATTTAAGGTTCAATATGAAGAAATAGTAATTTCTTTGTTCATATGGACACACTTTTAAACACTTTGAAAATGGTATTTACTTAGCATCTAGGTTTGCTTTTCAATGTTCATGCTCACAAAATTCAAATCTGTGTATTCCTCTTCTCAAAAAATTTCTGTTCCTTTTGGTCATGGTCTTAATAAAGGATATATGGTGTCCTATCTCTTGTAATAACTACATTGTTGATCCACCTTTAGAGTCTTGCCATACTAAGCATAGTGACCAGAGTCAGGTAACATACATGGTCACGATGACCCAGTCTGGGAAAGGCAGAAATGGATAGAGCTCTCTGGAATATCTGCTAATGCTGATATGCAAGGTGTTGCATCTGCAACACTGAACAGTTTTCTCTAGGCTTTATATTCCTAGTCTGGAAAGCTAGAATCATTCCAAGATTAGCTACCTCATGGACTTGGGAGATAGTAAATTGACACACAATGTGAAACATGTTTGTAAAGCACAAATAATTGCATTAGGTTACTTTAGGGACTCTATTGGGTTATTAAAACAAAGGGAAGTAGAGGGAGAAAATAATATGAAATCAAGGAATAAGTCATGAGATGATCATGGGCCTAGAATGAGTCATCTTCAGGTATAGCATTAGCAAAATTTATCAGGTATAGTTGAGGGAAGTGCAGGGGAGCTTTTCAAATTTTGCACTAGCAGATTTCAGTAGAGATTGAGACAGTAATGTTAATTTTATTCTTGTCATTATTTTAAAAGATTATGCATCCATTTGCAGTTATTTGTAAACTATAAACCTGCATTATAATTGCAGGATAACTTTATTGTAAAGTGATATGTATGACTCTCATTTGTTGGCTGATACTTACATTTGTTGAAGAAGGGGGAGCTTATTGATTAATCTGAAAGTCTACCTGTGTTGATGATTCTGGGAAGCTACTGTTCCAATCCTCTTAATATCTTAGTGTTACTGGTACTTCATTATGTGTGTGTGTGGGTAGAGGGTGGGGAAAACAGGAACAATTAGTTCCCTGAATTGGAGGGTAGACATTCCAAGGGAAACATTTTTTGGAAATATTTTATCTGCTTCTTTGACTCTTAGCACTTCAGTGTACTTCTCATGTATGTGTTTTTTATTTTTTTTATTTTTTTATTTATTTATTTTTTGACAGAGTGGACAGTGAGAGAGAGAGAGACAGAGAGAAAGGTCTTCCCTTACCGTTGGTTCACCCTCCAATGGCCGCCGCTGCTGGTGCGCTGCGGCTGGCGCACCGTGCTGATCCGATGGCAGGAGCCAGGTACTTATCCTGGTCTCCCATGGGGTGCAGGGCACAAGGACTTGGGCCATCCTCCACTGCACTCCCTGGCTACAGCAGAGAGCTGGCCTGGAAGAGGGGCAACCGGGACAGAATCCTGTGCCCCAACTGGGACTAGAACCCGGTGTGCCTGCGCCACAAGGCGGAGAATTAGCCTAGTGAGCCCCGGCGATGGCCCTCATGTTTGTGTTTTGATTGTCATTATGATTAACCGTTTGTTTATCTCTCTGGTTTTCTCTGTAAAGTGGATTTTGGTTAGTTCTCTGCTCAGTCATGACAGGTGACCTCTGAAAGTAGCCATAAATGCACATGTACGCATGATATGTGAATACAGGGAGTTCTTTCTGCTATTTCTTTTGTACACAAAGTTTTCTTCAAAGCAGTAGCTTCAGCTTTTTGCCCCTTTCAAACTCTCCAATCCTCAGGAGGTTATTTTCAGTGAAGTGGTGAGAGGGAAGAGTTCAAATAGGATTGATTTAATAGAGCTATGATGTGAAAAATCCCACAACATGCTGTCTTCCTGAAATGGCCAATCATGGAAACGTTAAAATCAGAATGGAGAAGGAAGTGGAGACATCCCCAAAAGGCACCTGAATTAAAGAATGACAGCCCCTTGCCATTCCTGTAAAGGGAGATCACAGTATTAGAGAATGAAAATTCGTCAGATATTCAGAAGAAGCATCATTTGTGAGCTACAAACAGCTTCCACAATAATTTAGTGCAGGAAAATATCCCCACTACCCTCTCCTCACCAATGACCCAGGAAATTAAAAGAAAACCTTCATAGTTCTTTTGCCCATCTGTCTACCCATTTTCTCCAAAATATCCAATTTTTCTTCCTTGTATTTTATTCTTATCACAAAAATTTTTCTCTTTAATATTTCAATAAGGTAATTGGTTTATTTTTCTTGTACTATTAATTATTCTCAAAGCTATATACTCTTTAAAGTTGCCTATCAGGGCATAACAAATCTCACCCAAGGGCCCAGCTTTCTGAAAGATTGCTGTCTAAGAAAGCTGGTGATAATGGCAGCAAGCGTATGGATGGAGGACCACTAAACCATACTGTGGAGTGACTTGATGACCAAATGTCAGCAAAGAGTTCTAGAATTGTGATCTTGCAATGGACTCAACCTCTGAGTAGTTGCCCTTGCCAAGGTCATTTAATCCAGTAAAGCAAATCTAGACAATTTGTCATTTGTGACATGAAATACTTGCACAAAATTGCTTGTACAATATAACTCTAGCTAATATCATATCTTTATTGTTATGAATATAGGGGGACATGAGCATCTGTGCAGAAATCTAGGAGATTCGTTTAAGCATGTAGAAAATAAGCATCATCCTATTCCTTCAATAAAGTTACAGCTTTTCTGATGGCCACCCTTTCAATCCATGTGTACATGTACTGCAGCAGCTTGAGAAATGAATTAAAGAGTTGAAAGAAGCATGGATATACGGGTCTTTGAAGAGTTTGTGACTAAGCTGCTGGGAAGTAGGTTGGAGGGAGAGGAGACAACTAAGGAACAGAACCTACAGAAATGATGGAACTGCGGTGTGATTGCATCAGGGCCACATCAGGGATGTAGATACAAATAGGTTTACAAATAAAATTACAAGAAAATGATGAGAGTCTATTGGCGACTTGTCTTGGTTTGTAAATGAAGGCTGAGGGAAAGTGCAGCTGAATGCAAAGGAGGAAGGGTTGTAGAAACTTTTAATAGAGAAGAGGAAGTGTTAAAAATTATCTTAATGAATAAACAGTGAGATTTCTAGCACACTGGTGGACTTGCCTTACAGTACTGACTTGCTTTTTGAGGTTCACAGTCATGCAATTAAAACAGAACCAGCTAAGTAACAGGAGTGATTTTTTGTAGGAATGTTTAGTTGTTTAGGTGCAAGTACAGAAAAGAGTGATGGTATAATACTCTCAGGGTTGGAATTTTGCCAGGTGACTAGAACAGAGGGGACTGAGATTATCTGCAAGACAGATAAGCAAGTAAACAATTAACAATTAACAAGGAGGTGCATCCAGGAAAGGATGAATGGGATATTTGGGAAATCAAAGGATGATGGCAGTAGCAGTACCCCAGCAAGTCAGGGGGGACATTTAGAAGCGGTGGTCACATATCAGAATATTTAAAATTGAGTTTCTAGTTAGCATGAGGTCCAGAATGTGCCCTTGGCCATGCACTTGAATTGGAAAGTTGTGGAAGAAAGCAGAAAACAAGGAAAGCAGCAGCAAGTTGAGTGATTCATTAATGTGGGTCCTGAACACACTATGAATAATGGCAACAGTTGTGGCATGAAGGAGCTATGTGGTAACATATTTTACGAAATAAAGGAAGTGACAAGAAGGTATGGAGGTAACTGCCTTGGTAAGGTAAGACTGATTTATCAAGATGGTATGCATCTTAAAGGTGTCGTGGTTTTTGTAAGGGGAGGGCGTGGTAATGGCCTGGAAGCCACAAGGGGAAGTGAGAAGGACACCAGCCCCACTCCCTGGCCTCCCTGGCCGTGAGCTGATGGTGTAATGAGAGGAAACACTATCACTGCTTGAGGTTGCAGAAGAAATCTCATTTTCAGAGAATTAGGTTTCAGCTAAGATCAGGAGGTGAAGGAAATGTTCTAAGAAAACAATGATAGACAGTATTGTGGGGCAGTGAGGAGAGAGTGGGGCTTGGGTTTGAACAGGAGATGAATTGAAAAATGTGGACACAAGGATGGCTTAAAACAAACAGCCCAGAGGTTGTAGGTCACTGTTGGTAGCTGAGGTAAGCAAGAATGAGAGGTTTTGGTTGGTAGTCCTGAGGGATCTCACGCAGGGTGTTTTCAGGTCTCTGTCGTGGGATGATGGGGTTTCCCAGGCTTTCGAATCCCTAGAGAAGGGGTAGTGCTGCTCCAGTGCAGTTCTGATCATCTGTTTTTCATATGGACTTCCCCAGGAAGTTGTCTGAAGTGCTGTGTGGCTTTCAAAAATTAGAAACTACAAGGGTGCTTCAAAAACTTCATGGAAAATTGGATTGAAAAATAAGTTCAATTTGCGCAAAAGAAGTTTGAAATTCATGTATAGTTTTGTCATAATGCACATTTCCCATGAATTTTTTGAGGAGCTCCTATTACTTCTCATTCTCTTACTTGTCATCAAGCCCCACTTGGTTTAATCCCTGGGACATACAGAAAGAGAATGATTGACTTACTTTCTTTAATTTTTGGTGGCCATCTTCTCTTGTCACAGGACATGTAGATTTGATCATAATTGGGTTTGTGGGTAGGGATTGGAGCAGAGAAAGAAAAATTTACCAGGAGACAGGGAGTCAGGTTGAATAAGCAAAGAGTTGTGAATTTTTTCTTTTTCTTGTCAGACAAGATGTTGAATCTCTTGTCAGGGAATAGCATGGCAAAACGTGGACAACCCTATCCATTAGGGAAGATTTATATACATCAAATTCATTCCAAGCTCAAAAGAGGGCTGAGAGCTAGGACAGACATGTCTTAATGGTGCCAATTCACATGTAAGTTGAGGTATGCCCTGTCCCCTCCCACTCCGCCCTTACAGCAGATGACAGCAGCTTCTCTTCGCTAACATTTCGTTCAGTGGGTGAAGGGGAGACAGGCCCTTTTTTTCTTCCCAAGATTCATGATTTTTCCAGCATCTAGACTGTGTGTCAGTGACATCAGGGCTCTCAGCCACCCCCAACCTCCTCCTCCTCTTTTTTTAATCCAAAGTAACAACATCTGGATAATTAGAATGATTAGCGTTCTTTTATAGCTAGAATTCTCAAACATTTGTGTTGGCTGAGATAATGGAATTTCCCCTCACATAATCTCCTATCTTCAGTATGCTAAGCAACATAATTTTCATATTATGAGAGCTCAGTTCTTCCTTTTGGGGCAAAGATCCAAGCCATTTTTGAGCATAGATAAGACAAAGTGATTTCCTAAATCAACACCTGTCAGAGAAGTTTCTCTTTCAGAAGTTTTCTATAAATTACTCTAATTATTATCATTGTAGTTCATTGATCCTATTGTTTGGTCTCCTAGAATTTTAATAAGCTCTGCTTATCCCATCTATTGAACTTTCTCTTCCTTCTTTGCTTTCTCAGGGAAGACTTCCTGATAACGGATATGTGCCGTTGCTATTCATATCTGAAAAACTGTTTTCCCCTTATTGTATTCCTTGTGTGATAGATTTGTCTTTGCCTAATTACCTGTATCTGTCTGTCTGTGAGGGAAGAGTACATACCTTGTCCATTGCTGTATACCTAGTATCCAATGCAGAGCTTCATATTGAATCATTTGTTGAATGACTAAGGACCCTGATTTTGAATTTGGAATATTATTAGTTACAAGAATCGTCATGAAACTAGCCATGCAGTTCCTAAAAACTATACTGTCTCACCTTCAGTGTTTTTTTTTTTTTTTTTTTTTTAACTCCAACAAATTTCAATGCTCAGCAAATTTCAGGATATTCAGTATTTGTTGAGTTGAACAGTGAGTACCCAAAGTTAAGAAAAGTAGCATCTGGAAATGTAACTATGATTCAGATCACTTGCTGCTTAAAAATGCCCCCATATTTATCAAAGACTGCTCTAGAATTCTACTTTAGGTTCTTTTGCCTCAAACCTCTTCCTTTATTGTGTGTAAATAAGCTAAAAATTTTGCTACCCATCCTCATTCTTTCTAATGCATTCATACATTATCTAGTGAATGTCCCTGAACAGATTGATTTTAATAAAAAAAAAAGGATAGATTTTATTTTTTCAGAAAATGGGCTCTTTCCTACTTTCTATAAAATATCCATTGAACTTCAAGGTCACTATTCCAGTATTCATGCTCAGGAAATCAAACATGATACTACTGTATAAAAGGAAGAATCAAGACTGCATTCCATGTTAATGCAGTTTGCCCACATAAGGGACGGGATTACAAGCAGCAGAATTGTGAATCATATAACAGTCCAGGTTTTAAGGTTAATGTCAAGTACAAATAATCTGTAAAAAATCAGTTTTCAATGGAAATGCCCCTGTGGAAAGAGGGTAAACAGATAAAGGACAGGGACAGGCAAGTAGTTAATATTTTTTTTAAAAGAGAAAAGTTTCAAAGAGATTGCCACAGCATCGGTCAGTGCGAGCCTTCACCTACCTTCTTCTATGAAGGCCACAGTCAGGACTGAATCAGGTATAATTTGGCAACAGGTGATCCTATCCGTACCCTGGCATATGCAATCTAATTTTCTGGGTTGGAGACTCAACTACAGAAGAATTTAACTGATTTAATGCATCTTTCAATGCTTAGGTCATGAGTAGTTTTGGTAATTTCAAAATGTCATAATTTTAATGTCAAGATGGCCAGTGACTCCACCTTTTAGATCTTACGTTCTCTTCTAAGTTACATTATTGTAATTTTAACATATATTGAAGGCATACCATCTTTTGAGTGTTGAGAAAGCTACTAGCCCCAGTATCCTTGAACTAACATTCCAATTTGGTAGAGTGACATTCAGAGGAAACACACCAAACCCTAGTTAAAGCTTCAGAGTAGACCACTTGAGCACAATATCTAAAGTTCTTTTTGTGATTATTTGATTATCTTCATCTTCTTAAAATGCTAATGTCCACAACAGCCATGGAGGGAACAGGCTGAAACCAGGAGCCTGGAACTCCACTGGGACTCCCATGTGGGCGATAGTGCCCAAGTTCTTGAACCATCATCTGCTGCCTCCCAGGATTCATTCATTGAAAGCAAAATAGCCAGAGCTTGACTATGCCTTCCAATACAGGATATGAGCATCCCAAAATAACTTTAACCAACTGTACCCCAAACAGATTATTTTAAGAATGTACGTGACTTATCCCTGTGAGGAAGCAGAGAAAGATATTTTGTGTATAGCCACGTATGTAGTTCTATGTGTGTTATAGGGTGAGGATAACAAAAAGCAACTGCAAAGACTAAAAGTAAAGAAATGAGGAGTTAAGCAAGTGTCAGAGTATCAAAAGGAATTTCATGCTGCATTAATGAACTTGAAATGTATCCCAAAGAAAGAATTTAAGCATAAGGAATGTGATGTCATATCTTCAATCAAGAGACTCTGGTGAATAGATTTTTGAAGCAAACAAGACAATTTATAAGGGCTCCAATTCAGTAACATGGGTCAGGGTTGTAGTGATCAGAAGTAGAATTTAAGAGAAAAAAATAGGAGTTATTAGAGGGAGAAGAGTACAGGACTTTGTGCTACCACCAATATAATTATCCTGCTATCATTACATATATGGCTTATTACAAAATATAAAACAGTAATGGTGAAAATATATTTAGATACATTGACTGAAAGGTATATGCTAGTGTTAAAGTAAGGAGAGTGTTTGTAAGGAACACCCATTGGATGAATATGAGAATCAGGTCAAGAACTGAAGTTACATCATAAACTAAGAAACATGGGCTTAGATCTTTGTGTAAGGGGTTGGGGATAGAGTAGAGATTGACAGTTACTTGTCTCCATAGGATCCTCGACAAAATAATCTGTAGTAATGTTGTAGGGCAATGAAGGTGATTTCAGCTTTTGTCTTGTGGTAAAGAATTTTCCCATGGACAGGGATGGTGAGCAAAGCAAAGTTTACTGAAAGCAAGAAACCTCCTGCCATAGAGGTCAAGAGAGGAATTCCGAGGCAGGAATTGCCAGGGTAGCGTGTAGGTGCTGCCTCTTTTATACTCAAAGTACCTCTCTCTAATTGGCCCCTTTGTGAGAAGCAAGTACATATTCAACCAATCAGCAAGCCAGAATACAACCAATCAGCAGGCAAGGATTAGTAACTATGTTTCACCCTGCTTTCATTCACCCCTTCAGGAATCCTGGGCAAGCCCCAAGTATTTTGCATGATCTCTGGTGGTGTTGGTGTTGGAGTAGTGGTAGAAGGAATCTAAGGCTGTAGTGGCTTGCGTCTGTGTTTTGTCTCAGAGAAATGTAGTCGACTCTTTTCGCTGGGTTCTTCAGGAGCCACACAGCTCTAGTGTTAGAGCTGTCTCCTTTCTATCAGGTCACAGCTTCTCCTGTCTACCAGGTTCATTGACTGCTGCTGCCATGTGGGTTGCTGTTCCTCTTGTTACGGAGGTTCTTTGTCTCGTGACCATGAAGAATGAGGTACATGGATAAGGAAAGAGTGAACAAAGATCTCTGGTAGCTGAGAAGGACTATTCAGAAGGCCTGCCTGCCTGCCCTGAGCTGCCTCTCAAGATTGCCTCTTCAAACTTACGCATTTCTAAAGCAGGATATTCTCCCTGATTGTCCATGTGCATGCTGATGAGGCCTGCTGTGTGAAACAATCAGGGAAGTGGCATTGGAATTGCCTGTTTTGTTGCACAGACTCTGTGCAGAGTGCTCAATGATGTCCTTTTGCAGATGCAACAACATCTCAATATTACATTTTATATGTTTCCCCGGTCTCTTGTCTCCCTCTCCCTCAGGGCTCTTAAAGTTGCCCCTTGTGTTTTCCTCTGCTGTGTGTTTTTCTTCCCACAGACCCCTGGAGTTCCTATCTTTAATCTTTTCTTGTCAGTTTATAATACAAAGTTTATACTTTTAACTTAGATACATAGAATTATAGTAAGTTTACTCTTTTAACATGTAAACATGTCATTCATAACTAATTTTCCATGATTTCCACTAAAATGCTACCTGTTGTTGTTACCATTGTTTTTTAAATTCAGTGAGTCTTATTTCTCTGACATGTTTAACATCTTTTTTGTTTATCTTTTGTTTTGGGCAGTGTTGTTATGTTCTACCCAGATGTGATTCTCCTTGCATTTATCCTACTTGGGATTTATTTAGCTTCTTGAATCAGTCCCTTGATGTCTGTGATCTTACTTGAAATAGTCTTGACCAGTGTCTCTTCAAATATTACTCCAGTTTTTATCATCTGTCCATTACATACATGTTAAAGCTCCAGTCTGTTCTGTCTAATCTGCTGTTTAACCATATACTTTCATAATATCAGTTATTGGAAATAGAATTTCTATTTCATTGTTTTTTACAGATTACAATCCACAGGTGAAATTCCTCATCTTTTCATACAGCTTCTTAACATATTATTCGTAGTTATCTTGAATCCATATTTAATAGTTCCAAGAATGGTTTTAATCAATGTATCTGTTCCTATTCTCTCTTTTTTTCTTCTTTGTTTTGATCTTTTATTCCCATTTTGTGATACAGCTGGCAACTTTTAACTGAATGCTGGACATTGTATGCGGTAAATTTTTGGAGGTTCTGGATGAAATTAGGAAGCAATTTTATTTTCCTCCAAGGAAACTTTGATTTTCCTTTGGAAGATAGATATAGGACAGTGTTTGTTAACCTTTTAAAATTACTACCTTAATGAGGGAGGTGCCTTTCTCTGAAGGGAGGAAGGAACCTCCACTGTGATACGGCCTTGACTAAACAAGTTCAGAATTGGTGAACTCAAGGGGCTTCCATAGCCTCAACAGCTCATGGCAAGAACCTCGGGTGATTACTGACGTCATAAATAAGAGTGTCAATTGTTAAATCAACAACCGGAGTCACTGGGCACTTACTCCCCACGTAGGATCTCTGTCCTTAATGTGTTTTACTATGAGAGTTAAAGATAACACTACTAGTCAAACAATACCCTATACCTTGTGCATTGTGTGAGTGCAGTCTGTTGAAATCTTTGCTTAGTATATACTAAGTTGATCTTCTGTATATAAAGATAATTGAAAATGCAACTTGATGAAGGGTGGGATGGGAGAGGGAGTGGGAGAGGGGAGGGCCGCAGGAGGGAGGGAGGTTGGTGGGGGGAAAGCCACAACAATGCAAAAGTTGCATTTGTAAATTCACATTTATTAAATAAAAAAAAAAAAACAACAAAACAAACACAAAAACAAAAAAATTACTACCTTACTAATCAGAAGTTTTAGATACTGTGTTTCCTAATGACCTCACGGCCCCATGAAATTGTATCACTACTGATAGACTGTGAATCTGCTTTTTGATTATTTATTTATATTTGAAAGACAGAAGGAAAGAGAGGCAGATAGAACTCTCCCATTCCCTGGTTCACTCACAATATGCCCACAACAGTATGACTAGCCCAGGTTAAAGCTGGAAGCCTGGTGCCAAATCTGAGCGCCCACGGCAGGACCCAAGCACTGGTGCCATCAAGGACTGCCTCCCACAGTTAGAATTAGCAGGAAGCTAGACTGAGGAGTAAAGTGGCAACTTGAACTCAGGCACTCCAATATGGGAAGAAGGCATCCAAATGATGTTGAAAGCACTGTAGCAAGTTTTGGCCCTTAAATCTGTTAATGTTTGTATATATGTGCTTTATAAGTAAAAAATATACAGCTTATTCCAAATTCCTCCATCTTGTTGCAAATGACTGGGTTTCGTTGTTTTTGACTGCTGTATAGTATTCTATAGAGTACATGTCCCATAATTTCTTTATCCAGTCTACTGTTGATGGACATTTGGGTTGGTTCCAGGTCTTAGCTATTGTGAATTGAGCTGCAATAAACATTAATGTGCAGACTGCTTTTTTGTTTGCCAATTTCATTTCCTTTGGGTAAGTTCCAAGGAGTGGGATGGCTGGGTCGAATGGTAGGGTTATCTTCAGGTTTCTGAGGAATCTCCAGACTGACTTCCATAGTGGCTTGACCAGTTTGCATTCCCACCAACAGTGGGTTAGTGTCCCTTTTTCCCCACATCCTCTCCAGCATCTATTGTTGGTAGATTTCTGAATGTGAGCCATTCTAACTGGGGTGAGGTGAAACCTCATTGTGGTTTTGATTTGCATTTCCCTGATTGCTAGTGATCTTGAACATTTTTTCATGTGTCTGTTGGCCATTTGGATTTCCTCTTTTGAAAAATGGCTATTGAGGTCCTTGGCCCATCTCTTAAGTGGGTTGTTTGTTTTGATGTTGTGGAGTTTCTTGATTTCTTTGAAGATTCTGGTTATCAACCCTTTATCAGTTGCATAATTTGCAAATATATTTTCCCATTCTGTCGGTTGTCTCTTCACTTTCCTGACTGTTTCTTTTGCAGTACAGAAACTTCTCAATTTGATGCAATCCCAAATGTTAATTTTGGCTTTGACTGCCTGTGCTTCTGGGGTGTTTTCCAAGAAGTCATTGCCGGTACCTATATCTTGCAGGGTTTCTCCAATGTTCTCTAATAATTTGATGGTGTCAGGTCGTAGATTTAAGTCTTTAATCCATGTTGAGTGGATTTTTGTGTAAGGTGAAAGGTAGGGGTCTTGCTTCATGCTTCTGCACGTGGAAATCCAATTTTCCCAGCACCATTTATTGAATAGACTCTCCTTACTCCAGGGATTGGTTTTGGACCCTTGATCAAATATGAGTTGGCTGTAGATGTTTGGATTGATTTCTGGTGTTTCAATTCTGTTCCAGTGGTCTATCCATCTGTTTCTGTACCAGTACCATGCTGTTTTGATTACAACTGCCCTGTAGTATGTCCTGAAATCTGGTATTGTGATGCCTCCAGCTTCGTTTTTGTTGTACAAGATTGCTTTAGCTATTCAAGGTCTCCTGTGTCTCCATATAAATTTCAGCATCATTTTTTCTAGATCTGAGAAGAAGGTCTTCGGTATCTTGATTGGTATTGCATTGAATCTATAAATTGCTTTTGGGAGAATGGACATTTTGATGATATTGATTCTTCCAATCCATGAACATGGAAGATTTTTCCATTTTTTGGTATCCTCTTCTATTTCTTTCTTTAAGGTTTTGTAATTTTCATCATAGAGATCTTTAACGTCCTTGGTTAAGTTTATTCCAAGGTATTTGATTGTTTCTGTAGCTATTGTGAATGGGATTGATCTTAGAAGTTCTTCCTCAGCCATGGCATTGTCTGTGCATACAAAGGCTGTTGATTTTTGTGCATTGATTTTATACCCTGCTACTTTGCCAAAATCTTCTATGAGTTCCAATAGTCTCTTAGTAGAGTTCTTTGGGTCTCCTAAATAAAGAATCATATCATCTGCAAAGAGGGATAGTTTGAGTTCTTCCTTCCCAATTTGTATCCCTTTAATTTCTTTTTCTTGCCTAATAGCTCTGGCTAGAACCTCCAGAACTATATTGAATAGCAGTGGTGAGAGTGGGCATCCCTGTCTGGTACCAGATCTCAGTGGAAATTGGAAAACATCATGCTGAGTGAATTAAGCCAGTCCCAAAGGGACAAATATCATATGTTCTCCCTGATTGGCGACAACTAACTGAGCACCAAAGGGGAAACTTGTTGAAGTGAAATGGACACTGTGAGAAACAGTGACTTGATCAGCTCTTGTCCTGATGGTTGATGTACAATGTAATACTGTATCCATTTTAGTATTTTTTTTTTGTTCTAGTACCATTGGTTGAACTCTGTAATTAACACACAATTATTCTTAGGTGTTTAAATTTTAACTGAAAAGTGATCCCTGTTAGGAATTTGGAAAACATTATGTTGAGTGAAATAAGCCAATCCCAAAGGGACAAATACCACTTGTTCTCCTTGATAGGTGACAACTAACTGAGCACCAAAAAGGAAACCTCTTAAAGTGAAATGAACACTATGAGAAATGGTGACTTGATCAGCCCTCACCCTGACTGTTGATGAGCAACTTAATATGTTATCTCTCTTAGTATTTTTTTTGTTTGTTCTACTTAATACTTTTGGTTGAATACTGTAAGCAATACACAATTCTTCTGAAGTGCTGAAACAACTGAAAAGTGATCGCTGTTAAATATAAGAGTGGGAATAAGAGAGGGAAGAGATGTGCAATTCGGGACATGCTCAAGCTGACTTACCTCAAACAGTAGAGTTAGAAACATACCAGAGGATTCGAATTCAATCCCATCGAGGTGGCATGTACCAATGCCATCTCACTAATCCCAGTGATCAATTTCTGTTCACAATTGATCGTAATGAAAGGACTAAGAACCAAAGGGATCACATAAACAAGAATAGTGTCTGCAAATACTAGCTGATAGAATAAAAAAGGGAGAGAATGGTCCAACATGGGAAGTGAGATACACAGCAGACCCATAGAATGGCAAATGTCCTAACAGCACTCTGGCCTCATAATCAGCCCTTAAGGCATGCGGATCCGGCTGAAATGCCCATGAGAGTATTTCAGGCATGGAAAGACAAGAAACTCAGGGGGAAAAAAAAAAAAAAACAAAACAAAACCTAAATGAAAGATCTCCGCGAGTGAGATCCCAGTGGAAAGAATGGGTCATCAAAGAAGGAGGTACCTTTCTCTGAAGGGAGGAGAGAACTTCCACTTTGACCATGGCCTTGTCTAAAAATGATCAGAGTCAGTGAACCCAGGGGGCTTCCATAGCCTTGGCAGCTTATGACAAGAGCCTAGGGTGATTACTGATGCCATAAACAAGAGTGTCAATTTGTTAAGTCAGCAACAGGAGTCACTGTGCACTTATTCCTCATGTAGGATCTTTGTCCTTAGTGTGCTGTACATTGAGATTTAATGCTATAACTAGTACTCAAACAGTATTTTTCACTTTATGTTTCTGTGCAGGAGCAAACTGTTGAAATCTTTACTTAATGTATGCTAAACTGATCTGTATATAAAGAGAATCGAAAATGAATCTTGACATGAATGGAAGGGGAGAGGGAGTGGATAAGGGGAGGGTTGCGGGTTGAAGGGACGTTATGGGGGGGAAGTTATTGTAATCAATATTCTGTACTTTGGAAATTTATATTCATTAAATAAAAGTTAAAAAAAATATACAGCTTAGTGTTTTATTTAGTGCTAGTTTAACAATGACTGACCAAAGTTTTAAGTTGAGCTAATTTAACAATTAAAAATGATTGCTATTTCTCCTAACATGTTTTCTGAGCTTTTCATATATTAGGTTAAATGTTCAAATTAACAGTTTATATAAATACATAATAATGACAATGCATTCACATTTAAAACTAACAGTTGTCAGAGCTGATGTTATAGCGTAGCAGGTAAAGCTGCCATCTGCAATGCTCGCATCCCATATGGGCACCAGTTTGAGTCCTGACTGCTCCACTTCTGATTCAGTTCCTTGCTAATGTACCTGGGAAGGCAGTGGAGGATGGCCCAAGTGCTTATGCCCCTGCACCCTCATGGGTGATCTTGAGAAAGTTCCTGACTCCTGGCTTGGGCCTGATCCAGTCCCAGCTGTTTGAGGCCATTGGGAGAGTGGACCAATAGATGGAAAATCTCCCTCCCTCCCTCTCTCTCCCTGTCTCCCTCTCTCCCTCTCCCTCTCTCTTCCTCTCTCTACATAACACTGATTTTCAGATAAATAAATCTTTAAAAACTAACCATTTTCCAACAAAAGTAAAATAATTTAAAAAATAGTTTCTTACACTATTTTAGTGGTTTTACTTAGCTTTTGCATGATGTGGAAAAATAATATTAGCTTATGTCACTGTCAGATATTTTGATGTTTATTCTTTTTTTTTTTTTTTTTTTTTTTTTTTTTTTGACAGGCAGAGTGGACAGTGAGAGAGAGAGAGACAGAGAGAAAGGTCTTCCTTTACCGTTGGTTCACCCTCCAATGGCCGCTGTGGCCGGCGCGCTGCGGCCGGCGCACCGCGCTGATCCGATGGCAGGAGCCAGGAGCCAGGTGCTTTTCCTGGTCTCCCATGGGGTGCAGGGCCCAAGCACCTGGGCCATCCTCCACTGCACTCCCTGGCCACAGCAGAGGGCTGGCCTGGAAGAGGGGCAACCGGGACAGAATCCGGCGCCCCGACCGGGACTAGAACCCGGTGTGCCGGCGCCGCTAAGCGGAGGATTAGCCTAGTGAGCCGCGGCGCCGGCCTGATGTTTATTCTTTTAAGCACTTGGAATGGTTAATGATGGATTAAGTAACTTCTATAGAATGAAATAATAAAATTTAAATATTTTTTATTAAATTTTCAAAATCTAACTCACATGTGCAGAGCACTGTGGCTGTAACATAAGCAACTCTCATAAGGAGTCACCTCTTGCCATGGATGTGACTTTGAGATTAACAGTTTCCTTTGATTATCTGCCTCCCTTCACCATAGTTTTATAGCACAGATCTTGTATACATTTGTGTATCTTCTATGAACTCATTTTATTTTTTTTTAAGATTTACTTATTTGAAAGGCAGAGTTACAGGGAGGTGGGGGGTGGAGAGAGAGCATGAGCTATTTCATCTGCTGGTTAATTCCCCAAATGGCTGCAATGGCCAAGGCTGGGTCAGGCCAAAGCCTGGAGACAGGGACTTGTTCTGCGTCTCTCACATGGCTGCAAAGGCCCAAGCACTCCAGCCATCCTCTGCTGCTTTCCCAGGTGCATTAGTATGGAACTGGATGGGAAGTGGAGCAGGAGGACTCAAACCAGTACTCATATAGGATGCCACTGTCACAGGTGGCTTTATCAAGTATACCACAACACCAGCTCCTGAACTCATTTTCAATATTGCCCAGCTGGTACCCAAGAAAACCCACAAGGAAGAAAAGCAACATTAAAGAATAAGGTTTTTTGGATGGAGTTGAGCTTTGGTGGCCAACTAACTGAATATCTATGATTTTTCCTTAGTACCCAAGGACCAGTCTTTACTCCTTAGGGCCAGTGTCACCAGTGTTGTGGAGAATGTGTGAGCTAGGGATTGATCATCTTGACCCAATAAGGCATTGATATACTTTGAAGCTAATTTGCTCTTTTGCACAGACTATAAACTGTCAGAGTTCTCAATAAAAAGCTTGCACTGTTTACCTCTGATCCTTTGTTTGCTAGTGCTAAAATCAAATTTTTGTCTTCTCAGTATCCTGAGAGTGTAAAACAGTCTACTTGAATTTGTAACTTCCTATCTGCTTTATTTTTGTCTTCCTTTTTAAAAATTTTGGTCTTTAGGCTTCCTGTCTGGTACCAGCTAGGAATATTCAAGTATCTTGAGGGTAAAAGTGTCAATAAAGAAGGGTTCACTTCTTTTAAGTTCCCATTTTTTCTTCCATCTCAGCCCCCTCATGCCAACTGCCTTACTAATTCTGAACTTCAGTTTCCTTCTCCCCAGTCTCACTCATGAACTTGTCAAAAGTTTTGAGCTCCTACTTTATGACTGCGCTTTCAACCATGTACAGCTTACAAAAGGCAAAAGCTTTGAGCAGAAAACCAGTGGTGGAAGTTGAACTCACCTCGATGTGTTTCCTTCCTGAGACCTTGGATCGTTAAACACTGGCTGTCTTGGTTGCCTGTGAGCCAGCCATGTGCCTTCTGTATCATGCAGCATCTGTAGTTTGCAGGAGGAGGGGCAGTTTGAATAGCATGGATAGAAGCAGAAGCTCAATTCAAAGCTGTGGATTAGTTGAAAGTTTGATTAGCTTCTGTCAGAGATAATTGAGAAGGACTTCAGGCTGGATAGGCAGATGCTCTACTAACAAATGAATGGTGAAATTACTATTATATTATTAATATCTTTCTCTTCAATTGAACCTCAACAATTTTGGGGGGTTAGTCAGAAGCTTCATTTTAAGGGAAACCAATGAGGAAGGGAAGTTAAAGCTGGATTGTTTGCTTTATAGACACTTTTCCAACCATATTGAGCACATGTTTTTCTGCTCGTTGATCAGAATGATTGCTCCATTTTCATAACTAACCCTGGAAGGCTGAAGTTTTCTTGAATTCCTTGAAGTGAACCACTGAGAGGTAGTGTGTTTATCTCTGATATCTTTTTTTCTCATGATTTGGGATTGGCTTTACACTAGACCTTTCCAGTTCTACCATTTGTGAGTTGCTTTTCTCTTTTCCTTTTATGCCTCTGGTCTAATTCTCTGCCAACAATCAGAAATGGACAGTTCATTTTATTTTATTTTTACCCCATCTCTATCCACAGCTGAAATGCAGCATTGAACTGCTCCTCAAGTTGCTCCCAGATGCTATTATAAAGCAGTTTCCTCCCTTCACTTCCTAATACTGTTTTCCTTGTGCTCTTTTAAAGGAGGCAGTAGAATGTTTTCCTAGTCAGTCATAAAAGTTTAATGTTGTTGCCTTCTCTTTGAGGCCTGACTATAGAACCTAATTCCACTGATAAAATGTATCTTGTTTGTTGTTTTGAAAAGCAATGAGAATAGTTTCTTTTTTTCTATTTATCTTATCTGAAATTTTCTGTGAAATAAGTCAAGAAACTTAGTTCTTTAGTCAGTGCTTCAGGACTTTTAAAGTAGCTAATATCTCTGTGTGTCTAATTAAAATATTTCAATAGTTTTATTATTTAAATAAGGCCACTGAGTTGATTGGTTTTTTCCCCGATTCTTTACTGAATAATGTTGTTATTTATTCTTCCATTCAACGTTATAAATTAAGCCATTCCTCTGTTTTAATAGTTTCCAGTCTAGTGGAGTGAATACAATGACAAAGATAAGTCCTTTGGATTAAGAGATGCCAGAGACCAAACGGGCTGGGAAAATTCGATGAGGCTGTGAACACAGAAGGCTGGATATATTTCTATTTTGATAGTCCTCTTATAAGGGAAACAGATTAAGAAGGTTAAGATTAAGATAAAGAGTTCAAGGAAGATAACTGAGTTTAGCCAATGCTGGAGTGCTAGAATTCTTTGAGAGACAGGATTTTTTTGTCTAGCTCTTGTATAAAGGGGTCCAGCTTCTGCTCCTGTTCTTTAGCCTCTTTTGCCTTTTGGAGTGTGGGTCCCTGTGGGAAAGTGCTGAACAGAGGACAAAGGAGAAAGTTCAAGGACAAATAAACCATCTTGTTTCAAGAGAATGGAGGTTACATGATTGTTTTGAGGTGTGTAAGAGCCAAACAGGCCTGCAGAGTGTGATCGCTCTTCTTTGAAATACTCATTTTACTAGGTTGCAATCTCAGTCAGCTTTTGTTGAAAAAGGTACATCTGTGTGCCAAGGAGATATTGATAAAATTTGGTCTGAGGCTTTGTTGTTCTGAACTAAATGGATACTGAATCACAAAGATTGAGTTTACACCTTGAAGTCCATTTTATTATAGGAAACCCAGTCTTTTATGGAATTATATGACAACAAAAAGGAAAAACAGAAGAGTGGCTATTCATATATATTTTAGCCTTAATCATAATTAAGAGGTAATCTGTTTCCATATGTTCAAAATACTGTACAATTTTTAAACACATCTTATAGTCATTTGGGTTAGCAGAAATTTCCAAAAACTCTGCTTTCTTTTTTTTTAAGGATTAATTTATTTTATTTGAAAGTCAGGGTTACAGAGAGATGGAGAGGCAGAGAGGGAGGTCTTCCATCCAATGGTTCACTCCCCAATTGGCTGCAACGGCTGGAGCTGTGCTGATACGAAACCAGGAGCCAGGAGCTTCTTCCAGGTCTTCACATGGGTGCAGGGGTCCAAGGATTTGGGTCATCTTCCACTGCTTTCCCAGGCCATAGCAGAGATCTGGATTGGAAGAAGAGCAGTGGAACTAGAACCGGTGCCCACATGGGATGTTGGCGCTTCAGGCTGGGACGTTAGCCCGCTGCGCCACAGCACCGGCCCCAGAATTCTGCTTTCTAGAAAATCAGACTAATAATTTCCAACTCGACATGAAAATGTAACATGATATAATTTGGTCCCCCATTTATATAGATTACAAAGTATTCTTACTGCCGTCATTCTGGAATAGCAGAAGCATTACAAGTTTATCTGTCTTCTGTTTACTTTTATTTAACATATTTTTGGAATGACCTCAAAATCTGTCTATTGAATTTGTTCCAGGTTTTTAAAATCCATTAGGAAACAAGAGCTCTCTTATATGCTTCATAATGTTCAGTTCTCTAATATTGGCTAAAATTTCAAATACAAAGTATCCAGTAATTTTTTTCAAGACAGAATATTTCTGAGAGACATTAATTCTTTTCGTAGCGTTTTTCATTACTTTTTACAAACAAAGCCCTCCAAATTTTTTTTCTTTTAGAAATACAGTCTCAAATAAAAATCCTCTTTCATATGGTCCAGCTTCATTTGGTAGAAGTGATGCTTTCTCATTTGATGGGCATTGGTTGAAGAAATTTGACAATGTATTGTTCTTTCTTGTTTAGAAGTCTGTCAACTTCTTCTTACTGAACATATACTTACATTCTTTGAAGGCAAAAACAATGTTACCTTCATCACAGAACTATACAATGAGTAACATGATTAGAATTCTTGCCTCTGTTCATTTCTCTTCTTTCAAATCTTGAGTGGAGATTTGAAGCAAACCAAGCTATATAAATGCAGGTTAATGATAAAATATTCTTCCTGGTCATAAGAACCAGTGTACAACCCATCTTAATTATTTTGTTCATGGAAAGAAAAGACTAGCACATGAGAAACTCCCCCCTAGATTTCCAGCACTAGTAGCCCCAACCCCAGTAGTCTCCAGCTGGAGGCCATCCCTGATGTTCCTGGGATATATGAATAATTACAGAATGTATGTAAAGAACCAAGTGATTAGATTTCAGAGAGAAGGACTGTGCTGAGGGAAAATATTATCTCAACTGATAGATGGATATAAAACAATTTTTATAATAGATGAACATGCAGCTGAATTTTTTCCTTTGAATAAAAAAAAAAAAAAAAAAACAGTGCTCAAATCCCTGTTGTGTCTTCCTAACTATTCTAGGGCATGCAATCCTAGAGGATTGTTGCATTGGTGTCTTCCATTTTCCTACACAATTTAAATGTACTATAGGAGTAGTTAAAATGCCAGGAACTTTGTAATCACATAGAAATAGTGAGGAAAATGCATCGCATGAAGCATTTCCATTGTCTTAGTAGACAGGCTTAATAGAAGGTGCAATTATTTACTTATGCTAAGACATGTAAAAGTCTGCACAGAGCATACAACAGAATGTTAAATCCAGGACAACATACAAACAGATCAGATTAATCTAAGAAAAGGGCTCTCATGAGGAAAATTAGTGAGTGCAGTCCTCCACGCTGATAGGTTGCTCACTGCCTATGGGTCCCATAGTTCTGCTGAGTTTGGCTTCAGACCTTCCCCTATGACCAATTCCACTACCCATTTATTTTCCCTTCCTGCATTCTGCTTCATTTTATCAGCTTTTCAATTATTTTCTCATTATTTCTCCCTAACGCTTCACTTTTTGGTTTCCTGTTTCATTATATTTGTCTCTCTCCCTGTCCTTTTCCTCTTAATTCTCTCCTTCTCAATCACTGAACTAAGTCTCTTTGTTGTGATTGCATCACAACGCATAAGCAAATAAATTGCCAGACACATCTCTTGTCAGACACCAGACAAGAAGCAAGATCCAGTGGAAAGAACTCTTCTGGGGCCAGATCCTGTGTCCTTACTCAAGACTGCTGGCCTTCTGAAAGTGTGCTTGCTTCACCTCCCTGTGAAGGAGTCTCCATTCTTGAAGCTGTGGTGCAGAAAGAACAAGTCTGAGATCCCTGCTTGTGACAGCTGAACTCTTCCATAGAAGAATCAAGATATTCATCGATGGCTTTGTCAGGACTTTAACAAGTGTATTCTTTTTCAGAACTGTTGTTTAAAATACCAGCTTCAGAAATGCCAGATCTTTCCTAAGGACACAATGGTGAGAGTTTCCAATGCAGACAAAGATGGTAAAACATCTTCAGTTACTCTGCTTACAAAAGGAAATCATGATTTTAGATCTACACTTAGCCTTTCCAAATACACATGTCTGATGATTAATAGGTGGCACTGAAGCCCGCCACCACTTGGCCTGATGAATGGCAGTGCTATCATGACTTTTAAATATGCTATTAATGCCAGAGTCTGTGAAAAATGCAAATGTGACATGTGGATTTTCATGGCATTTGCATAGATGCAGAAAAAAATTTAAAGCAACCTTTCCCCTTAGATTAATCACTGATTTGTAAGGCAACATCTTAGGGCAGTGAGCTCCAGCTACTCTGACTGATTTGCGGGCAGATTCTAAGTTTCTCTAGAGGGGTTGGAACAGCTGTGAAGTCGTCTCTTGACTCCTAGCTGACTAGAACACAGGTTAACCTACGCAATTCCTAGTCTTGAATGATTTCTTGGAAATTTTGTATTCTAGATATTTGAATGCTACACTGAGAAAAACTGAGTCAAATTCATTAAGCGCTTTCTGTTGTTTTTCTATACCTTCACTTACCCCAGAGAGCAAAGAGGAAATAAGGGGAAAAAACATTACTTCATCATTACTAATCAAGAGAAACATGCCTCAGCTCTTCCAACTGACAATTGGAGTATGAGTTCTTTATGTATAAATGCCACTGGATGTATATAGATTTAGCTATTTCCAGGAATTATTACCAGGGAATCTGGGACTCCAGTTCAAGGTTCCTTCTTCCTTCTCCCTCAGATACTTAAGCATATGGTGCGTCTGCATAGTGCATGCATGTTCATATCCCCAGGTCATGTTCCTGACCTAGTGTAAGACAAGTAATATCCAAACACTTCCACATCAGGTTTCAGAAGATATATTACACATTCAAGACAGATCAAGGTATTTGTGGAACAGAGCTTTAGAAAACATTGGAAATGGGAATAGATTTGAAGACTGCTTTAAACAAAACTACATACAGAATGTGGTGGAGAGCATTATTTAAGTGTCTATTTAGTGCTTAATAATGTACTTTATTAAGGTTCCAGTCTTATCCAATACATTTTCAGTAAGCCACACCATTCCTTTGAGGTTGCCATGATTGCCCACATTTACATATGGAAAGTTCAGGATTTTTAGAAGATATTTAAATTGCTATATGATTCAGAGCTAAAAAACGTTGGAGCTAGGATTCATCTCTAGGTTTGTCTGACTTTCCCCATGTGCTTTTTTTTTCATTTCATACTTCCTTATAGAATATATGTAAAATGGAAATGATATTTAAGGCATCTATATTCATAAGTCATCAGCTGGGAGGTACATCCTACTTCCAAAGACTGGGTCAGGGCCAAGGATATATTTCTGACACCATGATCTCCAAGATCTTGTTTAGCTGTAACATTGTGTAGTTCTGTGACCGCTCCTCTCAATGAATACTGCATCTTGGCCTTTCTCTCACCCCGTTGCCCTTTGCTTACACCTCTTACTCAGTCTTTGACTGGCTTCCATTACTTAGCTGCACTCGTCATTTTAACTACAAGACACACATTATTTTGAGGGAAAAATAATTGGCTCCTAACTGCAGGGATCATGATTGACATTCACTACAGCCTTTAGCCAGTTAGGGTAGCTGTGACATTATAAGTAGAGGTGCCTGACCTCTGATTGCAGGGAAGAACAAAAGACCTGGCAGAGAGACCGTTTCTATGCAAAATGTGTACCTTGTCTGGTTTGAAATGGGAAATGAGGTTGGAAGAATTATATACAGTCTAAAATGCAAGGAATTGAATTTTGCCTTAAAGGACAGTTTCATGTCAATCCTGTTCCTGAAAGGTCTTGAATCTTAGCAGACCACTGAAGGTATTTCAGACACAAAATGATGAAGCTGAAAAGGATCTTAAAGATAAGTTAAGCCACCTGTGCCCTTTTTTATTTTTTTTAAATTTTTTTTCCTGAAGACCTGGATGTCTAGTAAAGTTGTGATAAAAAGAAACAGAAATAGTCAGAACCCTAATGACAACCGTGTATCTCGGCCCATCTTTAGATTATACATAGAATACGGTAAATTAAGTCTTATAATATTGTTTGAATTTTTTAATTTATTTTTTCAAGAAACAGCAAGAAAGCTAGGCACAGGTCGCATCCACTGGTTCATGTCCCCTCAAATGTTTGTAACAGTTAGGGTTGGGCCCAGAGCCAGAGTGAGGAGCCGGGTCTACACATGGGTGAAAGGAACCCAAGTGCTTGAACCACAGCTGCTGCTTCTCATGGTCTGCATTAGGAGGAAGGAAGAAAAAGGAGCCAGAGCTTGGAATTGAGAGATGCCAAAATGGGATGCAAATATCCCAACAGCTATCTTACCTGGTAGACCAAACACTTACCCCACATCTTACAAGTTTTTTCATAGTATTAATTTATCTATTTTATTTGAGAGGCAGAAAGAGAAAACGCCTGATGACTGGTTCACTCCCCAGATAACCCATATCCAGGAACTCAATCCAAATTCTCACCTGGGTAGCAGGAATACAACTACTTGAACCATCACCTGCTGCCTCCCAAGGTGTGCATCAGCAGGAAGTTGGAGCCAGATACAGAGCCAGGACTTGAACCCAAGCACTCCAGTATTGGATAAGGTTATTTCAAGAGTCTTAACGACTATATCAAATGCCTGCCCCCTAGATCCTGTAATTTTAACACTGAGAAGTAGTGCTGGCAAACTCTTACAGGAATTTTAGTAAAATTCACATTCCTGCTTTGAATAAAACACATATGGGGGAAACTCATTATTTTATGTAGCATTCTAGGAAGACAATACAGTGGTCTCACTGTATCCATAGGTTTCATATCCATGAACTCAACTGAACGTGGCTAGAAAAATTTTTTAATTCACCTGTATTGAATATGTATAGATACTTTATTCTCAGTGTCCTCTAAATAATACATTACGCAACTATTTGTAAACATTTTACAATGTGTTAAGTATTACATATAATCTAGAGATGACTGAGTATACAGAAGGCTATTTAAAAATATATCCTCCTTCTAGATTCTAATATTTCTGCTTTATCATATGCAAACTAAGACAGGAAAATGAAGAGATAGAAATAACCTTGAGCTGAGAGGAAGATTGGCAAGCAAAGCAAGAGCTTACTCCAAAGGAGAGTGAGATGGAAGAGAATCTACTTTAGAACTTGGGGCCAATGACCAATTCAAAAATATACTTAAAAACCATTGTGGACTACCTCTGTTTTTCCTTTATCCTACTTGTAATGTATGAGAAAATGTACTTTCTTTCCTCTCCAAATCTATCTAGCACCTGACTGGTACTCACTACCCTTAGTAACCGACTATCTGATACAAGTCACCATCGTCTCTCAAGTTGATTGGTGCAATGCCTCCTAACTGGTCACTGCTTCCACACTTGCTCTTTAAAGTCTAGTCCAGGGGTAAGCACACTTACCTTTAGAGGGGTGGGAAGTAAATGTTTGAGGCTTTGGGAGCCATATGATCTCTGTCACAACTACTCTGCCATTTTAGCATGAAAGCAGCAAGCGATAATAGATAAATGAATTAGCATGGCTTTGTCCTGATAAAACTTCACAGAGATACAAAAATTTGTATTTCGTGTGATTTCTACATCATGAAATATTATTCTTTTGATATTTCTCAGCCATTTAAAATTTTAAAAATAGTTTCTATTATGCTTCTCAGAAATAAAGAACAGAATTTTTGGTGACCTTCAGTGGTCTGTGTGATCTGTCCCTGTTACCTCCCTGGCCTCATCTGCTGCTCTCCTGACTGTCCTGTGCTCCAGCCAGGCTGTCTCTCTGCTCTTCTTAAATGCATCAGTGAGACTTCCCCTTAGACCTTTGCAGTTATTTTTTGTTCTATCAGCAACAACTTTCTCCAGATGTATGCTTGGTTTGGTCCTTACATTTTTTTCTATTCTGAGAAGTGCCTCCTTCCATCACCCTTATTTATAAATCCATTATATAACTTTTGGAATAGACATATGCTCCTGATTACTTTCTTCTTCATAGCAATTCCTTACTAAGAAACTCTAAATTTACTTAAGTTATTGTCTGTGTCTGCTCAGTGAATGATAAGCTTAAAAGAGACATGCAATTCTACCTCTTTGCATCTGTTTTGTTTACATAGATCAGAATCTGAAACACATAGAAGGCATTCAGTAAATACTGAACAGTTATTGAATGGCTTCTGGTAAGCATGAGTTATTGTGGAACTCAAGAATATGGATCTCATTAAAGCCATTAAAAAAAGAAATACGGATCTACAGAGGCCTATTTATCATCTTAATCAGGTGACAACTGGTCCTAAAATTTGGGAGGGTCGGGGTGAGAATTTGAATTGAACAGGCTTAAGAGGCCCCGCATATGGAAAGGAAAAGGGATGAAGATGCTCAGTCTCATATTTTACAGCTGAATATGTTTGTAGGTCTCAGACCACACATGTAGTATTTGCTCAGCATCCATTCATTCAACTGAAAGCAGGTGTCATAGTATCCACTAGGTTGTACCACATGCCCTGCACCAAAGTCCCCTGCTAAGAAGAGCGAAAGCTGTTGCAGGCAGCAGTTGTCGGTTCCTAGCTGATCTGCCTGCCCACTGCTTGGAGCCAGTGTTGTGCCACAATAGGTTAAGCTACCATCTGTGATGCCAGCATCCCATATGAGTACCAGTTCGAGTCCTGAACTGTTCCACTTCCGATCCACCTCCCTGCTGATGTGCCTGCGAAAGCAGAGGAAGATGGCTGGAGTATTTGGGCACCAGCCAGCCACATGGGAGGATCAAATGTAGGTCCAGGGCTCCTGGCTTTGGCCTGGCCTAGGCTTGTCTTTTGTATTTGGGGAGTGAACCAATGGATCGAAGATCTGTCTCTCCCCATATCTCTGTCTTTGTTTCAAATAAATCTTAAAAAAAAAAAAAAAAAAAAAAAAAAACAGGGACGTTGCTGGAATGTGTTGGTGTAGAGCTGCTCCACCATGCCACTCCCATTGCCTCACTTTCCAGAGCACTGGCCCGGCTCAGTGCACCACTGTTCACCTTTGCTGACAGGGGCCCATTCTGCTGCTGGCAAAGGGATTGGCACACACAAAGCCGTTTCTCTCAGTTGGCTTCACAAATGAAATGAACTTGCTGTGGTCTGAGCAGCTTCACCACATGTTACCATATTGTTGCCCAGGGAGAGAAAACATCCTTTGCTCCGCCATATGAGCCTGTTCTCCAAGCCTGTGGAGGCTGCCTTCTTCACAAGTTTGCTAAGATTTCATTGGGTGTGAGACTTTAACAACATGGTCTCAAAATCAAAATACCCGTTTAACCAAACATAATACTTTAACACAGTAAAGGAGAGGAAATGTCTCTTCACAGATCTGTTTTCTCTGAAAAGTTTTACTGCCAGTTTAGGAAATACCAAAAACTGCGGACATAGAAGCAGAAGGTCTTCATTTAAGGTATAGCTCTGTCACTTTGCATTATGACTTAGAAATTCTTTTCAAATATAAATGTCAATGCTAATAAGTAATATTTATTTCCTTTTATCAGCATTCTGACTTCTGTGATTTTTATCTTTACTATTCAGATGAGAAAACAGGCTTAGATTAAGTGATTTTTGCAAGATCACAGAAGTAGTAAGAATCAGAGTTCAGATGTCAGCCATGTTTGAATGACAGCAGAGCCCTCACTCTTTACCGCTCCCCTCTGCTTTTTTTCCTGTGTGATCTAGACTCCATAGTTACTCTTATTTACTTTAACATTTGGACAATCACTTCCCCTATGTTAAGTCTTTGGTTTAGATAATATATTAAAGAGGGTTTGTGTTGTTACGGTTGTTTCAGCATTATTGTTAAATGCAAGATGTAAGAAATATGTGGGAAATATTTCATCACTGATATTGTGTAGGGGATGATTCTTTGCTACCAACAAAGGGAAGTAAAATTTCCCTTACCCCACAGGGCACTGAAACTTCCAAAATAATTTAGATATTCAAAGACCCTACAGAAACAGCATCAGTGTTAGCACTTTAAAATTAATCACTTATTAGGATAAAACAAACAGAGCAGATTGAGTTTGGGTAAAAAAAAAAAAAACTTTCCTCCATTTTCTCTAGGCTCTTCTTGATAAAGCAATTCATGCAATAAGAAATCATTTTTTCCCACTTCCTCTTACTTCCCATGAGAGCATTGGGCATCTGTGTCACTTTTCAATGGGCCATTCAGTCTTAATTATTCTTCACTCCATCATGGATCTTCAAATGACAAATGCAGGCTATATTTAGGTACTTTTTATATGCATCCTGTGTAATCACTCCTCACTGCCCCCCCCCACGTGCTCACATTTAACCGTTTTTAAACGTACACACTCACAGCAATCTATAATACTTAATGTGTAAGACCAGTTTGTAACAGCACACAAATGAGTGTTAATCTTTAATATGAAACCCACTTTATTCATAAAATAAGTTTCTTTGCATAGCTAGAGGGAGAGGAGGTTATTTTACTATAAACAGATGGTGAGGGGCTGGCGCTGTGGCATAGCGAGTAAAGTCACTGCCTGCAGTGCCAGCATCTCATATGGGCGCTGGTTCATGTCCCGGCTGCTCCACTTCCAATCTAGCTCTCTGTTGTGGTCTGGGAAACAGTAGAAGATGGCCCAAGTCCTTAGGCCCCTGCACCCACATGGGAGACCCGGAAGAGGCTCCTGGCTTCAAATTGGCTCAGCTCCAGCCATTGCGGCCAATTGGGGAGTGAACCATAGGATGAAAGACCTCTCTCTCTGTCTCTACTTCTCTTTCTCTCTGTGTAACTCTTAACTTTCAAGTAAATAAGCAAATCTTTTAAAATAAATAAACAGATGGTGCTTGTCTTATAACCATGCTATTCACCTTACCTATTCTGTCCATCATGCTTATGTGATGGACTTTAGAAGTATTCCTTCAATCTAAGGGGCTGTTCCCTTGTTATAGCCTTATGGGAGTCATCAGTCCAAAATGTGATCAGGCAGCATTCTTCCTCAACACTATGTAGCTCACATGTCCCATAGCCTGCAAGTATTCTCTACTGTGACATTTGAGGTTTGCTTCTGTGTCAAAACATACCTGATCACTTCCTACCTTCTTGGGGTCTTGCCCTGTGCAGTTCTTATTTGTTGAATGTAGTTCTCTGTTTTTCATTGCAATGGGTGGCTAACTGGATGCCTCATTCCAAAGACAAGTGATGTAATCCACCAAATATTGTTGATATTGGAAGCATGTGAAGAACCACTGAGCCTCTCTCATTGATCAGACATGACTTTGGGTTCTCCTTGATGAGTGAGACCAGTGATGGGAGGCTTCATGGGACTCAGACTTAGCATGAAGAAAGAAAGAGTACATTCTTTATACTTGGAGCAATAAATTATAATTATATGCAGAATCCACAGTTTGCAGTATTTCTGTTGAAACTTTCATATAGACTATCTCTTTAACACAACCACCAATATTGGAGAGATAATTTACATATCATCATCACATAGGTCATGAAACTGATGGTCTTCAAAATTAAGTCACTTAAAACAGCTAGTAATGAGTAAATCCTGGAATGAGGTAAGAAATAAGTGTGTGAAAAGGAAAACTCTTTGAGTATTTGTAGTAAAGGGTCTATCAGTCAAGTTATTCCTTCTATCTAATACTGTTTTTTTTCTTACATGCTGTTTCCTAAATGTCCCTGCAAAGTTATTCACTCTCATATTATAATTTGACACTACAATTTGCTCCTCCATAGAAGAACTTACATTTCATTCTTTCTCTGATCTTACTCTCTCCCTCCCCATACTGTGTTCCCATAGGATTTTATCCTTATTTTTAAAAACACTTACCATGCTGTATGCAGAAATATTATTTAGGCATTTGTGAACAGCCTGGGTTCCTTGTAGGATAGAATTAAGTTTTATCCATTTTTGTTTCCCCTTCATGGTCTTTGATTATTTAAGGGGTGTTCTGTAAAACTTTAAATGAATGAGAGAATCCTACAAAATGGATTTTTAAAAAAATAGACAAAGACATAATGAAATTGCCTATTTATAACTTCATCCAGAATGCTGAGATTAGAAAGGGTCAGATGTCGTTTGATCTTTAATGACTAGTAACAGTTAGCAATGGACATTTTAGTGGAGAAAATGCTTTTTGCTTCATGATACACATGATTTCCATCCTCCTTCTGCTGTGTCATTATTGATGAAGTTTTATCACTCTTTACGGAAGCAATCAATCCCATTTCTATTGCTGCCCAGCTAGCTGCTGCAGTTCTTATGTTGACCTCTCACGCTTAAGGTTCTATTTAGCATTAGGACCCCTTCAGATAGACTTGCAAAGTGCTTGGTGATTAGATCAGGAGACTGGTTTCAAGCGTTCTATTTTTATCTCTATCACTTCCCTTATTGTGTCACCTTGGACGAAACACTTAGTCCAGGTTTACATGTAAGGTTTTTTCACTTAAAAACCATGTCTCGTGATAAATTCTCATCCAGACAGTAGAAAGCAATTTTCCTAAGTGCTTTACTTAATTGGTTTCCATCCACATGTGATCCTCCAAGGCTGTACTTACACATCCCATCATGCAATATTGCCTCCATAACTCTCTGCCTCTCAGGAAGGTACATGTCTCTGGTAATTTGTTTGTGGCTTCTGGGTTCATTCACTGATGCTGGCTGTTTATTGCCAGTGCGCAATCCTTTTTGGGCAGAAAGCAAGACATTTCTTTTTAGTAATATGAGTCCTGTAAAAGCAACATTTGCATTTTCAAAAATGCTCAATTACCTTAAATTAGCACCCAAGACTGAAATTCTGACCCGTGGAATATGTACCCTTCTATTAGGAAGCAATATCCTTATTCACTGAAGAGGGTACACAGCTTTCAGGGTAGAAGCTTGTTGGTTAGGAGCAGAAGTCCTGCTGGGAAGACCACTCCCCTGTCTCCCCTTTACTATTGGTAATAAGGCTGAGGCATGTGGGAGAAAAAAAGAACCCCTGGTGTGTTGTTTCTATGACTTGTATGTAGACAAGTTGAGTGCTGACTCAGCTAACTACGTTTAACAGGGGCAGGAGTGAGTGAGTTAGACTCAGGGAGATGATAACTAGAAGAAAAGAACAAGAGCTGAGATGAATTAGTATCACCTAGAAGTTCTGTGAAAGATTTTCCTTGGCTATAAACTTCAAATAATTTTCCCACTTGTTTCTAAAGTTGTCCGTGACACCCTCTGGTTCTCTTGAGTCTTTCTGGAGGTGTTGTGTCATCCAGCTGCCTGAATTAAGGGTGGTGTCCTTAGTCACAGAACAGAGCAAGAATGTCGGACTTCTGACCCTGGTGTCCTTCACTCCAGCTCTCATAGTCGAGAGTGGAGTTTACTGGCAACTGCAGTGAATAGTGAAGGGTGCCGGAGGCAGAGGGCAGAGGAGAGGTATCTGTTGTCAGAGAGCTGGCCTTTGTCCCATGCGATTACTAAACGCATGAATTCAAGTAAAGCAAAACATAAAATCACATTTATTCTTTGCTTCAGTCTGTAGATCAGTGAAAATGGATTTTCTCAGGAATACTTAGTTAAACGTCTGTGTGTTTCCATGAGAGTATTCAACAAAGGAGATGCAAAGTGTTCCTCAAATATACAGAAAAAAAGAATATGGCCTGATTTTGTACCACTGTATATTAGCTGTCTTTAAAAAGACAAGAGAAATACATACTAGATTTATATTATAGTAAATATTTATATTCTATATTCTGATATTTTGAAGGACCTTTAAGTACCACTTTGGTGAAAATGCTAAAGATCTCTCTTGAGCTCACTTAGAATGGAACCTGCTGGTGTGTTTTGTCCCAATTTGTTTGGTAGTCCCCTTGCATATACCTTGGTTGACTCCTTTCGTGTCCTTATTTCTAAAAGGTGATATTGGAAAGAGTTCATCGGTATCTGTCAAATGTTTGACCTTAGAAGCTGATTGATGAGTATACTTCTTTGACTAATGGAGTTATTTATTTCTGATATGGTTTTAATCCTGTTCTTTAACCTGATTGATGAGAAGGTATGCATAATTGAAAACTAAAGAAACACTGTGTCTTTTAATGATGGATAGGATGGGCATTATCTTGGGCATGATTTAATATGAAAGATAATATTTGGTAGGCAAGCCAATGAGTTATGATTAGAATTGAACTTTTGGAATATTAATACTTAACAATACATGGTAACACATTAAATAAATAAGTAGAACACACTTGGAAACTGAAATGCCTTTATTAAATAAATAAAGAGAACATCTTCCTCTGTAATGAAATGGCTGGTGAAACTTTCACACTGTCAAAATAAGATATCCAAATGTAACATAACTTTTAATTTTATTTTTTCAGTTAAAATATATAAAGTATAAAATAATGACCTCCCTACTTGTACCTACTATGAAGTAATTTCTACTTTACCTTAGGGACAAGACAAAGCATGCATTCATTCTAAATTCATAGAATATTTACTCTGCAAATGATAGTAGAGACTGTAATATTGAAGGAAGACATTGTCCCTTCCTTTCTTCAGTGAAAAAGTGGTCTCATGGGTGCATAAGAAATTGTATTCTAGAAAGTCTTGAGTGCTATGAGCGAGTTTGCTTGTGGGTTCAAAAGATTTATTCTAACACCTAAGGGGTGTTTTAAGAAGAGATTGACTTTGAACTGGCTTTGAAAACCTGTAATTTGAGCTAGCAGATAGAAAGATAAGAGAAATACTTGCAATTGTATTTTAGAGTACTTTTTTTATTACACCAGGAGATTTGAAGTGTGTTTGATAGACATTAGTAAGCCAATGAGTGTGTTTGAGAATAATATGATCAAAGATATAAAGAAATTTGATAACCACATGTAGGTTGAATTTTAAAATGAAGAAATTTTGGAAACAGAATTACTAACTGATGGACATTTAAAATAATTTGGGTGACAGCTTCTAAGGTATGAATTTGTGTGGTAGATGTGGGAGTGAAGAATTAGTGACAGACTGCTGGGAGGTAGGAATAGGACAACTCAGTGAAGGGAGGACCCAAAGGCAGAGTCAGGGACGACTCTGAGGCTAACTGCCTGTGTGATGATGGTTTGTTGTAGCAAACTTCTTGCAGAGCTGCAAGAGATATAGGGCTCATAGCAGCCTTTGTTACACAGTAGGTATTATAAGCGTGCAGCACCTCCAAGAGTTGCTAGGTAGATGTTACTTGAGGTGAAAACATAATAAGGTGTTTTTTTTTTAAAAAAGAAAAAATTTCTTTAAAGCTTGTGACAGCTAAGGCTCATCTCCTAATTTACACATACCGCCTCTGATGTAAAATCTTCTAGAATTATTTTCCTAAGTGCTTTATATGTTTTCTGTCTGAAAATTCTACACATATTTTTTTTAAGGTTTTGGGAATGTGGGTTTACAATAAGCTTTATGAGAGATTTATAGAGATTTTGAAAAGATTAAAGGGAAGGGACTTCATTTGGAAGTTGTGGGAACTGAGGCCAAAGAAATAAATTCCTGCCTTCATTGAACGGCAGAGACTAGCTCATGGCTCCTGGCTTCAAGTCTTTTGCTGTTTTCACAATACATATATAAGGGGTCAGCCATATGCAGTTTCAGTTTTTATGAGTCAAACTTTTAGAAAGAAATTTCTAGTGAGAAAATATTTAATAAGGGTGAAGTGCATGACTGCTTATACACAGACTGAAATTTCTGTAATAAATCTAATCCATCCACATATTTACTGAGGGAATAATTTCAGTGGCAAGTGGTGGGTACAGATTAAAGACTTTATTAGAAATAAAGAAAAGCAATAAATAACATCGATGGCACATTTATTTGGAAGACAGCAAGAAGCTCTTGCAAGCATTATTAAAGTTTGAGAAACGCAAATTGTTTAGTTTTTAAGGTCATAGATCCAAACTAATAAATCATTACTACTATAAATATGTTAAATTTTAAAAATATCAAACACATGCATTTGGAAGCATAACATAAAGTAAAAGTTCTTTGGAATGAGGAGCCACAGGAAGATATATATCTTCTCTGGAATAAAGGCAAAATGCATATTGTTGTAGAAAAGTATTAACATCAATGCTCAGTAGGCCAAGGGTTGGGTACCCAATTCACCAAGATTGTTAGGACACTGTTATGTGGGAGATGGCAGAGCCAATGCATAGCAAGCATCAGTAGATTAATCCTAACATCAAAACTCAGAGCAAGATCCAGAAGGCATTAGACAAAGGGACCAAAAATATGTGGGTTGTTGGTAAAGAATTGCTGATTTTATATTTCCTTTAGGAAATGGAATGTTTATGTCTCTGATAGAAGTGGTTCCTCCTTCTTGATAAACATATATCTAAGATACATGTCTGTATGTTATGTATGTAGACAGTAAGAGAGAGGGGGATAGGGATAGATAGAGTATGGGAAGGGGGCAGCGGGGAGAGAAGAAAAGAGGGCAAGAGAGAGACCATGGCCAAGGAGAGCATGCATGAGAGAAGCCTGGTTTTCTTACATATGCACCTATAAATACATATTTTAAAAAATATTCACTGTTCATTCAGTGAACATTTATTATGCACTATTTTTTGCATTGTCATTTTATGCTAGAAGAAACAAACACAAATCAAATGAGACAAAACTAAGAACCTGAGAGATACATACTCTAATATTACCAACCAGAAAAGTAAATCCTGGAGAAGAGAAGCAAAATATACAAGTTCACATGCCAGTTGAAGGCAGATCTTTTCTTTAATCATTCCTTGCTACTGAGTTGTATCTCAAATGGAATGCTCCAATCCTTCAAAGCGAATAAAATATGTTGTACTTCAACACAAAGTAAACCACTGGGGCAGTCATGGGGCCATAGGAGCGTAGCCGGGAACTGGCGAAATAGAAAAATCACGTATGGGGTTGTTATAACAACACATATAGGGCCTTAGAATGGTCCTAACTGTGCTAGCACCTTGCATCTCACTAACACGAAACCAGAGCAGAGCAGATGGTGCTGATTTTATACTTTCAAGAATTAAGCATTTCTCCTATCTGCCCATAGTGTAGGAACATAAGCACAGCCCTTGGTAGGGATTAGGAAACCAGGGCATTGGTGCTGGCTAAGCCAGTAATTGGCTGTGTGACCCTGGACATACCTTTTCACCTTTCTGACCCTTAGTTTCTTCATTAAGTAGAACGGGCAGAAGACATTTTAAGGTCCCTGTTATCTCGAAAATGTTAAGAGTTCAAGAGTGAGGGTGCATTTTCCCTATTAAATCTTACCACGTCTCATGAAGCTGATGTTGACTGAAAAGAAGATGCTGACAGTGTGAGTTTTATGTGGCTGCCCAGGATTTGTCCATCCGTGTCTACGTTTGCAGATTCCCAGTCCCTTCCTAGCCACGTTTCTGTGTCTCAACATGCAGACTGCTCCTCCTCCTGGAGAGGAAACTGACTTTCCCAACTTCCTCTGCAGCTGGTGCCGCAGCCTAGGATCTGCACTTTGGGAATCAAATGTCCTAAGCTATGTTTTTCAGTTAAATACTTCAAGAAGCAAATGGTGCAAAATCTCTCTCTCGAGAGGCAGCCTTTTTTCTCTGCATCAGAACCAATTCTTCTGAGGTGTAGTTTGGAGCATTTTGTCAAGGCAACCTCCAGCCGTGTTCTCCAGCTTATCATTCATTCTGTGAGCTACTGAATTTATTTTTTACAAAACACCAAATTTGCCCTTCAAAGCTTACATCCAGTTTGTCACCTACTTCTTTCAGATCACTTGAACATTTACACCATTAAACTTTCCGTAATACTCTGTTTCATTTTGTTTTGTCAGTCAGACTGTGAATAATTAATTGTGTCCCTTTTTTGTGATTTAAATAAGCAATTAGACTTTTAGCTCCGGAGAATCAATTATTTCCCATGCTGTTTAATAGAATCTTTTTTAGTATTCCTCTAAGCCTCAACTCTTGAAGAGCACTTGTATAACTTCCTGATCAGAAAAATGAAAATGTATCTTCCATCTGGGAATGGGAGGTAATGCAGGTGAATTTTCTGAGTGTGCTTTTTTCTCCTTTCTCTCTTCTCCAAGTTGCATTTGACTCCAGGCACTTTTTTTAAGACTTATTTTATTTATTGGAAAGAGTTAAATGGAGAGATCTTCCATCTGCTGGATTGGCTGGTCCAAAGCCAGGAGCTTCCTCTGAGTCTTCAATGTAGGTGTAGGGACCCAAGCACTTGGACCATCCTCCACTGCCCTCCCAGGCATTTTAATAGGAAGCTGGAATATAATTGGAGCTGCCGGGACTCGAACTGGTGCCCAAATGGGATGCTGGTGCCACAACACTGGTCCGAGTGTGCCTTTTGAACTAATTCTTTCCTGTACTTTTCAAAACTGCCTTCAGCTCTTGCTACCACATTTTGCTCTCTTGACCTTTAAATCTTGGTCATTCCCTGTGACATGGTAAAGATTGGACAATGAAACTGATTATGACAGTACTGAATGATACCAGGGGGCCTTGTGAAGAATTACGTTTTCAACATAAAATGTTGGAGATGAATTGATCAGAGAAGAAAAAAAATCATGAAAAAGTGACTCCAGGGAACCTATTAAAGAAGATATATTTATATAACCTGACTCATTGCAAAGGATAGCTACAGAAAATTTTTCATATAGCTGTGAATATATAAATACAAATAAGATTATATAACCCAACACAAGGGGGCAGAGTTACATTTTTATGGAGTAAACATAATGTGTTTAGTGCAATAGCTCTTAGATAAACAACGAATGGTCTACAAGCTGGAAGAATGAGAGCGTGAAAAAATAGCACTGCATTTCCACATCACCTTTCCTTTAAAACTTCTCCCATCATCAGAATTCTCAGATCACCTCATAAAGAAGTTTCTTCTGTTCCTGATTTACAACAGGAAAGTCAGAGACATAAAAGATTATTGTCTAGCTAAATTTATATTGGCAGATCCAAGATTTCCTCATCTTAAAGTTCACTGTTTGTCCAAGAGAATAATCTACCTTTCTTACATGGGTATATTGATACAATGTGTTGTGCATTCATAATGCCTGCCCTATAGGAGTTAGCTACTTAATGAGGAAGGCAGGACCAACATACTACAAGTATCTCTTATCCATACCAGGGAGATAGAGCTAACCCGGCACACGTAGAAGAAACTATACTCACATGCCTATTTCTGTGTGCATGTTTATATATTTAACATACTCTGACAAACATATAGATGAATATAATTAGACCAGAATGTTTTTTGAATTAACTTTGAATAAAGATGTAAAGGCAGTAAGAGGCACAGTGCCGCCAGAACCCGATGAACCGGATCTCCTTCGGGCATGGGAATGCAGCACTGTTCAGCCAGGATTTGCCATGCATGGTGTTCCACATCAGTGTATTGCTATCACCACTGCATGGGATCTGTGGGGCAACGGACGTTTACTCATGCTCCTGATTTTAGGTTATGCCCTGAAGCCTTGTTCCTAACAGCCTCACACCTGTGCATATTGCTGGTCTCTGCCTGAATTTGATTGCATGTGAGGGCCTAAGACGACGAGCTTCTTCAGTGCCCTATAGATCCCAGTGCTTGTACTGCAGGGAGTCCTGCAGCAACACTCCAATCCACTGAAGCGTGTTCCCTGATGTATGATGCACTTTGTTTTAAAAATGTGGTTTCCATGGACATTTTTCAAGCCCTGAAGACAACCTTCAAGCATCCACTGAGACTTAGCAGCTGACTTGCTTCACATTTGGTGTGAGGTGGAATTAAAACTCGGCTAGCAACGGCAATACTTGAATACTGTTGGAATGCAACAGCATTGTATCACAAAATGGATTGTTTTGGATGGTTGCTAGTGCTTCGTGCCAGGTCGAGCAGGAACTGTGAAGGATCATATTGTCCACGAGAGACAGTGGGTCGTCACATACCCATGAAGAGCTGCCCCTAGTCCTCTTCTCAGTCCAACACGAATGCCTCTTCTCTTCTCAATTCTTCCCACACACATATACTAGAGGAATGAGTCTCCCCCTCTGCAAGGGAGTTGGGGAGTTTAAGAACTTTAGACAAATAACCAGCATCTGTGTGCACCAGGTCAAGTAGCAATCCTGCAACCCTTGCCAGCTGTTAGGCCTTTGTGTCTGAGGAGCATTGTAAGCAATCAGCTGCACAAAGGGTGAGCTAGAATTGCTGTCTAGGCTATGGAGGATAATAGAAAATAAAGGAGGGAGAGGAAACAAGACTTTTCTGTTTTCTGGGATCAGCATTTTCTGAAACGGAACCCAAGATATGAACACAGTGACTCATGCATTTTAAATGTATGTAGGACGTTGATGCGAGGCGTGTGAGTGTTGAGGTATTCTAGTCCTGTGCAGTCCGGAAGGAGGACAGGAAGTGGCATGCAGATTTTCTCAGCCAGGGGCAGAGAGTCAGGATGAAAACCTGACTGAGGGAGAAAGGTGTGAGATAACTAATCTTTACTAAATTATCTCAGAATCCTTTTAGATTTCGTGGGTGTAGGATAACTCACTTTCTGCCACAGTGCCAAGAGGCAGCTTCAAGAGACAAATTACAGATGATGGGATTGTTCATAAAGTTGAGGAAAATGGCACTCTGATATTGGCTGAGATGTAAGGGAAAGAGTTTAAATAGAGAGAAAAGCAAAGTGATCCTCAGGATCGTAGGATCTGCCCATACCAAAGCAATGAGTTAAAAAAAGGGGGGGGGGGGAGGAAAGTGATCCCTTTTGCATGAGGAATGAAAACAGTCAGGTATGAACTATGCACTTACACTTAATCATACACCAACACATTCCTTATCATGGGGAAGAGGAATTCTGTCTATCTTGTTATTTTAAATCCATAGTCCTCTGTGCAATCCCCTGTGTTAGTTCAGGTCATCATAGAAACAGATGCCAAGACAGAAGTGGAAGGGCTCCATGGTGAGAAGTGCTTATGAGGGATAAATGGAAACACGCAGACAGAGAAGGGAGACACTTCAGACTGCAATGCTGGAAGGAAGGAAGAATTTTGCACAAAGGGACCTAGAATGCAGCACAGTTCTGAGGAGAATCTCTGCCAGGCTGAGTTACCAGTTAGAGAAATCCAGTAGGAGTGGGTCAGACTCAGGAGCCCCCCAGGGCTCAGGCTCTGCTCCAGGACAGCCTAGGGCGAGGTGGCCTTGGCACAAACATTGGCAGCAGCCAGGGATTTTAGTCAATTCTTCTCTTTGAAAGGGCAGATCCTCTAGAAAAGACAGCTGAGTGACTCATTTCTACTGCCTCCATGCAAGCGCTCATTGTATTTTTGTTGAATTTATTAAGCTGGTTAAAGCCAGTCTGTGGTGAAAGACTAGTCCTCCTACACACACAATCTTCACATTCTCTACCACCATGAAATGTCATCCATTCCTTCTAAGGACTGCTCTCACTGGATTCCACTTACAGACAGATAATGGTGGAATAGTTGTCCTGTTCTCTCTCTGATATCAACTGTAATCTTAATATATTTGAAATTTCTCTCTCTAGCCAAGACTACTGTACTGAACTTCAGCTTTTTATATCCAATTGCCAACTGAACACTTCAAGGGAAATACAGTTATCTTCGTATACCTCTACCTATGAAATACATGAAATTTATTCTCCTTAAATTAACAAAAAACTAAATCAGATTATCCAAATTGAATTATTTACTTCATGTCCAACACTGTCACTTATAATTCATAACCAACATCTAATTTTTCTGTCAGTAAAATATCACTGCTGGATTCTTTTTATCTCCATTGCTTTCTGATTCTGCCCTGTTCAGTGTTTTCTAGTTTCTCACCAGGACCATGTTAATAGACACCTTGTTTTTCTACTGGTCATGAGCATTACTCATCTCTAATTTATCCTGTTCATAATCATCTAAAGTAATCTTTCTAAATAAAATATGATTATGTCACTCTCTTGCCTAAAAATACTTATGATAAAATTTCGTTCTGTAAGATGACAAAGAAGGCCCTGCCTTCTTGTACCTCCTGTCTCTCTTCCACATACATTGTATGTCCAGCTTTGGGGAAAGATTGACATTTGCTACATGAATGCCCTTGAATACTTCTATTCTTGTATAAACCCACCATCAAACTAGCATGAAGTCGAGTGCTATGGTTTGGATATGGTTTCACAATGTCCTCCAAGGTTTCTAGTGTTATGATTCAGTCCTCAATGTGATACATTAAAATAGTGGAAATGTAATTGGACAATGTGGACTACCTTAGCTGCTTGCCCTTTCTCTGTAACTCTATTTTGGAAAACCTGTGGTTATCCATCAAATATGTCTGCCTATATCATTGTTTGTGATCTTTGTTTTTCTTGTTTTTTCTTCCCAAATCAGCTGTGAGTTCTTTGAGGGTTTAGACCATGAGCCTAAGCTATTTTATGGGATGCAGGATGATGTTTGCATGTGGTAGTTCTCAATTAAAGATTGTCAAGTGAATACTAAATAAAAATCAATTGAAGAAGAATACGGTTTGGTGATAGTGAGGAATGAGGCAATCGATTGGAACAGAACGATAATTTCCCTGAGAGTAGGTTCCATTGGTAACGTAATTTGTCTAAATGGCAGGGTTGAGTGATACTGGCAGCAAATTATCATGCCTAGCACTTGGCCTCATAGTCTCCTAGGAAAATGAGTTACCAGTAGCAAGTGAACAGGATAGAAGGACGCTCCCTTGTGGCAAAAACAGTGTCACTGCAGCCCTTCTTTCATTTATTAAAGTACACTGTGTGTAGTGAGGGAAAACATCAAGGAAAAATACGGAAGCTTCACATAAAGTAAAAGTCATTAGAGCTCAAGGTTACTCATTAAGATCTGAAGTAAAATATGTGGAGGGGAGACAAATGTGCTCTGAGCTTGAAAATCTATATTCATTCAGTGACAGAAGGGGTCATATAATGTGGGTAATTCACTGTCAGTGTTAGTTTACACCAAGTACAGCGAATTTGCAAATCAAAGTAAATTTGGAGGTGATTTAGAACAAACAGGAATAATTTTTTGAATTCAAAGAAATGATGCCCGAGAGTACAAATTGCCCTTCAGCTATGACTGTATTTGATTGTGATATAAGATACTCTTAATCAAAACAGATGCTTTTGAACATGTTAAATGGGGTTTATTAAGTTTTTTAAGACTTTGAGGCCTCATCAGGCCTAATGTTAGTTCCAGGAACAAAGGCATGAGTTGGAATTCACTCTTGTTAATGAACTGCTGTCTCTGAATCTGGGCAGATGGAAGGAGATTGGAGCAGTGACCTGTAGGTACATGGAAGAAAGTCACAGGCATAATTTGAATGTGAATGGAAAGTCCTCCCTTAGCCCTCCATGCATGTGGAAGGAGAAGGGAGACACAAATCTCTTGTCCCCCACCCCACCTGCAAATATTCTCTTTTCCATCCTCTCTTCTCTCCCTTTAAGACTTCTTGCTGCACAGTCAGGCATCATTAAATGGCAGGGATATATTCTGAGAAGTGCATCATGAGATTATTTGTCCTGTGAGCATCCTAGAGTGTACAGCGTTTACACAAACCTAAGTTACAGAGTCCAGCACACCCTTAGGCTGTATATGCAGCCAGTAGCTCTTATAGGCTACGAATGGCATGTTACTTTACTCATTGCTATAGGCAACTGAAACAAAATGTCACTTATCCGTTTAAACATAGAAAAGACTGTAAAAATTCAGTATAATAGATCAAGATGGATGGAGCACTTACTATGAATAGCGCTTACAGCACAGGTAGGTGCACTTGGGTGCATCAGTGAGTGAGGGTGGGTGACTGTGAGGCCTGTACACCACTGTAGGCTTTATAAGCACTGCTCCCTTAGGCTACATTAAATTTATACTAAGAAAATTACTTTCTTCAGTAATAAACCTTAACTTGGCATAATATTTTTAACTTCATAACGTTAATTTAAAATTTTTTTTATTTTGTAATATCACTTAGCTTAAAACATAAACACATTTTACATCTGTACAAAAATATTTCTTTTTCATCTTATTCTATAAGCTCTTTTATGTTTAATTTTTACTTCTTCTGTAATGGTGCTACACTTGGATTTGAGGAACACTGGTTGAGATTTCTACAAATAAAAAACCCAGCCAACTTCAAAATGGCTAAAACATGAAGTAAGCTATAAGATAGAAATATGTGGGAAAGTATATCTCTTCTTCACAATAAATAAGTAGAATTAGATTTTTTTAAGCTAGCGATTTTTCTCTAGTTTGAATTAATTTGAGTTTATCCATGAATACAGGACTCAGAAGTCCTATACTGATGATAGACCTGTTACCTGAGTCTTTTTCATTCACATATTCTACAAACACATATTTACTGTCTATTTGATTCATCACTGATGGACCAAAAATAAAATAGAGTATAGCTTTCCCAAACAGGTTACTCAGAGTGTAAGGCAAAACTTTTCAAAGTGTTAGGTTGCTATAGAGATATAGATTCCTTTAGATTCTAAAGAGTCATGGGTAAGTCTTCAGCAGCAGCCAGGAATCTTCATCCTTTATGGACTCCCTCTTGGAATCAGTGGAAAGATGCATATGTGACTTATCTGCACATAACATCAGTGTTCTCAACCATCATGGCTAATACCCCACTTCCTGATTTTCTTTTTTTTTTTAAATTTCTAATACATAACGAACTAAGTAAAATTAACAAAAATAAATTCTAAGAGTGAAATTGACATTTTGAGATTGAATGATTGTGTACAACTCTTGTCTCTACTATTGAAGAACAGTGTTTTTTTTTTTTCTTTATTTGTTGGATTCTTGGTGTAAAGTTAATGTTATAAGATAAACTGAAAGTAGATCATTGTAAAAATTAAAATAATAAGAAAGGAAGGAAGGGGTGGGAGCATGGGCAGAAGAGAGAGTAGGTGGGAAGTATAACTATGCTTCTAAATCTATAGCTGTATATATAAAATACATGAAATTTGTTCACCTTAAAATTTAAAAAGTTAGAAGAAGAAAAGCAATGAGGGGAAAACATGAACTTCAATCCCTAATTTTTATTATTGTATTCAACAAACTAAAATTATTCTGTCAAATTGCTGTGACAGTCTTTAAATCTCTACTGAGAATTTTTGTACTTATTTTGGCATAGACTGGTAAACAATTTTCAGACCAGTACTGATCTGCTAACCAAACATTGTATAGCAGTGTTTTCATTTTTGTTTAGGTTAGCACTAATTCCCTGAGATATCAATAGGGTAGAAACTGAAGGAAAGGAGTCCATGGTCAATTAAGTTTGGGAAGTACTGTAATAAAATTTCCTTGTGTTAAAACAACTTAAAATGTCTACTCTACCAATGTGTTTGTAAATGCAAAAGAATAATATAGCCTATGGGTTTTCCACAAGTTATTCAACCATGAATTTCTTTTCAACGGCTCTGATTAACAACTTTAGGAAATCAGGTTTCAGTTGAACACAATTAAGGAAATGCTGATCTAGGTAAGTTTCCTTATTTTACAGTTGAGGAACCAGAAGCCTATGGATGTCAGGTGACTTGGCTTATAGTCAAACAACTATTTCATTAACCAGTTAACTGAATACTTAATTATTTTAATTTGTAATATATTAAACAAAAGTTTAATGGGTATTTGCTATGTGTCAGGTCTCTATTAGGTGCTTTATCTTCCAAATCGATAATTATAATTATTTTGTAGACGTGTATGCCTAATCACTCAACTTAGGAACCCATGGTTCAAGTTCCTCTATGGACACGTCACTAATTTTTCTGTGTTACTGTTTTTTTATAAGCTTCGATTCTTTTTTCTAAAGTTTCTGTGCTGTTTGTAACTGAGAATGTTTTTTCTCGATGATTCTTTCTAACCATAGCCAACATTCTTGAGATTGAATAGTCATTCAGTCTGGTAAATGGTTAGTTTTGGGTATATTTTTCATTCAAGGAATATTTGCAAAGCAGTTACCATGGGTCAGGTTATATTTTATACATTTTATATATATTAACTGACTTAAATCTTATATCCAGAGTTAAAAGTCAGTATTTTTATTGTACTCATTTTAGAAATGGAAACCAAGGCATAGAAACATTAAATGTCTTGACCAAGTTCAGAGAGTTTATATTGGCAGATCCAGGACTCAACTCCAAAGTTTGGTTCAAGTGTTCAAATGTTAGGTTCACGTATGCGTCTCCTTTATGAGAAGAACCAATATGTTGATTCAGTAACAGGAATTCATCGGAATGAATGAGAGTTGCTCTGAAGAGCTCAGTGTGGTGATTAAAAGGGTTTTAAATGCTTAGAGAAATTCTATACTTTTTCAGTATCATCCATGTGGGGGGAAAACTGAAGAGATGTACCACAGAGGGTTTTCAAAGGCAGTAAGAATTGTTATGAACATATATTCAAAGATCAGGATAATTCTTAAAGCTTATCATGTCCAGAGGTCTTCAATGCATTCTAGGAGTTGGACCAACTCTGAATTTTCTCTAATAAAATAATGGTGGCACTATATTACCTACACAGGAGGGAAGAAGTCTAACAAACAGAATTAATAATTTTCAAGATTTTCTCCCATGATTTCCTTTTGCCATTCATTCAATAAAAACGATTTATTGAGTGTCTAAAATGTGTTATGTACCATGGAAAGTGCTAGATACAACATTGACTAAAACATGTTCTATGCCCTTATTCAAATCAGTCTGCTGAGAGGAGGCTTTAAAACACACAATTAAACAAACAAATGTGCTGCATATTACCTTTTATCTGCACTATAATTTATCATGAGGCAGCACATGACAGCACTTTCCTCAACATAATGTTCTGTGTATTCTCCAAGAGCACCATGATGTGTAGGTTTAAGAAGGACCCTGGCTCCCACCTTCACATTAAGGATTTACATAATGATACCCTCAACTTTGTTGCTCATCCACATCACATAGTCAAGATGTGGCCCCCAGCAACAAGTTCTAAATTGATGGCTCTTTTCACATTTATGAAATGTAGAGTCATATTTCACCTTATGGTGCCCTCAATCTCAACCTAATGGAAGATAGCTCATACTTTCTCCTTATTTATTATGAAAGAAAAATATTTTGATTTAGGGATGTTTATTACTGACCAATTTTAGTTTCTCTATTCTACCTTCCGTATAATCATATATGTGTAATTAAATTTCACCCAATTACCCATAGGTTATAAATTAATATCTTACAAATATATCGATTCAACATTTTTAAAAAGTTTTCTTTATTTATTTGAGAGAAAGAAATGGAGAGTGACAGGTAGCGATTGTTCTTACCTGCTGCTGATTCACTACCAGAATGGCTGCAAAGGCCTAGGATTTGAAAACAGAGCCTAGGAACTCAATCCAGGCATCCCACGTGGGTGGCAGGAATTCCAGGCACCTAGTGGTAACTCACATCATCATTGGTGCCTACCAGGATCTGCATTAGCAGGAGGCTAGAGTCAGGAGTGGGATCTGGGAGTTGAACACAGGCACTCTGATGTAGGATGCAGACATCTTTTTTTTTTTTTAAATATTTTTATTTATTTATTTAGAGGTAGAGTTACAATCAGTGAGAGGCAGAGACAGAGAGGTCTTCCTTCTCTTGGTTCACTCCCCAAGTCGCCACAATGGCCAGAGCTGCACCGATCTGAAGCCAGTAGCCAGGTGCTTCTTCCCCATCTCCCATGTGGGTGCAGGGGACCAAGGACTTGGGCCATCCTCTACTGCTTTCCCAGGCCACAGCAGAGAGCTGGGTTGGAAGAGGAGCAGCCGGGACTAGAACCGGTGCCCATATGAGATGCTGGCACCACAAGCAGAGGATTAACCTGCTGCGCCATGGAGCAGGACCCAGATGCAGACATCTTAACCAGCACCATGACTACTAGGCCAAATGCCTGGTCCTAGGTTCAACATGTTTAGTACTAGTATTAACAACTAAAGCATTGCAAATAAAAAGTAAAACATCGTGAAAACCAGTTTGTCTCCTAGGCTTAGTCTTCCAGCTATTCTTTTTCTAAAAATTATTTTATATATTTGAGAGGCAGGGGAAGGAGAGGTGTTAGAGAGAAAGAAAGATTGTCTATCTTCTGGCTCACTACCCAATGACTGCAAGGGCCAGCTGGGAGTGACAGGAAGAATTCTGCAGCCCAGAAATCCATGTGGGTCTCTGAGATGGGTGGCAGAGTACTTGGCCATCATCTGTTTCTTTCACAGGTATTTGATCAGGAAGCTGAATTGAAAGCAGTGCAGCCAGTGCTTGCTCTGATATGGGATGCTGGCATCACACATGGTGGCTTAACCTACTGTACCACAATGCTAGCCCCAATGCCTTATTCTTTTATTTTTAAAATTTATTTAAGGTATATTTATTTCTCCATTTTCTTGTGTTTCATATATACAGATTTAGGAACATAATGATACTTCCCTCACTACCCTCCCTGCCACCCATACTCTTATACTTCTTCCACATCCCTCTCCTATTCCCACTGTTAATCTTTACAAAGATCTATTTTCAATTAACTTTATACTCAAAAGATTAAGCCTACACTAAGTAAAGAGTTCAACAAATAGTGTGAAGAAAAAAATCACTATTCCTCAACAATTGAGACAAGTGTTGTAAACAGTGATCAAATCTCAAAATGTCAGTTTCACTTGTAGAGTATCTTTTAGATACTCTATTAGTTACCACCAATCAGGAAAACATGGTATTTGTTTTTTTGGGATTGGCTTATTTCACTAAGTATAAGTGGCTTCCAGTTGCATGCATTTTGTTGCAAAAGACAGCATTCATTTTTTAATACTGCTAAGTAGTATTCCATAGTGTGTATACACTATAATTTCTTCATCCAGTCATCTGTTGGTGGATATCTGGGTTGATTCCCTATCTTAGCTATTGTTAATTGAGCTGCACTGAACATGGGGGTACAGATAACTCTTTCATATGCTGATTTCATTTTGTGTTTGTAAATTCCCAGGAGTGGGATGGCTGGATCATATGATAGATCTGTTTTCATATTTCTGAGGTATCTGCATACAGTCTTTCATAATGGCTGCACCTGTTCACATTCCCACCAACAGTGGATTAGGGTATCTTTCTTCCTACATCCTCACCAGCAATTATTGGTTGTTGATTTCTGTATGAATGCCGTTCTAACTGGAGTGAGGTAAAACCTCATTGGGTTTTTGATTTGCATTTCCCTGATGGTTAGTGATCCTGAGTATTTTCTCATGTGTATGTTGGCCATTTGAATTTCGTATGGAAAATTGTCTTTGCAAGTTCATTTCTTAACTGGGTTGTTTGTTTTGTTCTTGTTGAATTTGTTGAGCCCTGTATAGATTCTGGATATTAATCCTTTATCGGTTTCATAGTTTGCAGATATTTTCTCCCATTTGCCTCTTCACTTTGCTGAATGTTTCTTTTGCAGTGCAGAAGCCTCTCAGCTTGATGTAATCCCATTTGTTAATTTTGACCTAGATGACCTGTGTTTCTGGTGTCTTTTCCAAGGAGTCTTTGCCTAGGCCCATGTCTTGCAGAGTTTCCCCAATGCTGTCTTGTATTTGATGGTAGTGGGTCATAGATTTAGGTCCTTGATGTATTTTGAGTGGATTTTTGTCGAAGGTCTTGTTTCATAATTCTGCACCCAGAGATCCAGTTTTCCAGCACCATTTGTTAGAGACTGCCCTTGCTCTGGGGATTGATTTTCTCCTTTGTCAAAAACAAGTTAGTTGTAGATGTGTGAATTGATTTATAGAGTTTCTATTCTGTTCCATTGGTCTAGATGTGTATTTTTTTTTTTTTTTGCCAGTACCAGGCTATTTTGATTATAACTGCCCTGTAATACATCTTGAAATCAGGTACTGTGAAGCTTCCCCATCTCTCATGTTCCAGATGTAGCTATTAACATTAGTTTAATTTATGCCCTCTCAGACTATTTTCTATCAGTTCATATACCAGTATCCTAAGTACACCTCTGTTGCCAACTTAGAAAATACACTGTGATTTTCTTAAAATAGGTGGTGTTGTAAGAAAGTAACTTTTAGCTAAGTGATTTTTCCCCCTCAGTAGTAAGATATGAATTTTACCAGGCTTGTATCTACTTTGTCCTTCCTAATTGTTTAATTATTTTGATATACTTTACTATCCAAACAATTCCCTATAGTAAACAATACCTCAAAGAATATCTTTGAGAAGTCATTTTATGCACTGGAGAAGTTTCCTAAGATGTCAGATGTAAGCTGAACAGGAATGTGGCAATGACACTGCTGATGAGATAATTAAGAATGGGCAACTAAGGCAACTATTAGCTGCCAGATATGATCACATTTTGCTGTCATGGGTCAGTTTGTTGGAGATTAACATGAAATGATAAGATTGTAGCAAAACTAAGGAAGTTTGCATACATTTAATAAATAAAACTAAAAATATTGTAAATATTTAACAGATATTTATCAAGGACTTCTCTACTTGTTGCCACTGTGTTATATATTAAAATATATCAATGCTGAACAAGACAGTTCCTTCTTTCGTGGAGCTCACACTTTAAGGAAAAGAGAATCAAACGCAAAGGTTATCACAAGTCATCTAGATTTTACTGTAGGGCTATGCATAAGTTGGTGTGGGAACTTATTGGAAGACCTCAAAGGGGAAAACTAAGGCTGAAAATCAGGGAGTTACTTCTAACTTGGGATCTGAAGGATGAGTAGAAATTACAGCCAAACTGGGGGGATGTGATAGGAAGGATATTCCATGCAGAGCAAACTGCTTGTTCAGTCACGTAGAGTGAAGAGCTATTTGTTACTTGGGTCTATGAATAGCTTAATACTACCACAGTACACATATTAAGCTACAGTATGAAGCAGGAGATGCATACTAAGTGTTAATGACATGATCTTTATTTTAATGCTATAATTTGATGATGTCAGCCAAAAATAATTTCCCTTTTGTAACCGGTCTGCATTTAATATAATCTGATGCACATGATCTTTGGTTATTTATTAAAAATTTAAGGAATATTTACAGATTCATGACCCATTGACACAATCTGATACTGAAACATAGGAAAAAAAGACAATAGTGCATGTGGCCAGCATTATGATACAATGGATTAAGCTGCCACCTGCAAAGGTGACATCCCATATGAGCTTCAGTTTGAGTCCCTGCTGCTCTGCTTCCAACCCAGCTCTCTGCTCATGCATGTGGGAAGGCAGCAGATGATGACTCAAGTGCCTAAATCCCTGCCACCCATGTGGAAGTCCAGGAGTTCCAGGCTTCTGGTTTTGGACTTGCCCAATGCAACCATTGCAGACATTTGGGTAGTGATCCATCTGGATGGATTCTCTCTTTCTCATTCTCTCTCTCTCTCTTTGCCTTTCAGATAAATAAGGAAATCTGTTTTTAAAAAGCAGAATATAGTGCAAATGTGAAGTGAAATGCAAATTCAAAAGGGGAAAAATATTTTCCATGAAATAAGTAAAAAATTTTACAGTGATTTGATTGGCATATTAGCAATATTCTCAGAGAAATAAAAAGATTCTCTATTCTTATAAACCAGTAATTTAAGTAGGAATTTTTTGAGGGTTTGAAACATTTACAGTTACCCAGTTAACTCCATTATGTATGTGGTAACCCAAACTTTAGTTATTGAATAATTTATTTTTAAAATATGTATTTTATTATAATTTTCCTCTTCTTCCTCTCTTCATCCCTTAAGCATATCTCATTATTTTGTGATTTAATGATTCTTTAATTTGCGTTTGGTCAAATAAAATATGAAACGATTCTCACAGCAGCCACTTCAGTAATCAAGATGATAATTCAATAATTAGATGTTGGAATATTGTCTCATTTGAAATAAATGTAATGTAAAATCATGTCATCTGCCCCAGATTGTTTCTAGACACCCAGTTGGACAAGTAATCAGAAAGCATGGTGAATATCAGAATATCAGAGCATCACCATGGAGAATATCAGGAGAATATTGTTTAAAAGATTTGTGGAAGAATTAGTAGGAGAAAGTAGAATGGATTTGAGCTTTGAGTTTAAGTAGTGTATTTGAAGTGGTATAGAATGTATCAATAAATGTCAAGTGGGAATTCTTTCATTCTTTTTTTGTACATATTTATTAAGTGCCTACTTGGTAGCTGTTCTAGGCACTTGTAATTCATCATTGACCAGAACAAAGATGACTGCCTCTCAGGCACATGTTAGGAACTTTTAAATTTTCATTTACCAAGGAAATGTAGCAAAAGAAGTGAAACGCATCACTTCAAAACAAAAGATCTAAGCATATGTTTTTGTGTGAACAGTTCAGTACCAGCCCCAAGTTCTTTGGGATTTATAAAATTATTTGAGTGTATATTCTCTGGATGCTTTTCTTTTTTAGATGCTTTTGCTATTGACAGCAGTAACTTGTTTCTTGAGCTCAATGGAAACATATGGCTCTTGGTGATTGAGAATTATTACTTAAATCCAATACTTTGGGCCCCAAAAGTTTAAGTGAATTACATTTTAATTGCAATACTGCTAATTATTCCTTAAAATAACAGTGATTTTGTTTTACCATGTATTTTTTTAAATTTGTTCTTATAACTCTTTGAAAATTTACTGCTCAAAAGATATAGCAATTTCTATATTAGCCATATTATTTAATTTTAGGAAAATTGAAAATTTTTGATAAGGATTAGAATATAAGGGATTTTTATGAAAATAAAAGGGTTGCAGTTATCAAATTGAAACCAAGACTTTTTTTTTTTTTTTTTTTTTTTGCAGTACCTGGAATGGGAAACTCTTTAAATAACATTGCATTCAATTAGTTCTAAAGCATATGCTTTACAAATGTTTTTGCTATTAAAAGCTAACTTTTAAATTTTTTAAGGTTTGTTTATTTATTTGAAAAACAGAATGACAGAGGGAGGGAGGAAGAGACAGAGAGAGCGATCTTGTACCCATTGGTTCTCTCCCCAAGTGTTCACAATAGCCAGGGAAGGGCAGGCTGAAGTCAAGAGCCAGGGACTCCATCTGGGTTTCTCATATGGGTGGGAAGAACCCAAGTACTTGGAACATCATCCACTGCCTCTTAAAGTACATTGTAAGAAAAGTGGATTGGAAGTGAATAGCCGAGATTTGAACTAAGCACTCCAATATGGGATACATGGGTCCCAACCTGTGGCTTAACCCACTGTACTGCAATGCCTGCCCTTTTTCAAAATTATAACTTGAAAATACTCTTTCTGATAATTGCCCAAATTAGGGATGCAATTATTATTTGGATAGACATAACTTAATTGTTGAATTCTTTTTTAAAAATATCTTAAACATTTCTATAAATAAGACAGCAGTATCTTACTACAAAATTTCTGAGAAATTTGAGCAGAGATTTAAGCCTTGACTTACTACCACCCACTCCCTCCTGGCGTTTTCATTAGAGGCATTTCTCTGTAAACTTAACATGCTAGAGAAAAACCAAAGGGAGAAAAGGGATTAATAGGAAGCTTAAGGCAAAGAAAGGTGACAAGATCCTTCAGGCATAAAATCAAATTTGCAACACTTGAAATTCCTAAGGGGATAGGAAGCTGGATAGGAGTCTAAGGTTGCATACAGAAAAGACATAATCCATAAGAAATTCTAAGTGCGAAGAAAAATAATGGCATGGGTGGAAGAAAAATAAACTACCAATAATATCACATGGTGGAAAAATAGTAGGGGATGATGTCTTTAAGGAGTGATCACTCACTCAGACACAAATACCCCTAGAGTGGCATTCAGTATTAACAGGGAGTTTTGTATTATTCATTTTTTAATGTAATATCTATCCCACCTACCCTCCGCCCACTGTATTCTCTCTAGTGTTACTGTTGATGCGCTGGCTTCTTGTCCAGTCCTACCTGCTCAAGAGTAAGCTATCCTATGCCAGGACAGGGCTGGGAAAGGACTGTGGCTACACAATCACTGACCCTGTATAATTCAGCATGTTATTTTGTATGTACCTAATAGACTTACTCAAAATCTTCACTGAATGAAAAATGACTAAATGGCAGGAAGTAAATGGATGGATGGATGAATGAAGAGAAAAGTGACTTAAAGCAGTAAGTCACATACTATGTATTGGAAATATGCAACTTAAAAGGGAGTGAATACATGACTGTAGGCAGGTTCCCTGGAAAAACATACTCTGGGGAAAAAAACCAAAGTTTTCTGGCTGTGCTGGTGAGTTCAGTTCCTCTGACGGACAGAAGGCAACCTGCCTGAGCGGAGGAAGAAGCTTAACCATTATTCAGTGCCGTGGCTTCAGCTGGCTGCACTTGGGGTTACTGGCTAGGACTTTCCACCCCTGCACATACCTGTTATTGGGCAAAGGCTGTTCCTTAAAAGCATGAATTTGGAAAGAGACAAAATTCTGTCCCCAGGATGAGAGCAGAGGATTGAGCATTTTAGTCCCAGTAAAGAGGATCTTTATAAACGCAGAACACATCTACCACAAACAACAAAAACAAACATGTTTGCTGTCTCTCTAGAGGGCAATTCTAGGTTCAGTAAATAGAAGGAATAAAATTTTCATCTCAAGATACAGAAGTGTTTTTAAGCAACTTTCATCATTTTGAAAATGCTTATAATGCAAATATCCAAAAAGAGCATAGATAGTGTTTTTGTTCTATTGTGTAAGTATTAAGCAGCAAGGTGTTGCAGGTATGGGTGTTCTAATCTCTGTTCCAGGTTCTTGTCTCTCACAGAGATAAGGATTCTCAGCTGAGACAGACATAAAGGTAGACAATGTGAGAACAAGGTTTATTTGATTGGTGAGAAAGTGAATATATATTCCTGTGTGAACATGGACCACCCCACACAGAGAAATACCCATTATGGGTGGGCCTCAGGATTGCCCAAAGAGAGAGGTGGGGAGATAGACAATAACATGAGTAGCACTCCCAAACATGATCCCTGGCAAAAACAGGGCTCTCCCCCATTTTTAGTCTCTTTATGATATAGGGGGTAAAGATTTAACATGAGTGAGGCCATCCGGGAAGCTCATGGCACCTGTATAAACTTCATGGAGTTTAATATCCATGTATCCTCATGGTGACTATCCTTGTTGATCCCAGATGAGACACCAGCATGTTGGGAAGGTGGAGGTCTTTGACTGACAGATGAGTAGATAGCATGCAGGCTGCAAGACTTCCAGCTCACTCAATGCTAGCTAGCTTACCTAGCTGCCTGCCTGTTCACACCACAGCAAAATGACAAAAAAAAAATAATAATTAGAATTTAAGATCTTTAACAATTCAGAGTCTGAGAGTCTGAGTCTATGGTTTCCTTTTTTTAAAAACAAGTATACATTACTCTAATCCACAGTAAAACTTAAGCAGAAGTTTGTATACAGATGTTTCCTTATTCTTAGCATAAAATGAATCCATCAGAATTCCAGGATGCATGTATGATATGAATGACAATAATTAGACTGTATGTAACACTGGTTTGTATTTCTCCCAAGTCTAAAAATATCTTTTAGGAATATAAGAGAATTAGTTTAGTGGGGGAAATAAAAGCAGCTTGAACAGTCAATGAGTTTAATTCAGCTGACTTTTTTTTCTGAATGAAAGCAGTGTATGCTTCTATATGAGGAAAGGGAGCTAGAAATTGCCAGACCACTTCTTCGTGCCAGGCTCTGGGCTGTTGCTCTATTTGTGTTAGCAATATAACAATAGACATTGTGTAGCACTCACTGGGTACCAGGCACTCTTTTAAGCAGTTTACAATTTATGGTAAGTGTGTTAATATAATAGTTAAATTACAGTTGGTGAAACAGAGGCGTAGAGATTTTCAGTAACTTTTCCAAGGTCACTGAGCTGGGAAGTGGTCATGCTAGGATTTGAATTTGTGCAGTATGAGTTACCATCCCTCATCTTAATTAAAAGACAGGGCCTCATTGTTGGCTGCATAAGGTGAAGCATATTGAATTGCCAAATATCTCCAAGTACTGATATAAAATTGCCAATCAAAATAATACTAGTCCAAAATGCAATGAAAACATCCCCCTTAACAGGGATTTTCTAAAGCAAGTTTGACATATCTCATTGGTCATCACTCTTTTGTGTTTTCATATGCAGCTTGTATTCAATTGCCTGTTTGTGCATGTGTGTGCATTCCTAATAGTTTACATTTTGTTATCCTTCAAGCTGTACAGATAGTTTCCCACTGCTTCTAATATAGGAAAAAATTTTAAAATGGAAACAGTGTATTCTTGAAAGCACAATAGGGTAGAATCTTGTCCACTTTCATTCCAGCTTTATCCTTCATTAGTTGTGAAAATGTAGATATCTAAACTTTCTAAAACTCAATTTTCTTACATGTTGAATGGTATGTGATACCTACCTTTTATTTGCTTGTTTTTTATTTTTAATAGTTTTCGACAGATTCAATTGTGCTTTCTAGGTACAAGTCTCAGAACATAATGATATTTCCTTCCTCCTTCCCTCTGTCCCACCCTCTCTTCCCCTTCCACCCTCCTTCCTTTTCCCTTTCTGTTTTTATTTTTTTTGGCTTTTGAGATAACATATTTTAGATTTACAATTACAGTAAAAAGGCTTAATACTTCACCAAATAACAAGTTTAACAAGTAAAAAGCAAAAAGACCCTAGTTTAATAGGAATATACACAGTGGCTATAAAAATTAAATAGAAAGATAACCATTTTTAAGTAACCACAGATCATAAAACTACAGTAGTATAACATTCTTAACCATTGGTTTCATAAATGCATAAAATAAGGTTTTATAAAATTGTATTTGTAGCAATACTGATACACAGAAACATTTCTTTATTTCTTTCTCTTTTATTTAGTTTGAGCTTCCACATATAAGGGAAAACATGTGGTATTTGTCTTTCTGGGCCCGCCATATTTCACTCAACATGATGTCCTCCAGTTACATCCATTTTGCTGCAAATGGTATAATTTCATTCTTTTCATAGCTGAATAATGTTCCATTGTGTGTATAGATACCACATTTTCTTTATCCACTCATGTGATGATGGACACCTTGGTTGATTCCAAATTTTGGCTATTGTGAACAGTGCTTCTATAAATACAGTGGTACAGGTATCTCTGATACATTGTGTTCAAGTCTTTTGGGTGTATGCCCATTACTGGGACTGCTGGATCATATGGCTAGTTCTAACGTTTTAAGAAATCTCCACACGGTTTTCCACAGTGACTGTACTAATTTGCATCCCCAACAACAGCTTATAAATGTGTCCCTTTTTCCACATACTCCTTAGCATGTGCCACTCTCAGTGTTTTGGTGCTTCGTCTTTCTGACAGGGGTTAGGTGATAAGTCATTGTGGTTTTGATTTTCATTTCCCTGATGGCTAATGATGCTGAGCATCTTTTTGAAATTTTTTTGACTATTTGTATGTCTTCTTTTGAGAAGTCCTTTGCCTATTTCTCAACTGGGTTGGTTGTTTTTTGTTTTTTGAGTTTTTTAAGTTGCTGATACATTTGGGATACTAATAATTTGTCAGACAGGTGGTCTGGAAATATTTTTTCCCATTCTGTTGGATGCCTCTTCTCTCTGTTGCTGTGCAACAGCTTTCTGAGTTTGAAATAGTCACATTTGTTTAGTTTTGCTTTTGTTGCCTGTGTTTGGGGGGTCTTGTCCAAGAAGCTGTCTCCTACAACAACATCTTAAAGTGTTTCCCTTACATTTTCTTCCAGCAACTTCATAGTCTCAGGCCTTACAACAGGTTTTTGATCCATCTTGAGTTGATTTTTGTATACAAAATGTATACAAATGTAATTTCATTCTTTTACATATATAAATCCAGTTTTGCCAACACCAATTGTTGAAGAGACTACTCTTACCCTACTGTATGGTCTGAGCACTTTGGTCAAAAATCAGCCCACTGTAAGTATGTAGATTAATTTCTGGACTCTCTTTTCTGTTCCATTGATCTATTTGATACCTACCTTTTAAAGATACCTTGTAAGAAATACTAAGGTAACACATCTATGCTCTTCTAACATATTGCGTAGGCTGTAAACATGATAGGCTAATTCTTTTTTATCTTCTAGTCCTATAATTCTTCAGTCTTCACTTGATTTAAGATAGCACATAGAGTCTTCCAAAAGGCATTCTGATTTAACAGTCTGATATTGCTCTAGCTCAGTGGCCATCTCTAAATTCTATCCTACCTTTCTTACCATTCCTCTTATCCATTTCCTTGAATATTAGCTTTTCCTTTGATGGGTATTCAAGAGAAACAATAAGGAAATCATTGTATATTTCTTTGACTGACTTTTTATAATATATAAAAAACTGACATGTCCAGAGACTGAGGTGGAAATTCTAACAGGATTACAGCATTAGCTAATGTAAGGCTTGGGTTTTTTTCTATAGATTTATTTATCCTATCTCTACTTTCCCCAACCACAATAAATATGAAATGGTTGAGGTTATGTCATATAGGATGAGTAGATATATTTTGTTGTGCAACTTGATGATGGGCCAGGAAGACCTTGCATGGAAGCTTCACACTTTTATGGTTACTTTAGTTATTTTTCGACAGTGGTAAGGAAAACTGATGGAGCCACTGCTTTCCTGTTAGTGAGCTATTCTGGGCTTTCTGTAAGTTATAATTAACCAGTTGTCGCTAGATGAATAATAACATTTGTTTTTGACATTTGACTGTAAGGGCATATTTCCATCTCAACAGATTGCTTATTTTGAATTTTATAATTTTTTATTATGGACTTACATATTTTTTGGCTAACTAGCAGTTTATTCATACAATCATCTCTCATTTTAGCAGAAGCCAATTATTCAGTGTAATAATTACCCAGGCCATTTGGTTTCAGTTTCCCCCCTTGCATGCCCTTTATTGGCCTTCATCAATAGCCATACCACAGAGAACAGATAGAGGTAGGAAGTGTAGGTGAATCTCATATGACATAGCCGGGAATCACAATTTGAGAAGGTCTAATAGTGAAAATGTCAAATGCAGGGCCAAAGTAAGATTGTGTTTTCAGAGTGGCAGTAATTTTTCTATTTTATTATTGAAAATAATATGCAGTATTGTTGCTCTTATGTTTCAAGTCAAAATCAGCTACAATAACCAAAATAACTAACAGGCTGTATGTATCTCTATGTCTGTGAGAAGATATTTGGTCAGCACATTGTCTCCTTCATTGAATCTTTGTAACACTGAAGCTGCGTCATTTTAATACCATCCTGTACGGATTTATTGTTTGTAAACATATCTCATGTGCACACCTTTGGCACAAATTGTTTCTCACTCATCTCTGCTTCTCCCGTTGCTGTGGATTTGCCCCATACTCTTTAGAAGCAGAGCATTGCTGCTGACAACATAAATGAATTTTAAGGAACATTAAATTAAAGCATTAGTTAAATACCTTTTCATATCACATAGGAGTTTCCATATTTATGGCTCTTATTCCAAACTGCAAAGTTGAGTCTGTGATATTTTGGTACCAACCTGAATCCTGGAAAGCAAACCATCAGAGCGGCAACCCTCCACAGAAGTGCTCTGTGTAATTCAAATGCATGCTATGCACTAGCTACTGCCCGAGTGTTGCCTCCTGATGTACAGTCTCAGAATCATAAGGAAGCAGACAAAGAATCCATCAAAAGACTGGAGACAAGTTTGATACATGCAGTTCATTGCTCATCTTGGAGCATCACTGCCAGTCATATCTGTAGAGCTGTGGGAGATTTTGTTCAGTTTATAGCACCTACAACATGACTACATAAGCTTTTATAATCTGACTGTCAGAAACATTTCAGGGTGAGTATTGTACCTAGGAAAGATTGGCATAGCCTGGCCAGGGACACAACAAATGATGCATGAGAAGCAGCAGCCAAGCCTTTCTTGAGCAATTTTTTTTTCTCTTCCTCTGTGTACTCAGGATCAGGGAAATATCTGCACCAGTGTCATACCAGTTACTAGAGGTGGCCCTTGGGACTGTGATACACTCATGGAGATTTCAATTCATTTTGAATGCTTTCAGAACTTGGTCTGACGTGAGCACATTAAGACAGTATGTGAAAGGGCCAGTGTTGAGCCAGGGTAGGTTAAGCTTCTGTCTGTGACATTGGCATCTCATATGGGTGCCAGTTGAAGTCCTGGCTGCTCCACTTCCAGTACAGCTCCCTGCTAATGTGCCTGGGAAAGCAGTGAAAAGACCCCAGAGCTTGGGCTCCTGAGCCCATGTGGGAGACCTGGAAGAAGCTTCGGGATCCTAGCTTCTGCCTGGCCCAGGCCTGGCCATTGTGGACATTTAGGGATAAACCATTGGCTGGAAGAGATCTCGCTTGTTCTCTGTCTCTCCTCCTCTCTCTGTAACCCTGGCTTTCAAGAAAATAAAAAATAAGTCTAAAAGAAAAAAAAAAAAAAAGCATGTGAAAATACGGCTGTTTACTCTTGCCATCCCCACTGAGAAGCCAGGCTGATAATTCTGATTGTTTTGTCCCAGGGGAGTAGCTTGGAAGTGGAATTCAGGTTCCCAGCTCTGCCCTATTGGGGAGTTTTAGGACTTTATGCACTTGCCTAAGAACCATTGAGTATGGAGCTGAGGTGGAGAAAAGGAACAGGACCAAAAAATACTGGCCACAGCCCCGCTGTAGTGTCCCTCCCACCTGCTGCTCTGGCCTCCCTGAAGCCCCACTTAGTACTGGAGTCACTTTGGTACATGGGCAGCACCAGTACAGTCACAAATACTGCCTCATTTCGGTATGATGAATGAAGAGTTTTAATGAAACTGGCCCGAACTGCTCTGGCATGCTGCCGTATTTTTGTGTTTTAAATGGGAGTGATCCATCAGCCACACGCAGCGCCTCCATCTCCGCAGTCTCCTCATCTCCCTTGCACTGCTTGCCTGGCCTTTCTCACGGAGCTCTGTGCCCCTCACTCCTCTCACCTTCCTGTACTCCTGGTCTGCTGGGCATGGCCAGTGGTGTGACCACCCTTTGCACCCTCCACCTTCACATCCCTGATTTCAGTGGCTGCATTGCTTTCTGCAGATTGCTCCCTCTTCACTCTTCCCTAACCCAGTATCCTGGCACGCTCATGTGGCAAAGTGTCTGGCGGGGATTAATTACACTTGCCGGCTGCTCCTTCATTAGAGTTGCCTATCTCCCCTGAGCGAGGTTGTAAATCAAACGATGATTCATGACTTTTAAAAAATTGGAAAAGATAAACAAACACTAAAGAGGAAAAAAACCCTACAAAAATAATAAATATAAACTAAGAGGAGGGATGACACCTTAATCAAGAAGCTCAGCATTTTGCTAGAATAGAAACTGGAGGCTTATTAGATGGTTCTCTCTCCTTGCTATTTGTTTCATTAAAAAAAATAGGAAACAGCATAGCATTATTTTTCTTTCTTTGTGAGGGCTGCTTAAAACAGCATGCATGATGAAAAATGCGAGTGGAATCTGCATGGTTGTGTGAATGATGATAGTGAGACTGAGGTTTCATTAGCCAGCAGTTTAACTGAAAGGAAGATAAAAATAAAGGGGGAAGGGGACCAACTTTGAAAGGTTGGAAGTTCCTCTTGGAGTAGCACTCTTCCACACAATGCCATCTCTGGAGAATCATAGGCTTGAAATACACTCCAAAGCTTTTTTAGATTACCTTTGAACTAATCCTAAAGCAGCAATGCTAATGCAAGAATGTGCATCTCTTAGGGTTTCAGTGAGGTTTACCAAGTACAGTGCAAAGAAAAATATTTTTCAAGCTCTAATGTCCTTGCTCACGTAAGAGGAGACTGCAAAAATTCATGGAAAAATGGAATAAAAAGGTAATGCATATCACCCATGCATTTTTGAAGATGTGTGTGTTTGCGTTTGTGTCATGACCTTGTATGTGTAGATCATGATCTAGTGTAGCAGAAATAAAAAGACCAGTTCTGTTGACTGGCTATATTGATGATAGATAAAAGTTTTCAAGAAAACCTCAACTAGCACAGGTATTCTATAGCCATCAATTTCTCTTTTGTTCTGTTTGCATGCTAGAATAACCACATTAGGAACACAGAATGTGGAGAGAGAGGCTTGAGATCTTATTACTATTTTGCCTTACATTTTGGTTCTGCACACTGACAGTGAAAGTAGTTAATGCTAAGCCTTTATATTAAGACAGAACTTCTTGGGAATTGGGAGGTTGGCCATATTACCCAGCACTCAACCCAGTGTACCGTCTGACTTCCATTTCTGTTTTGAAGACTTTTGAGGCTAGATGGCCAGGGGACCATTAGAAACAGTTGTCCTCTTCAAACTGGTCTCTAATCAGAAAGACTACAGGGGGAAGGCCAACACTACTTGAATTCAGAGGATGATAAGACTGCAAGGACAATTGTACAAAGTACCACAAACTGGATGACTTCAATGATAGAACCATGATTTCCATCCTGGAGGCTGCAAGTCCAAACCCAGGTGTTGAAAAGATTGATTCCTTCTGAGGACTGTGATGAAGAATCTGTTCCTTGTTTCTCTCCCAAGTTTCTGGTGATTTGTTCTCAATTTTTTGTGTTCTTTGACTTATAGACTTATCACCCCAATCTCTACCTTCATGGTTACCTGGTGTTCTCACTGTACCTGTGTCCAAACTTCCCCTCCTTATTAGGATATCAGTAGTCCTGGATTAGAGACCCACCACACTCCACTAGGACCTCATCTGAACTGATTATACATGCAACAACCCTATTTACAAAAAAAAAAAGTCACATTCTGAGGTACTGGGAATTAGGTACCATGGCTTCAACATGAGAATTAACCCATAATGGTATCAGGTAAGCAATAGTGACTTGTTCTTTCCAGTCACTGTGGACACGACTCCTTTCCGTATAAGATGAAGTGATTGGGAGCTCATTGATTAATCTGACACATCTGTCCAGACTTAAGTTTGTAATCTGAGGGAAGTGCAGGACCAGGAAGATTTCTCAACAAACCCCATTTTTGTTCATCTCACCCAACTTGCTGAAACAGGGACTTTTGTTTGGAAAGGGTATACCTCATTCATTACATAACTGGATCCCATCATAGCAATTGCTTATTATCTCACCCCATCAGGCCCTCTGAAGAGTAGAGTTGTGTTAGTAGTAGCAGGAAGAAATGGGAAGAAGTGAAGACCTGAGAGAGAGACAGTGGTGGTCCTCTTTCCGTGTATTAGACCGCAAGGCCACAGCATCCTTTCCTGCTCGGTTCTGACCCAGAGGTTGCAGCCACATCTCAGACTGCGTCAATGTGAAGGTTAAAAATAGGAGCACATTCTGTATTTTGTGGTGCTGATTAGAAAGAAGCCAGCATTTTCTAAAACATTAACACTGGAAAAAATTGTTCTGAGTATGTTTTGTGTAAAAATAATATTTTGAAAACACATCTGTCTGTTGAACGAAACAGTCAAAACACATGCAAACATTTTCATGGTTTTCCACCAGGGGGTGCTCCCCCCAATGGAAAGACACATAAGAAAACTTGAAAATATTTGACTGTCTGATCAGCCCCAAAGAAAACATTTGTTTCTGTCAAAACCATGGAAACAAAGAATTTTTTTTCTTTGAAAAACAACTGTATTGGCTCATAAAATGAGACTTGAAAGGGAAAAAAAACAGCCTCTGTAACATATGTGTGTATGTTGTGAACTTGCCTGAAGGAAGGTATGAGTGAGAGTTGGCTGAAGATAAGTTTGATAATTTAAAAATTGAGGAATAGAGTCCCACAGAGACTTCTCAGACCATTTCCAGCCTAAGAAATGTTAGGACATTAAATGCAAATGCAGAGACAGAAGCCAATCCTCGTGCCTCCTGTAAAGCCCTTTAAAATATGCGTAGCTTATAATGTAGACAGCTAAACCCCAAAGAAGCCATATAAGAATTATGAGTAACAAGCAAGCATTCTAGGAACTGATACTGCCCAGGCCCTGGGAAATGCAGCTTGATATGTTGTATTTCTGGTACCCTACCCTTGGGAGTATTTATGCAAATCACCAACCATCCTACTTTTATTTACTAAGAACTTAGTCCTATCATGTGGGGCTCAAGGAACAAATTTACATGAGGCTCAAATATTTGATTTTTTTTTCTTTCAAGTATATTTTAAAATGACATTAATCTTACTGTTTATTATACAAATCATATTTTTTCCATTCAAGGAATAAGATAACATTTAGGGGCAAATATTATGCTAGTTCCCCCACCACCCACCAAAGAAGAAAATGGAGCTCCTTGAGTTTAAATTAGTTGCATGAAAGCTCCTGGACTGTCTAAGGTAGCAGTGAAAAGGGTAGAATCAGGTTCTTTTACCCTTACCCGGCCCAGCACAGGGTCCCCAGTTCTTTTCTGGCTTCCGAGACACACATCACATTCTTGCCAACTCTGTCATCAATAGGAAGGGAAAAAAGCAACACAGATGCTTTTGTGGCTAAAGTAGCCTTGGTTTTCTTTTGCATCTTATAGAAAAATCTATTGTGAATTCCCCTCACATCTCACAGGTCTGCTACATTTAATCATACTGCTTGTTGACATAAGTAAACTAAAACCATCCCTCCTTTTTGCAAAAGTGCATTTTACAGTTTCTAGAAAACTCACAGCAGCCATAATACCACAATGGATTGCCTCAAGGTCCAATGTTGATTTCTGTGTGGGGCACGTGAGTCTGGAAAACAACTTACTTGCAAGAAAGCAATGCTACATCGAATCATTTATATCATTCTGTGGAAAATTATAACCCTAGAAAAAAATTCCATAATCTGTTTCTTTATTGAATTTTGCTTTTTAAAATCAGGACAAATAGGTAACTGAGAGAATTAGAGGGGTGACAGTGTGAGGTTTAATTCCATATTGCATGTCTGTGATGCTCTGCTTTTTATAGCTCCTGCTTAAATAAGCTTGAAACTAAAGCCATGGATCGATGGCCTGAGATGTATCATTACTGAGAATGCAACCCTGGGATTAACTTAACCAGCCATTCTTCCATGCAATGAACAGAGCTTGTCCTGGGTATCTCACACATATGCTGGGCCTGGCATGGTCCTTCTTATTGCTTATTCCCTATCCCAAGTACTTCATCTCCCTGTATGTCAGTGGGTTCTGTGCAGCCCTGCTACACAAGAGGGAAGAAGAAAAACTCACAGGGAGTTGGGAAATGGTGGAACTCCAGTGCAATAGGGACTAACAGTTTAGGGAGTGTTTTTGCAGTTAACTAGTATTAATAATAATGTCAGCAGCGATCTTTGAAAGGTTACTACATGCCAGGTATCTCTCATATATTTGACCCTCACATAACCTTTGTAAGTGTTGGCTCCATTTTCACAGAAGACAAAACTTCTAGTCTTAAACAGATTAGGTAACTTGCCCAGGAAGCATGTATGTGGCTGAATTTTTATTTTAACTCAGTCTTCTCTTTTCAAAGCCATTGTCTTTCTTTAAATCCAGGCCCATGTTCTAAAGCATCATCATGCACTTTTGGGTTTTCTTGCATTAAGTGCAATTTGCAGCGTGGTTTACTCAAGCTCTGTGTGACTCTGGGCAAATCATATAACCTCTTGGTGTTTTATTTCTTATTTGCAATATAACAACAGCAATATTTAGTGATAAGAAGGATTGATAAATAAATATGTGTGAAACACTTGGAAAATGCTTAAAATACACTAAGCCCTATATAAGACACCTATTATAATAAAACTATTGTTGAAAATAAACATGAGAAAAAAGAGTTTTCCCAAGACGCCTTCAGACAACAGTTGTATGTATGAATTATAAGCTTCTTGAGAACATGCACACTTTTCATGCTTCTATTGTTATGTGGTAAAGAGTACCAAGAACTTGGGAGTCCACCCAAGGTAGTTAAATTGATAAAAATACTAAGGAGTTCCAGAAATGCAACACTCAACATCCGGGAACTTGACCCTGTGTGCTCTAAGATTCATTAAACATTCTCCTGCTTCATTGGTTCTTGCCTTTGTGTCTGGCGGAACTACCATATAAGCCAAATCTTTTATTGTGAATCTAGGCAAGTGGAGGGGAAAACAGTGCGGCAAAATAACGAGGAGTTGACAGACTGAGGATTCTTGGCCATGGTCCTTTATTCATCTCATGTTTTGCACAATTCCTGTGGAGACAATCGCCCACCCTCTGACTTTTCTGTCTTCACTGACCTCCTTGCAATCTTTTGTTGGCTCAAAAGACAGCTGGGTTGGTCAGCGCTCCTCATGTTTTCTTTTGGAAAAATTTTTTTAAGTAAAAGCCGTTATCCCAAGGAAACATGAGTTTTGTCATTTCCACCACATGCGTCTTCATTTTTCTCTGATGTGTAAGTGTGGGTGCTCATGAGGGGTGTCTGCCTTGTGTGATTCCAGGGAGGGATTCTGCCCCCAAGGCTCTCCCCTCATTCAGGTGCCCTGACTCAGGCACTGTCACCCAACTGCTGCATCCTAAGTCACAGCTCAGCTCCTTGGACGCCTCTTTCCAAGACCCACAATCCCACCTTAGCCTGCAGCCACTGTGGCATCCATCGTTGAAATCTCATGCTTCTGCCGGTGTACACGCCCAGCAGTGTCTCTTGTTATCCCAGAAGGAGAGCATGCACAGCCTTTGAGATCCTTAAACCAAGCCCACACAATCTGGTGAGAATGCTAGTCTTCCATCCTGACAGCTCTACAGCCGGCCAAGTGTGGGTGAAAAAACCGATTGTTAGAGCCGAGCGGATGTGTCCGTATCATCTTGTCTACAGCCTTCATTCTCGGATAAGGAAACAGATGCCCCATCACTGTTAGTGGATGACCCCAAACAGAATCCAGGCTTTCGAAAAAATGATGCCCTTTTATGTTCCCTTCGTGACACATGGCGTGACTCTAGGTTAACACTCTGATTTGTCTTGATACTTATGATATGTGTTCCTGTCTGAGGTAGCTCATTGATAGCTTCAACTAACCACTGATTTTTGTGATCTCTCTTTGTTCTCAGTTTATCTGTGGGTAGATATGAGTGGGAATGAATACAGTATAATTTCAGAAATTCCTGTGGAATGTTTGAAGGGACTTCAGAAAGTTTATGGAAAATAGAATAAAAATATTTATCTTGATGCAAAAAGCTTTTGAAAGCCATGCATTGTTTCGTGTAATATACATGTTACATGAACTTCCTGAGGGCCCTCTTGTTTCCAAGGACTGGCTGATTCTTGGGACCCTCCCCCACCAAATTCAATCTTTCTAATCTTTCCTTTCTTTGCAGTCTTGTCAAATTATAATTGCATGAAATAATGGGGAATTTCATATTTTAGGATTTATAATCTAACACAAGGGAGTAAGACTGTGCATTAAGGACTTACTTTTATTAATCAACTTTAGAAATGTAATTAATAACCCTGGTACATTTTTAAGATTTTTTGAAAAACTGTTTCTTTGTATTGTGTTCAGATCCTCACTAGCAGCCAGTAGCGAATTTAAGTGCCCCTGGTCCCTTGCTTCTAAATATATGTAATGATAGGCAGGTGTTTGACTTATCATGTTCTTATTTAAAATAGAATAATTAAAAAACAAAAACTATAGCTTCCTGTGGTGATTCAGTTATTTTGAAAGTCAGATTGCTGTTTCCTTGTCCGGGCCTACTAAATTATCATTATTGTTGGTGGGGGCATGGTGGGGGTTGAAATCTGCATTTTAAGCAATAATTGTCCTGATTCAGCTACATGAGGAACATTCTTTGCTAAAATATAAATTAAGCATTTGTTTGCTCAAAGGCACAGTTTGTCAAATAAAACTAAATCCATATTCAAGTATGCTTGCATACATTAATCAGTATCAGAGATTTTTGCTTTTAAAAATTCTGAAAACACTATCCAAGTTTCTGCTTGAAGTTCCAGCTAAAAGTGTTGTTGCTTAAAATGTGCAGATTAAAGATGAAGAGTCAGGGCTCAGACTCTGGCCGCATCATCTTGCCCCTGGAGTCTCAAATGCTTGTTGTGGTTGAGGTGATGCACCCTAAGCCTACTTCTTCAGCCTGTAGTCTGCTCCTGCAGGTGTCTTTGCACCCAACTGACTAGCAAATATGGACCTCCTGACCCACTCACATTGTACTCCACTGTTGTGTCTAGAGTTTGCGGAGGACAACTGATAGAACTTCATTGTGACCATCCTATGTCCCACAGGCGAACTCCAAGAGTGTAGAAGCCCTTATTTCCATCTCGTGCTTTCTAATATAAGTATAATGCAAGTCACATGGGCTATTTAATATTTCCTAGTGGCCACATTTTTAAAGAAGAAAAAATAAATAGATGAAATTAATGTTACATTTTATTTAGCAATGCATATAACCATGTCAATGTCTATCAACATAAAATATTAATGAGATATTTTATGTTTTTTCACAATAAGTCAACAAAACTCAGTATGTATTTTATACTTACAGCAAACTCTATTTGGGCTAGTCACATTTCAAGTACTAAATAGCCACATCTCACTGTGAGTGGAAGCTACTGTATTAGACAGTGAAGCTCAAAAGAATTAAAATTTATTTTTAATAGTTATTTTAGAAAAAGTGAATTAACCTGGTGTCAAATGTAATTGTGCACATTGAGAAATATGTGTGGCTTATTAATCACTACTATAGAAAAATACTGTACCGGATTACTGAAATTCTTGGTGGTGGTTCCCAGTCATGCTCCCATTTTATTTACATGAACTTGTCCCACATTTGCACTAAGGGCAAAGGAAGAAAGGAAGGAGGATAGCAAAGAAAGGCAATCTAGCCTAGTTTCTAAATGTCAAGCAGCTTTCATACTTAAGATAATAGCTTCGTAAATCAATATGCCCCTATCAGGCTCAATAGTTCTTTCTGAAAGTCTTTGATTCCTTTACTTATTCAAAACCATCAGAATCCCACAGGAATTGGTTGAAAAACTTCACAGTAGAGTCTGCACAGAGCAGCAAGCATGCTGTTTCCAAGAGAGGGTGCTGAGATAGTCAGGAAAGGGCTATTTCGAGAGATTAGATTGCTAGAGAGCTAATCAGACTTTCCATGGCTAGTGACAACGGGCAATTTATTGCAATGCTTCTCAGCTCATGGGAACAGCAGGATGTGACAAGAACAGTTTGCCTCAGACACACATCATAGTGTCCTTTAGGATTTTAAAAATAATAATAATGTTTACTTCTGCAGAAAAGGACAAAAGCTCAAGTATTTTGGAACATTGACCTCGGCATACAGGACCACCAGTTGGAGATTCTCCAGACTGGTCTGCATACTGAGGAGTCACCTCAGATCTGCTCTTGGCTGTTATTGTCCTAACAAAGGCAGCATGCCAGAGGGAGTTATTTGGAGGAGAAATACCTTCTGTTTTTTCTTTAATGTTGTGAAGAGGGAAGGGGCAGGAAATGCAATGAGTAAATACAGTATTTAGCCACTCCAGGAGTGCTGTAGTGGCTCTTCATGGTTGTTTAATATCCTAGAGAAGTGATTTCAAAGAAAGCAGTTTCTAAACCATTAGCTGTTTTGTAAATTAAAGCCATCATGTTAATTGAACTAATTAGAAGTTCATTGTAGCCTACAGGGTACAGGTTGTTCAACTTGGTTCCATTGCCACCCGCAAAAGGTTGTCAGTAGAGCCCTCCATGGAGAGGATTCTACAAAACTCTTTCCTTCCTTTCAAAAGCTTTTGTCAAGAGATCTCACCTTTTTGAGAAAGTTTCCCATATTATTCCCATCCCTTTCAGATGGGCATTTTTTTCTATGTCTCCTTGGCACCAACTTTGTTTATTGATGGATTACTTTGTGATAGGCCGTGAATAACCTTGGTATTGCTTTACACCAAACCAAACAAAAAGTCAACAGCATAAAAAAATTCAACTTACATTCCTTCAGAAATGTGGAAAGTAATGTGTCTTTCTGTTTGTATATGACTTTAGTACAGCTAACACACAACAAGGAAGCAGACAGGTGTGACACCTGCCCTCAAGGGCCTTATTGTCTGGCCGAAGGAACAGATTTTTAAACATGTTGCCCCAAAATATTTATTACAGTTGTAGAAAAACTGCACAAAGAAATATCAAGTGGAAGATGGTTAAGTAGCTGCTTGGTATATCTGCATCACATATCAGATACCTAGGTTTGAGTCCCAACTCCACTCCAAATTCCAGCTTCCGGCTAATGTGTACCCTAGAAGGCAACAGGTGATAGCTCATTCCTCCCACAGGGAGGTCCAGATTCAGATTTTGGTTCCTGAGTTAGGCCTGGCTCAGGCCTATCTATTGCATATATTTGGGGAGTGAGCCAGTGGATGGTAACTCTGTCCTTATTTCTCTCTCTCTCTCTCTCTCTCTCTCTTTCTCTCCTTATTTCCACCTGTCAAATACAAAATATCCAAGTATATGTATGAAGACTGTAATAGGCAAATAGATAAATTAACATACAAAATTTAAATGCCCTTCTTTACCTGTAATCAAATATAATTTCTAAAATAAGATAAAATATTATTTAAATTTGAAATAATTATTTCATATTTGTTATAAATTTTTGAAGTTATTATAAATTTATGCCACCCACTTAATGACCAACTTGGCAATATAGAAAAGCTACACATTTAGCCTTGCAGTTAAATGCTCACTTCTCTTATTAGAGTATCTAAGTTCAGTCCTGGCTCTGATTCCTGACACTAATGAACACCATAGGAGGCAGTGGTGATGGTTCAAGTAACTGGATTCTTGCCCCCATGTGAGTGACCTGAATTATGTCCCTAGCATCTATCCTAACCATTTTAGACACTTGAGGAGCAAACCCACCAGTGGAACTGTTGTGTATGCCCCCACCCCTCTCTCTCTCTGCGTGTGTGTGTACTTTTCAAATAATATTTTTTAAAAAAGCAAGACCTACCATAACAATGCTCATACTCTATAACAACTCACTTCTGAGTTTCTGTTCCAAAGTCTAATGATGGTTAGAAATTAGAAATGTTCTAAATGTCAAGAATTGATCAATGATTGAGAGTGTTGGAAATAGTGATGATAAGAGCACCAGGCTTCAGTTTCAGGCAGCTCTAGTTTTATGCCAGCTCTGTTTATTAGAACAGTTTACTTTTCTGTAAAGTAGAGCTAATACATCTGTCTCAAAGTAGCAAATGAGCTAACGTTAGTAAAGTGCTCATGAAAAATGTGCTGCATTTAGAAAGTCAGTTCTATCAGTGCAAGCTCCAAGTAGTTCATTTTACTTTCACCTCAGAACATTGAAAGCAGCAAAGTTAGGAACTAATGTACCCAGAGCCTGTGTGAGGGTATGGGGTAAGGTGCTACTTTTTGCTCCTTGGAAAAAGAAATTTATTCAAATTATATTAGCTTAACTTATACAGTACCCTAAATACAATGGAAAATACCACTCCTGATAAATGCTTCCTTTAGCCTTTTCCACAAAAACCATGGCTTGTACTGACATTTTGGTGAGGGTTAGCTGAACTCTGAAGTTACTGGAAGGTGTTTTCTTCTCTGTGCTGCTTTCAGATGGCAATTGTGTAATAGCAAGACTCTCGAAAAGAATTTAGACTTTGCAGAATTTGATTCATATTGTCTTCTTTGCTATCTTTCTTTCCTTCTGTTTTTGCATTCCTGACTGTACACCACGATGACTTGGGGAAATTAAATATCAAGGCTTCTAGTCCATCAACCACGCCCAACCATGAGAAATTCTCATTTCACTGGCTTGGGATAGAATTTGGGACACAGGTGTCTTTTTCAAGCTTCCCAAGTGATTCTGAAGGTGACCTCACAGTTTCTGGACTGCAAGACACCCAAGGAATGGGAAAATACAGGTGTTCTTTGTTAGTAAATGTAGGAACTACTGAGTTTCTTCTATTCTCAGTAAAAGCACAAGACAGACAGTAATTAGCTCATTTCTACATTTCTGCACACCCAGTTACTCTGAACTCAGGAGTTTTCATGATCTACTTTTCCCCGCTTTAATATACCAAGCATCATTTTTCTGTTCCCTGCTCAGTGAGGCAAATTCTGCAACCCACAGCACACCTTTCACTTTTTTTTTTTTTCTCGGACACTTTAGACTGCAATATTTCCTTTTGTTCTTCTGTCTTTCATAGGCATTTCAATATTAGCTCATTATATTCTGCAAGGGAATGAAAATGTTTTGAATTCTAATTCCCTTCTAGGTACAGGCCGTCATTAGGTGACGCAAACCATTTTCCAGAAGTCGTCACAATTTAGTGATAGGATTTTTTTTTTCGCTTGTTTGCACATAAAAACACAACGTGATACTTCTAATATCTTAAGGCATACTTTCTCAAATTGAGTTTCTGGTCCTTGGCATTGCCCTGGCCCCACCCTGGCTGTTGTGGCCATTTGGGGAGTGAGCACATGGATGAAAGATTTCTCTCTTTCTCCCTCTGCCTTTCAAATAAATAAATATTTTTTTAATTTGCACACTGATTAGATAGGTAGCTATATCATGCTGGCTCTAGATTATACTATGCTGCTTAGAACCAAACAAATTTTAAATTTTATGGAACTCAACACACTGAAAGTCAGCTTTATCATTCTAGAGGAGGAAAAATTTCCTCTCACTGAGAAAAGTCATTTATCCAACAGTTAATTGGTGCTTAGTAAACTGTAAAAGTTCCTTTTCTATATGTTTGGATACACTGGAAAGCAGGACAAAGAAATTTTTATGGAGATTACATTTAGCAATTAAATCCATAGAAAAATTCCTAGAAGTGAGATTACATAAAAATTCATTGACTAAGCAAATATAAAAGTAATGTCAAGCATATAATTAGAAATATTATATAGACAATCTAATAAAATATTGTAGGATGTTTGAGTCTTAGATATCAGCTCTTCATTATATACTTACTTTTAAGATTTTATTTATTTATTTGACAGGTAGAGTTACAGATAGTGAAAGGGAGAACCAGAGAGAAAGGTCTTCCTTCATTGGTTCACTCCCCAAATGGCCACCACAGCCGGAGCTGTGCCAGTCCGAAGCCAAGAGCCAGGTACTTCTTCCTGATCTCCCATGCAGGTGCAGGGGCCCAAGCACTTGGGCCATCCTCCACTGCCCTCCCAGGCCACTGCAGGGAGCTGGACTGGAAGAGGAACAAATGGGGCTAGAACCGGCACACATATGGGATGCTGGTGCTGCAGGTGGAGGATTAACCTAATATGCCACGGCGCTGGCCCCCATTATATACTTTCAACTTTAATGAGTATTTGAAATTTTTCATAATAAAGTGTTGAAAAACAATTTTCAGGAAAAGAAAAATTTGCCTATCTAAATGAACACTAATATTTAAAACTAAACAATATTTAAGAGCAAATATCAACATGGTAAAAACATATCTAAGATAGCAGAGGATTTATTCTCAAAATATACACTATGACTATGTCACTTAAAAAACACTGCCTTGGGGCTGGTGCTATGGCATAGCAGGTAAAGCCACAGAGTGTGGTGCTGGAATCCCATAAGGATGTCGGTTTGAGTCCCCAGTGCTCCACTTCCAATCCAGCTCCCTGCTAATGTGCTTGTGAAAGCAGCAGAAAATAGTCCAAGTGCTTGGGCCCCTGCACCCACACAGGAGACCTGGAAGAAGCTCCAGGCTCTTGGCTTCAGCCTGTCCCAGCTCCAGCCACTGCAGCCATTTAAGGAGTGAACCAGCAGATTGAAGATCTTTCTTTCTAACTCTGTATTTCAAAGAGAGAGAGAGAGAGAGAGAGAGACAGAGGGGGGGGGGTGCATGCATGCATACATACATACATACATACATCTTTTAAAAAAGAAAAAAAAAGTGGTTTTCCATTTCTGAAAGAGTAACAAAGAGAATACACATAAAAAACAAAGTGGACAACAGATGAATGAAAGAGTCAGTTTCATGCTAATGAAAACATAAGCTTAAACCATTAAAGTTCCTTCAGGGTCTGCTAAACAAAACTGTTCATACTTTGGTGTTAAATATAATAGGATTCCTTCTTGGTAGGAGGGACTGTGTTGGAGTTCAAGTTAGCAACATTTGGGGGAAGTAATTAGAAGATACTTATCACAAGCTTTAAAAAAAACATTGTCCACTTGGACCCAGTAATCTCAATTCTAGAAATGTTTATATAAATTAAAGATGTCATCCAATACTTACACATAAAAGCATTCTAGAACTCCTTTTAATAGCAAAGCAGAGCAAAAATAAGTGTCCAGGAACAGAAGAGCATCTAAAAAGAATGGACCATTGTGGCATAATGGGTAAAGCTGCTGTCTGCAGTGCTGGCACTCCAGATGGGCACTGGGTCATGTCTGGCTGCTCACGGCTAATGGTCTGAGGAAATAGCTGAAAGTGGCCCAAGTGTTTAGGTCCCTGCTACTCATGTGGGAGATGCTTATGAAGCGCCTGGCTCCTAGCTTCGGCCTGGCTCCTGGCTCCTGGCTCCTGGCTCAGCCCTGGCTGCTGCCACTGTAGGGAGAGAACCAGCAGATGGAAGATCTTTCCCTCTTTCTTTCTCTTCCTTTCCAAGTCCCTCTCCCTTTATAAATATGTTTCAAATAAATAAATCTTAAAATAATAGAACTGTTACAGTAAAAAAAAATTAGTTACTACCTGTAATTTTCCAAAAACATTTGAAAAAATGTGTAAGTGCTCATGAAGTAACATTAGGAGGAAAGCACTTTATAAAACCATACCACTTAAAAAACTGAAGTATACTTTCAAGGGAAAAAAAGTACATATTTAAAAAACAGCAGCAGTGATTTTCCTTGGATGGTTTCTGATTTTACCTTTCCAAGTTTCTGCTCTGTGAACATTCATGATGGTTATTTTTTAATGTTATTTTCAGCAAAACACGTGTAAACAGTGAACTGAGAGATTATAAAATATTCATCCCATCCACTTCTCACTGCAGATATAATACTTTGTTAATAAAGGCACATAGCATTTATAAGTGCTGCTTTCTCATTCTTTTTGTTTGTTTATTCTTGGTTTATTTTTTACAATTGAGGAGGGTTGGAAAGAAGTGAAATATTCTTGCTTGCTGTTCTCATTGGTCCAGTGTGGAAGTCAGGTCTGTAGAGCAGACTCCATGTGTACTGCAGATCAAGTAGGTGGCCTGGTGAAGGGGACAAGTCTCTTCTCTGCCAGTGCAGAGAGGAACTAGGATCCAGACCGGGGTTCCTACTGCCAGCCTCATGCATTTTCTGCATTTCTCCATTTTGCTGAATTTAGGGGTAAGAATAAATCAGGAACGGTGGCTCAGACTATACTCTGCTTCATACTTAGTAGCTTCAAGTTAGGAGTCAGAATCCTCGCTTTTTTTGAAAAGAGAAAATGGCTCTCCTAGACACCCAGTGATTTCCTCAAGTCCACCAACCCATAAATGTCACAGTTAGGACAGGTGACTACAAATCTCATTATTTTTTTGCTATTCCAGGTTAACTTCAAGGCTATTAACTCAATCATGAGGAGATCATTTAGGAAATGAATACATTATTCTTTGATTTACACATCTCAAACAATGTTCTAAGTCAGAAAAGTGATTATAATTAATATTTTGTAAAATGTGCTCATCTCTTTAGGGAAGTGCTGCCAGTTTGGAGAACATTCCACTGCCTTGCCTAATGGTTGTGTTCTGCTAGGCAGGGGTGGAGAGGGGAGAGGGCTTATGAAAAATAAACATATTCCCAGGCCAAGGCTCTTGGGATTCTCCTTCAGAAGACCTGACACAGCTCTGGAATGTATAATTTTTACAAATGCCTTGAAAATGCTTGTGCTAGGGCTGCTTCAGGGAAACATGTATCTGAACCAATTGATTTCAAACTGCAGGGCACACATCTGACTCCTGCTCGCTCGGTAATAAGGATTCCAGCCCAGCAAGTCTAGGCAGTGTGCCTAGTGCTCAGACTCTTCAGGGGGTTCTAATGGTATTGGTACACAGGACTTTCAAGAAAACTACTTGAATATAATTTTATACTTACATTTATAGATGGTACTGGAGGAAAGTAAAAAATCTTAAATATATCCTTTGTGACTAAAGGGATATAGGGGACATAAACAAAACAAGCAATGGTACCTTCTATAAAAGTGAAAAAAGGAAGTTGGACATGGAATTCACAGAGGGGAACAGGAATCCCTGGAGACATCCCCAGAGACAGCGTGCTGCCTAACTGGCTAATAAAGAATGTGTAGGGTGAATGGGGAGATGAAAGACTTCTCTAGTGAGGGGAGCAGCAAGAGGAACTGAAATAGAATAGAGCAAGGGCTTGAATAAGGCAAGGCAAGTGGGATGTTTCTGGAGAGGAAGCGTGGGTCTCACAATGACATGGCCTGCGAGCATCTCAGACTGAAGGCGTAGAGGAACAGACATTGGGGAGCCAGTGGCTGGACATGGTTGATGGACTCTCCGATGATAGATTGCAGTATACACATTGACCTTTCAGAGACTTAAAGAACTTTGAAATGAGGGTTGACGTAAACTAGATAGTTTAAGCATTTAGCCACCCCTCTCATCAACTCAGAACAATCTCTGATGAACGTTTAGTTTGTCTACCCTTCCCACAATGCTCCCCTCAACATCATGCCCACAAGCATTTCTGAAAGAAGAAAGGACAGGTGAAGTTTACCATTCGTGTATATAGATTAAAATGCTGATTTCAGGGTAGGGATATAAATTTCAGATAATAATTTTCCTGAGCACATCTATGCCCTAAAGTTCAGAACGAAGGCTGTGTCCTAAAACCGAAATTCTTTCTCCAGCCACATATGCATCCACATAGACAAACAGAAATGCACAGACAGCATTCCAAGTTGCCTCTTGTTCACTGCAGTGAAGAGCTTCTTCCAGTGTCTTCTCAGGTCATTCTGATGTTTCTCTGCTTCAGACTATCGTAGGATGGATGATCTGGTCTAAGGGAAACTCTAGCCCTTAGTGATTCTGATTCATTTATCCCTCTATCTCTCTGTGTCTCCTTGAACTCATTTGCTAGACACTTTTTAAGACCATACTGTGAAACAACATTTGCCAGACTAAACCAGTAGTCATTTCACTCTCTAGTGATGGCCAGTGTTCCTATTTTGGAAGGATAATAAGGTTTTATCCTGACCTGTGCTGAGAGGCTAAAAAACTGATTATCTTTGTGATGTTCACTGTGCATAATAGCCCTGCTCATATAAACAGATACAGATAATTAGCCATGGCTGTATTAATTAATCTTTTGAAGAGATATGATCTTCAGCATACACCACTGTGGATTTAAAAAGATATGTGTTGATTTTAGCTGAATGAGTCAAATAAGTGTGCGTGAAGGAAAGACATATTTGAGAGTGAAAAGTATTATATGTACTGCAGAAATAAATCTTATTTTTAATGCAGACCTAGATATATAACTCTGTGTGTGTGTGTGTGTGAGAGAGAGAGAATTTAGACAAAGACTTAACAATATGTCATACATGGAGGTTAATCATTATCCACTATCTTGTTGAGATGTTTTGCTAAATAATTAATGAAAATGTAGTAGCATTTATTATAAATGTATTTAGCGTAAATGTAATAAAAGAGCTAAATAACAAGAGTGTCATAAATATTATTTGGGCATTAAGGAACATGCATCTTGAAGTGAAAGGAGAAGAAGGAATGGTGGACCACTCTTTTGCCTTTATTATTTCAACCTGCACACAGTTGTCAGGAGGACTCACATCTCTGATTCACATGTTCTGAAAGATTGCCGTATAATTTTCTGCCATATCAAGTCAGAGGGAGGACAAAAGGCCTGCATCACATTCCATTTGGTAAGATAGATAAATTCAGATTGGAATTGGAGCACTCACACAGTCTACATCAACACATATGTAGGCTTCCTTCTGAGTCATAACCAGATAAGTGGTAGGTGATGGCCAAAGAGAGGAAAAGAAGTTGTTCAGGAAATAATGTTTATGAATTTTAAGTTCTCAGGGGAAAAATGTGTGAAGCATCTATTGAAATCTGTCCCTTGCTAATTGAACATAAAGCATTATTTGTCCTGCAGTCGAGACAACATATGTGAAAATGTTAGGACCTAAAATGCCTATAAAAGCTTTCATTTAGGGCCGGCGCCGTGGCTCAATAGGCTAATCCTCCACCTTGCGGCGCCGGCACACCGGGTTCTAGTCCCGGTTGGGGCGCCGGATTCTGTCCCGGTCGCCCCTCTTCCAGGCCAGCTCTCTGCTATGGCCAGGGAGTGCAGTGGAGGATGGCCCAGGTGCTTGGGCCCTGCACCCCATGGGAGACCAGGAAAAGCACCTGGCTCCTGGCTCCTGCCAGGATCAGCGCGGTGCGCCGGCTGCAGCGGCGGCCATTAGAGGGTGAACCAACGGCAAAAGGAAGACCTTTCTCTCTGTCTCTCTCTCTCACTGTCCACTCTGCCTGTCAAAAAAAAAAAAAAAAAAAAGCTTTCATTTACACTAAGCAACTTACACTAACTAAGCCTCATCCAAATATAAGACCTACTACATGTTCATCATGAACTATACAGGGCCTGTGGGGCTTTTAGGCAATGCAAACACAACTGTTCTCAGTGCTTGTTTCTAAACCACTATTTTTGTGTTTATTTACCCAGCACAGATGTTATGGCTCATTGGGAACTAAATGGTTTGTGTAGGTGGCCATGTTTTCATGGTCCAAGCAGCTCGTGCTGAGATGTGAGTGTTCATTCCACTGATGTTCTCACCCTAGGAATGAGGATGGAGAGGAATGCAGTTTAATTCAGCACATATTGGACAACTGTAATATCTAAGTCAGAGACGGATCTCATTTTGAGTGAGGAAGCAGGTACAGTATTTCTATGATTTGTTTATCAAAATAGCAGCCTTGGTCCTCAGAACCCGACCACACCATTATTGAGAAGGACCCAATATCCTTTTTCAATCCAGGTTGGCAGACGCAGCCAGGTGTAGAAGTCCTCCTGGATCATGCACATTTACAGTCTACAGGCAGGAGTGGTCAGAGGAAACCATGGGCTTCTAACTGTAGGCAGTGGTAGAAATTGAGAACATCTTCATGGGATTCCTGACTTAATGAGAATCTGTCACTTCTTAATCTTGAAAGATTAAAGCCCTTCAGTGGCCTGAAAGGATGAACCCTGAAAGAGGGCAAAGATGATGAGGAAAAGGAGAGGTCTTGTTGTGAACAGTGAGAATCTCCTCAGTGAATCTCCCAGGTGATACAAAGCAAGAGCTAACAGCAGAGAAGTAAATCTTCTGTATGGCACCACAATATGCTTGATGTCTTCACAGGTAATCAGAATAACGTTGGACATAGATTTTTGAAGATGCATTTGCTGTGGTGGTCCTATTTAAATTAACAGGGGTGTCTTCAGGATTGGATTTTGTATTCGGTAAACGAACATTAATTGGCTGTATACACAAAATCATGGACCAGTGGTTAGATGGAGCTATCTCCTGGGTAGGGTGATTGTTTAAGTGTGTTCAGCATTTTCCTGTGTATCCTTCCCTTGACTGTTTCACTTTCCATTCCATGCCAGATATATACAGCTGCTTGATATATTTTGTTCAGTAAACAAATGAATAAATGAACTAGTTCCTGGGCGTGTATTAACATTTCACTAATCTCCTAGCATTTGACCTCAGAAAAATAAAATGAACTTTAGGAATTGAAAGTGGAAATGATTTGTTCTTACAACTTTCTGAGTTATAGTAAAAGCGATAATAAGGATAAAGCCGATGGGGCCGACTCTGTGGCATAGTGGGTAAAGCCACTGCCTGTATTGCAGGCATCCCAAATTGGCACTGGTTCAAGTCCCAGCTGTTCTACTTCCAATCTAGCTCTATTCTATGGCCTGGGAAAGCAGTGGAGGATGCTTCAAGTCCTTGGGCCCCCTGCACCCATGTGGGAGACCGGGAAGAAGCTCCTGGCTCCTGGCTTAGAATCAATGCAGCTCTGGCCAATGTGGCCATCCAAGGAATGAATCAGCAGATAGAAGACCTCTCTATCTGCCTCTCTGTAACTCTGTCTCTCCTTCTCTCTCTGTGTAACTCTTTCAAATAAATAAATAAATCTTTAAAATAAAATACAGGAATGTTATGAAAGAATGCATAACAATTGAATTAAGGTGATTAAAAAAAGAAAGGATAAAGCCAAGTACTGATTGTTTTCTGTGTGCCAGGAGGAGCTCCATGGCTTATGTCATTGCATCCTCAGTAACAACAACCAAACTGAGGAAGAATGCAGAGGTAAAGCTTTTGAAGCCCAGGTTTCCAGGTCCTTGTTTGCATTGAGCACCGAGGGAGGCTTCTGGCTGTGTGTCTAAAGGTCATTTTGTATGCATGTTTTCATAAAAAGACATACTTCCTCAATCATATAAACTTCATGCCTTGACAAACCTGAATCTGTCCCTGGAAAAGGACTTAGAATCTGAGAATTACAGTACAAGACAGGCAGCAAGTAAATGTCTGCTAGTAAAATACAGAGTTGAATGTTTCTACTACCCACTTGCATCTACCTCATTGGTTATTTTCACATAAATGACAGATGTAAGGGCATTTCGTAAAGGCATTCTAGAAGTAGAAATATTAAATGATTGTAAGAATACATCGATAGCAAGTGATGATAGAACCACATCTTTCTCAAGACTTAGAAATACTGGACATAGCATATAATTTTTAAGGTTTATTTTTATTTGAAAGGCAGAGTTACATACAGTTAGAAACAGAAATGAGGGAGATAGATTGATCTTCCATTCCCTAGTTCACTCCCCAAGTGGCTACAATGGTTAAGACTGGGCCAGACCCAAACTAGGAACCAGGAGCTTCATCTGGGTCTCCCATGTGTGTGCAAGGACCCAAGGACTTGAACCATTTTCCACTGCTTTCCTGGGCATGTTCTCAAGAGCTGGATGGAAGTGGATTAGCACAGAATCAAACCAGCACCCATATGGGATGCTGGCTTTGGAGGTGGTGGGCTTAACCCTCCATGCCAGAATGCTGGCCTTATAGCATGTAATCTTAGCTGGTTGGACCAGCTGGTTTCAAAAAGGTGTTACATGAATAAAAATGTTCAGTATGGTATGTTTAGATTAATAAAGATACTTATTATATTCTAAAAATTAATGTCTCTTAATAAAATGTGGTAACCATAGCAACCTGTCTCAGAATTGCTGGCGCTGGTTACAAAGGAAAGAATCTGAATAGTATGCTCACTGTCCATCCTTATTTCTGTGAAATGGACCTGAGACTCATTCATTAATATACCCATTCATCTGAAAAATGCCTTTTAGGAACTAGTGCTATTTTGTCAGACCTTCTGCTATATCCTGGGACATAGTGGGTGAGCAGAATGAGCCACATTACTTTCATCCTGAAAATTATAGTCAAATCATCACACTAATGAATTCATTATTTCGAATGGAGTTAAGTGTTTTGAAAGAGAGCAATGTGGTACTGTAATAACTGATAGGAAAGTGTATAGTAGGGGTCAGGAAAGTTTTCCCTGAGGAAATACATAGCAGCTGAAATTCTAATGAGCAGGACTTGGTGGATAAGGAACAGTGTAAGCAGGGGCAATGTGAGACATTTGTGGCTAAGAAAGATGTCAGCTTGACTGACGAGATAACAATAAAAGAGGTGTCTGGTTTATGATAAGAGTAGAGAGGGAAGCAGAGAAATCCTATAAAGTACCTTCAAGACACCTCCAAGGATTTCAATCTTTACTGTAAGAGTAATGGGAAGCCATTGAGTGGTTTCAGAGTGTGGCAGTAGGGTGAAGGATGAATCATTTGATTTATGATTAAAATACTTGTCTGATATCATGTCAAAAATGCGTGGAACCAAGATAGATAAATGCAGACCAAATAGAAGACCATTGTAGGCAAGAGATGCCAGTAACTTGGACTATGGATTTTGCAAGTCATAAGGAAAGAAGTCAGATGCAAGTTAACTGTGGTTTGGTGCTAAATGAGGAATAGAATAAAGAGGCAAAGATGAAGGATGTCTCCCAGACCTCACACATGTAAATTCTCCAGGAGCACATATATAATACCCTTCTACAAAGAATGAGAACTTACAGATGAGCTCAGTGTTTTTTGCTGCAATGCTTCATTGATTTAATAAACGTTAGAGTGCCCTTTCTGTGCCAGTGTTTTCTGTGTCAGTTGAGTAAATGTGGCCCTCACCCTCACAGAGCTCATGGTTCCATTGAGTCATCATCTTCCAAGCTGTCATATCTGTGTTGTAGGAGAGTAGACAGCATTCTGTTCTGTGTACACAAGTTAGCTGTTTCTTCCACTGGTGGGATACTTTATTTTCAGAGGAAACCTAATATCAGTTATAGGTTTTGTTGGTTTTTATCAAGAAGAGCCAAAAATGTTCTGATTTTGTAGAAAACTCAGCTATCATTATTATTTGAGAAAAGTGTCCAATTTTTGTGGTTTATTTCATAGAAAAACATGGCTAGGTTATAAGAAATGATTATAGAGGTGTAATGTGCCTACTGTCAAATTCCAGACCCAAGCAACGGCAAGAAACTCACAAAGCAATAGGACTTCTTTATTACTATACAGTCTAAAAAGGCAGGTACTCCTTGCCTGGTTTAGATTATTTCTGGAAACATACATAACTGTACTTGCTGGAGGTTTTTGTGCTTTGCTATTCCTCGCCAGTGATTTGTGCTGACAACTAAAGGTAGATAGTTGGGCATTTCTACTGGACAATTTCTTGTGAAGGGGATCTTCTACACAAGATATCTAACATGAATCTACTATACTGAATAAAAATGAACCGTAAGCTACTGACAATAATGAACCAAGTTGTCACAGACTGGAGAGCACTTCATCTTTTTTTAGGAATTAAAAGCACCTTTAGCAAGAAAAAATATTTGTATTTACAAACCTAAGTAGGCCTAGTGATTTGGGAAGACAGTTGTATGTGTCTAATAGAACTACAGCTGGGGTATGCGGAAATGTCAAAAGACACTCTGTTGTTGTTTCAGTGAAGTTGTGTTTTTTATTTGGCAGAACTAACCTTCCTAATGTAAAATGAAACATCATTCAGTATCTTTATTAGATTGACTTCAATGACTACTCAACATTATTTATAATGTTGTTTAGGGAAGGATATGTTGATGGAATGGCAGTTTAAACAAAAATCACTTAAGCAACAAGTAGTTATTAAGGACAGACTTCACTTGTCTGGTTCCAAAATGTAATGTTCTTAGATTAACTACAGTTACCCAAATTGCTGAAATACAAATTTTATTGGTATGAATTAAGTGTTTTCAAATTAAATGTGCATTTTCCACGATAGTAGTTCATTGTAGTATTGTTAACTCTCATTTAAAAAATATCCTTCCATAACCATTTCTGCGTAACTATATTTTGCTATCTAATATAATTTATGGCAGTTGGCTTTTACTAATATTACCTATCAGATGTAGCTGTAATAAAATTTGTTTAGACTGAATCCATTTTTACCATGCTTTATATTTTACTCTATGCCTACCAATTATCTTTTACTTGAAGATCTAAGATCTATAAAATATTGAATATCTCCAATTAAATTGGGCTTTAAAAATGTCATTTTGGTGGCATTCTGGTTTTTGTTTTGATCTATTTTTATCTACTTGCATTCCTTCTTTTAGGAAAAAGAATTTATCTGTTCTTTTTTACTTACCAAACTTTGGGAGGTATAAGGTAGAGAGGCCTGATCATGAAGAACTCAATTCTATTACTGAAATGTGTATTAATGCTCTTGCATGCCATTATCTGGTGCAATCATTTAAACATGTCAGCACATAAATGGGGCATACAGTTAGCTACAAATTTAAAACAAAATTTGTTTTATGAAATATAAATGACCTAATAATGAGAATATTTCACTGTTACTGATATTAGTTGGTTAATAATGAGACATACTTCATCAGCATATTTCTAGTTAATAAAGAATAGTTTTCCAAATAAAAAAAAAATGTTTAATTTAAATGAAAAACAAGGGAGCTGAGAATTACATGGGAAATGCTCTACTGAATCTGTTTCTTTTTAGCTTAAAAAAAATACAGATGAGAACAGTGCTTTTTTATTCTTAGGGAAGTTAATCCCTTCTAAAGATTTCACAATAAGTCATTCTCTCAGATGCCTTCTACTTGTGCTGAAATTAAAAAATAATGTAAATAAATTATTAGCATTGGCTGTGATAAAAATATATAGACAGTTATCTTTGTCTTGGAGCAATGTATTAAGCCATTAAGTAGATTTGTCTTGTCAACAGACTAAAAATGGTCATTTAATGTTCTGTTGTCAAAGCTAGGAGACAAAATATCCTTCCAATTCTCAATGCAGTTCAAAATCTGAAACAAAATAAAAAGTATATAGTAGTAGCTGTTTGCCACTGAGTGGACTTATGAGAGAAAGAAATTTGTATTTAGAAATGTTTATTGTTGAAGACATCAAACAATATGTTTTTATGATTATAATTGTAGCTTTATTTTGTTTTCAATTTCTTTCATAAAACTAAAAATGAAGCAGTTGAAGCATTTTGATTTTTTTTTTGCTTTGGGATTTTTTTGTTTTATTTTTCTGTTTTTATTTTAACTTTGTAGATTCTACATTGTTGTGGTCCTCAAAATGTGATTTGCATTAGTCAGTTTTGGAATTCAAGGAGTTAAATTTTCATCTTCAAAAAAAATTTGTTTATTCATGTGCATGTGGGATATACATAACAAAAAGATTAGTTTTTTTTTTTCAAATTTAAACAAGTATTTCATTTTTGAAGACACCATATGTTTTTAGTCATTTTTTTTTTTCATATTGGAAAGGAAGGATAAGAAAAACTCTGAAATCTAGCTGACTAAGTAAACTGATCTTAAATTAGGCTGAATCTGGTGCTGGAATTGCCAGTAGCCCACACGGACTCCCCTACAAGTTCCCGCTGCTCCACTTCTCATCCAGCAACTAGCTAATGTTCATGGGAAAGCAGCAGGAGACGGCCATGCAGACATCTGGGGACTGAAACAGTGGGTGGATGATCGATCTCCTCTCTCTCCCTTTTCCTCTCTTCTCCCCCCATTTTTGAACAATTTTTTTTTCTTTTAAAGAATAGGGAAAGGGTTTATTGGGGGAAACCCAACAGACTGGAGGGAAGGGGTGAGGAAGGAAAAAGAGAGGAGAGTGTAAGAGATCAAGAGAAAGAGAGAGAACGAGGGAGAGAGATTAAGAGTCACAGAGAGAAATTGAGAGAAAAAGAGACTCATGTTCAGGAACAGGTCCTTTTAACACTTTGCCAGGGGGCAGGCAGGGAAGAAAGAGCAGGAATCCCATTAGGTGGAGCTGGGGCTGACACTGGTGGTTGGGCCATGTAGCCACTTGGCTTCCAACCAGAGCCTAGGATGGTGTGTGTGTGTGGGGGGGGGGGTGGTATGGATCGCACCATAGATAAGACTGCACCATTTTACTAACATTCCTTCCTTTTGAACAAATAATCTTAAAAAAAATTAGGATATCTCTTATCTATTGTTAATTTTGACTTTTGTAGAGAACCTGTAGCTCTGACTGGAGCTACCTGGATGTTACTACTTTGATGATTTTATTACACAAATATTTTTTAAGATTTATTTATTTGTAAGGCAGAGTTACAAAGAGAGGGAAGGACAGAGAGAAATCTTCCATTGCTAGTTCAATGTAGAAATGGCTCCAACAGCTGGAGGTGGAGCAGGCTGAAGCCAGGAGCCAGGAGCTTCTCCTGGGGTATGGGAGCAGACGTCCAAGCACCTGGGCCATCTTCTGCTGCTTTGCCAGGCACTTTAACAGGTTGCTGGATTGGAAGTGGAGATATGCAAAGCCTGTATCACAGGCACCTAGAAAAGTGTTCTTTGATCTCCATCTTTCCCAATATTTAAGCTAATTATTCAAATTCTTTGTTCCTTCACTTACTAATCACTTATCTCTCATAAAGATTTGACAAACAGTTACATGAATGGTGCCAACTGAGCCATTTTTGTTCATTGTACTAGGTCTTTATTGGGTTAATGTACTCTTTTTTAAGGTTTAAAAGATACTTATAACATCTTTGGTCCTTTAGAGATTGTGGGAATGTAGGTGGGAGGTAGGGAAGGAGGGGAAGTATGCTCTTACATCTGTATGTATTAAATACATGAAATTTGTTCACTTCATATAAATAAAATAATTAAAATAAAGGTCATTTTGACACCAGATTAAATTTAAGAGAATCACCTAGCACAAAGATACTATATATTTAGTAAGTAAAACCTATTATCAAAAAATAAATAAAATAAAAAATGGTAGAAGTAGCTGACAAAAGAGAGAAGCATGAAAATTTTCCTCACCCATGAGGGTTGACACTATAACAAAAGATAGCTTTTTTTGGAAGACAGAAGCTCTTGTTTCTGCAACCTAATTTGCAGAAGAAGAGAAGAATCCTCTTTTCTGGGGCTCACTTTGGGTTGTGGTGAGGGATGATAGACAGGAAGAAGGTAAGAAAGACTTTGCTTCTCAGGTCCTTCTGATCCCTTTGACTCAAAATATTCAACATGCCGGAATGCCACACTTTAGCATATTGTATCAGAGCTCCAACATTTAGTATACATCCTTGTATATTACAAATAACCCAAAAACAAATACACTAACATACTACACTGAAAGAATCTGAGATAAATAGGCTAAGAAAGAAAAATAAAGCTAAGGAAAAGATTAGGCAAACAGAAAGATAATGTTAAATTTCAGTGCTGTCAGACACTTTTAAATGAAGTACTCTTTTAACCCAGAAATAATGTTATAGTTTAGCTATTTGGAATCTATGAATATGAAGTGAAGTTAACAATATTAGGAAGCTTATAATATCTGCACTGGGTTTTTCTCAAAAGTCTTCATTATACATAATGAAAAGAAATAGGGTAAGAAAGAAATCAGTGAATGGGTGGTGCTCTGAAAATAAATAGAAGGGAAACTGTTCAATTAATTTTTTTAAATTTCTTTATTTGAAAGGGGGCAAGGAGAGAAGAAAGCAAGGTAGAGAAGGCAGGCAGGCAGGCAGGCGGGCAGGCAGACTTATCTCTACCCACTGATTCACTCCCCAAATGTCTTCAACAACTACCTGGGCCAGGTGAAACCAGGAACTCCATCCAGGTGTCCTATTTGGGTGGCAGGATCCAAAGTACTTGCTGCCTCGTTGAGTGTGCATAAGCAGGAAGCTGGATCATAAGTGAAGCTGAGACTTGAACCCAAGTACTCTGACAGCAGATACAGGTATCCCAAGCAGCATCTTAACTTCTGTGTCAAATGCCTACCTTGAAACTCTTCTTTTCATCACTTTCTGGGGCATTTTTGGTTTTCTCGTACATAAACTACTTCAGAATCTTTGCGGACAAGAAAGATCTATCTGTCCATACCCTGCATTTAGAGCCTCAAGAGAGGTGGTACGAGTCCAGGCAGAGCATCCATCTTCTCAGACAGCATCCCTACATTTGTGAGCATCTGCATGTTAGCATTTCACTCACTGGCCTCATACAACTTTTCAGGTGTGTTGGCAATGATCTTGAACTGACAGCATCACTATGGCTCACCAACAACTAAAGTGTATTTTTAGCAAAATCTGAATTCAGAACTCAATCTCTTCTAAATCAGTGTGCCAGAAAGAGCTATCTTTAGTTGATAATTCTCTCAACTGTCTATTGAAAAGCAAAACTTTTGACACATTTCTTTCACCAACAATGGATTCCTGGGAAGAATGAAATATATTAAGATACTAAGGAAAACCCATTGCTAGGCAACTGTCTAGAACGGCAAATTCATTTATTCTTGCTAATTATTTTAAATTACCTAAGCTTTCCAGCATCAATAAAATTCTGTTATCGTCATCTATCATTTGTTCTTGTCCCTTGCAATTTGTTTTGCATGTCCTTTTCTAAGAAATACAGTTGTTAATATTCATGTAACAGACAAGCCCCTTTTGAAAAACAGGGCTAGGTACCCATTTCCTGAAGCAGCTGAATTCTGTCTTCACCCGTCAAGCGAACATATGTGCACTTTGAGTTTGAAAAGATCAAGGCTAAGTTGCTGATGTGGGCAAGTCACATAGTTAGCTCATAAAGCCTTAATTAAACAAGCATTGTGCTTTCTTAATTCTAGTATACTAAAATCTACAACATCCCTTAGGAACTTTTAAAATATCCAACAGAGCGTTAGCACCTCATTTAGCAATCATTGACTTAAGCCAGTGAATTGGATGGATAGGGTTTGGATTCAATTACTTTGAAATAAGGAAACAAATAGAAGTCAAGTTAATTATCATATTGCCTTAGTTGAGATGCTTTTTTAATTTAGAAAAGGGGGTGGGAACAACCTCTGATCAACTCTATTCAGTGGGCTTTCAGACTCCAGAGTTTGCACAAACTACCCAGTAATTTTGGCGCTGGCATCATGTCTACCAAGGAACAATGGCCTCATCATTCATAGCAGCAGCACCATCCTTCTAAAAGAAGGCTCCCTGGAGTGAAAACACTGCCATGGTTTTTAGAAAATCCTGTCTAGTAATAGTAGAGTGAGGGAAATACTTGTTAGTACAGCAGCTTTTGCGTGTGAACTAATTTGCATTATTCACTGGTGCACTGCAAAAAGTGTGGTTGTGAGTTCAGATATACAAAATTCAAGTTGCAGCACCTCTCTTTCCCAGTTACATACTTAAAATTATCCAGCATTTGTGGGCTTCAGAGTCTCATTTTACTCTGTTAATTAGGTTAGTCAGATGCCAAGAATATCCTTATAAGTATTAATGTAATGGTGAATAATCTCAGAAGTGTAGTGGTGCTTTTTGAAGAATACTCTGTAAATCATAGCATTTTAGTTCTGCAGTATAAGCTATACACAGAAGATATTTTAAAATCCTACCATAATTGTCAAAACCCACATTCAACTGATTATTGAGATTTGGTGAGATAAAGTAGAACATTTGCTAATCATTTGCACAGTTATAAAGTTGAGGATCATGTGGTATTGAAGGAAAATTGGTGTTTAGTTTTGCAAACAACCATCTTGATAAATAGGACGCGGTGCTGAAATCAATAGAATAAGATTCAATAAAAACAAATGTAAACAGCACACACAGTTGTTCCGTGGAGATGGAGGTGTAAGTGCTACAGGTAGAGGTATAATGAGTGATAAATTGAGTGTAAGTCAACAACTTGATGATACCATATAAAAATCCCAGATAACTCTTTGGGGCATTTTAACACAGAGAACATGGAATAAGTAAGAGGTAATGACTTGGCTTTACCTGCACTCTTTAGGACTCAGTTGAATAACTGTGTTCAGTATTTGTTCCTCAGTTGAAAGAGAATCATAGGTAAGTTTGAGTTCAGAAGAGAGAGCAACAAAAATGATAAAAGCCTTGAAAAACGAGATCTATAAGGAAACATTAAGAGAACTGGACAGGCCGGCACCACGGCTCACTAGGCTAATCCTCCGCCTTGCAGTGCCGGCACACCGGGTTCTAGTCCCGGTCGTGGCCCCGGATTCTGTCCCGGTTGCCCCTCTTACAGGCCAGCTCTCTGCTATGCCCCAGGAGTGCAGTGGAGGATGGCCCAAGTGCTTGGGCCCTGCACCCCATGGGAGACCAGGAAAAGCACCTGGCTCCTGCCTTCGAATCTGTGCGGTGCGCCGGCCGCAGCACGCCGGCTGCGGCAGCCATTGGAGGGTGACCCAACGGCAAAGGAAGACCTTTCTCTCTCTCTCTCTCTCTCTCACTGTCCACTCTGCCTATCAAAAAAAAAGGGGGGGGGGCAAATTCAGACAGGAGAAAAGATAGCAGAGGGTAATGACTTACACATAGGAAAGAGATACTGTAAATGAAAGAAGGGATCAGTTATTCCCATAGTCACTGAATATTGAGTAAGTTGGACTTAAACTACAATCAGTAAAGCTTAATATGAATATTAAAGACAATATTGTGAATCCTTTAACATGGAAATAAATTAGTGATTATGAAGATAAAATTAATTTAGTCAAACTTGTAGCTATTCTTTTTCAGTTTTGGTGCATTAGGACAGAGATGTGAGATGTTCCAGCATGTACTAAACCCTGTTTTACTTCACACATATGCCTTTAGTCTCTGCATCCCCTGGTATAATTGTCAATAAAATCCTAATTGATGAGCTTTTTATAAAAGAGGGAGCTATTTTCTTTGTTGGATGTTTTGTCTTAGTTTAGGTAGTAGAAGTGTGTCTTTGTTCCTTCAATATTATTCTATTCTTCTTCATAGTCTTATTAGATTCAGATTTTTTGCTTCTTCATACTATCATGAATGACATAAATCTGTAATGATACTAAGTGTTGTAAGTCAGTCTTCAGAGTCACAGACTTTATAATAAGTTTGCTGAAGCTTTATAACTTTCTGATTTGCTAGGTTCAGTAAAGTAAGGTAAGTGGATTCCTCACTAAGGTCAGACAATAGGTTTCCAAAGGCAAGATAATTGGCCTTTTTGTATTAGGCATTGTTATACTTTTGATTGGCATAAAACTAAATAAGCATAGTCACAGCCATGTATTTTGTGAACTTAGATACTACTTTAGCTGGTTGAGATTCACTTGCCTTTTCTTGTAAAAAGAGGATAATATCCACACCAGTAAGAATAAGTAAGACTGTTTTTAAAGAGTTCCTGACAGAGTAGATATTTAATAAACAAATGTCCTCTTTGTTTGCTTTATGTTGAGAACCTTGTGTATGTCACTTTCCTGTACAAACTCCGTAGTAGCCCTCCTTGTCTTGTGTCACTCTCATTGGAGCTGTATACAAGGGCTCCTATAAATTAACTCTGTTCTTCCTTTCCTGTCATAGTTTGATTGCCTATTGGTTGAGAGTATTTATTGTCAAGTAGATTAAACTGTTTTAAATAGTCTAAATCTACAGCTATTGAGGGAGTAGATCATTATAAGTCAACAAGACAAAGGAAAATTATGCTTATGATTGATGTATAAGACACATCCAAACAGGATTCAGGGAAGTATTGTCAGTTAATTTTATTTTTTGTATCACAGTGTTTTTCACATTTATTTAAATATATGGACTTCAATATTTCTCCTATCTCTTCCACTGGACATGGCAAACAGGAATAATAGGAAATATGTATTTCAGATGTGAAATAAAGTTAGGAAATAGATTAGCACAGTAAGATGGATGACACAAAATGCTTTAATTTTAAAGTAAATAGAAAAGCTAGAACATAGATTAATACAATAAGCTAGATGAAACTTAATGCTTCAGTTTTTATTTTTGTTTTATTTGACATGCAGAGAGGCACACAAAGAGACAAAGATAGGTGGAGAGGGAGCTCCCATCTACTGGTTCACTCCCCAGTTGCCCACAACAGCCGGGGATTGGACAGGCTGAAGCCAGGAGTCCAGAATCCAGTTCAAGTCTCCCACTTGGGTGGCAGGAACCCTAGTATTGAGTGATCACTTGCTGCCTCCCAGACTGTGCATTATCAGGATGCTGGGTTGGAAGCAGAGTAGCCAGGACTTGACCAGGCACTCCATTATGGGATGCAGATATCCCAAAGAGAGACTTAATTGTTTCCAAGGATGGAAAAAGTTACTACTAATCTATGTGCATGCCATCAATCATCAGGAAGTTCAAAAAATCATTTAAAAATTTTGTACCTGTATCTTTCTCATCTAGAATAATCAGCTAGCATATTCTTCTTAAGTCATAAATAAGACATATATTATACTAAACTATTTTTAAAATTGTTGTATCCTCAGTAAGGCCTATGTTTCAAGAATTGTCCTACTAGATAGTAACAAAGGTATAAATTCATATCAAATTAACTTTTATCATCATAAATGGGTAAAACAGATCCTTTTGATTTAGTAAACTAAACTGGACCATCAATGATAACACTGCTTGGGACACTTCTTAGCTCTGTTAATATCAGTTAGACAACAGAATTTTGGGTGCCCATATGGGCACTGGTTGGAGTCCCTATCTGCTCCACGAAATCCAGCTCCCTGCTAATTTCCTGGGAGAAGCTGTGCAAGATGGCCTAAGTGCTTCAGACCCTGCCACCCATGGGGGAGACCTGAATGAAGTTCCAAGCTCCTGGCTTTAGCCTGGCCAAATGCTGGCAATTGTGGCTGTCTGGGGAGTGTTCACCGGCAGAGGAATGATCTTTCTCTCTATCTCTGTCTATAACTCTGACTTTCAAAATAAATAAATCCTTTAAAATGAATAATAATAAAACAAATAGCCTTTAAGATTCTTTCTGCTCACACATGATTTTTTCTTCTAAACTGATTTATACCATTCATTAATGTTCATTTTTCTTTGGGCATAAAAATCTGTGTATTTGTGCATTTTAAATCCTGTACATTCAACATAATATGTTTGTGTTAAATATATCCTTCAACATAAAAACTTTTACACACTTGTGCAGGGCTTTAGCCTAGCCAGTTAAAACACTGGTTAAGACACTTGCCTCTTATACCAGAGTACTTTGGTTCCATCCCAGCCTTCAGCTCCTGACTCAGGTTTCCTGCTAATACAGTCTCTATGAGGAAACCATGATGGGTCAGGTAATTGGGTTCCTGGCACACAGTGGGAGACCTGGATTGAGTTCCAGACTCTCTGTTCTGGAAAGGCCCATCCTCAGGCATTACCGGCATTTGGGGAATGAATCAAGGGATGGAAGTATGCTTGCTCTCTCTCTTTCAAATAAATAAGTAAATTAAAAATTAAAAATTCCAAACACTTAATGTGTTACTCCAGCTTTTCCTGAGATGATATGAAAAACACTTTAAGATGATACTTGTACCACATGATATGACACTGAATCATATAGTGAGAAAGTTACTGTCATATCTCTTCAACCATTTGATTATACCATGTACTAGTATACTTTAATATTTTTATAAACACTCGGTAATTTCATCTTAAAAAAACAGATACAGCATAGTCTTAAGACTCTTGGATTTCAACAGAATCTAAGTGGTAGTGATAATTTTATTTTCTTTTTGCAAATCTTTCATGTTTATTTGTGACAAATAGTGTGCAGCAGTCATAATTTTGTACCAAAATAAACATAATTAAAAAGCATATATTTAAAAGAAAATACATGTAGTATGAAAGCTCTCCAAAAAGTTCATGAAAATTATATATTCCTTAAAACTATGTATGGGTTTCAAAAATGCTTAGTAACAGGACAGGCATTTGGTACAGCTGTTAAAATGCCACCTGGAATGCACTTACCCCTTTTCGAAGAGCCTGGGTTCTATCCAAGCTACACCCCCAATTCCAGACTCCTCTTAATTCAGCGTGTGATGCAGCAGGTGATTGGTCAATTAGTTGGGTGCCTGCCAACCATACGGGAGACCCAGATTGAGTTCCGGGTTCCTGGCTTCAGCCCAACCCAGCCCTGGCTGTTGTAAACATTTGAAGAGTGAACCAGTAAATGAGAACTCTCTCTCTCCTTTTCAAATAAAAAATAAATTTTAAAATGCTTTGCACCAAAATACAATTATCTTTTACCATTCATTTGCCCACAAACTTTGACATACTCCCTTAGTGGAGGTGGAGTATGAATATGGCAGAAAATTGCAAAAATGGAACTTCAAAAGTTCTTCGAATAGCCTGTGATATCAGCTCTGGGAAAACACATGACAATTTGAAATCTTGCTCTATAAATTTAATGAGCATATTCTTTCAGATTCTGAAGTGGTTTAACTGACTTTAGCTGCGAAGGCATTGATTCAGTCTTAAATAAGCTAAGTTTCTTCAAGCCCATGAAACTTGTAATCTTGTTGTGATGACAGCCATTTACATTCTGAAATCTATAACTGTATTTCAGACGGTGACAGCTTTATACCACACAATTTCGGCACACTGTCTCTTCCTTATAATTTCAAAAGCCTTCACAGCCTGGAAAGTTGATGTCTGTAAATTACTTTATAATCAATGGATTCTACTAGACATGGGGGAATTATGTAAATTAATAGGCCAGTAGTAAATAAACTTCTAAGGGCTTACACATTTTTACTTGTAATAGTCACTTGTTTTCATTAATGGACCAAGCTTAAATGTATGTTATATTTATTACACTTTAATGATACCTTCAGTCAATTTTTTCTTAATCTGAAACTTTTTGGAAATTAAAAATTGAACAAGACTGTCATATTCAAATATCCATTCATTGCATCTATTTCAAAACATTGTATACTATATATATTTTTTTCTTGTAAATTAAATTTTAAAAGATGATAGATGCTGGTAATTTAGGGGGGACCAAAATAGTCTTTGCCTTCATAAGTGTTTACAGTAGAAGCAGATGAACAAGCAATAAAAGTAAGTGCTAAGTGCTTAGACACTCATGACAGAGCCAAGTAATTTATCTGTTATCTACTAGGGCCTGGTACAGTTTTGATGTACATAATTTTCATGCCAGTCAAGAATATGAAGCCTGTAAAAATGTAATAAACTTATGCACCTGTGCAGGTGTACCTTGACTCACCAAGTCAGGTGTAACCCAAATGGACATCTAACAATGTTTATCCTCACCAGTGTGGGACAGAAGTGGAGGTTGCGGGATTCTAAAACGTTACATTGTTTCTTTACCTTCCTCTTATTTCAACCACTTATAACTTATGATATGTTCCCACACGTGTTCTTATTTCATCCCTATGCAGTCTCACTGAAAGAGAGCTCACTTCATTTCTCTTTTAGAAATGAGGAAACAAAGGTCTACCAAATGACCTTTCTGCTATTATGTATGCAGAAACTGATGATAGTTGGCCTTGAACATGGACATTTCTACCATACTGATACTTATTTTGTTAGTTTGGAGTGTCATAATCACATCTTAACATGGTTTCCCCCTTATTTTATGAACAAATAAGCTCCTGTGTAGAAAAGATGACTGACTGAGACTGGTCTTGTGGCACAAGTTAAGCTGTCGCCTGCAGCAGCAGCATCCCATGTAGGCATACCTTCAAGTTGCAGCTGCTCCATGTCTCATCCAACTCACAGCAAATGTACCTGGGAAAGCAGCACAAGATGGCCCACCTGTTTGGGAGACCCAGATGAAGCTCCTGGGGTTTATGTGTGGCCCAATCCTGACCATTGGGCCATTTGGGTAATGAACCAACAAAGGGAAGATCTCTCCCTCTCTCTAATTATTTTTATTTTTTAAAGCTTTTATTTAATGAATACAATTTTCATAGGTTCAACTCCAAGAATACAGTGGTTCTTCCCCCCATACCTACCCTCCCTCCCCCACTGCCATCCCACCACCCACTCCCTCTCCCATTCCATTCTTCAAGATTCATACCCAGTTAACTATATGCAGAAGAACAACTCAGCACTAAGTAAAGACTTCAACAGTTTGCACACATACACACACACAGTGAAAAAGTACTGTTTTAGAATAAGTTTTGCAGTTAATTTTCATAGTGCAAGTCATCAAGGACAGAGGTCCTACATGGGGAGTAAGTGCGCAGTGACTTCTGTTATTAATTTAACGATCAACACTCTTATTCATGACCTCAGTGATAACCCAAGGCTCTTGCCATGAGCTGCCAAGGTTGTGGAAGCCTTTTGTGACCACAAACTCCGTCAGTATTTAGACAGGGCCATAAGCAAAGTAGAAATTCTCTCCTCCCTTCAGAGAAAAGCACATCCTTCCTTCATGGCTCCTTCTTTCCACTGGAGTATCATTCACAGAGATCCTTCACGTAGGGTATTTTTGCCACAGTGTCTGGGCTTTCCATGCCTGAAATGTTCTCATGGGCTTTTCAACCACATCTGATTGCCTTAAGGGCTGATTCTGAGGTCAGAGTGTTACTTAAAGAAATTGTTGTTCAATGAGTCTGCTGTGTGAACTGCTTCCCATGTTGGACATTCCCTTCCTTTTAATTCTATCTATTGTTATTTCCAGACACTTGATGCTATTTATATGGTCTCTTTAACAGTTAATCCTATTTATATGTTCACTGTAACATTTAATATGATCACTTTAACAATGATGATGGCATTTTACAGCTTTACAGCTAGAAACTTCCTCCTCCCTCTCTTATTCCCCCTCTCACCCTTGACTGAGATCCATTTTCAATTGACTGTCAAGAGTCTTTAACTGTCAAGTAAAGAGTTTTTTATTTTTTAAAATTTTTAAGTTTTGTTTAATGAATGCATTTTTTTTCATAGATAAAACTTTAGGAATATAGTGGTTCTTTCCCCCATACCCACCCTCCCACTCCACTTCGCTCTCCCTCTCCCTCTCCCTCTCCCTCTCCCTCTCCCTCTCCCTCTCCCTCTCCCTCTCCCTCTCCCTCTCCCTCTCCCTCTCCCTCTCCCTCTCCCTCTCCCATCTCCTTCTTCATTATGGTTCATTTTTAGTTTGATTTTATATACAGAGGACCAACTCCATGTTAAGCATAGATTTCAACAGTTTACACCCATGCAAACACAGAACATACAGAGCATAACTTGGGAAAATTTGCAGTCGACTCTCATCATACAACTCATTAGGGACAGAGGTCCTACATGGGAAGTAAGTGCACAGTGATTCCTGTTATTCCTTTAACAATTAGCATTCTTATTTATGGCATCAATGATCACCTGAGGCTCTTGCCATGGGCTGCCAAGGCTATGGAAGCCTTTTATGACCATAGACTCCATCAGTATTTGGACATGACCATAAACAATGTGGAAGTTCTCTCCTCCCTTCAGAGAAGAATATATCCTTCTTTGATGACCCTTTTTTTCCACTGAGGTCTCACAGAGATCCTCCATGAAGGATATCCTTTTGCTGCAGAGTCTTGGCTTTCCATGCCTGAAATGTTCTCACAGGCCTTTCAGCCAGACCGGGTATCCTTATGGGTTGATTCTGAGGTCAGAGTGTTATTTAAAGCAAATTTCATTCTGGGAGTCCACTGTGTGGACTGCTTCCCATATTGGACTTTGCTTCCTTTTTAATTCTATTATTATTACTAGGCATCAAGTAAAGAGTTCCTCATGTAATATGAAGAATAGAAAAGAAAAGAAAGAAAAAATAAAAAATAAAAATAAAAGACTGTTCCTTGACAGTCAAGATGAGGGCTGTTCAAATCATTGTTTCTCAAAGTGTCAATTTCACTTCCACAGCTTTTATTTTAGGTGCACTGCTAGTTTTCACAGATCAAGGAAAACATACGGTATTTGTCACTTTAGGACTGGCTTATTTCACTAAGTATGAAGTTTTCCAAATTGGTTCATTTTGTTGCTAATGACCAGATTGCTTTTTTTTTTTTTTTTTTACTGCTGTGTTGTATTCCATAGTGTACATACCCCATAATTTCTTTATCTAGTCTTTGGTTGATGGGCATTTATGTTGATTGCATCTCTTAGATATTATGAATTGAGCTGCAATAAACATGGAGGTGCAGATAGCTCTTTGGTTTATTGATTTCATTTCCCTTGGGTAAAATTCCAGGAGTGGAATGGCTAGGTCATGTGATAGGGCTATATTGACATTTTGGAGATATCTCCAAACTGTCTTCCATAGTGGCTTAACCAGTTTACATTCCCACCAATAGTGGATTAGGCTACCTTTTTCCCCACATCCTCACCAGCATTTGTTGTTTGTTGATTTCTGTATAAGAGCCATTCTAACTGGAGTGAGATGAAACCTCACTGTAGTTTTGATTTGCATTTCCTTGACAGCCAGAGATCCTGAACATTTTTTCATGTGTCTGTTGGCCATTTGGATTTCTTCTTTTTTTTTTTTTTTTTTTTATAGGTCACTGAAATATTTTATTTTCCTTCTAAATTACCATTTCAAAATTTTTGCAAATTTTTTTTTTGTTAAAAGGTCTCTTTATTTTTTTTTTTAACTTTTATTTAATGAATATACGTTTCCAAAGTACGAATAATGGATTACTATGGCTTCCCCCCCATACCGTCCCTCCCACCCACAACCCTCCCCTTTCCCACTCCCTCTCCCCTTCCATTCACATCAAGATTCATTTTCGATTATCTTAATATACAGAAGATCAGCTTACTATACATTAAGTAAGGATTTCAACAGTTTGCTCCCACACAGAAACATAAAGTGAAAAATAATAGATGATTTTTTTTAATGATGATGAAATCAGATCAGACCTATTGTCATGTTTAATCCCAGTGAGAGTCAAGTTGGGAGTTGATAGTTTCTTTTCTTTTCTTTTCTTTTCTTTTTTTTTTTTTTTACAGAGGATCAGTTTAGTATGCATTAAGTAAAGATTTCAACAGTTTGCGCCCCCATAGAAACACAAAGTGAAATATATTATTTGAGTACTCATTATAGCATTAAATCTCAATGCACAGCACATTAAGGACAGAGATCCTACATGAGGAGTAAGTGCACAGTGACTCCTGTTGTTGACTTTACCAATTGACACTCCTGTCTATGGCATCAGTAATCTCCCTATGCTCCAGTCATGAGTTTCCAAGGCTATGGAAGCCCCTTGAGTTCTCCGACTCTTATCTTGTTTAGACAAGGTCATAGTCAAAGTGGAGGTTCTCTCCTCCCTTCAGAGAAAGGTACCTCCTTCTTTGAAGACCTGTTCTTTCCACTGAGATCTCACTCACAGAGATCTTTTGCCAGAGTGTCTTGGATTTCCATGCCTGAAATACTCTCATGGGCTTTTCAGCCAGCTCTGAATGCCTTTAGGGCTGATTCTGAGGCCAGAGTGCTATTTAGGGCATCTGCCATTCTATGAGTCTGCTGAGTATCTCACTTCCCATGTTGGATCACTCTCCCCTTTATTTATTCTATCGGTTAGTGTTAGCAGGTACTAGACTTGCTTATGTGCTCCCTTTGACTCTTAGTCCTTTCATTATGATCAATTGCGAACTGAAATTGATCACTTGGACTAGTGAGATGGCATTGGTACATGCCACCTTGATGGGATTAAATTGGAGTCCCCTGGTATGTTTCTAACTCTACCATTTGGGGCAAGTCAGCTTGAGCATGTCCCAAATTATATATCTCTTCCCTCTCTTATTCCTACTCTTATGTTTAACAGGGATCACATTTCAGTTAAATTTCAACACTTAAGAATAACTGTGTATTAATTACAGAATTAAATCAGTCATATTAAGTAGAACAGACAAAAAAACTACTAAGAGGGATAATGTATTAAGTTGTTCATTAACAGTCAGGGCTATGCTGATCAAGTCACCGTTTCCCATAGTGTCCCTTTCACTTCAACAAGTTTCCTTTTTGGTGTTCAGTCAGTTGTCACCGATCAGGGAGAACATATGGTATTTGTCCCTTTGGGACTGGCTTACTTCACTCAGCATGATGTGTTCCAGATTCCTCCATTTTGTTGCAAATGACTGGATTTCGTTGTTTCTTACTGCAGTATAGTATTCTAAAGAGTACATATCCCATAATTTCTTTATCCAGTCTACCGTTGATGGGCATTTAGGTTGGTTCCAGGTCTTAGCTATTGTGAATTGAGCTGCAATAAACATTAGGGTGCAGACCGCTTTTTTGTTTGCCAATTTAAATTCCTTTGGGTAAATTCCAAGGAGTGGGATGGCTGGGTCGAACGGTAGGGTTATCTTCAGGTTTCTGAGGAATCTCCAGACTGATTTCCATAGTGGCTTGACCAGTTTGCATTCCCACCAACAGTGGGTTAGTGTCCCTTTTTCCCCACATCCTCGCCAGCATCTGTTGTTGGTAGATTTCTGAATGTGAGCCATTCTAACCGGGGTGAGGTGGAACCTCATTGTGGTTTTGATTTGCATTTCTCTGATTGCTAATGACCTTGAACATTTTTTCATGTGCCTGTTGGCCATTTGGATTTCCTCTTTTGAAAAATGTCTATTGAGGTCCTTGGCCCATCTCTTAATTGGGTTGTTGGTTTTGTTTTTGTGGAGTTTCTTGATCTCTTTGTAGATTCTGGTTATTAACCCTTTATCTGTTGCATAGTTTGCAAATATTTTTTCCCATTCTGACGGTTGTCTCTTCACTCTCCTGTTTCTTTTGCAGTACAGAAACTTCTCAATTTGATGCAATCCCAATAGTTAATTTTGGCTTTGACTGCCTGTGCCTCCCGGGTCTTTTCCAGAAACTCTTTGCCTGTGCCAATATCTTGAAGGGTTTCTCCAATGTTCTCTAGTAACTTGATGGTGTCAGGTCGTAGATTTAGGTCTTTAATCCATGTGGAGTGGATTTTTGTGTAAGGTGTAAGGTAGGGGTCTTGCTTCATGATTCTGCACGTGGAAATCCAATTTTCCCAGCACCATTTATTGAATAGACTGTCCTTGCTCAAGGAATTAGTTTTAGATCCTTGATCAAATATAAGTTGGCTGTAGATGTTTGGGTTGATTTCTGGTATTTCAATTCTGTTCCATTGGTCTATCCTTCTGTTTCTGTACCAGTACCATGCTGTTTTGATTACAACTGCCCTGTAGTATGTCCTGAAACCTGGTATTGTGATGCCTCCGGCTTTGTTTTTGTTGTACAAGATTGCTTTAGCTATTCGAGGTCTCTTGTGCCTCCATATAAATTTCAGCACCAATTTTTCCAGATCTGAGAAGAAGGTCTTCGGTATCTTGATTGGTATTGCATTGAATCTATAAATTGCTTTTGGGAGAATGGACATTTTGATGATATTGATTCTTCCAATCCATGAGCATGGAAGATTTTTCCATTTCTTGGTATCCTCTTCTATTTCTTTCTTTAAGGTTTTGTAATTTTCATCGTAGAGATCTTTAACGTCCTTGGTTAAGTTTATTCCAAGGTATTTGATTGTTTTTGTAGCTATTGTGAATGGGATTGATCTTAGAATTTCTTCCTCAGCCATGGCATTGTCTGTGTATACAAAGGCTGTTGATTTTTGTGCATTGATTTTATACCCTGCTACTTTGCCAAACTCTTCTATGAGTTCCAATAGTCTCTTGGTAGAGTTTTTTGGGTCCCCTAAATAAAGAATCATGTCATCTGCAAAGAGGGATAGTTTGAGTTCTTCCTTCCCAATTTGTATCCCTTTAATTTCTTTTTCTTGCCTAATAGCTCTGGCTAGAACCTCCAGAACTATATTGAATAGCAGTGGTGAGAGTGGACATCCCTGTCTGGTCCCAGATCTCAGTGGAAATGCTTCCAACTTTTCCCCATTCAATAGGATGTTGGCTGTGGGTTTTTCATAGATTGCTTTGATTGTATTGAGGAATGTTCCTTCCAAACCCAGTTTGCTTAGAGTTTTCATCATGAACGGGTGTTGTATTTTATCAAATGCTTTCTCGGCATCTATTGAGAGAATCATATGGTTTTTCTTCTGCAGTCTGTTAATGTGGTGTATCACATTGATTGTCTTGCACACATTAAACCATCCCTGCATACCAGGGATAAATCCCACTTGGTCTGGGTGGATGATCTTTCTGATGTGTTGTTGCATTCTATTGGCCAGAATTTTATTGAGGATTTTTGCATCTATGTTCATCAGGGATATTGGTCTGTAATTCTCTTTCAGTGCTGCATCTTTCTCTGGCTTAGGAATTAAGGTGATGCTGGCTTCATAGAAAGAATTTGGGAGGATTCCCTCTTCTTCAATTGTTCTGAATAGTTTGAGAAGAATTGGAGTTAGTTCTTCTTTAAATGTCTGGTAGAATTCAGCAGTGAATCCATCTGGTCCTGGGCTTTTCTTTGTTGGGAGGGCCTTTATTACTGTTTCAATTTCTGTCTCAGTTATGGGTCTGTTTAGGTTTTCGATGTCTTCCTGGTTCAATTTAGGTAGGTTGCATGTGTCCAGGAATCTATCCATTTCTGATAGGTTTCCCTGTTTGCTGGCATACAAGTCCTTGTAGTAATTTCTGATGTTTCTTTTTATTTCTGTGGTGTCTGTTGTTACATTTCCTTTTTCATCTCTGATTTTATTGATTTGGGTCTTTTCTCTTCTTTTTTTAGTTAGTTGGGCCAATGGGGTGTCAATTTTGTTTATTTTTTCAAAAAACCATCTCCTCGTTTGGCTGATTTTTTGTAATGTTTTTCTTGATTCAATCCTGTTGATTTCTTCTCTGATTTTAATTATTTCTCTTCTCCTACTAGATTTGGGTCTGGTTTGCTGTAGGTTTTCTAGATCCTTGAGGTGAATAGAAAGCTCATCTATTTGGTGCCTTTCCAATTTCTTGATGTAGGCACCTATTGATATAAACTTTCCTCTTAACACTGCTTTTGCTGCGTCCCATAAGTTTTGGTATGTTGTGCTGTTATCCTCATTTACTTCCAGAAAGTTTTTGATTTCTCTTTTGATTTCTTCTATGACCCATTGTTCATTCAGGAGCATGTTGTTCAATCTCCATGTGTTTGCGTATGCTCTAGGGATTCCTGAGTTGTTCATTTCCAACTTCATTCCTTTATGGTCTGAGAAGCTGCATGGTATGATTCTAATTCTTTTGAATTTGCTGAGACTTGCTTTATGGCCTAGTATGTGGTCAATCCTAGAGAAGGTTCCATTTACTGCTGAGAAGAATGTATAATCTTTAGCTGTAGGATTGAAAGTTCTGTATATATCTGTTAGATCCATTTGGGCTATAGTGTCGTTTAAATCTACTGTATCCTTGTTGATCTTCTGTCCTATTGATCTGTCTATTTCTGAGAGTGGAGTATTGAAGTCCCCCAGTACTATTGTATTGGGGTCTAAGTCTCCCTTTAAGTCCGTTAACAAATCTTTTAGATAAACCGGTGCCCTGTAGTTAGGTGCATATACATTGATAATTGTTATATCTTCCTGTTGAATTGATCCCTTAATCATTATGTAGTGTCCCTCTTTGTCTCTCTTAATGGTTTTTGTGGTAAAGTTTATGGTGTCTGATATTAAGATGGCTACGCCTGCTCTTTTTTCATTTCTGTTGGCATGGTATATCTTTTTCCAGCCTTTCACTTTCAGTCTGTATGGATCTTTGTTGGAAAGATGTGTTTCTTGTAAGCAGCAAATAGATGGGTTTTGTTTTTTAACCCAATCAGCCAAACGGTGTCTTTTAACTGGACAGTTCAGGCCATTCACGTTCAATGTGACTAATGATAAGTGGTAACTTTGCCCTGCCATTTGCCAAAGATAAGTTCTAATATATGCTTTGAATTCCCTGTGATCTTTTGCTGTGAGCTTTCCTTCCTTGGTTTCCTTCCTTTACCTTCTTTCATATTGATGACCGTGTTTCTTTGTTTCTGTGTGTAACACATCTTTAAGCATCTTTTGCAGGGCTGGACGAGTGGCAACAAATTCTTTCAATTTCTGTTTGCTATGAAAAGTCTTTATTTCACCTTCATTCACAAATGATAGCTTTGCAGGATATAATATTCTGGGCTGGCAGTTGTTCTCTCTTAGTACCTGGGCTATATCTTGCCATTCCCTCCTAGCTTGTAGAGTTTCTGATGAGAAGTCAGCTGTGAGTCTGATTGGAGATCCTCTGAGAGTAATCTGACGTTTCTCTCTTGCACATTTTAGGATCTTTTCTTTATGTTTCACTATGGAGAGTTTAATTACAACGTGCCGTGGTGAGGGTCTCTTTTGGTCGTGTTTATTAGGGGTTCTGTGAGCTTCCTGTACTAGGATTTCTCTGTCCTTCTCCAAACCTGGGAAATTTTCTGCTAATATCTCACTAAAAAGGCCTTCTAATCCTTTCTCCCTCTCCATGCCTTCAGGAACTCCTAGAACCCGAATGTTGGGTTTTTTAATAGTATCCTGAAGATTCCCGACAATATGTTTTAGATTCCTAATTTCCTCTTCTTTTCTTTGGTCTGACTGTATCCTTTCCTGTTCTCTGTCTTCTAAGTCCGATATTCTCTCTTCTGCTTCTCCCATTCTGTTTGTAAGGCTCTCTATTGTGTTTTTCATTTGATCTATTGAATTCTTCACTTCAGTCACTATCCCAGTTTCCTGTTGTACTAGTTGTTTCGTTTCATTTTGATTCCTCCTTAATATTTCATTTTCACGAGAGAGATTTTCTATCTTGTCCATGAAGGATTTCTGTAGTTCAAGAATTTGTTTTTGAGAACTTCTTAATGTTCTTATCAATTTTTTGAGATCTGCTTCTTGCATTTCTTCTATGTCATCATCCTCATAATCTTGAATTGGGGTGTCTTTTTCATTTGAGGGCTTCATGGTGACTTCCTTGTTTTTATTACCTTGGTTTTTGCGTTTGTTATTTGTCATATTGGAGATATTTGGTTTCTTCACTGTGGTGCTTTTTCTTGTTATACTATGACTCTAGATTAAGTGGACTATCTGTTTTTGATGGAGCCTTAGGGCTTGAGATGGGTGTGGCCTGAGAGCTCTGTTTGGTGTGCCAAAGGTGACACTCCCAGGTTAGGCGTGGTAAACCTCTCTCTCTCTCTCTCTCTCTCTCTCTTTTTTTTTTTTGATTCAACAGGGAAGTTATTCTGCACAGCTGAACAAAGTTGGAGGTAGTTAGCAGGCAAATGATATACCCACAGGAGCCAGAGATCAGAAGCTCTTTCCCAAGGACCACACAGGGAATCTGTTCGGCCCTTAGAGTGGGCTCAAATTCTCCTTCAGTCTCCCACTGGGTTGCCAAAGTTACGGAATTGTAGCGTCTCTGGAGAGTGCTCACATGAATTCCGTGAGTTCTCTCCCCCACCGTCTCTTTTTTCACAGTCTCAGTTCAGTAGCACCATAAATTTACTAAGTCCTAATCTCCTGTTAATTCGCCCCACCCAGAGTCAGGTTTTACTGCTAGGCTCAGGGCCGGTGCAGACCTGAGGTCGCTCTGCTTATGACGTATGTCCAAGATGGCGCCTGCTCTTTGTCTTGCTCGCCCTTGAGAGGTGAGCGGAGAGAGAGAAACCTGTGTCCGTACCAGTCACCTTTTTTTTTTTTCCCTCTCTCTCTCTTCCAGTTAGCTTGGTGAAGTCCCCCCCACCCCCGGGGGTCGTTCCCTCTAGTCTCCTCTCTCCGCTTGCCTGCCGGTGTCTCGGGTTATTGAGGTTCGGCTCACCTCGCGTTCCAGCGCTGGTGTGTTGAGTCTGCCGCTGATGTCCCGAACTGTGGGCTCCCACGCTCTCCACGCAGGTCTGCTCCCCTTCCAGCGCCGATGTGTGGACTCGGAGCCCTGGACTTCCCCGGATTTCTTCTTTCAAAAAATGTCTGTTTAAGTCATTTGGCCATCTCTTAACTGGGTTTTTTGTTTTGTTTTGTTGTTGTGGAGATGCTTAATCTCTTTGTAGATTCTGATTATTAATCCTTTGTCAATTGCATAGTTTGCAAATAATTTCTCCCATTCTATTGGTTGTCTCTTCACTTTCTTGATGGTTTCTTTTGCCATATAAAAGCTTCCCAATTTGAAGTCATCCCATTTGTTAATTTTAGCTTTTACTGCCTATACCTCTGGGCTCTGTTCCAGGAATTCTTTTCTCCCTCTCTCTATAACTCTGCCTTTCGAATAAAGAAAAAAATAAACCTTGAGAAAAAGTGAATAATATATCCAAATCTGTGTTCTTATATTTTGAAGAAAACAGCCATATTTATATAAGAAACATTGGGAGGATTTTTCTGGCCCACTCAGTGTTACTAGACAGAGATAGTACTTTGGAAAGATCATTGTGTGGTCCATTGAAAAACCCAGGTTTTAAATCTGTCATACTCTAAACTCTCCGTGGAGCTCTTGGACAAAATTATTGCTTTTTCTGTTATAGGACCTCTATTAAATTAACTTGTTCAGAAAGTGGAAGACATACAAGGTGGTGATTCTTACTTTTTCCTGTAAAACAGAACTGAAGAGTTGCATTCCAAGAAGTCACAAATGAAGGGATGAATGGTTATACAGGGTTCCCAAACATTTGGTATCTAAAAAGAGACCAGAATCCAAGAATTAACAGAAGGTGTGCTCTCAGAAATTTCTGGAACATTTGTGCATCTGTGTAATTGTCAGTTTCATTATCCAGGTCTCTTCCTGGGTAGATATTGGCAATAAAATAGTTAAGTATGGAATGAGTTAAGCTATATTTCAAAAGCAGTAAGGAAATTGAGCTTTTAACTAATTTTTAGAGAATTTTATAATGTTATCCTTTCCCTAACTTTTACTAATGCAGTCCCCTTTGCTTTGCTACTAATGCACTATATTCATTCTCTAGGAGTGCTGAGACAGATACCACAGACTGTCGGCAGGGTTGGTTCTGTGTGTGTGTGTGTGTGTGTGTGTGCGCCTGTGCAGGGACAGAGAGAGACTGATTCCCCTCAATGTGAAGGAAGTCTGAAATCCATAGAGCAGGCCATCAGGAAGGACAGTTTTGAAAGTCACGGGGAAGAGCCAATGCTTCAGTCTGTGGGGAGATTTTCATTTCCCAGTGAAAACTCAGTTCCATCCCTAAGAGCTCTCAATCAGATTGTCCAGGAGACTCTCCTGCCTGTAAAGCCAACTGATTACAGATGCTAATCACATCTACAAAATACTTTCATACCAACTTATGGATTCATATTTGGCTGAATGGGCTGCATGGCTAACCAAGTTGACATACAAAACTGACCATCACAACAAATGGGAGAACAGGGCAAGAGACTCCTGCATTATTCCTTGGCTCCAGATGAGCAGGGATAAATAATGCTGTGGATGGTATCAGGTATTGGTGGCCCAACTGGTTCCTTTTGGAGAGCTGGGTGTGCAAGAGGTTTTCATGGTGTTTTGTCACTGCCCGGGACTCTCGGCACATTAATCCTTTCTCACATTGCCTTCCCACCAGCTCTTCTCTGCCCGTGTGCACATCACGGAGCTTTAGCTTCGTTCTTCCAATTCAGTCTTGTGCTCTCTGAAGAAAAATTATCCAAAGCAATTTTCACCCCATCACACACTGGTAATCATTTTATTTTTCTGATTATGTTTCCTTCTCTCTTTCAGCCCTTTGGTAAATTACGCAGGGACCCTTTATTCTCATTCTCCCTTTTTCTGTCTCTGTGTGTCTATGCTAAGTGCCAGCTGTCATTGCTTGGCAGATAATTACCATTTTACAAACAGTATTTAGGGAAATGACATCAGTTTCTGAATGTAGGGCTGTCATGGCTTACTCACAGGGCTTTCCTCTGTTAACCACCTTCTCTGTGTGCAGGCTCAGTGGAAGCGGTGGGGATTAAGGGGAGGGGACGAGGGAAGACCCCTTGGCTCCAGGCTTTTGGAGAACAATTGCATCCCATTTGTCACTGTTAGTCTGACAACTCTCATTTCTCTCCTCCCAAACGCCCCCTGCCATGTTCTGCTTTTTGTGAATAAATAAATGAATTCTTAGGTGAGTTCGGTGGCCTGGCTCCCCTATTGGCAGTTCTCATGATCTGACAAAGCTGATAGCGCTGGCTTTCTGTCCTGTTTGATAGTGTTAGCTAATGGATGCCTGGCTTTCTCGCTTTGGTTATTGTTGATTGTTCTATTGAGTGGAAGAAAAAATGATGAACAAAATGTGTTAGTCTAAATTTCTTAAATTAATTCAGTAATGTGCCCATCAGCAATGTTAGTTAAAGATCCTGTTAAGTCTGTAAGATCAAATAGAAACAGACTAACAAAATGAAAAGTGCATTTATTAGCTTCAGGTTAGGGGTCACATAATATCATAAAAAGAACACTAGATTTCAAATTAGGCAAATGCCATTCTACTCTGGGCTTTCAGTTGAGAAAGATAACTCACTTGGCCCACCCAATACTCAGATTTCTCCAGTAAAATAATATTATTAAACTGTGTGTCAGGTCCTATTACAAGTACTCTATGTCAGTTAATTAACTACTCTGTAACCTTACAGATGTGCCTATAATCCATATTTCACAAACAAAGACATAGAGACCCAGAGAAGTTTAGGTACTTATTTACTGGACTGGATTCTGGTCACTGTAGTAGTTCTAGAGTCTAGGCTCTTTGTTACTCTTAGGAATGAGTAGCTCAGTTATTTCAACAACCATAAAAGAAGTTGATGAGAAAGATATGAGACCTCGCACATTTGTCATCCGAGAAGATTTTAAAGCTGAGTGGCACTCCTGTTCCTCCCATCGCACCTCTGTGATTCAGGTTCTTGTATTCTTTCCCAAGTGGAGCGCCAACAGAGAGGGAGGCCTGTACAGTGTGGGAGGATGGAACGTGTTCTTAGAAAGGTGTTGTTAGGCAATTTCGTTGTTTTGTGAATATCACAGAATGTACTTACATAAGCCAAGAAGTTGTAAGACAGTCACTCACTGTGGTCTCTTGCTATAATCAAGAGAAGTGGTAAACATTCACTGCCTGAGGTGGTTGCCAATGTAACACAGAATACTGGTTTATGATCAACATAATTTTTTTAAAGATTTATTTATATATTTGAAAGGCAGAATTACAGAGAGGCAGAGGCAGAGGCAGAGAGAGAGAGAGAGAGAGAGAGAGAGAAGCAGAGAGAGAGATTGGTCTAAGTCACTCCCCATTTGCCACAACAGCTCGAGCTACTCCCATCTGAAGCCAGGAGCCAGGAGTCTTCTCCAGGTCTCCCACATGGGTGCATGGACCCAAGGACTTGGGCCATCTTTTACTGCTTTCCCAGACCATAGCAGAGAGTGGGATCAGAAGTGGAACAGCTGGGACTCAAACCAGCGCCCATGTGGAATGCTGGCACCACAGGTAGCTGCTTTACCTACTATGCCACAGTGCCAGCCCTGGGTCAACATATTTTATAAGTAGAAGTATACTCTAAAATAACATAAAATGTATAATGTAGTAAAATATAGACATAATCTAATAACATAGCCATTTATTATCATTATCTAGTATTATCTTTGGTTTATAATTTTATGTCCTATCCTTTTATACAACTGACTGTGTAGTAGGTATGGTTAGCATCAGCCAGGTGGGTAGTGCCCTGCTTTGGGACTTGTGACAGCTGCAGTGTTACTAGGAGGTAGAAATATTTAGCTCCATTATTACTTTATGTGACCATCATCATATATGTGACCACTCACTAACTAAATGTCATTATGCAGGCCAGCACTGTGGCTCACTAGGCTAATCCTCCGCCTGTGGCGCCGGAACCCCAAGTTCTAGTCCCAGTCGGGGCACCGGATTCTGTCCCGGTTGCTCCTCTTCCAGTCCAGCTCTCTGCTGTGGCCCAGGAGTGCAGTGGAGGATGGCCCAAGTGCTTGGGCCCTGCACCCACATGGGAGACCAGGAGAAGCACCTGGCTCCTAGCTTCGGATCAGCGCGGTGCGCTAGCCGCAGCGCACCACTCACAGGGGCCATTGTGGGGTGAACCAACAGAAAAAGGAAGATCTTTCTCTCTGTCTCTCTCACTGTCCACTCTGCCTGTCAAAAAATTAAATTAAAAAAAGTCATTATGCAGCATCAAACTAGAATTTGAAAAAGTTTACTCCCACTACATTGATGATTGAACTAGAGGGTCCCTGGTTTTTCCAAGAACTAAGAAAACAGATCCTATGATGGTAACAAACTAAGATGAATAGCTAAGCCTGGTAGCGCTGCTACATTTTTTATTGAATCAGAGACATGATCAGAATAAATTAGTGAGTTGAAGTTTGTGACGAATCATTTGTTTTGTCTGACTCACTAATTGCCAGTTTACCTACAAGGGCCTCTTAAATAAGAATGATGCCTTGGTTCATGAAGCTGCAACCCTGGGGGCCTGCTTCCTTCCATTGCAGCTGCAGATGTTCTTAGCATTTCTGATTGCACTGGAATTCTGAGTTGACTTTCTCCACCCCCTCCCCCCAGCTTTGCCCCTTCTTCCCCTCTCCTTTCGTCTTTCTTTTCTGTTAATGAAATGCACAGAACAGCAGCAAAGATGGATGTGTTCCTGTCACTGAAGCTAAAACTGAGATTACATTTGATATAGAATAAATGTGATACAGTTGGCTTCAGCCGTGATGCTTTTTGAACACTGTAGTTTGGAAGTGCGCTAGTAGAGGTTAAATGAGATGCTTTGGGCCAGTGCTGCAGATCAATAGGCTAATCCTCCAACTGCGGCGCCGGAACCCCGGGTTCTAGTCCCGGTCAGGGCGCCACATTCTGTTCCAGTCGCTCCTCTTCCATTCCAGCTCTCTGCTGTGGCCCAGGAAGGCAGTGGAAGATGGCCCAAGTCCTTGGGCCCTGCACCCACATGGGAGACCGGGAGAAGCACCTGGCTCCCGGCTTCGGAACAGCGCGGTGTGCCAGCCGCGGCGGCCATTGGAGGGTGAACCAATGGCAAAGGAAGACCTTTCTCTCTGTCTCTCTCTCTCACTGTCCAGTCTGCCTGTCAAAAAAAAAAAAAAAATGAGATGCTTTGAGTAGAACTGCGACTCCAGGGAAGCCCCTGGTTTGTTGGACAGACAAACTGACCAGGGAACCTGGTTAGGTTTCTTCTAAATGCTGATCCTGCCAATATTTGCTTGTACAACCTTGAGTGAGTCACTTAATGTTAATTTTTCTAACCCATAACATGGAGGTAATAATATTTCTTTTGCAGTATTGTTATGGCAAAAAGTGATAATATGCATAATCTGGAGCTCCAAAATGGAGCTCCATTATCAGTCATGTTCTTATGAAAATACATGTATTGCCATGGGGAGCTGTAAAGCCACATGCTGGACAAACAACTGCCATTCATGCTGTTGTAATTTTTTAATAGGAATTGGAGATTATCCCTATGTTATTACAAAATATTTTTCTATGTTTAGTTTTTATTTATGAGTTAAGATAAATAAAGCAAAATAATGACTCTGGCCTTAGCAACTGAACTAAATTAATGTACATTCTACATAAAAATAACTCACGTTTGACAATCTAGTGGAGATTTGTCGAAATAATCACACTAGGAATAAAAATGCATACATAGAAACATATACACACCATGTTCACCTAAGATTTTCCCAAATCCTTCAGTTGTGACTCACCTTCCTTTAACCTTTCCTCCTTCATAGTGTGAAGTTATCATATAGTATCACCTTTTGATTAGATCACAGAAGTACAGAAAATAGTTCTACAACAAACACACACTGTTAAAATATCTTTTGGCACCTAGTACCTAGAAAGACAGAGATAGCCCAGAAATGGGCTTTTCTAGACTTTTTCTATTAACACATAAACAGATGTGGGTTTATCAGATTAGCTCGTTAGATGGAAGTGTTGCAATGTGAGGCAGTTGGAATTGGGCACTGAAAAAAAAAAAAATTAAAGCACCTTCAGCCTAAATCTAGTGCTGTAGACCCTCATTACCTATGGATTGAAATGTTCCCTTTACAATTCTTACTATTATTAACATATGACTCAATAACAAGAGGTCATAAGATCTTTTGGCTAAAATTATTCCCTGTGATGAAACAAGGTATCCCATTCTGATGAGACATTTTACTGGCTGGGTAGTATATTTTTTTCTTTTTTTTTTCTTTTATTTTTTGACAGGCAAAAGTAGTAGAGTAGACAGTGAGAGAGAGAAAGGTCTTCCTTTGCCGTTGGTTCACCCTGCAATGGCCACCGCGGCCGGTGCACCACGCTGATCCGAAGCCAGGAGCCAGGTGCTTCTCCTGGTCTCCCATGCGGGTGCAGGGCCCAAGCACTTGGGCCATCCTCCACTGCACTCCTGGGCCACAGCAGAGAGCTGGACTGGAAGAGGGGCAACTGGGACAGAATCCGGGGCCCCGACCGGGACTAGAACCCAGTGTGCCGGCGCCGCAAGGCAGAGGATTAGCCTATTGAGCCACGGCGCCAGCCAAGGCTGGGTAGTGTTTTAACATCAATGCTAAGACTGTAGGGGGAAAATGAAGTTAAAGTTATATATTTATGATTCCAACTAGTTCTAGAGCAGATTTACAATGAAACTCAGGTAATTATCTGATTATGCAAGCAAAAACAAAGTAAATAATCCAGATTTCATGAAAAGCAGCTTTATGCACATACACTCGCACAAGTGTATTTGTATTCCAAACTTTTTAGATTTGCATTGCATACACAAGTTTAGAGAAATGAAATTGGATGAAAAGGAACTGCTAATGAGATTGCAAATTATCCTCTGCTGTATAAAGTGACAGAGACAATGTTAGGGTAAAACGAGGAACATTTGGGAGAAAAAAAATTCATGCTCTTTGCCTCTTCTTTTCCTGACCCACAGACAACACGTCTCTCCTTGAAGATCTGAGATCTAAGTTTAAAAATGCACACCAGATTTCTGGGACTTAGTATGCAAAGTATAAATTATCTTGATGTTTTCATAGTATATATTGAAAAAATAGAGTGAAATATGCCTTATTTACCTTATTTAAATTTTTAAAAAATGTTCCTGTTTTTTGCTTGCCTTATATTTTTATTGGGGAAAACAAGGCTATCCATGCAGTTCTAAGCATGAGATCCCATGAAAGGTTGTAAGCAAGTGGTGGAGTCAGAAGAGCTGATTGATAGGGGTGAAGCTTCTAGCTTGCTGGGGGAGTGTAAAGGCATTTCCTCACTGTGATCATACAGAGCTAATCAGCGGAGACACACACTCGTCACACAATTGGTACATCAGCGTCTAGAGAGGAGTACTAGAGAGCTGTGTCCTTTTCCTACTGCATGAGGCATATCCAAAAAGACAAAAGAAAAAACAGCAAATAATTCTACCTTCCGTTTCTCCCTTGTCCTTCAGAAGGAACATACTATGTCTGAATATTATATTTGTCATTCCTGTCCTTTTCATTTTAGACAGACCTTGCCACTCCATTGGGTCAATATCTCCTCAAACAAATAATGGCTGCTGAAAAAAGGTAGTCCTTCTTTGCACTGCGAATGCAGCTACATTATTGTTAGAGAGGTGAGGGCATTTATTTCCTGTCCCTGATCTGCCCATGATTTCTGCCTGGGTCACTGTACCTTGCTCAGCCTCCTTTTCCTGATTTGATGGTTCTGGGAAGCACATTGGACTGTTTCTGTGCTCATTCATACTTTGTCTCTGTTTGCTACAAGAACCTATACCCAATCTGTCCACTCACTCATTTCTTGATAGTTCCATGTCTTAAAACCACCAAGACGGGAGGAATCTACTTCACTCAGAGGTGTCATGGTAGAGGAAATCTTGTCCAGGTGATTAGTTTTTCGCCCCTATTTCCATTTTCCAAAGTGGTCCTAAACTGGTTGCTATGGCAGCACATACCCTAGAAACTTGATATGTCCTCTTTAATACATCTTACTTTAAGAAACCTATAAAAACAATAATTCTGTATAGTGCCAGCATCCAATTCACTTTAATTTAAAGCTGTTGCCAGTTAGAAAGATCATCCAAAATAATATTAAATGTATATATGTGTGTGTGTGTGTGTGTGTGTGTGTATGTATTCCCAAACCTCCAAACCTTTAAGAAACAAGCCCCTAGGTACAGTAAAGCGGAAGAAAGGAATGGCTGTATTAGATATCTGCAGAGCTGTCAATCTACAAGTGTTTGGCAGTGGGAAATTTCCTTGGCAAAGAGGAAAATCTCAGAGAGATTTAAAGATCCTATTGAAATTCACACTGCGAATTGCCATTCCCCACAAAGGCCCCTCAAGCTGAGACAGTGAGTGAATACAGGCCTCCCTAACTGGGCCAGTGCTGACAGCCTGGGCACCACTCTTCATGTTCTAGCCACCTCTGCTGTCAGCTGCTGAGCCTGTGGGACCCACAGGGGTCTGGGGAGAAGCGGGCAGAAGATTTTCTCAGGCCCTTGTGATCTCCCAGTGGGGCTACAAGCTAAGATGTTCCCTCAATCAGATTCCCTCTGTGCTTAAAAAGAAAAAAGAACTGATTTCAAATTCACTTTAAGATTTAAAATCTATTACGTGATTCAGTTGGGTATTTTGCACACCTGTAATTCTCTTCTTTTAATCTCTTTGCAGCAGCATTCCAGTACCACTGATGGGTTGACCAGCAAGATGGCTCTTTGTGGTTAAAGCCACCTGAGAGTGCCTTGCTTTTATTGCTTTTCTCATCAGCGCTTTCTATTCTAAGCTCTCATCTGATTCCCTTCATACACACACGCTCCTTTGACATTGCATCCCCCATTGGTCTTGACATGTACCTTTAAACCTCTTGTTTCATTGTTCACAGTACATATGAAAGCACTAGATTGGGAGCAAAGGGATCCCAGTTCTCTTCCTGGATTTTCTGCATTCTCTACCCATGATCTTTAAAAGCAGTGTTTTTTTTTTTTTCTTCTCTCCCTCTTACCAAGAGGGTAACCTTTAGTAAAGGTTAACCTTTGGTAAATGCTAGTGTGATATAACTGATTATATGCACAATAACAATGAGATTAACCAGAAGGGGGGTCTTTGCAGAGAGCATCCTCAGCTAGAGATCAAGAGATAGGAGATTTGGTTACTCTTCCTAGCCCCAAACCTAACAAATATAAAGCCAAGAAAGGAAGACACAGCAGCAGTTGAGGCAATCTAAGAGGAAATGTACAGTCTTCACCAAAGTAACCATAGAGAAGAATCAAAAGCAGGATTGTAAGTAAAATTTTATATAAAGAATGTGTAGCATTTGCCTAGGATTTTACACATAGCTGAGGAAGCTCCACAATATGGAAAATAGAATTAAAAGAAAAGTTTATTTGGGGGCAAAAGTGTTTGAAATAGAGGAACAGTTTTTTAATATTTATTTATTTGAAGGTCAGAGAGGAGAAGAGAGAAATTTTTCATTCACTAGTTCACTCCCTGAGTGGCTGCAACATCGGATTGGGGCAGGTGGAAGCCAGGACTCAGGAGCTTTTTCCAGGTCTTCCACGTGGGTGCAGGGACCCAAGTACTTGGGTCATCTGCTGCTTTCCCAGGTGCATTATCAGGGAGCTGGATCGTAAGTGCAGCAGCCAGAACTCAAACCGAACCGGAGCCCATGTGGCATCTGGCACTGCAGGTGGCAGCTTAACCTGCTGTGCCACAGCACTGGCCCAGCATGTTTTTTTAATAATACATAATTTGTAAGATATTTTTGAAAACCCCTTGCATGCATGGGTTTCAAAAAATTTTGCACCCAAATAAACTTAGCTTTTAATGCCAGTTTCCATTAATTTTCTAAAGTACCCTTGTACTTTCTCCTTTTTAATGTTTTGTTATTATGAGAAAGACATTGTTTGAAACACTCTGTTATAAAACCTTTCAACTGCTTGCCCAAAGTTCTTTCATTAAGGCTTGAGACTGGCAAGCATATTAAGCCAGGGTCCCAAGGAAAGGCAGGTGGGGAAGTGTCAGGCCTTTGTAGATCTCTAGTCACTTCGTGAGATAATCCATAGCCTGGGTACATTGCAGATTTCCAAGTGACACTCCAACTATAGATCAGGACTGATATCCCTGGAGACAATTATGCCTTGTAAGTTATAGATTATGTCAAGATGTCTGTAGCCCACCTAATAGCTGCTTCAGGAATTGCCAGCTACATTACTCCATGACAGCAAATCACAGGCACTCCAGAGGCTTAATTTTTTTTTGGTCATACTTGCTGGAAGAAAAGCAGCATCCTCTCGATACTTATGGTTCTGTGCACAATCTCTCTCCTGTGAAATCATTTGGAAAGTACAGGAGTTAAGTTTGTGTATATGGTAGACCTAATTATTTCCTTTTGTGCCGAAATTGTCATAGCATCTCATTTTTGGAATAGATATGTCTCTAAACAGTCATCTCTGAAGTGGGTTTTGTCAATTCTGTGTGTGAAATATTATTTTACCCATTATGTGTCATTTAAATTAAGTTGAATTCAGCAAACATTTGTGAGGGCCTATTATATGCCCAGTGCTGTGCTGAATGTATGGGCTTTGCCAGATGAATGAGATGCAGCTGTTGCCTTCAAGAAGCTAGCAATCTAGCAAGAGAATCAGACCTCTCTGAAATTAACGCTGGCAGGGCGTAATGGTGCTGTCATGGTTATATGAAAAACTACGACGGAAGTAAACGGGAAAGAGTAATTTAAACGGGAAAGAGTAATTAATTCCATTTGTGTGGGTCAGGGAAACTTTCAGAGGAATGAAATTGAGGCTGAGGCTTTGAAGGACGTTGGGAGATTTTTCTGAGTAAAAACTAGGAGGGAAGTCCTAGTTAAAAGCACAGAGCAGAGAGCATGAAAGACACAAAGACAAGTTTAGAGAATGCTCATAAAATGCTGCCTCCACAACCCCCCCAAAAAGGAAAAGGTGCTGTCATTGCACGGTGTGGTGGAGGAAGAGCAGGACAGTGAAAAAGCAGTGAGTGGCTGCATTCTGAGCCTCCCATCCATGTCCTGTCAGCAGCGCCCGATGAATCTTTCTAGCAAGGGAATGGCACACTATATTGTGTTTGCAAACAGAACCCTGATGATGGCACATGGAGAATGCACCGGTTGAGGGAGAGATAGAAGCCAGAGAAACTAAGTTATAGAGATAGTGTGGATCAAAACAAAAGCATGACAGGAAGGAGGAAGACAAGGTAAAGAAAGGCACGAGATATTTGAAAAAAACAATATAAGGAACATAGTGACTGATTAGATTGCAGAGTAAAAGAGATACAAGCATGGAGCAACTTCTCCAGGATTACCTGGCTTGAATGACTGCATAGGTAAAGATGTTTTTGGCAGAAATTTACAACATTGGAGGGGGTAATATTCCAAGAGAAAAAAAGCATTTACTGTAACTGTGGATATTTGCAATTTGAGATGTTTGTGAAATGTTCAAGAGGTGCAGTAGAAAGTCTGGAATTGATGAGAAAGGTCAAAACTAAAGCATGAATTTGGAAACCATTAGCATATAAGTGGGTGTTACAACTCTATAGCAAATGACCTCCTTTTAAGTTGAAAAGAGATACGGACTTCTGCAACTCTGGTATATTCTGCTTGCTAAGGGAGCGGGTGGAGGAAGTGGAGGAGCAAGTATGATGTTGATAGAAGAAAAGCTCAAGAAAACTGCTGTCATTAAAACTGGTTAACGAGCTCAAAGCACAACACTGGAGAGCAAAGGAAGTAGAGTTTGTTGATTATGAGAGCTTAAGCAATGAATGCAGAACAAGTTCAGGAGAAGGCCAGAGGCAGATAGACCTGAATTCTGTCCATCAATCTACCACTTGTTCTTTGCGGGATCTTGGACAATGGCATAGCCTTAGTTTCCTTACCTGTAGAGAGTGGTGCATCATGGAAAGGTCTTGAAAAAACTGCATATGAAGCACCAAGAAAAGGTGGCATACAAAGTAGCTGCTGGAAATGGTAGCTCCTTCTACTACCAGGCTGTCAGCAGTGGTTGTGGAGAAGCAGGTGAGCCTAGGCACAGGTCAGAGACGTACTGCAACAAGAATCCTGATGGGAAGAGCTAAGCCCTGGAGCTTTAGATGTGGAAGGAGGCTAGCAGGGCTGCTGCTTCTGCTTGCACGTCTGTTGACTGTGTGAGCCAGAGTGCAGGCTGTGTCAGTCCTGCAGAAGGCACTGAAGCATGATGAGTCAGCACGTATGACTTTCTGAGGGCCTCATGTTGGGGTAGGTACCGGGGGACTTAGTGAAGTTGAGCAGTACCCTGTCTTGAAGAACTTACAAGGTAACTGGAGTAAAGATATACACAAAGATAATGCTTAGAGCATTGTAGGAGGCTCAGCATTGAGATATTTTAGGGAAATATAAAGGCAGAGGAGATGGGACAGAGTTAGGAGTGAGACTGAAGAAGGCGACTTTAGTCTTGATGTAGCAGATTTCCAAAAGCTCCAAAAATAGGTGGGTGCATCTCCAACTCAGAAATACCAAAACAGAAGAGCAGGTGAGAGAGATGGAAATTCCTGTTTACTCTGTGTGATCACTGACTTCCAGTAGAGCAGGAAGTGAAGGCATCAAAAGAAACTCAAATGGCAGATTCCCCTTTCACATGTCCTTCCTCCCATTTAGCTGGCTTCACCATCCTTTGTTAAGGTCAGGCTGCCTTGACTTGGCCTCTCTACGAAGACCCAGACGCCATGAACTGCCTAGAGCTCCGAAGTGAATGGATACAGCTAAGGCAGTAGCTGAGCATCTCTTGGTGCATGTCATGGCACTTGGGAACAGGCAAGCCATTACATCAACAGGGAGGAGGCCACAACCATGCCATTGGATGCTCAAGCACACCGAAAGCAGAATACCAGGCAGGCTGCCTCAAGTACCACCTGTAGCATGTCATCTGCAGGGCCCTGAGTTCAGCTTGGGTAAATACAGTACCCATACCATGAAACAAGTATGTTAGGGTCAAAGCCCCAGGATATGTGAGCCCTATGAGGACTGGCAAGTTTAGGCACCCCTAAAGTGATGAAAAGGGAAGTGGTGGAGAAAGCACTGGTTTGAATCCTTGCTTCACAACATGCTAATGGAGTTACTTTAGAAAAATTCATTCGCTTCTTCAAGGCTCAGTTTCTTCTTTACATCTTTTCTTAGGTAAAACTTCATTATGGGATGTATATGAAGATTCTGTGACATAAAATATATTTGAAGATGTCCAGCACGGAGCCTGGCATCTGGTTGTTGCTTAATAAATATTTATGGACTCTGAACCAGAAATAGCTCTTCCAAGATCTAGCTGTGCTGACATTTGCTATCTGGATCATGTGTCCATCTAAATGCCAATGAATCGCAAATTTCTACCTCTAGTCTAGATGTCTTTCCGAAGTTTAGATTCATCTATTTCATTGCCTACTTTATATCACCGCTGGGTTGTCTCAATAAATGCCTCATCCTTAAAATATCAAAACCTGAACTTCTGATCTACCCTTGAGACATTCTCATTCCTTATGCCTCCTCATCTTAGTTGGAGGAAATATTTCCTTCTGGTTGTATACCCTAAAACCTAAAATTGACCTTTCTCTTCTTTTCCCCTAACAATAAGAGTCTGCCATATCTTGAGGCTTTCCCTTCAAAGCATTTCCAAAATTTGACCAACTTCCCCCACTTTTATTGTTACCACTTTATGTGACCTACTAGTGTGTAATACCATCAGGACTTGACAATAGAGTTCCCTGTTTTACTTCTTGGTTCCCAATGGTTATTCTCAAGCAAGCAACCAGAGTAACCCAATGGAACATGTAAGAATATGAATTGATCATTTGAGGTCCTAATGTAAGCTCATAAATATGTGATCTGTATATATAACCATCAAAAAGAAGTGAACAGAGTTTGAAGGAAAACCAAAATAAGATAGTAATATAGGTAAGAAAATCTGCAGCAAGATGCAACCTAATTACAACTGAGAGCTGCAGGCATGAAGGCTAAAGGAATTACTGTATTTGACTACTGTTGAGTTACCTGTGAAAGTGGAAGAATGTAGTAATAGGGAAAAGTGAAGATAAAAGTTTATTAGGTTCTCAGGATATGTGATCAGAAATGGAAAGAGAATTTTTGGTAAACTGTCTAAAGTTTTTAACTAAGGATGGCAAAAATGAGATGGTAGTTCAAGGGCATACTGAATGATTTGGATCACACATTTTCATTTGAAAATATGCCTGTGGATAAATACCAGCAATTTCAGAACCCTCTAAGCTTTTCTTCCTAACCTCAATTCTAAGGCATTTTAATCTTGATTCATTCTGTCCTCTGTCTGTGGTTTTGTCCCTCAGTGGAACTGTCTGCATGTGATTAATGTTGCCCCCAAATCAGCAGGGTTACATTTTGTGCTGCTTGGATATTAAGTCAACACATTCCACCACATTCTACCTCTTAGCACCTGTTCTTAATCCAGGCACCTAAGACCTCATCCTTGTCTAGTGACAGACTCCAGCACATGGGAAAAGTTCAGTCTACTGGGGATTAAGAGAGTAATTCATATACTCTCTTATAAGTGCAAGGCAGAAGTAAGTAGTTGAAAAACCACAAAGAATGAAGATGCAGCAGAGAGTTAATGATAGAAACAGGTGGCAAGGATGTGAGGGATGCCGTGAGGAACACAGGTAGAAACTGAGCATGTTTCCCAGATGAGAAATAGTGTTTCAACATCTCTGAGCTTGAAGTACAGGAGGAAGGGTAGCTGATGTAGACCCTTTGCCTGAAGTAGTGGGTCCTCCAACTTCCATGCCCCTTCTTCAGTACCATACACCCACTGCTTTGGCCCCGTTCATCCTGCTTCTGAAGACTTGGCTCAGATTTGCCAGGTGGTAGTCAGGTGTTCAGCAGCCTAGAGACTTCTTGAGTTTCTGTTTGCCATGTCATTAGGGGCCGCTTCAAGCCAAGGCAAAGATACTCTAAAGAGAAGAGGTGGGGTTGTGATATCTTTACTTTGCCATAAACTGAGCTTTAGACCAAGAAAACTAAACAGATAACAATGGCAACTCCTCTTTGGCTGCTACTACAGGACCAATTTATTGCCAGGACATTACCTAAAGCCTCCTGTGATCACGAAATACCTTTCAAGTGGAAAATCTTTTTCATTTTCCTCTTCCTTCATCAACTGATTGTTGCCGCCAGTATATTTTGTTTTGGACACACTCCTACAAAAGACACTTGAGCTTCCTTTTCCTCTCTTCTCAATGAGCCCTTGCAGTAAATGCTATAATTAAAATGCACAAATTAGCTTCATCAGAAATCATCACAGCTCAAGATTCAAGTTCAAAGGTGCCATGCTTTAAGAATTAGAATTTGTTTTCCTTGCTCGTAGGCATTTCTCAATCACATTTTTTGTGTGAATTATAGTGTACACTAAAACATAATGCTGGCCAGTTGTAAACAATTGAATACAAGGTTGATTTTTTTAATGTCCCTAATATTGTATATATGGTGAATATCCAGTAATTGAATTGAATGTTTCTTTCACGCGTAGGAAAGATCTGCTTCTGGAGATGCCCTCAATTCATTAACTGTCCCATTGAAAAAGCCTAGTGACACTGGGCATGCCATTAGTTATCCTTTTTCTTCACTGCTGTGCCTAAATGGGTTTTGAACTCCTACTAATGTCATTGACAAAGGTGCCCCATATGACTAACTTCTTCATTAGCTGCATGTTATTGGACATTTTGTTGCCTTATTTTGAGAGGTTGTGCCGTTCCTGTGAAACCTCCGTACAAAATCAAATCAATATAAACTCCCTGCATTGGCTGAATTTATAGTTCCACTTGTGTATTTGTGATAATAAAGACACTCAGCTCTTGGAAATGCTTTAGACTCATGATTCTCCTCTAATAGTTGTGAGGTGGATGATTACTGGCAGAGACTCATTTTTCTTCTTGTCTGTGAAAATAGAACAGGGAAGGTCAATTTTATGAAGATATGCTCCAGAATAAATGCAGGAAATATGAAAAGCAATTAAGGTAGCAGGATAAGCATAAGGTGTGGCAAGATGAGGGTGGGAAATGGGCAGAGACTCTGCAGAAATAGCTACAAACTCTTAGTTGAGCCTAGACACTTCCGATGTGGTGCTTTTGGGTTGTCAAGAGACCTTTTTCTTTCATTCAATGCCACAAATACCATAAATACTTAGAGAAAATATAAAGGATCTGACAGAGCTGTTTTTCATATTTCCTTAATTCAGAGCTCTAGTGTAAACTGTGGTCTTTCTGTGTTTTACTTGTTGAGTATTATGGTTAGTAGTGCATTAGCCTATGATTATAGAAGGGATTAAAATAATGTTTTTGCAAAAATTAAAAGGAAGGAAGGAGGGGGGTTGAGGGAGGGAGATGGGAAGTATGGTTATCTTAGAACTGTACTATGAAATACATGAAATCTGTTCTCTATATTAATAAAAATAAAAAATAAAGGTTGTGACAGAACAAATAGATATAAATATAGATGTAGATATAGATGTGTTTTTAAGAAATCAAGGGAACATTTATAAGATATTCAAAAATGGATTTTTAATATTTTAGCATATTCATAAGATGAAAATTCAACTCCTGGTTATAAGTGCGGTGTCCCTATACAATAAATGAAATTCATGCAGGAGTTCTATTTTGGAAACACTGTGGTATTCATTAATTGAATTATTATGAGTTCTTATAAAACAGAACTGTTTTTTAATTTTTTAGGATGTATCTAATTTAGACATTAACTGATTTTGATGGACTTCCCCTCTTGAGGTTGAATTCATTATTGTTAACTTTTTTCATTACCATCAACAACTCAATTATCAATTAATATTTATCAATTCCACTAATATCCATGTCATTTCTGATTTACTTACCAAAGAGAACTTGACATGCCTCATCACATTTAAAACTAGCTTCAGAATATTTACAGATATTAATTAAAGGCTCTTAATTGCTGTTGAGTATTAAATCCTTCTGCTTTTTTCACATGTGGTTTCAGTTGGAAAGGTTCTTTTTGTGGCTTCTCTTTCACCCTTGTTTTCTATAAAAATAGGACATTAACTTTTTTTTTTTTTTTTTTAATGTTTTGCATTCTCTTCTCGATGTGCAGCAAGTTCAGGTAACTGGACTTGCATTTTTTTTTTTTATCTTTTATTTAATGAATATAAATTTCCAAAGTACGACTCATGGGTTACAATGGCTTTCCCCCCCATACCGTCCCTCCCACCCACAACCCTCCCCTTTCCCACTCCCTCTCCCCTTCCATTCACATCAAGATTCATTTTCGATTATCTTAATATACAGAAGATCAGCTTAGTATACCTTAAGTAAGGATTTCAACAGTTTGCTCCCACACAGAAACATAAAGTGAAAAATAATAGATGATTTTTTTTTAAATGATGATGAAATCAGATCAGACCTATAAAAATAGGACATTAACTTTTAACAAATTCATTTATCTGTGTTATATCAAATTACATGGTACCCTCACACCCCTACCTTGTAATAAGTAATTAAATGTTCAAGGCAAATGAAATTAAAACATTGGCTTATTGTTGGTACAAAAATTATTGCATGCGTTTTTAATAATATGCATTTTCCTTGAACTTTTGGAATTATATGTATATATAGAGAGAAAGACAGGGAGGGAGAGAAAGAGAGTACCTAGAACTCTTTTATTGCCCAATAAGCATACTTTACAATGTAATTCTAAATAATTGGAATATATTCCTATGATATTGTAGCATGCAGTAATGAGAACAGTTAAGGTCCGTGCAATGATATGAATAAATATTTCAACCTAACACTGAGAAAAAAGGCACTAGACTCCATTTTTGATACATACATGAAAAAGTTGATTAATCCTGTTACATATCAGAAGAGAAGGATAATGACTGGAAGAAAATATGAGGGGGTTTCCAGATCTGGTGCTGTTTACACAGTTTTATTGAAGTTAAGAGACTGCATCAAGAGATACAGTTTTGATCTTTGCACTTTCGTGTATGTCATGCTTTAATTAATTTGTTTACACTGGAATTTCAGTATAAATGTAGATATTTTTGATTTTGTGGCCTCAGCTCCCTTAGAACTTTGTTTAGATCTCATTGAGAATCTGAAAAATAAGAAATCAAGTTGAGATTTAAATATCCCTTTTCTCATGTGTCTGAAGACTTGCTAGAGGACATAGTTTATAATTCTAATAGATGTTATGAAGTAAAAATAGAAATATGTCCCAATTGTCTCTTGCGCTCAAGCCTTCATTTGTCTGACCTCTCTCATCTGAAATTAGGCTATATCCCCACAAATGTACTTCTTTTCTATTAAAGTATATTCACTAAAAAAAGTAATTATCAGATTTAATTAATAGTTCCTCCTTTTAAAGAGTTGAGATAATCATTGATTTGAAAGATATAAAAAGACCTTGAATAAATATAATTAACATAGTTATATGTACATAGACTTATGATTTACAATCATATCTCATATGCCTATAATCTGTTATAAATCAAACTTGGTTTTGACCTAATTCCAGCCTTGGTTTGGTATTTGTTTTTAATCCCACGCATCATAAATTATTCTTTTACATGACCACATTTATTGAGTACTCTTTACTTAGGGGAAAAGATTGGGTTGGGCAGTTCAAAGACCAAAGTCTTTATTTAGAACTAGAGCAAGGACTGTGGAGAAACAGTCACCATGCTGCAAACTTCTCATGCATATGTCTGAGCCTATGTGTCATATCTCCCGGAAGACCTTTGAAGAAAACCCTAGCAAAATTTGTTAAATAAATGCACTCTGAGAGAGATGATTTGCCAGTTGCTCCTGGTTGCTAACCTCCAACGTTACTTGGACAGGACACAGAATACCGAATAGATGATTTCCTATGGACTCTCCACTCTCAGCTGTGCTAATTCAAGGGATGCTATGCTGGTCAGACAACTCAGAGAGGTTGCTTCCCTGCAGATCTGCTCCATACTCTAACTACAGAGACTTCAGCCAAGGCTCTGTGAACACTCCAAGAGGAATGGATAGAAAATCAACATGCACACATGACTTGAAAAGCTCATGGAAAATGCATATTATAAAAAGAAAACTATACATGAGTTTCAAAATTTTTGACACCAAAATCAACACATATTTTAATTCCATTTTCCAGGAATGTTTTTAAGTTCCCTAACAGTCTACAGTCACTAAATCTATGTATATCCACTATATGCAGGGATTTGAAATACCTTCTTTACTGTGGTCATGAATTTATTTTTTTGTTTGGTTGGTTGATTCAGCATGGAGTCATAATCAACAATCAAATATTGCTGACAAATAAGACATACAGAGATTATAAGTGATTTAAAAATAAATGTGATTATTATGTTTTGAATTGTAGTTATTTATAAGCAATGGGGCCTATATCAGCATTATATTTCAAGGAACATTCTTGCAATTTTATAAATGCATGATGATATTTGGTGGAAAGTGGTTTCTATTAGTTCTAAATATGTTTCTATTGGAATTTTTTGCTGTTATATTTCTTTCTACATTTTGGTCATTATCCTAATAGCGACAAATAAAAGTTTCCCATGTACATGGTTTTGCTTTCTGTGTTTCAGTTTCTATGGGTCAACTATGGTCTGAAAATTTGAATTGGAAGATTCCATAAATAGTTCATAGTTTTTAAATTGCATGCCACTCTGAGCAGTGTGAGAAATGTCACACAGCCCTGCTGTCTCACCCAGGATGTGAATCATCTCTTTGTCCAGCATATCCACAGTCTCATCCACCTGCCCATTTGTGCAGAGGTAGCTCTCCCAGTTATGAGGTTGACTGCTGTGATATCTGTATGGCAGTGCCTGTTTTCTGTGCTTAGTAATGGCTCCAAGGCATGAGGGCAGAGATGCTGCCAATTCAGGTGTGCAGAAGAGATTTATAGTGTTTCCTTTAAGAAAAAATGTGGAAGTTTTTAGCTTATTAAGAAAAGGCAAAGAACATATATACTGGCGCTCAGCCCTCTGCCTCTCTGCTGAGCCGCCTGCCTGGCCTGGTCATGTGTATTCTCAACTCAGCCACGTAACCTCACTCTCCCCCAGTCTGAGCGACTGGCACTCTCTCTCAGGTTCTGTCTGGAGAGGTGCCCATCCGTTCTTACGGATGGCCCTACCCTAATAAACCTTGTTATTTTGCTTTCCACTTAAAAAAAAAAGAACATATATACTGAAGTTGCTAGGATCTTACATAGGTTGTAACTATTGTTAATGTATTTCTGTACCCAGTTTCTATATTAGATTTTATCATAGGTATGTCTATGTAGGAAAAATGGTAGCCAAAGGAGGGTTTGGTACCACCAACAATGTTAGGTATCCAATGAGGGTCTTGAAGCATAAGGGGCACTGTGGTAAAAGTACATAAGACACATAGACTAATAACTAAATTTCAACCATTAAAAATGTTGAGGTCATTTGTATTAAACTTTCAGACACTGAAAGATCTTGCACTTACAGAGGTGTATAATTGGGCCCTACAAATGGATCTGGCAGAAATTCAGTGTTTTCTGTTATGTAAATGAATCTTCATCATGTTTGGGTTGACTCATTAATATCTGAGACAAATATAAAAATGAAAAAGTCAAAGGAGGAAAACAATTGTTTATGAAATTGTTTAATTTCTTCCTTGTTGGTTTATTATCTAGGCCCCCTTCCAAAAGGATTTTGAAGTAGTCCAATCTGTTCTCTGTCTCCTGCTGTAATATCGAGTCTTTGCTCTTGGGCCTTGGCCATCCCTCTGGGAATCAGCAATACTTGATATTTCAAGCATCTTTTTTTATTTATTTATTTATTTTAAAGGACAGAGTTACAGAGAGGTAGAGACAGGGAGAGAAGTCTTCCATCTGATGGTTCACTCCCCAGATAGCCGCAACAGCCGGAGCTGCGCCAATCTGAAGCCAGGAGCTTCTTCCAGGTCTCTCACGTGGGTGCAGGGGCCCAAGCCAGGCCATAGCAGAGAGCTGGATCGAAAGAGGAGCAGCCAGGACTCCAACCAGTGCCCATATGGGATGCCGGCGCTTCAGAGCTTTAACCCACTTTGCCACAGTGCCGGCCCCTCAAGCATCTTTTGATTTACAAAACCACTGTATGTTCTTCAGACAAAATTAATGAAGAAACATAACCATTGATAAGGTACAAACTTCTTTTATCTCACTGATTATTTTAATGTGGTTTTATACCTTTTGGTTTAAGGAAGTAACTTTAAACAAAGTTTTCATAACCTTAGTATCTAATAGAACAATATTTTTAATACAGAGATCTTTCAAGGCAACTCAGATCCTAGCATATACATAGCTTGTTCTGGCTACAGCCAATCCAGCTTATTAAAAATTTAATTTTGATTCTATTCATCATCATTAACTCCAGCAATTGGCCAATACATTTAAATGAGGCAAGTTGTAAAGATTTAAGGAGCAACTAGCAGTTCTTCAAGTCACTAAGAATAATATCTTCAGCTTAAGAAAATTTGTATCAACTCAATTTATGATGAATAAAAGTGCCATGAATCAGATCATTTTATATATAGTATTTTGTATCATCTCCAACCCAAAGACTTGCAGTCGCCTAATGGAGAAAATGAATTAAGATTTATCATCAATAAATGAAAAGCATTTTCTCAACCACTTAAATGAGTCCTTCACACAAATTGAGATTTCAATGAGATCTCATCTTTAAAAATAGAAAGTAGACTTTTTAAAAATTCTCCTTTGAAATGTTTTTGATATGTAGTCTGAGTGGGCTGATTGTTGGACTAATGCTTGTGTGTGAAGAACAGCATGTGTTACACATGTTTATTTCTCTGAGATTTCCATTTTGACTTTCTCTCTTGCGCTCTGGTTAATGGGTACTTAAAGTGGCACCCATTTTGCTTTATTACTTTAATTTCTTTAAAAGTGAGCTCTATTCCTCCTCTATTTCCAGTTCAGAGGCAGCATAGAGTCTTAATAAACTTCAAATGTATTTGGATAGCTGATAAATTTAATGATCTCATCAACTTAAAAATAGCAAGTAAAAGTAAGTGATCTTGAGAATAATTAACAGGGCAATGATGGGAGAAGAGAAAATTATACAGAATAAATGGTAGTGCCCTTATTTATGTGAAAAGTTCCATTGAGAAAATGTAATCTCTGTTTTGCCTTTATTTGTAGCTTAAAATGTACTATGTCCTACACAATATTTTATCTTAATAGTTGAAAATAATTAACAAATGCAACATCATTTTGTCTTCTTTGTATCTCAGTAAAATAGAAAGCAACTTTTTCAACTAGAGGGGTAGACAGAAAAGCTATAATCAAAGATGGGTGCATAGCAGTTTCATGATGGCCAGGGAATAATTAATATGGAAGTGATCATGCTTCCTTAAATGAGATCAGGACTGAGCCTAAAGAGACTATTTTATCTCCCTATAAATGTCTATGGTTTTATTTCAAAATATGTTAATATGATAAATTGGAAAGGATCTGTATTGCCTTTATCTAATGCATTATTATTCTTAGCATATTCTTACCACAAGTTTTCAGTGGTATACTAAGAGAGAGGGCTTGGGAGTTTCTGCCCTTGAGGATAGGAATATTATAATTTTAAATTTTAGATATTTCAAGACATCTTTAAAGATATTCTAATACAGTATAAAATTAGGAATAGAAGAAGTTTAAGCATATAGAAAGAATATTAATGGTGTAATGATGCATGATTATAATAAAAAAGTAGACTAAGTTTTAGCTGGTTTATTATTGTTTTAAAATTAATCATAAAAAACCCTTTATCATGCATGTGGAGGAAAATGCCTCCATTATATTGTCCACAGCCCACAGTTGACAAAGCTGACAATTTTTGAAGCACCACGTAAACCTGTGAGGAAGATGATATTTTTCACATTTTTCAGATGATAAGACCAAGGTATAAAATGTTAATTTCACAACATGTCACAAATTGTCAGTGGTGAAAGCAAGCAATTAGATTTTACCCCTCACTCTCAAGTGCTACATTCTTGGTTCAGCATGGCTGTGTAGTGAACACACTGGAATGTAGCTGTATTGTAGCATGTTCAGCTAGTGTTATTCTTACTTTCAGTTTACTTTCTAAACTGAGAATTTTTTAGAATTACATCCAAAGATCAAAAGGAAATTAGAAACCACAGTATATTAATGTAAGTTTGTACATTTGGGTTAGCTGATTTTCTCATTCTTTCACGTTTTAAAAAATCATTTAATGAGATTGCTAATCACCTAAAAACTTGAGCTATCTACCACTTGCCAGTTCTTCAATATAGTAGTTTGTTAGGGTATACACTGCATCAGGACCATATAATTAAATTTCTTTTTTTGTCAAGTGAGGTCAGATTGTCTGAGGGTTTGGAATGACCTCAGCAAATACTCCGATAATACCAAAAAGTAGGTCTGGGCCAGAAACTTGCCACTAATTTGTGAAAATTTTCAGCTTGTCTGCAAAATCTGGTTTTAGGGCACTTAAATGCACAGGGAAAAGGTTTGTTTGAGTTCTGGTATGTAGTAGTTACACAGGTGTATTCCTGTCTAATCTCACTCTTCCCCTTCCTGGTGCAGCCATTACTTCAACCAGGGGGAGTATTGCTGAGGAGGTTTTATGACAGGTTCAGTAGAGAAAGGCATAAATCTGTACTGGAGCAATTATCTTAGATACATATATAGTATAGGAGGGGCAGGAGTTTTAGAATCAGCATTTTCCATTATATGCTTGTTTTCTGTCAAATTGTGTCTGTCCTACCGTGTTCCCATTTACATGATTACAGTTGCAATTTGCATGGTCTCATTATCATCATCATCAACACAATTGATATCTTCTACATGTGGTAAACTATTCCTAATTTTTCTTTAGAGCATATTAGGCTATTTCTTAAGATGTATTGAAAATCTAAAGTTTGATTTATCTATATCTATATGCTTTAAACAAAAGATTTAAGTTCCTGGTCAAACTGTTCATGTGCATACTTAGGGTGCAAGGAAGTTAGCAATTGCCATTTAAATAAATATTAACACACCCACTTAACACTTGCATAACACTTCTGTGAACCAGTAACATATTAGATATTACAAGTACAGTGTCAATGGTGGGCTCTTTTTTTGTAGAGCTCACAGAGTGAATTAGAGAGAAATCAAGAAACTAAGTATGCAAGGAAAGTGCTGTTATAGAGGATAAGCATCTGGAAATTTCCTGGATTCTTAACAGCATGCATTCAAAATGGTGTCTTGAGTTATCTTTTGATGTTACAACCACAAGAGAAAAAAGATTTGGCTTTTTGGGATGTCCTCAAGGTTATCTTACTTCTAGGAACAAAGTATGGGGGAGCTTATTGCTTTACTTGCAACCACATCTAAGATTGAGGTGAGAAGAGGAATTTCTACTGTATTCATCTCAGAACTTTTGCTAATGCAGTAAAGAGCACCCAATTTTTGTTGTTTAGATGCTGAGTTCTGGAAAAGTGGGGTGGAGTTGTAACAGGAATATTATCGGAGGAGAGAAGAGTTGATGATTGTATCAAATCATCAGTCAATGTCCCCGTAGAGAGAAGAGTAAATGCCACCCAGTATCGTATTTGCTACATGTACCTTTCCTTCCTTCTCTGTGAAAGAGAGGATAGAACCCTTGGATAACACATTCCCTCCATTAGTATAGGATTAGGGTCAGAATTCTTGGTTTGCATGATGGTATTTGTTTGTTGCCCACCGGTAGAACTTGAAATCATCTTTAGCTGACAGGGTGGACACCATGCACCACTTGAGCCAGAGGCCTGGGACCATTAAAATGGCTGTCATGATTGCTGTCCTAAGCACTTTTTGCTGCTGACGGTGTTATTTCTTTCCAATTTTATCCCATCAGCAGAACTTGTCCTGGGATTGTTTATGGTGATGACTGTCTCAGTAGCTGTTATGCCACAAGTCCTATGCTTTGGCATAGAAATAAACCTGCGACAAGCATGATAGTTTAATGATTAGATTCTAGATTATTTTAAATAGCTGAAAACTTAATACCTTAAATGCCCCCAAGTTGATTTTTGATCATTTGTGGCCTGGGATTTTAAGGGCCTCTGTACCTAGCTTATGTGTCTCCAGACTTTATGAGCACCCTTTCTTTCTTATTCTGTATCTTCATCGTTATATTAAGAGAGTTAAGAAAAGAGATTTCAACCTGAACTCTGGTGCTCAGTATAATCACTTTCTAAAATGATTCAGATGTCCTAATGGTGTCCTACTGTACATTTTCTCTTGGGTAATAAACGTACATCCGATATTGTGCCTCAAACATATTTTGCTACCTTACTTTAACTTAAATTTCCTGAGATTTCATTATATTAAATACTTTTTGTCACCATAGTTCCATTTCCTGCTATTGGTATTCTAAACAACTAGCACAAAGGGATATTTCACCATGAAAGTAGGCCATAAATAGGTTTGTGTTCATGGTGGACTATTATAAAAAGCAATTTTGTAGATATATGGCCAATAGTGCTATAGTTATAGTGCAGGTAGCGCTCCTAATCTTCATTTTGAAATGATTTTTTTCTTTTTTTGTCCTAACTCTGCTGATATCAATCTTACATCTTCTCTCCTAATATTGAACATTCATTTTCTTATATAGGTATTTTTAATTGAATGTTAAGTCACCATCATTTTGTCACAGCTGCTAATTATACCACATAGAAAATATACATGTTGTATTTCTGGGGAATAGTGCTGCTTAGGCCATGTGGCTCTTTCAGAGATGTAGTCATGCGTGGGCTACCATTAGAGAATGTCTTGTGAGCAAACCCAGGATATCAGAGGAAAGAACCACACGGTGACTACAAAAACACAGGTCACCTGAGAGCGTGATAAGAGTGTATTACAAAGTGAGATGAATTTCCTTTTTTCTTTTGAACCACTACTGAATATTGATTTCTTCCCCCTGCAGCTTTTACCTATATTCTCTGATTTCCCTGCAGCTTATAACAACCTCCGATGTTTGGGGATGGAGAGGAGTACATTTGCATTTATGTATGTGGAGGAACATGCCTACATACATGATATAGAAATCCGTAGACTTTTAACATGCACAGGAGTACACACAGCGCCATTTGCATATTCCTTGCTGCAGTCTCGGCGAAGCACTCTCGCTTACTCTAAAACCTGGCGGACGCAGCTCAATGTGACTTATCATACGGCAAGCATCTCAGCAGGTTATTGGGAAATATTTGTTTAAAACGGTTTCCTTCTAGAAAGGCTGATATGCTACTCTTTCTGACCGTTCCATCTGATGCCATTCTTTCAAATTGCCCCAGTGGCACCCATTGGATCAGTGTAGGCACAAGGATGACTGCTGGAAAATAATTGTGATTTTACCATCTTCTCCTAACAGAGTATACCCTCAGGCCAAGTGGTAAAATACCACCTCCGCCAGCCCAAACATCCATCACTATAATGAGCTACAAAATCAATCTGTAATTGACAAAAGCATTTTTAATCAAAGTATGAGGCATTTAGAGCCTCCAGATACTGCCTTTTTGTCTGACGTCAGTATTTACTTTACAGCAGGAAAGCAGATAGTTGATTCTGTTTGAGAGCTTAAATTATTTCTGCAAAGGAACAAAGATACACTTTTCAGAAACTCTGCTTGTACTCTCCTCCTCTGCTGAAAGTAAATAAGCCTAATGCCTTAGTTTTGTCGTAAAATATCAAGTCAGAAAAAGCATGTTTACTATTTTATAGGAAAGTAAGTACTATTTTATAGGAAAGTGCCTAAAAACACTACCTCTCTAGACCAAACTACTACTTTTTGACTCAAACAAGCCCCAAATTTGCAGACAGTGTAATCCAAAGGACCACTATTCCTTTTGGTCCACACTCCCAAGTTCTTTAACTCTGGTTAGAGGAATTTACAGGTATCACAAGGCATTCATCTTAGAAGTATTGTTCTTTCTTGGTCAAGTTAAACTCCTCAAAGTATAACACTATGTGGACATTTTTGATGACTACCCTTGAGAAGTTTTAATATGTGTTCAAGTAGTGGTGATTATAGCCAAGAGGAACAGATTTATGAGTATCTGCAGTGACTTTCTGGGCATGAGTTGTTACATTTTTGTGGATGTGCTCCAGAGATTTAGTGTCAACTCTTAAATTCAGGGACCAACTCCAACATTGGTATCATCTTGGAAAGCAAGACTCTTAGATACTGAACCAGGCTCAGTCATCTCCTGGATATTTGGGCCTTAGTATTCATATATGCAAGAGTAGCTACATCACTGTCTGGCATCACCATCTGGAAGAGGGACTAGAATCTTTTCCATGGAAATTAGCCAGAGGTTATAAAAATAACCATAGTCTATAGAGTCAAACGTTCTCAAGTATGAATTTTATCGTTGATTATATGTATGTGTGTGTACATGCACACATGTAAGTTTCATTAGGTTTTGCTTATATTGACTTAAAACCTTGAAAATATCATCTAAGTGATCGCAACATTTCTAGAATCTTAAGTTGATAACTGTTTTTGAACATTTCTTGCTGCTCACTTATTTAGAATATGTGACTTCAATGTAAATGAATGAATATTGCTGACAATGTAATATTTGGAGATTACTTATTTGATATCAAACACTATGCTAAATATGTATGTCAGCATTTCACTTTTTCAACAATTCTGTGAGTAGATTCTACCTTGACTCTCATTTCTGAGGGGTGGAAATTGAGGGTTAGAGAAATGATACAATTTGTCCAAGGTCACATAGCTTTTAAGTAGTAGAAATACAATTAAGCACAGGCTATCTACTTGAAAGCCAAAAGCCTCATTTCAATGAAAGTCTAGTCCTGTATCAGCTCCTGTGTTGAAGAAAGACAAGTCTATGTGTCAACTCATACCATTCATCAGTGTTGGTTTTAAGCAAGCCCATTCTCAGTTAATCATTTTCCTGACTTTTGTCCAAGGAAGCACTCCTAGTTTACTTAAAGTTATTTATTAGATTATCAGTAACAATACCATTTTACATCATTGGTTTCAGTTGAGTTTTGGAACCTAGTGGAATAGATATTATTAAAATTGTAACTCTGTTGCCAGTGTAAGTATATTGATGGCACTGCTTTAAGTTTTTTGGTGCTTTTGATAAGAAGAGAAATTACACTAAAGAAAAATTATATTAGACCAATAAAGCTTAACTTTGCCTTGGGAAGAAACACAGGTAAAGGTATAAATACAGGGGTTGAGTTGTAATAAATATAACTCTTAATATAATAGCTAGCCCTTGACTTGTTTGGGGGAGGTTTAGTGAATCTTAATTTCTCACTGAAATTCAACATTGCCTTCAGTTTGAGGGATGTGCTTAGTGGCAAGGATAGCATTCTCCCCCTGCTTCCAGAAGTTTATGTTACACAGTGCCTTATTCTCATTTATATTGCCATTGCTTATTAGTAGGTAACTTTTATTTTTCAAAATCTGTTATTTTAACTAGCATGCCATACACATTCAGCATAGGTAATTCATAATTATCTACACTTAAAAATTCCCAACTCTGGAATATTCACCACAGTGGCTGGTATCATATTATTATACTGGTGAAAACTTTTTTATTCAGATGGTACTTAAGAACAAAAATAAGCTACCACATGTATTTGTTGTACATTGGGAAATGTGTTGAGTGATTCAAATACATGTAACTTGCTAATTAGTATTTTAAAGTCTATTTTTGAAGAAATATGTTAAAGTTTAGATTATTTATCTTCATTATATGCTTGTAACTGGAGAACTGTCCAGATTTATAGTTGATGACATCAAACCTTAGATTCTCGCCTTTTTATATATACTTTTTAAAGATTTATTTATTAATTTGAAAGAGTTACAGAGAGGCAGAGGCTGAGAGAGGTCTTCCATCCACTGATTCATTCCCTGGATGGCCACAATGGCCATAGCTGGGTCAATTCAAAGCCAAGAGCCAGGAGCCTCTTCTGGGTCTCCCATGCATGTGCAGGGGCCCAAGGATTTTGCCCATCTTCTACTGCTTTCCCAGACCATAGCAGAGTGCTGGATCAGAAGTGGTGCAAACTGTTGAAGTGTTTACTGAGTATATACAAAGTTGATCTTCTGTATATAAAGATAATTAAAAATGAATCTAAGAATGGGATGGGAGAGGGAGTAGGAGATCGGATGGTTTGTGTGTGGGAGGGTGGTTGGGGGGGGAACCGCTGTAATCTAAAAGTTGTACTCTTGAACTTTATTAAAGTTTTCTTAAAAAAAGAAAAAAAATGAGAAAAAAAAAGAAATTTAGCAGCCAGGACTGGAACCAGCGCACATATGGGATGCCAGCACTGAAGGCAGCGGCTTTACCTGCTACGCCACAGCGCTGGCCCCTCAGATGTATTTTAAAGATCAGTAGTCCTAAGAGTCAAAGGGAGCATATAAAAAAGTCTAGTACCTGCTAACACTAACCGATAGAATAAATAAAGGGGAGAGTGATCCAACATGGGAAGTGAGATACTCAGCAGACTCATAGAATGGCGGATGTCCTAAATAGCACTCTGGCCTCAGAATCAGCCCTAAAGGCACTCGGATCTGGCTGAAAAGCCCATGAGAGTATTTCAGGCAGGGAAAGCCAAGACACTCTGGCAAAAAGATCTCTGTGAGTGAGATCCCAGTGGAAAGAACAGGTCTTCAAAGAAGGAGGTACCTTTCTCTGAAGGGAGGAGAGAACCTCCACTTTGACTATGACCTTGTCTAAACAAGATAAGAGTTGGAGAACTCAAGGGGCTTCCATAGCCTTGGAAACTCATGACTGGTGCATAGGGAGATTACTGATGCCATAAACAGGAGTGTCAGTTTGTAAAGTCAACAACAGGAGTCACTGTGCACGTACTCCTCATGTAGGATCTCTGTCCTTAATGTGCTGTACATTGAGGCTTAATGCTATAACGAGTACTCAAACAGTATATTTCACTTTGTGTTTCTATGGGGGTGCAAACGGTTGAAATCTTTACTTAATGTACACTAAACTGATCTTCTGTAAAAAAAAAAAAAAAAAAAAAAAAAAAAGAAATTATCAATTCCCAACTTGACTCTCACTGGGATTAAACATGACAATAGGTCTGATCTGATTTCATCATCATTTTAAAAAAAAATCATCTATTATTTTTCACTTTATGTTTCTGTGTGGGAGCAAACTGTTGAAATACTTACTTAAGGTATACTAAGCTGATCTTCTGTATATTAAGATAATCGAAAATGAATCTTGATGTGAATGGAAGGGGAGAGAGAGTGGGAAAGGGGAGGGTTGTGGGTGGGAGGGACGGTATGGGGGGGAAGCCATTGTAATCCATGAGTCGTACTTTGGAAATTTATATTCATTAAATAAAAGATAAAAAAAAGAATTTATTATATTAAAAAAAAGATCAGTAGTCCTTTATTTCACCTGAATATTTAAAACTGTAATTTGGTGGCATATTCTATTTTCCACTCCTAATATGCCATTGTAAAATGTTTGGATTATTAGTTTTTTTTTTATCTTAGAAAGTTTCTAAAATGAAACCTAATTTTTTAAAATAACCATCCAGACAATATTCTTACTTTCTCATACCTAACCATTCTTGGTATCATCCAGTTCCACAGATATGTAGTCAATTTTAAAAAAATTATGAATACATATGGTTGTAAGTGTATATGAAAGTAAATATAATTATTAACGGTAGTAAGTATAATCCCTGTAGTTTCTTTGATAATTTAGTTCTAAACTATTCCTCAGCCTTTGCTAACAGGCATGTCTAGTTGTTGCACTAATGTAGATAGAAGATGATGTAGAAAGGTTAAAGAAAAGCAGTAAAATGCCTAGAAAAGATGAATAGAAAAAATCCATATTTTCATTCCAGTAGAGATAAGTAGTATGGTCCGTATCCTTATTGGAATTGACAGGAGTTAGAATTCGTAGTCACCTATTGACCTGAACTAAACTCCATCTAATGGCATTCAAATCAGAATAACAATAAGAACAAAGGCCACAGGCCTGTATTGTCAGTTCCAATGGAGCCTGTACTAACTAGGGTCCATATTACCCTTCTCTTTTAATACTCATCAGAATTGATATTGCATGTTGTGATTCCCAACATCTTTGGCTGCTAATGCATTGATCACAGGGTCTCTGAGAATTGGTGGGTAAATCCTAGGCAATAGTCAATTATTCAAGTTGTTGGAGAGAATATCTCAAAAATGAGGAAAGTACATGGTGAAAATATTTACATAGCTTTCTACTTCTCATATCACCTTTCATTCATTCTTCAATTGTTCCACACCGGTTCCAGGAACAGCTTGCAGTCAAACTGATTAAATTGATTTCCCAGAAACTAGAATATAGATTAGAAGTAAAGTTCAAGTGTTGGAAGTCCCAGCCTTACAACTGACACTGTGCTTGAAAGAACATAGTTTTTTCATGCCTTAGCTCTAATATTTAAAAAACAAGTAAAATGACTTCCATGAGTTTCCATGATATGTTGCAAAGGTGAATAGAACATTAGCAAAGACATTACAGATTCATAAACAAACTCTTCAGACATGTCAGGCACTTTGGAGACTTTGTTTTAAAGCAGCAGTAAATCAAATGCATTATTTCATTATTTTACATCTTTTATTACCATGCATTTTTGATGAGTTAGTCTCTACAACAAAAAAGAATTTGCTGGGATGATCTAATATCTTTACAGTCTCCTAGCTATGTACCAAAAATGTCCTGCCAACTACTCTGGAATCTTCTAAGGGAAGTCTGGCTAGTATAGTGATATTGTAGAAAGAACGTTTATTTTGAATTTATAAGACCTGTGTTCTGGTCCCACCTAAATCACTAGTTTACTGTAAGAGTTTTAGCAAGTGTCTTAATTTCTTTAGGCTTCACATTCTCCATATATAATTAGCAGCATATTCAAAAAAGAACTTCTTTTTTTATTATTCATTCTCATGGGATTTAGTCAGAAATATTTGGTTTATCAAATTGAGGCAATTAATTTTTTTCATTTTTATTCTTCAAGGAGGATTTTATTATATATAGTCAAAATATCCAAAAAGCCACAAAAAAGTTAGTTATTCATTAATGTAGTTGCCATTTTTGTGACCTTGTAAGACCCTAGGAAGATATTTAATGTCTACTAGTCCTTCAAAATGTTAGAAATAGATCTTTGGGGGCTGGCGCTGTGGTGCAGTAGGTTAATCCTCTGCCTGTGGCGCCAGCATCCCGTATGGGTGCCAATTCTAGTCCTGGCTGCCCCTCTCCCATCCAGCTCTCTGCTATGAACTGGGATAGCAGTAGAAGATGGCCCAAGTCCTTGGGCCCTTGCACCCACGTGGGAGACCTGGAAGAAGCTCCTGGCTTCAGATAGGTACAGCTCCGGCTGTTGCAGCCATTTGGGGAGTGAACCAGCAGAGGAAAGACCTTTCTCTCTGTCTCTCCCTCTCACTGTCAAATAAATAAATAAACTTTTAAAAAAATAGATCTTTGATCCCCTTAACCATCATAGTAAAGCTGGAAAAGGCACAAGTCAATGAAGATGTGAACTGCTGAACTGGGCCACCATTAAGGTCCTGTTCAGGTCAAGTACCCTGTGGTGGTAACTTGAAACCTGAGCTATCCATCATGTATTGTGGTTCCAAACTAGGTTTTTTTTCCAGAGGTTGCCATTTGACATTCTAACTTAAGCTCTGTGAGGTCAACAGTCTTCACACCAAAAAATCTTACTCTTAGGGTCTTGAACTCATTCATCCCATTGGTAATAATAATAGACTCTGAGGCAAGTGGTGAAATTAAAGGGCCTGGGCGAATATGCATATAAGTGATGCTCCCTAACTTTGCATAACCACTATTAGCATAATTAGAAAATGTTCTTGAAAAATTAAAATTTCAGGGACAAGTGTTTCAACTAGTGAAGTTTTCTGGCAACACATCAGAGGAAGCCAACCATTCAGAGGCATTCGCTCTCACTATGTTGTAAATGCCTTCACTTTGCATTGCCAGTGTTAAAGAGTGGATAATACTTCTTTGGTCCTAGGTCTAAGGAATACTACTGTCTCACCCCAACAGACCTCATCAGTCGATTTTGCCTTTAATCCCTACATACTAGATTTTCAGGCCAAACTAAACAGATAGTTGTTCTTCAGAAATGCTGAAGGCCTTGCGTTGATGCCTTTACTTAAGCTGTTCTGTACAACTAGACTTAACCATATGTTTAAATTCAAACCAATTGTTCAAAACCATGCTCAGAAAATGAGTTCCCCATGACGCCTCACTTCTGCTCCCGCATCATGCTCCTGTGCTGTATCATATCGTGTTCTGAACTCAGCACTTCGCTGTAATCTCTCAGTCCTCCCTGCTGACATTTCATTTAGGTTCTCTGTAAGTATGCCGTCTTCAGTTTCTTTCCTTCCAACTTCCTCTAGCATAAAAACTACATCATATTTATCTTCATATTCTTAGAATAGCATCTTGTGCTTGTAAGTCACACAGTTAATATTTGTTCAACAAGTAAATAATGTCATTGAACTGTAAGGTTAAAGAGTTAACTGATGATGGTTAGAATGATTTAGAAAGGAATTACTCCAGAACTGTGTGAATACTTATTTTTTTTTTCTGATGATAATTAAAGAAGACCCATCAATTCTCCTTCTTGTTAATCCTATTCCCCACTTGGGCAGTTTTGTTAACAAGAATTTGCCAACGAGGCAACAGAGCAAATTCAAGAGATTAAGAAAAACACATCAGACTTACTGCACTTGAAAAAAAAAATGATGTTGATATCATTTATCCTCTAGCCGCTTGTTCTGGTTGCCAATTTAGTATCAGGACAAGTTTTTTCTTCCTGTACTCACATACCAGATTATTTTCTTTGTAAATGAAAGGGGATGGAAGGAAAGGAGATAGTTCACACTTAAGATACTTTTGGAAACACAGTGACAAATTCACAGTTATGGTCCATGAAGATAATGCCAACCACATCAGCATCTGAGAGGCCACGCTGGTTCTGACATTTTCTTCTATCTGAACCAGTTCCAGTTTTTCTTTGTCTTTTATCATTACAAAGTGTGATTGAAAAATCACACAAGCACAGTTTTAAAATCATCTTAATGAAGTAATTAAAAGCTACAGAGATACAATGTCTCATTTTAAAAAGTAATAAAATCACAGTCAATCCAATTTTTGGGCCTCTGAGGTATGTAGGGAAAAGAACAATAGAAATTTCATCACATTATCAGTCTGGGGGTGATGACTCCCTAACTTATTGGAGGAATTTTTGTCTTACAGTGCTATTCTGTAAGATATATGACATTGGCATTGAGCTGAAACAAAGGATCAGAGATAATGATCAGAAAGCCAGAGGAAAACAGTACCATCACCCCCTGCTCAGATGGCACTGCTGTGTCCTGGGCTGGTTTTATTCTGTCTCTTCCAGTAAGCATAGTGGTGGCTACAAGTGTGGACCCTCTAGTCAGACAATCAGGGTTCATGTCCCATCTCCACCAGTCATGGGTTACTAATGAGAATTACTTAACCTTTTTAAACCTTAGGGTTCCACTCTTAGAAATGTAGGTAGAATACCTCTGCCTCAAAGGGATGCTTTGAGAACTAAATGAGATGATGTATGTCGAGTACCAACCACAGTGGTTGACAGTGAGTACCACTTCAATAAGCAGCAGTAACTCACCTTTCTTACTCGTTATTTATTTTCTGCTGCCTGAATCTGGATTTCTTACTGTACCCAAACTCCAATGGCATGCACTTCATGTGTCTTTCTAATCTGAATCCTCAGATACCGTGGGTGTTGGCAGTGCCCTCGGGCTCCCTTTATGTCTTACTGCTTCTCCTCTTTTGATGTCCCCCTTCCAGTGATCTGAACAGTAGTGTCCATGCCTCATTGCCTTTTCAGTCCCGTTTCCTACCTACCAAAACTGTTCTCAAGTAGCATTGCATCTTGTTTGAAGAAACACTTGATTTGGCTACCACACTCAAGGCTGGATCCGTCCTACCAAACCTTGTGGTCCATGGACAGGTGAGAAGAAAATATTTCATTGGAAAATCATTGAGAGCTCTTTGGACTGAGAATGAACAAAACTGAGTAGAAGGTAGAAGGTGGCAATGAATACAAGGGGGCTTGGAGCAGCAAAGCATAAATGAGGAGGAAGGAGGAGAGGAGAACCCAAGCAGTAAAAAGAACGACAATAGCAGGAAAGATGCAGGAGTTCCCAAGTAATAATCTGGAGGGGCTTTACTCCAATGGAGAAAGATAGGGACCAAAAAAAGAAGAAAATATGAAAAATAAAATCCCCGAAACTTCTAATGGGCAAATACAAAAGCTATAGAACATAAGCAACAGAGGAAAATTTATGTGAACTTGATATAATTATAAAATACATGAGTTGGGGTAGGTAATGAGAATTCTAAGTTTCACAGCACAACATATTGTCCCCACCTGTGTTGTGCACACTGCATACTCTGGACAACTTCTTGGTACGTAACCAGTACTGTCACGGACAGAGGGACCCTTGCACCTAAAGGAGAATTTTTGTTTTTCAAAATTTGTGTAGTTTCAAAAAAATTAACAACTTTTGAAATTACCATATCAAGGAAATATCAAGGGGATATCACAAAAAATTGTATGGATTTTTGAAGTAACAAAATAAATCAATAATATGAAAATAGCAAATGCTTTTGTATTGTCAATGAAATGGGTTAGGTGTTTTTGAAGTATTTCAAAAAATGGCCAATTTTCTACCACAATGAGCTGCAGAAAAGAACCAGAAGGAGATTGATTGATGTCATCTTTGTTATATTCACTGTCTTTTCTGTTATTATTGTTACTACAGAACTTATCTAGTATTTGGCAATTACTGTTTTAAGCTTTTTGTGTGTAAAAGTCTCCAACTTCTATGTTGTATTTTGAATTATTTATAATTTCATCACATTAACTGTTGAAGTAAAGGTATAAAAATATTTCTCTAGAAATGTGTCAGGTACATTTTTAAAGATTTATTTATTTATTTTAAAAGCAGAATTACAGAGAGGCAGAGGCAGAGACAGAGACAGAGAGAGATGTCTTCTATCCACTGGTTCACTACCCAGATGGCTGCAACAGCCAGAGCTGTGCCAAGCTGAAGCCAGGAACCAGGAGCTTCTTCCTGGTCTCTCACACGGGTGCAGGGGCCCAAGCACCTGGGCCACCTTCTACTGCTTTCCCAGGCCATAGCTGAGGGCTGGATCAGAGTGGAGTAGCCGAGTCTTGAACCAACGCCATATGGGATGCCGGCACTGCAGGCAGTGGCTTTACCTGCTATGCCTCAGTGGCAGCCCCAGTCTCAGGTACATTTTAAAACTTAGCCTTAAAGATTGATAGCATGCCTGGTGTTTTTGGTACTGGCTTGGTCAACGCTAGTTGAAAGAAAGAGAGGTAGATGTTACCCAGACATTTCAGGCATGGAAGATGTGTAAGATCACATTAGGAAATACCATCCACAGCATCACAGCATGGGAAGGCCCCAGGGGCAGGAAGCGACCTGGTATGCGGTGTATACACTAACATGGGCAGCTCTTTTAGCAACTTTCCAATGTCTGTGCCTGCTCAGCACCATTCAAGGTTTGTCAAATATCATTTGAAAGAAAAAAAATTTAATTATTTGTCCTCTTTATTTCAAAGAGATTGCTTTGGGTCTTTCCCCTGTATGGTGGGAGAAGGCTTGTGAACTCCTAGTCTCTTTTCTGAGATCCACTTGGGCTTTCCCACTCCAAAAAGCTCAAACACATTTCTAACCAAGAACACTAGCAAGAGATACCCTTTAAGCCTCAAGAAATTCCAGACACCCCAGTTCTAAAATCTTCCTTGTGCCAAACTTCCAAAAAAAAAAAGTATCACACGAGGCCACAGTCACTCATAGTCTGGACATCTTCCATATTTTCTCGAAAAAGCATCACCTTTCCAGCAAAATTTCAGGCCCCAACAAAATATTAAATAAAATGCCATTTTTTCTTTCTTCTCAGATCTTTTTTGTTTATATTATTTGATAGCTTTTAATTTTTTGGCAAATTTTACTTTATGTGACGACAACACCTACTTAGCAGAGTTAGAAAGAAAATGGAGTTTAAAATTTTTTGCTTAATATTTCCATCCTTATGTGTGTCAATTCCCATATTTAGTATCCTGTTTCCTTCTGGACAAGTGCTCCAAAATAAAGTTTAATTGATCACAAAACATGAAGCAGCATAATGTGTTTGAATTAACGCATTTATAACACATAGCACACCCAGACAAAAAGAATGCCTCTTAGAACAATGTGTTGGGAGTAGATGCTCATGCTTGATTTTTTTTTTAGTTTGAATGCCAGAGTTTTAAGTCTAGTAGAAAGGAACTAATCATTTTTGTTATTTTTCTGTTGAAAATTCTAAGATTCACATCCTTGCCCCCAAGAAAGTTCTAAATAATTTAAAAATGACCATTAGGAAACAAATTATATGCACAGAAGAGAAAGAAAAAGGGTTCTGACATTGTCCAGTTTTCGTCTGAGAAACAAATTACAAATTGGCAGCCTGCTGAGACATGACAGTTTTCTCTCCTTTGATGGGGAATCTTGTCTGTTTGTGGGGTCCAGGTGAAGATGTCCAGGCATTCTATTGCTGGGCTACGATGCTGTGTCTTCCCTGTGACCCTGTACCAAAATTTAAAGCTTTTGTTCACTTTTCCAATATGTGAAAAAATTTTAAAATCGAGCTGTATAAGTTCATTCATTCAGAAAAGCTATACAAGGTTTCAGCTTAATCCTCTAATCTTTGGAGTCCAGGGCTTTTAATTCTGTTCCCAGTGATAACTGCATTTTGCATTCAGGTCCTCATGGTGAGGAGGAAGTCCTCGAGCATGTGACCGAAGACTCTTCTTGATTCAGTCTGAACTGAAAATGGATCCCTCGTGTTTTTTCAGCCTTGTCTCTTCCTAGTTAACACCAGTAAGCATTTCTGGGCTAATGGTAGTTCAGGATCCTTGTTTGGATATTCCATGTTGATGTGGAATACTCAGTAGATTAAACACATTTGTGACCACTGAAGTAGAGATAACTTACAGCCTTGGATCATCTTTCACCAGTAGCATTTTTTATGTGAGGAAAAAGTATTATTACTGGGCCAAGTAGTCCAATTAAACCACCCACAAAACTACCACCTAATGATAATATTTTTGGAGAGTCTTCCAGGCTCTTACAATGTGCATGTATTTTTTTACAAAAGCAGAATGCCTTCTGCATATATTTTTTGCAAAATAATATATAAAGAATGTTTTTTCAGCTCACTAAATATTCTTTTGCAAGGTCTTTTGTATTTTTTTTTTTAGCTTTTATATGCTTTGACTTTAAATGAGGCTCTTCAAATAAATTTGAAATTAAGGAAAAAAGCTGTATTTTCTATACCTTAAAAACCTGTACATGATTAAATAACCAGATTAAGTTTAGGAAAAACATTTCTTCACCTAGGCCCAGGAGACTGCTCCAAATTCATTTTCCAAGTAGGCCAACCATTTTCTAAGTAGAAAGGACCACTTGTTCACCAAAGAACAAGACACTAGAAATGGAGGAGGAAGAGTTAAGAAGAATGGATTAATAAACCTGATCTGTATGAGCATTGCCTTTTAAAACCTCTATTGTGTTGGTACAAATCTACTTGCAGAGAATAAAATAGTACTCTTGATTTTTAAGTAGGAAAGACTCCCTCAAAGGAATATGTAGGCTTATAAAACCCGTGGGTGAGTTGAGAAAATTGCCTAAAGCTACTACACTCCAAAACCCCTGTATCTATTTAGTGTATTGTTTTCACAAGGAAATGATTCAGTGACTTCTTAAGGAAATCCGTGTATTGTTTGAGGTGTTTTTTTCTGCTGAGTAATTATAGATTGTAATGATCTATCTACACACTCCCATGTATACTCCCTGCGAACTTACAGAAATGCAAGCTAGCAATACATTCATATACTTTTTGGTAATAAGACAGAGAAGTCTGACTCCTGATGCAGATCGATGAGAAAACCCCTTGAATTAATCAACTGCATACTAACCAGACTTTCACTTCAGGTAGGAGACAACCTGCCGTGCCTAGTTTTGCTAGGGATCTAAAGATTGGGTAAGGATCAAAACATGGGACACTTTTCCCAAGCTTCCCTGAAGTGAGTGAGGGTTCTCTAAAATCTACATTTTAGGGTTCTCTCAACTCAGAAGAACTATTTTCACCCATTCTTATCACTAAAAGAAGGCTGAGATAGATGTCTTGCTCCTTAACTACCAGGTTGCTTTTGTGAGCATACATTTAAGAATTCCGTGATTAGATATTTCTGAAGAAATTAATCTGGCTCATGATAGCCATGGGAGACTGCTAATTTTTTCATTTTTTTTAAACTTTTATTTAATAAATTTAAATTTCCAAAGTGCAGCTTTTGGAATACAGTGGCTTCCCCCCCCCCCAACCTCACTCCACCCGCAGCCATCCCATCTACCGTTCTATTTGCATCGTTTCATTTTCAATTCTCTTTATATACAGAAGATCAATTTAGTATAAATTAAGTAAAGATTTCAACAGTTTGCACCCACACAGAAACACAAAGTGTAAAGTACTGTTTGAGTACTAGTTATAGCGTTAATTCTCATAGTACAACACATTAAGGACAGAGATCCTACATGGGGAGTAAGTGCACAGTGACTCCTGTTGTTGATTTAACAATTGACACTCTTGTTTATGGCGTCAGTAATCACTCAAGGCTCTAGTCATGAGTTGCCAAGGCTATGGAAGCCCCCTGAGTTCACTGACTCTGATCATATTTAGACAAGGCCATGGTCAAAGTGGAAGTTCTCTCCTCCCTTCAGAGAAAGGTACCTCCTACCTTGATGGCCCATTCTTTCCACTGGGATCTCACTCTCAGGAATCTTTCATTTAGATTTGTTTGGGATTTTTTGTTTGTTTGTTTGTTTTGCCAGAGTGTCTTGGCTTTCGATGCCTGAAATACTCTCATGGGCTCTTCAGCCAGATCCGAATGCCTTAAGGGCTGATTCTGAGGCCAGAGTGCTGTTTAGGGCATCTGCCATTCTGAGTCTGCTGTGTATCCCGCTTCCCATGTTGGATCGTTCTAGGAGACTGCTAATTTTAAAAGTGTAGCTGAACGGTGTTCAAGATAAAGGAAGAAAAAGGGAAAAATAACTTAGCACAGTAGAACTTACTGAATTCTTTCATACTACCCACTGATAATCATCCCCCCCACACACACCCCTCCACACACACAAATACCTGCCTCATCTCTTTAGCTCTCATTTAGCACCCATATGTATCCCTGTCTTTCTATATTACATCAGTTGAAAATCAGCTAGGTCACTTTATAAAATGAAGTGTAAGATCAAACATATTTATAGGGGCTGGTGCTGTGGCTTAGTGGGTAAAGCTGCTGCCTGAGTGGCAGCTTCCCATATGGATGCCAGTTCGAATCCCAGCTACTCCACTTCCTATCTCTGCTATGGCCTGGGAAAACTGTACAAGATGGCCAAAGCACTTGGGCTGATGCACCCATGTTGGGGACCTGGAAGAAGCTTCAGGCTCTTGGCTTCATTTCGGTCCAGCTCTCACTGTTGTCGCCATTTAGGGAGTGAACCAACAGATGGAAAACATCTCTTTCTCTGCCTCATCCTCTCTGTAACTCTTTCACATACATAATTTTTTTAATATTTATTTACTTGTACACTATTTCAAAAACAAGGGGAAAACTTTAAAATGGTAAATGGATGATCATTTAACGATACAGGTTCATGAAACAAAGGTCCTCATTTAGTTTAAATGTCCTTATACTTTAAAAACTGGAAGTTTAATGGAAATTTCACAGATGATTAGTTCATAATATGGGTTAATTATTACTAGTAATGAGATTTGTCCCCAACAAATTAAATATTAGATCTTTACAAGGTTCATTCTCAATAGTATCTATTAAAAAGTCGATTCATAGTTGGAATAGTTTTGGATTTTCTAGACTTCATTTATCTCCTTCTTAGAAAGCAAATATTTCAGGCTAAGCTAGAAATAAATCATGACCAAAAATAGTCTAGAGTCACATGTGCATATGAAATAAAAATGGACTATTCCATTTTGTCCTCAGGACTGTAAGCTAAGACAGATTATTTTTCATTGTTTTTCTTTGATCAGCTAAAAGGTTCAGATGCTAATTTATTTCTCTGCCAAACATACCAGATCAAGAAACTTTGATTAAGAAGGTCAAACAGAATGACCGGCATGTGGAGTGGCTGGTAAAACCACTGCTTGCAACACCGACATCCCATATTGGGCACTGATTCATGTCCCAGCTGCTTTACTTCTGATCGAGCTCCCTGCTAAGGTACCTGGGAAAGTGATAGAAGGTGGTTCAAGTGCTTGGGCCCCTGTACCCATGTGGGAGACCCAGAAGTAGCTCCTGGTTTTGGTCTAGCCTGCTCTGGCCATTGTGACCATCTGGGGAGTAAACTGGTGGATGGGAGATATTCTTTCTCTCTCTCTCTCTCTCTCGCTCTCTCTCTCTCTCCTTCTCTCTAACTCTACCTTTTAAACAAATACACCTTAAAAAAAAAAAAAAGGTCAAAAGGCTGGTGCTGTGGCACAACAGGTTAAAGCCCCAGCCTGCAGCACCAGCATCCCATTTGGGCACGGGTTTTAGTCCCAGCTGATCCTCTTCCAATCCAGCTCTCTGCTATGGCCTGAGAAAGCAGTAGAAGATGGCCCAAGCCCTTGGGTCCCTGCACCTTCGTGGAAGACCTGGAAGAAGCTCCTGGCTTCTGATCAGCACAGCTCCAGCTGTTGTAGCCATTTGGGGAGTGAACCAGTGGATGGAAGACCTCTCTCTCTGTGTTTCTACCTCTCTCTGTAACTCTGTATTTCAAATAAAAATAAATCTTTAAAAAAAAAAAGGTTAGGAGGAAATCCTTCCTTTTGGATTAAGCACTGATATAGGTAACTGTAGTAACTTGGTTCTCGTCAGTGGTTTATTGTTGACATTGAATGTTTCCATTGCAATCCTGAGCTCTGCTAGATTAAATTATTAAATTATTCCACTTCATCTTATGGTCTGATCGTTGCTCGCTCTCGCTCTCTCTCTCTCTGTCTCTCTCTCTCCAAATTATCTTTCCAATTGCTAATTCTTCAATACCTTTTTACTCCTCGCCGAGATCTGTTTGTGATCTCCTTTGTTTCTGTGCACTTGCCTTCCTTCAGTCTTCCTTCTTAGCAGGCTCAGAGAGGCCTCGTTCCTAATGGTGTATTTGGTCCTTTAGAATTCTCTGATCTTCATTCAAGTCACAACGATTTTAATCCTAAAATGTGACTGAAATTCAATAATAATGTCTTATTCATCCCTTCATTTAACAAATATTTACTGAGGAAGCATGAAGTTTCTTGCACTGTGGAAGATACTCAGAACATGACTGAAGACAAAGCAGTTTCTATTTTCAGGGATTTCAATTTGCATAACAGTTGGAGTGCTCCTTGGAGTTCTGGCTGCTTGGCTTCCAATCCAAGTTCTTGCTTGTGTGCGTGGGAAGTCGGTGGAAGATGGCCCAAGTGCTTAGGCCCCTGCCTTGCACATGGGAGACCAGGATGGAGTTCAGGGCTCCTGCTTTTGGCCTACGCAACACCTGTCTAGTGCAGCTATTTGGGATTTGAGGAGTGAACCAGAGGATGAAAAGTCAGTCTCACTCTTTGTCTGTCTGTCTGTCTCTCTCTCTCTGTCTATCTCTCCTCTCTCCCTCTCCTCCTCCCCTCTCTCTGCCACTATGCCTTTCAAAAAACTAAAACAAATTTTTTTTTCAAAAGCATAAGAATTCCATCTTCTCTTAGAAATAGCATTGTATGCAGTTCTGCTAGCTGCCCATCTTTCAGAGAGAAAGCCACAGATGATCCTACACAGCAAAGAGCATGGAGAGAATCATTCAGAAACGTGTGAAGGAGGAGGCAGGAAAGAATGAAAACTAAAGACAATAGTTGCAGTACCTACTATGTGAACAGATTTGAGTTAATACAGTGATGTGTGGAGTTCAAGGGAAAGGGTTAGAAGGATAGAAGAATTTTAGGAAATCCTTACGTACTTGTTTGGGAGTCCAGTGTCTTCTGATGGTCCCCCAGTAAGACTTCCAGTATAGAACCCTAGCACTTACCAGGGTGATAGAAACAGACTTGTGAATTGATGTTTGGTTTATATATGTCCTTAATGATTGTGCTTTGGGACTGCTGGCTTCACTAAGCCTTGTTTTATCAAGTTTATTCCTGTAACAAAAGTGCACTCTTGTATAGCACATGTGTATATCTTGCACTTGTATTACATTTACACTTGTTTGATAGGGTTGATCCTTGTGATTCATAAACAAAGATGTGATACCTGTGTTACAGAAGGGAGATAGTTAAATGTCACTGCAGGGAATGTGTATTTTTCACCCCCACCATCTGCAGATGAAAACAGACCTCAAACAATCCAGATTAGGAAACACTTCTGCATGTCTTAAATTTCTCCTCCTCCTCTGGGTATGGGATTCAAGGAGTCCAAGTTCGCAAGAGTAGTTTCTTAGCAATAGTGAAAAATTCTGCATATACTCATATAGGAGGATATAGGGGGATATTCATCAGAGCCTCAAAGCTCCCCCAAAGAGATTAAAATTTTGATCTAATTGTATGTTATATACTTTGTGTTAATTTCCCTTTTCTTACCCTGAGCCATTAGCCTTTTGAAAATACACTAGCCTGTCCAAGAAAATTAAGAAAAGTGGTGCACATTCAGGCTCAGTCTAGAAATTTAAAGAGAGGATGCCCATACCCCATCCAGTGCAATACTGGCAATATTCACCTAAGATAAATCTCCAAAGGGACAGGTGTCAGGCTGGGAAATTAACCACTTCCCTATTCCCTCCAACCTGTTCATCTTGAGAAATTTCGTATTTATCTGATCAGGAAAATACAAGTTCTTCTTATATTTCTTACCAGGTGTCTTTCCATCTGAATCCTTCACCACAAACTTATCCGGTTCAAAAGCAAGTTGGCATTCAACCCAACGTAGCATAACCCAAAACATCAGGGTCTCCCCCAGCATTTACTGTTTCTGTGAAATGGCCCCTAAAATGTTTGCTTTTTTCCCCTTCATGTCGGTATTTCCCACATCCACACCTTAATTCATATGAAGTCTTCCTCTCCTGTTTGCCTCAGTCACCCTTATGCATCAGAGAAACAAGGTCCTCAATTCAGAAAGCAGCTCAGACCTGTCTGGTGCAGGGGATAAGTTCAAAATCCTTTCTTTTAGCTTCTGAAAAAATATTTTAATGGGAAAGAATGGCATTTGTTAATATTTCAGTTTTTCCAAATAAACATATTTATGCATAAAAGAAAACCAGATTAACATATAGTATCTCCATTTTTTCAAAAAGAAAAAATGAAAAAGTCAAAGAAAATACATTCTTTACAACTTAATTTAAGCTCTTTATATTTCTTTTTTATGCTTATTTTTCTCATTTACTTAAGACCTCTGAAAAGTTTAAGATTTAGCTCTTTTTTTTAACTTTTATTTAATAAATATAAATTTCCAAAGTACAGCTTATGGATTACAATGGCTTCTTCCCCCCTCCCCACAACCTCCCCCCACCCACAACCCTCCCATTTCCTGCTCCCTCTACCATTCCATTCGCATCAAGATTCATTTTCAATTCTCTTTATATACAGAAGATCAGTTTAGCATACATTAACTAAAGATTTCAACAGTTTGCACTCACACAGAAACACAAAGTGAAAAATACTGTTTGAGTACTAGTTATAGTGTTAATTCACATTGTACAACACATTAAGGACAGAGATCCTACATGGGGAGTAAGTGCACAGGGACTCCTGTTGTTGACTTAGCAAATTGACACTCTTGTTTATGGCCTCAGTAATCACCCTAGGCTCTTGTCATGAGTTGTCAAGGCTATGGAAGCCTTTTGAGTTCGCCGACTCCAATCTTATTTAGACAAGGTCATAGTCAAAGTGGAAGTTCTCTCTTCCATTCAGAGAAAGTTACCTCCTTCTTTGATGGTCCGTTCTTTCCACTGGGATCTCACTCGCAGAGATCTTTCATTTAGGTCACTTTTTTTTTTTTTTTTTTCAGTGTCTTGGCTTTCCATGCCTGAAATACTCTCATGGGCTCTTCAGCCAGATCCAAATGCCTTAAGGGCTGATTCTGAGGCCAGAGTGCTATTTAGGGCATCTGTCATTCTATGAGTCTGCTGTGTATCCCGCTTCCCATGCTGGATCGTTCTCTCCTTCTTAATTCTATCAGACAGTATTAGCAGACACTAGTATTGTTTATGTGATCTCTTTGACTAAGACTTAGCTCTTATCCTAGGACAGTAAGTTGGGGAGTTGAGCCACTGTCTCACTCCATTTACTCTATGTAAGGTTTTAAGAGTTTACGCCCAAAGTCAAATGGGTAGGCATATCACATACTGACTCTGCAGATTGCTTCAAATTGCTAGCCCTAAGAGTCTTGACATGTAACAGCATAATTTTGAAGGATGCGTAGCATTTGCCTTGTAGGACCTAAGTATACGTAACTGAGTGACTAATCATTAATTCCTCAGTATAGGACTTAATTTACAGTAAGCCACCATGAAATGAAATCTATAATACTATTATTAGTTTTGAACCCATACTTTCTATTTTAAATTTTTATAAATTTTAAATTACTTTCTTAAATATATGTTCTGATTAATTAAACTAAGCTAATCACTAGGATGCCTAGGTTTCTTTTTTTTAGATATATTTTATTTATTTGAATGGCAGAGTTAGAGAGAGAGAGAGAGAAAGGAGAAGGCAAGATCATCCATTGCTGATTCACTCCCCAAATGGCTGCAACAGCTGGGACTGGGCCAGGTGGAAGCCCAGAGCCAGGAGCTTCATTCAGGTCTCACATATGGGTGCAGGGGTTCAAGTACTTGGGCCATCTTCTGCTACTTTCTCAGGCCATTAGCATGGAGGTGATGAGAAGTAGATCAACTGGCACTGTTCCTAGCACCCATCTGGGATGCTGGTGTCACAGGTGGTAGCTTAACCTGCTGTACCACAGCACCAACCCCGTGGATGTCTGGTTTATTTTATGAGAGAATCACTATTGCATTGGTTCATCATATTGAGAAATTGTTGCTATTTTTCAAATATTTGTGACGAGAGACATTCATCCAGAAAAATCATTTTGCTGGATATTGTTATTCTTACCATGAAAATTTTGAGTATGTGACTAGTTTCAGATTATGGACTTCAATTTGGCCTTTCTGTGACTAAAAATGAATGAAGATTTTACTGTATGATCCAGGCTTAACAGTCACCTGAAAGAATCCCCTTTGGGCAAGACTGCAGATGGGTTTTCTGCACCACTGATTTCTGCACTTACTCATAATTAAAAGGGTGGGTAAAACCCTCCTTACTTATATACTGAACTCAAGAGTGTTTACCTATACATGACCAAAACATACTGGCATTCTTCCAACAGACAGAAATATTGATTTATTAATAATATTACTTAGTGCAATGAAAAAATATGAAAGCAAAGACCTTTATAACTGAATACTCTTGTCTCTGCTAGAATATGATTGGTGGGTAGTGATGTTTAACTGTTTTGGTGAAGCTAACAGCTGCATGAAGCACTATGCAAATAGCACAATCAAATGTATAGGAAATAGTTAATTTACACCTTTGAACTTGTTGGATATAATAAGCTTATTTTGTTAAAGGAGAATTAATCCTTGCTACATACTTGCATGAATCTTTATTTGATGGGGAACATAAAGGGAATAATTAGTGTTCCCTGTTGCATAACTAATGTTCTCATAGGGATAAAGAAAGTACAGAAGAGATTATCATGTACACCTCAACTTGTACCACATATCTAGGCAAGGAGAAGCTAAAGCGTGAGTGAGTTGGAAAGTTCAATGGGATGATACAGAATGGCGTGTAGAGGTTCACACCTAGTTCTCACTTTTCCTAGGTGTGTAGATTTGAATTCAACCAACTCTTACACACTTGATCTTTTATTTCTTCATCTGTAATAGGGATAGTTTTACCTAAAAATTGCTAGTTTGTAAATTTTTTTGTTTTTATTTGAAAGAGAGAGAGAAATCTTTCATGTACTAGTTTACTTCCCAAATGCCCACAACAGATAGAAGAGGGCCATGTGGAAGCCAGGATCCCCAAGCTCCATCCATGTCTACCATGTGGATGCCAGGAACTCCAAGACCTGAATTGTGATCTGCTGCCTTACAGAATACATAAGCTGGAAGCTGGGTTGGAAAAGGAGCTGCCAGCACCCTGAGATAGGATTTGGGTGTCCCAAGCAATGATGCTTTAGCCACTCAACCACAATGCCTGTCCCTAGGGATGGTGCATTTAAAATTCTAGTATGGGCATGTCATCAAAGTAGCAGCAATAATGACAAGAACATATCCTAAGTATGAGGAAATAAACCTTGTAAATGGATTTTAAATATTAGACAAACACACACACACAAACACACACACACACATACACATGAGGTAGGGGTGGGGGAGAGAATCAGTGTCATTGGCTTACTTTGTTATCATTAGGAATTTACTCGGTGCCAGACTATGTGCTAGGCACTGGTAGTGCGCAATATAGTAATGGGCATTGAACTCATGGGGCTTTAGATTACTGACTAAAACTAGGTTTCATTTTTTTAACATGAGTATTAAGTGATCGCTGTGTCTGTGAATCTATGTAAATTTTGTCAGAGAACTTGTTGAGTCAGTGACTTAACTGTCATTCTCTGCACAGAACCTTAACTCCTTCTTCTAAAAGTTTAAATTGACATTGTGATATTTACATAGGCCTGAGGAAAAGTATGACTACCCAGGGACTATGTATATAGGTTAATAAAAATAAATAAAACATGTTCTCACACCCTTTCCCTGCGCATAAGACTCAAAAACTTGTAGGATCTACGTATTTTCACTTATTGTTAGGAGTAAGACAGTATTGAAAACCATTCATTGAACATGAATATCTTTTCGGGATGAAATACTTCCATTTATAATGTGAAGCATCGCCAACCATAGTATATTCTGTAACCACCCCACACAGGCTCTATATTATGTAGCTGCTGTTATTCTAATTTTAATGAAAATGGGCAATATTGGATATGAGAAAATATTGGCATCATGAATTAGAATGAGCCAAATACAGGCATTATTAACGTCAAAATTGATCTCTAGCACTTATTAAACATACATCATGTGTTCAGAATTGTGACAAGTGGTTTATTTTCTCTATAACCTTACGAGGCAAGCAACATTATCAACTTTCTGTGTTGATAAAGAAACTGAGGCTTCGAGAGGCTTAGTGACTTGAGCCATTCCCACAGCTCATAATTGGTGCTTATGAAATTAGGAGTCAAGGTCGCTTCCCTGCAGAGCTTGTCTTCCTACCCATTACTCTAAACTGCCTCCCATGAAGCTGAGGAGTCTGTTAGAAAGCGAGTTATCTTTCCTACCAGGTGTTCTTTAAACTTCACTGTATTTATTTCTACTTTTCTCATAACCTCTGTAATCATCCACTTATTGAGTTGCAGCTCACGGTATGTGTGTGGGAGGTTGCAGATAACATACCAGCGGTGCGTGCTCTTACGCTTGCCAGCTGTTCTGGCACAATATTTATTTGCACCATAAATCCTCCACTGCTCATTTTTCTATAAAAAAAATCCGTCAATTGACAGCTCATCTTATTTTTCAGCCCAAAACACTGGAAGCTGAGGTATCTTGACTTGAGGTTCACAGTCTCCAAATAAACAGAATCGTGGGCACCACGCCTGACAGCGTGGGTGAACAGACAGTCGTATCTGGCTTACTCACAGAATTCCACGGAGTCTAAAATCAAGGCTCTCCCTCTCTCCTATATTTGGAAAATTATTCGCTCTACTTTCATCAGCGCAGGTAGGGGTTAATGAAGGTTAAATCGTTCTAATTTAGTTGTGACTGTGCCAACTCAGTGCTTGAACAATGTGGCAGGTGTCAGGCATCCATACTTCCTTCCAGAAGGCCCTCACAGTGGCCTCCCTGCCACTGATGCCATCTTTGCATCATCTAACACCATATGGCAGAACTGCCATTCCCCTGCTAGAGGAGACTGGTCCTTATCAAACTTTTCCTGTTGCTCCTCTTCTATTTAAGAAACTCGTGTTATACACTTGATCTGAGATTATCAGTAGTAACACACTAATCAAATGTTACACCTTTCCTCCAAGTTCAGTGTTTAAAAAATACTGCTTTGAATTTCCAGTGAAAACATTTTGATACGTCTGCTTTCCCCTTGGAAACCATTCCATCTTTGCCTTGATGTGTGGAATAATTATGGCTCCCATGTTAGTTCATTAACTTTTCTTTTCCATTAAGCGGTCTGTCTTTTTTGACAGTACCTTCTGGCAACTAGAAAGCTAAATGCAAAATAATTTGGGATTAAGGGGAGGCCATTCAGTAGTCATCCAAAAACAATAAAGTAGGACTCTGTTGAGGATCGAATATATAAGGCTTCACCATGCTGTTACTAAATTTCTAAGGAAATGTTCAAACATACGAGGACTGACTCTAGAGGGATTATTCTTAGAGTGGGGAAGAGTAGGTACTATGGGAGGATAAGACATTGGTCAGTCTTTTTCCAAGAACTGGAATAACTTGTTTATTCTGCTTGTAATCTAGCTCTCCAGTGCCCCTGCATGTGCCAAACATTCCTGGAGCCCTGTATCAGCCTCCAGGTATGCTTAAAAATATGCTCATATAATAGGAAAACTGTTGAAAGTCAGTATGAAAGACTACAGTATACCTATAACCTATTACCATGTGGGCAGGTTCTTACATTCAGCATTTAAAGAAGGCATGGTGTTTAGGGGAAAAGGCTTTTAATTATGTTCCGTTTTCAGCAATTATTGGGCGAGAAAGCCTTTGAAGGTGGATAGGGTCTTACCACACATACATCGGTGAATAGAAAGTAAAAATACATAGGGTTCTCTGCTCTTTTTATAACTCTGTTCATGTACCAGTGCCTGGGGCCTTCATCATTTCTGACCATTTTCTCGTAAGCTGCAAATTGCAAACTCAATTGAGTAGCAGCTGTAAGTTTAAAGGATATTTACAAAAATCCTTATCTTTGGTGTGCTGTGAAACTTATTCACTCCTGGAGACACCATTGTTATACTTAGGTTTTTGGTTTTTATTATTTAAGAGTATTTGTGAGAGAATGCTTAGCATATTTACATTTTTGCAATTATATGCACACACATATGATTAAAACTACTTGAACCCAGATACATATCATACCCAAATATATATCTGAAAATGTAATATTGAGAAAAATCATAACAACATTTAAAAATAATGCCTCTAAAAGTCTCGGCAGGGAATGGGCTGTCAGTGAAGACTGCCACATTTCATGTCGGAATGCTTGGTTTAAGTCCCAGCTCCTGTGCTTCTCATCCAGCTACCTGTTAATGCACAGTCTTTTAGGCAGCAGATGATGGTCCAGGTACTTGGGTCCCTGGCACCCATGTAGGAGGTACAGATTGAGTTCCAGGCACCTGGCTTTGGCTTGGCCCAGCCCTGGTTGTTGTGAGCATTGGTGAGTGAACCAACAGATGGAAGACCTTTGACTCTGTCCCTCTCCCTCTTTTTCTCCCTCTCCCTCCCTCCCTGCCTCCCTGTCTTTCTCTCTCTCTCTCTCTCTCTCTCTCTCTCTGTGCCTTTGAAATAAAATGAAAATACATCAGAATTTTTTAGAACATTCAGCTGATGGAAAATGAGTGAGTAGCACTCAGTTCCCTTGTATCACATTAGAAAGCTGTGATGGTCCTTGCAGGATCTCACCGCATGCCCATTCTATCCCAGGGCTTAAAGATGCTTTTTCATCCCTTCTTTATAGAGAGGATCTTAAAATAGTATATGGAAAGCAAGAAAGCTACCCACCTTAAAGCACTTCATACTTCTGGATAATGTGTGCGTTAGTGATTTTGTATCTCATTTTACAGTGGCCCAGGGGAAAGGGGTCAAAGAGTGACAAACATTGTGGAATGCACTCAGCACACAACATACAGCACAAGGGTGCTAGCTGAGAGCTTCCAGAAAGGTTTAACCAGAAGCTTGCAGACAGTACATGGAAGTACTATGGCTGCCTTCCTTTAATTAAGGGGCTGCCCCAGAAGACACGTAACTTAGTTCTGAACCGTGCTTTCAGGACCAGCTCAGTGGGATGGCAGCTACAAGAAGGAACATCTTAGACCAGCGCCGCGGCTCACTAGGCTAATCCTCCGCCTTGCAGTGCCGGCACACCAGGTTCTAGTCCCGGTCGGGGTGCCGGATTCTGTCCCGGTTGCCCCTCTTCCAGGCCAGCTCTCTGCTGTGGCCCGGAAGTGCAGTGGAGGATGGCCCAAGTGCTTGGGCCCTGCACCCCATGGGAGACCAGGAGAAGCACCTGACTCCTGGCTTCAGATCAGTGTGATGCGCCTGCCGCAGCGGCCATTGGAGGGTGAACCAACGGCAAAAGGAAGACCTTTCTCTCTGTCTCTCTCTCACTGTCCACTCTGCCTGTCAAAAAAGAAAAAAAAAAAAAAGGAACATCTTGCCTTAGTACACATAAGTTTCTAGAAAATGACTTGCTTTAATGCAATCATTTGCCTTAGATTAAAGAAATGCCCCTCTTCCTGCATATATTGTGGCAAAATGATACAGGATTTTGGGGAGAGGAGTCTTACCATGGATTATACTGGGTAACATCTGTGTTCATTTGCTAGCAGTACCATAACAAAATAATGTAGACTGGGTGGGAAAAACACCTGGAATGTACTTTCTAACAGTTCTGCTCTTTTATAAAGGTTTATTTTATTTATTTGAAGGAGTTACAGAGAGAGGTAGAGACAGAGTTCTTCCATCTGCTGGTTTACTCCTCAAATGGCCCCTGTGGCCAAAGCTGAGAAGATCAGAAGCCAGGAGCCAGGAGCTTCTTTCTGGTTTCCTATGTGGGTACAGGGGCCCAAAGACTTTGTCCATCTTCTACTGATTTCCCAGGTGCTAACAGGGAACTGAATTGGAGGTGTTGCAGCCAGGACTCGAACTGGCGCCCATATGGGGTTCCATTGCTGTAGGCCACTGCTTTAACCTGCTATGCCCCAGTGCCAGACCCCTTCCCACAGTTCTGAAGACTACAATTTAAAGTCCAGATGACAGCAAGCTTGGTTTCTCCTGAAGCAGCTCCAGCTTGCATATGGCCACCTTCCCATTTTATACATTCCTTGTGCCATGTACACACATTCTTGGCACCTCGCTGTGAGTCCAGATTTCCTCTTATAAGAACACCATAAAGACTGTATTACATCCCATCCTGAAAGCCTCATTTTAACTCAGTCACCTCTTGAAAGTCCCTGTCTACAAAAGAAGTCACATTCTGAGCTGGGGATCAAGGCTTCACATGGCAATTTAGGTGGGTAGGCAGGCACCTGTCGATCAATAACAACATCTTAGTTCACTTTGAATTTCCAGGGATTCTTGAGCAGAGAAGGGAAAATTCAGACTATAGTGAAGAGTGCTTCTCGGGAGAGCAAAAACCCTCAACCAACATAAAAAAAATTGGCATCGCTGGCAACACTGTTGTTTAAATTAATTCCTAACACCAGAGGAATCTCATGTCATCTGTCTGCAAATGCAGGTTTAACCATAAACGGTGCTCTCTGGCTTCTGGTTGAAAATGGAGAGGATTACATTCATTATAATATTAAATAGATCAGGTGAAATTAGCTCTCAGCAGAGAGCAGCTGCTGGTTCTCACAGTGTTGTGACAGGCTTTGCCAATTATGCAATGCAAATATAATCATCTGACTTCCACACATTCTCAGACCTTGACAAGCCCCACAGATCTGTTGGGCAATTTCTTCGGATCTGGTCCCATACATGTTGGCTTGACAGTGGCTGTCTCAGAAGCCAAAACACAATGTTTCTGACAGTCATTCAAGATGAAAGCTAGAATAGAAGTTTGAGCTTCCAGTGATTGAGGGAGAAACATCCAGGCACATATATTCATTTTGCTTTTATTAATCCAGCTGATATTGATTTAGCCTCAAGCAGTGTTGTCTTATTTTTGCTTAGAGCAGCAGAGTGAAAATGATATACAGATACCTTAGCAACTGCTTTATTATTAAGGAAGTTTAATTTTGCTGAGTTTGTACATGTATGATTTCATAACAATATATGACAGTCTTCCAAAGGTTCATGGAAAATAGCATTAAAAGATAAATTTAGGGTCAGGCATTTGGTGTAGCATTTAAGATACTTCAGATATCTGCATCTCATATGAGAATGTCTAGCTTTAAATCTGGGCTCCACTTCAGATTGTAGGTTCCTGCTGATAGCCATTTGACAGTGGCTGACGGCTAAAGTAGTTGGGTTCCTGCCATACATGTGGAAAACCCAGATTGAGTTCTGGGCTCCTGGTTTTGGTCTGTCTTAGTCTTAGCTGTTGCAGGCATGTGGGGAGTGAGCCCATGAATGTAAGCTCTCTGACTCTCTTTCTGTGTCTTGTTCTTTCAAAAGATACATGTATAAACTTAATTCACATATTTTATATGAAACTAGATATTTTTAAATTTATTTTTAGGTTTAAGAAACTAATAGATAAAATTATAATAATAGATTAAACTTAAAATATATGCCAAATATTTAGCTATCACAATGTGAATAGCACCCAAATTGAGGAATTATTATTTCAGTATTTAAAAATTATAGAATCCATCAGAGAAGTCATTCATGTCATTGACAAATGGAGGAAATTTCAACATAGTTCACATTTTTAAAGAAACAAGCAATTTATTTTGTTAAAAAAAACCTTGAAGTTCATGCGTAATTTTTTCATAAAACATCTCCCTTGAACTTTTTGAAGACCCCTTCCTATTAACTTGAAAGCCCATAATGTCCTTTTTTTATGGCAAAAAGTACTAGGAAAATGTATCTTTGGTCTTACTGGATTACACAGGTCTTGGTTGTGGTGAAATTGTTTACTACAGAGCTAGCATGAAGTCTGACTAAGTGGAGCAGATCAGTGTGAACCCTCACACAGAGCTATAGGATGGGTTTGGGCAATACTCACATAGATGTTGATGAGATGCGAGCAGGAATTCTTAACTTGAAGAACAAGTGTACCTGCCCAAACTGCTAGGATATCTGACCATTTAAGGAGAACAGATACAAGAAGACGATGTTCACCAAAATTACCTGTATATGCAGGTAGAGGTATTTGTTATTCTAATTTTGTGTCAGTGGAAAGTAAGAAGATTACAGGCTCGAGTTACAAGAAGGCTTCCCTGAAAACTGATCATAAAATCAGACCAGAGAATGCTGCCTAGAATGCCTCTCATGTAAAACTGAGTTGGGTCATATTTTCCTCTGGGTCTGTTTGTGCTGTTCCCGGGGTTAGATTGCTTCCACAGAGGTTATTTGCTACTGTTGTGTGGATAGCTCAGGAGAAAATTAGAAGAATAAAAATAAAGACAGATGGCTTGTCAGAAGAAGAGCATCACCTTCATTTACCACTATCTTCTCTGACGGAGCATGAGTTTGTAAGCAGGGTCAGAAGCAGAAGGCTGCGTTTTCTGGATTGCGCCGTGTTGGAAAGAATCCTCTGCACTCTCTCTGTCTGACACGAGATGCTACACCTTGCGAATATGTTAGTGAGAAGCATATGCTGCTTCAATATTCACATCCTCCCTGGTAATATAGGAGCTTTTTGTAAATGGTCTTTTACTGACACAGTTTTCTCTTCCCTTTTCCCGACTATATACAGATGTACTCAGTGCGTGAATGTCTTAAACAGGATAACAGTTGTAACAGGATGAATGTCAGGAGAACTCACAAGTTAGTTATCTGGGCTTAGAATGCTTAAGGGTACCCCAAATGAGATGAACATTTGTCTCTATTTTTACTTATAAGCCCTCTGTGTGATGGATGGATGATCATGAACTGTGCAAGTTACATTCTGAAGCTTCATAAGCTTACAGATTGGATTGTGAAGGGAAAAACAAGTCCACATAAAATCTGTATTTTCTGGCCAGTTGAGAAGACCTTCATTTAACCTTCATAATACTCAGTTCATAATTGATCTGTGTCTTCATTCTAAGCTACTCTTTTAGCCCAACTGTCTTTTTTCACCTCTACTATCTCTAAGAATTATATTTCAATTCTTTGAAGAATTTTACTTCTAAAATCTATTAAGAAACACACATAGCCCTGGAGGTCATTATAGAGCACTCTTAGGAAACTAAGTTGTCAAAGGTGAATGGGTTTCCAGGAACAGAGAAAAAAGAAAGGGCACAGAAGTGTAGATAAGTGAGGTTGCATAGCATTTACGCAGAACTGTGTGATCACGGATTGCCTATGAGATTTCCAATGGAATAACACATGCTCACATTAGAGAGGTATTCAAAAAGTTCATGGAAATTGTATAATAGGAAAAAGCTAAGCATGTACTTCAAAATGTTTTGTACCTGAATAAAATTATCTTTTTTGTTTTTCTATGACCTTCTTGAAGTACCCCGGTATGTGGGGCTTTTCCTTGAAGATGTTTTCTTGATCCATTGGAAGTAAATTTGGAACTTGGACTTTCTCCTCAAAGATACTGATGAATATTTTAAAAGGCAAGCAAAAAAAATACTTTCTGTTCTGTAGTCCCTCCCTATCCTTTTCTTTCGATACAATATCAGCTTGAAACTATATCTTTCAAATGCCCAATAGTAGGTAATTGGGAACCACAAAGTGTGAGCATAGTTTTACCAGTGTATGTTGAAGATAAATTTGACCCACTTTCATTCATAGATCTAAGGTTAAGTTTTTGAGAGCTTCATCCAGGGGGGTTGTATTAAGGGTCAAGAAATGAGTAGAGGCCGGCACTGTGGCTCACTAGGCTAATCCTCCACCTTGCGGCGCTGGCATACCATGTTCTAGTCCTAGTCGGGGCACCAGATTCTGTCCCAGTTGCCCCTCTTCCAGGCCAGCTATCTGCTGTGGCCAGGGAGTGCAGTGGAGGATGGCCCAAGTGCTTGGTCCCTGCACCCCATGGGAGACCAGGATAAGTACCTGGCTCCTGCCATCGGATCAGTGTGGTGCGCTGGCCGCAGCACACCGGCCGCGGCAGCCATTGGAGGGTGAGCCAACAGCAAAAGGAAGACCTTTCTCTTTGTCTCTCTCTCTCACTGTCCACTCTGCCTGTCAAAAAAAAAAAAAAAAAGAAAGAAAGAAATGAGTAATGAGTAGAGAAAGATTTGGCAAGAGAAGCAGCAAAAAGATGGCCAGCAAGCTGGCGGTAATGTGTTCATCAAGCGCTAGGGTCCAGCTTGGTATTTACTTGCCCTGTCTTTTTCTTGTTTGTTATGCCCGTCTTTGCAACACAATGCCCACAAAGGACTGATCTTTGAATAGAGCTAATAGGAGAGATGATGTGACAGTGATAGGGCAAGTGTTTTATTCAATCATTCAACAAGCATTTGAGGCCTACTCTGGTGAGGCATTGGTAGAACTTTATTTTATTTCAGTCTTTAATAAAATAAAAGCCATTGTAAACAAAACTTGCAAGGCAACAGGGCAATCCAAGTAGTCGGAAAGTAGAGACATGGAAGCAAAGTAGACCCGTATCTAAACCCCATCTGTAGCTTTGACAGATTAGTTCACAGCTTAGAGTATTGGGTCTTGACACTTCATTGGTGATAGTAATACCTACTTCACTGAATCGTTGAAAGAATGTGACAACTCTGTGAAACAAATAAGCTTTCAAAAGGATGCATATATAATATTGTGTGACATAGGATTGAGATGTTGCTATAGAACCTCCAAATCTAGGTCTACTCATCTGACACACAGAAAGCCAATCACTAGGTTCAGGGTGGTTGTAGAAGTAGGGATTTACTACCAGGCAGCTAGTACTTAGTTTCTGGGCTCCCCAAGGAGTTAGAGGTGATGGTTATTCCTTGTCTTTTAAAGTTGTATTGGATTTTATTCAGTTTTAAGTTCAGAGTTTTAGCTTATTGTGCTTTGATTTCTTAATTTTTCTTTTTTTTTTAAGTTTACTTATTTATTTGAGAGGCAGAAATACAGAGAGAGAGAGAGAGAGGTCTTTAATCTATTGGTTCACTCCCCAAATGGCCACAACAGCCAGTGCTGGCCCATCTGAAGCCAGGAGCCAGGAGTTTCTTCTGGATTTCCCACTTGGGTGCAGGGGCCTAAGCACTTGAGACATCTTCCACTGCTTTCCCAGGCCCTAAGCAGAGAGCTGGATTGGAAGTGGAGCACCCAGGACTAGAACTGGCACCCATAAGGGATGCCAGCACTGCAGGCAGAAACTTAAGCTACTACACCACAGCACCAGCCCCAGGGGTGAAGATTCTTAAAGAGGTGAGAGGTTCTTGATAAGCTCATGTCCAAGTTCCTGGTTAGTCAGTGGTGTTCATGACCTTCCTTTGAAAAGCAGAGTTGCAGATCAGTCTTCCATCCTCTGGTTTATTCCCCAAACGGCCACAATGCCAGGCCAGAGTTTAGGCGTGTGGAACTCCATCCAGGTCTCCCATAAGGATGATAGGGGCCCAAGCACTTGAACTATCTTCTGCTGGTTTCCCAGGCATATTAACAGGGAACTGGATCTGAAGTAGAACAGCCAGGACTCAAACTGGCGTCTGTATGGGATGCAGTCACTGCAGGAGGGAGCTTAACCTGTTGGGCCACAGTGCCAGCCCCTCTTTAGGGAATTTACCATGGCCATGGCCACATTAGCTTAGGTTGGTTCAGGAGGTTACATATGAATGGTAGTTATGTTCTGTCCCAGACTTGAAATTTCCCTACCTGACCTGAAAATCATCTAAACAAACCCATCTGGACAATACTGGCCAACAGTGTTTTATCTATTAGAAATGCAAGTAATTTCTTGAGCCCAGTGATTAGAACTCCATTCTACCAGCTATATCACTCCCTCAGTTCACTGAATTCCTTTTGATAAATGACAGCAAGGACACCTTGGGCTAAGGGAGATAGATGGAAGGCTGGGTCCTGCTTTACACTGAAGTGATTCTGTCTCACTGTAACATGGCAGGACACGATCTCTTTAGGTCTAATGTCAGAGCATACATACACATGTAGGTTCTGCCCTTGGTGGAATCTCAATTTCCACCTATAATTTCTACCCACTAACTATACTAATTTGCAATCCATGCAACATCCTCCTTCTTAAGTAGCAAACCTGAGCCCATCCAGGTACAGTTGTGTATTATGTGAGTAAATGTGAGCATGTTATGATTGTGTGTACGCATGTCATTGCCTCAACCCTCAAGAAACTGTGCCTAATATGTTGGAAAATACATGCTTTGATGCTTTGTTGTCAATACACATGGTTTCATGGCTGTTTACCTGAAAGCTTCCCCATTCACTTGGGTTCCTCATGATGAACCCCTGGATGCTATGGTATTGAACAGATGGAGTGCATTCCATTATTTCTTAACCGCTATGATAATTGAATGAATCATCCATTTAAATAAAACAAATAATAAAGTACCTTGTGAAAAACATTTTAAAAAAGAGAGAAACAAAAAAGGAGAGAGAGAGAGAGAGCACAAGCATGCTATAAATTGTCAGGGAGATTATGACAGTGAAAACCAGAGCTACAATTTTATTGTTTTTTTTTTCTCTTTTCCTTGACCCCTAGAGAATACACAAATAAAATCAATTAATGGGCCTTGAAGAAGAATCACTTTAAACTGTTCAATTAAACCCCGCAATGCAGAGAACAGAAGGGAGAAAAAAAAAAAAAAACAATAAATACGTCTTAAAAAATGGACTTGTCAGAGGCGCCAGGGTCCCGACATGCACCGTTACTGACGGATCGAATCGCAGTTCCATTAACACCATAATCTTATAGACTCCACAGGCTGTAAAAAGGGGATTTACTTTAATCAGGTTTGGTTAGGACTGAATTTGAAAAGCGCTACAAGTGAAATAAAACATGACCTCCACCTCTTTGATTTTTCTCCAGCATTGCTTCCCTAGCACGTAATTTGCTGTCCAGTGACGGGTCATTTCAAATGATTGTGATCTGCCGATACATCTCTCTCTCAGTAGTGGAAATCATTAATGCAAACCTGCAGTGTTTCTTCCTAACTGTTTTTCTTCATCTAATTATTTGATGGAACAATCATCACCATCTCCATCATAGTTCTCCCAGTTCTCTCCCTCCTTTTAGTTAAATACCTAGACTAGTGTCTTGCAAAGTTCCCAGAGCATAGTCATAAATTTTATTTAGAATAATAATGTTATGAATTTTGATAAGTGCTGAGTAAAACAAAGCTAAACAGCTTTTCTTGTTGTAGCTCTGCTTAGTGCCTTTCCCATGCTAATATACTCCTGAGAGGGGTGAGAGTGTTGGCCACTCTTACTTGTCTATGGGGGTCATTTTTGGAACTTCTAATGAGACTTGTGTTTCAGAGGAAGCACGACGAGAAATACTAACTCAGGCAGCTTTTATTTATCTCCCTCAGTAAGTTCCCTACCATAATTTGATTGCTGCCTTGTTGGTAATAAGCACTCACCCAGAAGGTGGCTGGAGCAACACTGGCAGGCCAGGTGAGATGTGAGATGAATGGCCATTAAGCAGACTGGGAAGTCTATAAATCTAAAAGGTGTCAGAGTAATCTTTTCTCACTGCTTCTTGCTTCATACTTCAGCTTTTCCAATTTGTCAAAAGACACAAGCTCAATAGCAAGTTGGATTTCTCCTCCCTACCTTCGCAGAGGAGGGCTCTAAAAAGACATGTAACGTGGTGTCAGGAAGCAATGCTTTGGGCCTGTTAGCTACCTTGAGTGTGTATGTTGTTCAATGTTAAGATGAACTGTGTGTTGTTTGGTATAGATTTTTAATTTGAAGGAATAATAAAGGCCAGTGAACCAGAACTATTTTAATAGACTACATAATGCTCTATGGACTTCAGTGATTACAGTTGAGTAGTGGTCGTATGAGAGTAGAGTTGTGATTTTGGATCCCCTGTCCTTAGGGTAAATCCTGATGCTTCATATAAAGCTTGGTTCACATCTCTACACCTACCACTTATTCCTTTCAAGATTTGATTAAGATTTTTTTTTGTCAAACTAAAATAAGTCAAATTTCTTTGTTAACTTTATCTTCTCTGTCCATTAAGGCTCACAAGAGCAGTAGAGGGTGAGACTTATCAGAAAGGAGTACATGTGGTTCAGCTGTGTCTACAAAATTCTGCCATTGAAGGAGAAAGGGAGAGAATTCTGGGTCATCTGCTTGGTGGCCTCATTAGGATTATTTGTGTCCACGGTGCAGAGGACCAAAGAGTATCTCAGAGGAGAGGTAACTAGAACTGAGGTGATGAAGGAGCAAAGAGAGAAAAGAAAGAATGAAAGTCCACCTAAAGAATATTGTCAGAATGATGCAGAGGGGGAAGAGAGAAATAAATAAGGTACATAAGGCATGAGAAAGCAGGTAGATTGGTCATGGAACACCAAGAGCAGCTCAGAGAAGATGAGCAAATACAATAATACCAACATGATAAAGCTCCCCCGAATTAAAGGATCTAATGGAAGAGTTGGTCCTAGGATTGCAAGGTTAATTCTAGAAACATTTTTAAAAGCCCCCAAAACCATAAAAATCACTTTCAAAGAGCTCCAATTTTAAATGCTCCCTAGAGGTACTGTAATAGAAAAGGGCTTTTAAATGCTATTTCTATTTTTTTTCCCTCTGTTTTCCTTAGGGGCTGTCTCAGAGGGATGATTTATTGTCTACTATATTTAAAGTGACAGAGCCAATTTTGAAGGCCTGCTGTAGTGGTGCTAGCAAAGACGTCCATGGGAGCGCAGAAAGCACCCTGTACACATCAGTCAGTGCCTTACTTTTGTTTGGCTTTGGTCAGCATGACTGACAGAAATGGAATGAGAAGAACATGAGCCTCTACTCTTAGGAGGAGAAATTCTGTTCAATAATGTTAATTATGAGAGTCAAAAAAAAATTGTTCAGGAAGATTTTGATTTTTTTTTCTAAAATAGTAATTGGGCAAACTTCTTTATAAAAGAGATCTAGAATCACATAAGGGGTCTTCAGAAAGCTCTTGGAAATGTACATTATGCAAAATCTATGAATTTCAAAATTTTCATACCAACCTAAGCTTATCTTTTAATGGTGTTTTCCATGAACTTCTTGCAATACCTTCATATTCCTTCTAGCCAGTATAAAAGGGCTCACCTTTTTTTTTTTTTAATGTAATAGATAGTTAATGTACCATGTATTAGGCATTAGGTTAACTAACTGCAGAAAAGTAGGTAATAGCAGAGAAAGAAGGGGGAGGAACAGCAAGAGAGAAAAATGACACACAATGGGTCTTTTTTTAAGATTTATTTATTTATTTGAAAGTCAGAGTTACACAGAGAGGAGGAGAGGCAGAGAGAGAGAGAGAGAAGACTTCCATCTGCTGGTTCACTACCCAATTGGCCACAATGGCTGGAGCTGTGCCTATCCTAAGCCAAGAGCCTGGAGCTTCCTCCAGGTCTCCCATGTGGGTGCAGGGGCCCAAGAACTTAGGCCATCTTCTGCTGCTTTCCCAGGCCATAGCAGAGAGCTGGATCGGAAGTGGAGCAGCCAGGACTCAAACCGGCGCCTGTAAGGGATGCTGGCTCTCCAGGCAGCGGGTTTTCCCGTTATGCCACAGCCCTGGCTGTACAATGGGTCTTGACCCACGACATTGCCAGAGTTTAAATACAAATACCTGAGTTAGGGTCTATCTGAATTAGAGCCATGAATGGACTTGAGTGAATCATTCAACCCCTTTAAGTCAGGAAAGCATTAATACGTGATCTGCTTACTTTGGAGATTGCTGTAGGAATCAGTTCAATGTGAGATAACATGTGCCAACACCCTGAAAGTTGGATTGGAAGTGCAGTAGCCAGGACTAGAACCGGTGCCCATATGGGATGCTGGCACTGCAGGTGGTGGCTTCACCTGGTACACCACAGTGCCAGCCCCATTGAGTCCACTTTTAACATGATATTCATACAGGTGAATATATACAGTAGAAAAAAGAGGATAAAGCAAATGTGAGTGTGAAATTTACTGTTTTCTGAAAGTAGAAGTTTATTCATATTTTCATTAGTAGAAACAACAGCATTTTTTCTGAGACAAATCTTTTTGGTGATAGTAAACATGAAAATGAATTTATTTTATTGAATTCTGAAGTATATTTAACAGTATAATGGATTATATATTAACTGTGTGGTAAGAAATCAAAAAACTTTTATATTGGAGTTTATTATATTTGCCCTCATTAAACTCTGAGAAAATATTAAAATATGGATCAAGTAATTTTGTGGAGAATTAGTTATTTTGTTTGAATTCATAATTGATTCATTTTAATATAAAGACAGAATACTTAGCCGGCGCCGCGGCTCACTAGGCTAATCCTCCGCCTAGCGGCGCCGGCACACCGGGTTCTAGTCCCGGTCAGGGCGCCGGATTCTGTCCCGGTTGCCCCTCTTCCAGGCCAGCTCTCTGCTGTGGCCAGGGAGTGCAGTGGAGGATGGCCCAGGTGCTTGGGCCCTGCACCCCATGGGAGACCAGGAGAAGCACCTGGCTCCTGGCTCCTGCCATCGGATCAGCGCAGTGCGCCGGCCGCAGCGCGCCGGCCGCGCCGGCCATTGGAGGGTGAACCAACGGCAAAGGAAGACCTTTCTCTCTGTCTCTCTCTCTCACTGTCCAGTCTGCCTGTCAAAAAAAAAAAAAGACAGAATACTTGTGTGATTTTGGTAAACATTTGATGTAAACCTCTAATCTTCATAAATTTGTAAGATGTGTATGTTACTTTACAGATGAAAAACAGAGGCTTATAGAAGTTGAGACATTTTCTCAAGGTCATACAGCTAGATGATATCAGAACTAGAACTTGAATCTAAGGTTAGGTTTTCAATCATGAGGCTCTACTGCTTCCTAATTCCTGGAAGAAGAATTGCCAAGCAAAATGGTGTCATTAGCATTTCCATTAGAGGCACAGAGGAAAAGGAGAAATCTGCCAGCGACTTCTGCTTTGATTTAATAAAGCTGTGACACTTTAAGGCTTTTCTGAAGGTCAAAGAAAAAAAAAAAGTTTTGTTCAATTGTCTTAAGAAAGATGTAGGGTTTTCTTTTCCCATCTAATTTTTTTCAAATATGTCATCATTTCTCAAATCCCTGCCTGCCATTGGTCGTGCTTCAGTCTGGATAGCCCAACCAGACATATAAAGATGAACATCTTTGTGCTCAATCAAGAAAAATTTTGTGTTAGAATGCCCAAATTGTGGGCAATGTATAACATGCAAGTACTCCTCACTTTTTGCCACATGAACTAGGAAATTATCAAATAGATGGTGATAATAATAATATTCTTTGTTTATGTTTTCTGCTTAAATATTTTGACTCTTACAGCTTATTTTCATCTCATCAGATCACTCATTTTGGATGCTATTTTTAAGATGCATTTATCCATTTTTAGATAACCTATAATTTTAAAATATAATCAACTCTCATTTATGCAGTAGTCAATTATACAATGTAATAATTACATGGGCTGCCTTATGACATCTCATCTTTTGGCCAGGCAGTGATACTACTACCTTAGGATGCAGAAAGAGAAAAAGAAGCGTAGGAGAATCTTAATCCATGTAGCTAGACTGACGCTTTTTGCAAAAGTGGCTAAAAATCAGTACATTTAAATATCCTCTGCTGTCTCTTCCTTCATCAGTACTGATAAGATAACCACAGGATGAAAATCTGTTTTTTCATATTAGAAGGCTAAGACTAAGTAAATAATATAATAATAAAACCTAACATTGATCTCTGTTGTCTACTAATTTATTGTGTGAACAGGGATTTTGAAAGCACATCTACTTTCACTTGAATATTTCTATTTCTGCTGTTCTTAAATTTTTAAAATAGCTTTTATAATAGCTAATACTCAAATAAGCTTTAATATATTGCAGGAACTGTTTTTGAAAGGTTTATATAGTGTCGAGTGTTTAGCCCAGTGTTTTTCATACCAGTTGGGATGCCTGCATCCCGTATCAGACTGCCTGGGGTTGAGCCCTGGTTTCACTTCTGATTCTAGTTTCCTGCTGATGTACAACTTGGGAGGTAGCAGGTGACAATTCATATACTTGGGTTTCTTCTATTCACAGGCTTTTGCCTGGGCCAGCCGTGGTTTTGTGGGCATTTGGGGAATGAGCCAATGGAAGAGAGATGTCTCTCTCTCTCTCTCTCTCTCTCCCCCTCCCTCCCTCCCTCCCTCCCTCCCTCTCTCCCTCTCTCTCTCTCTCCCTCTCTCTTCCCACCCCTTCTGGCTTTTGTATAGATAAAATAAACAAATAAGATTCTCTCATGTATTGACTCATTTAATGATCCCATAACCCTATGAAATAGATAAGTTGTATCCAGGAGAAGTGACATGCCCAAAGTTACACATCTTGTAGGATTTGAATGATAGCACCTGATCTATAACCTATGTTCTTAAATACCACTGTGTAATTCTATCATATGTAGTATTTTCATAGTAATAAGTACTTATGCCCTTTTCAATTTATTCTACTGCATTATTCTTAGATTCTATTCCTTCTATCATATACTTTTAACATTTATAGAATTTATTTAAGCCTACTAATGTTGCATTTTCCCATCATTATGGGATAAGGTGTCTCATATATTCCCAACACTTAGCATATTTTTTTAACTTTTATTTAGTAGATATAAATTTCCAAAGTACAGTTTATGGATTACAATGCCTTTTCCCCCCTATAACTTCCCTCCCACCCGCAACCCTCCCATCTCCTGCTCCCTCTCCCATTCCATTCGCATCAAGATTAATTTTCAATTCCCTTTATATACAGAAGATCAGTTTAGCATACATTAAGTAAAGATTTCATCAGTTTGCCCCCACACAGAACACAAAGTGCCAAATACTGTTTGAGCACTAGTCATATCATTAATTCACATTGAACAACACATTAAGGACAGAGATCCTACATGGGGAGTAAGTGCACAGTGACTCCTGTTGTTGACTTAACAAATTGACACTCTTGTTTAAGGCATCAGCAATCTCCCCAGGCTCCAGTCATGAGTTGCCAAGGCCATGGAAGGCCCTTGAGCTTGCCGGCTTTGATCTTATTTAGACAAGGCCATAGTCAAAGTGGAAGTTCTCTCCTCCCTTCAGAGAAAGCTACCTCCTTCTTTGATGGCCCGTTCTTTCCACTGGGATCTCACTCACAGAGATCTTTCATTTAGGTGGTGTTTTTTTGTTTTGTTTTGTTTTGTTTGTTTGTTTGTTTTTTTGCCAGAGTGTCTTGGCTTTCCATGCCTGAAATACTCTCATGGGCTCTTCAGCCAGATCCGAATGCCTTAAGGGCTGATTCTGAGGCCAGAGTGCTGTTTAGGACAACTGCCATTCTATGAGTCTACTGTGTATCCCGCTTCCCATGTTGGATCATTCCCTCCCTTTTTGATTCTATCAGTTAGTATTAGCAGACACTAGTCTTGTTTGTGTGATCCCTTTGACTCTTAGACCTATCATTATCTATCATTATGGTCTATTGTGACCTGAAATTGATCACTTGGACTAGTGAGGTGGTATTGGTACATGCAACCTTGATGGGATTGTATTGGAATCCCCTGGCACATTTCTAACTCCACCACTTGGGGCAAGTCAGCTTGAGCATGTTCCAAATTGTATATCTCCTCCCTCTCTTATTCCCACTCTTATATTTAACAGATATCACTTTTCAGTTAACTTTAAACACCTAAGAATAATTGTGTGTTATATATAATACATAGTGATAGAAATCTTCCACTTTGGTAGAATCAAATTCTCACTATCTCAGGAGTCATTTTACCCAAATGAGATGGCTTTTTTGTCTAATATCTTTGAATCTCCTTTATTGTCAGAGAACCCTTCCATTTATTAGGAAAGTTGTTCTACTTGTCAACTGATCTCTTCATTAGTGTTGAAATTTCTACTCATTGATTTTTACCTGTGAATCCACTGCAACTAAGTCTAAATCTCTTCTCTGTTAAAAACAAAGTCTTCTAAATAGCCTCCTTGCTTTGCCATTGCTCAGCCATGCCGTCTCTTGATCTACTTTCTTCGGTTTCTCTACAAGTGAAGGTGTCTATGTCTTCTTCATCATTTAGGTACTATTTCTTCACTTGACCTAAAATTTGTTAACCTCTATAAGTGTGGTAGCCAGAGTTAAAATATATGTGTATCCAATCTGATGATGATAATCATAAATAATAGTGGAATGTGTCCAGACATTGCATTCATGATAAGCAGGAGAATGCATGGCAAGAGGCTGGTGTTGTGATGCAGCAGGTGAAACTTCTGCCTGTGACACTGACATCCCATGTGGGTGTTGGTTCAAGTCCCGGTGGCTCCACTTTCAATTCAGCTCCCTACAGATGTACCTGGGAAAGCAACAGAAGATGGTCCAAGTGCTTGAGCCCCTGCTACCCATGTAGGAAGTCTTGATGACTTCTACTCTCCTGGATTTAGCCTAGCCTAGCCATGAGTGCTGTGGCTATTTGAGGAGTGAACCAGAGAATGGAAAACTTCTGTCTCATTTTCTTTGTAACTCTACCTTTCAAATATATACACAAGTCATCAAAAAAAAAATGCATGGGCTCTCTCTGGCAACATTGACACATAATGAGGCTTATGGTGCTATGTATCTCAATGACTAACTCAGATTACATTCATTAGTTGGTACTTAAAGTGATGGACCAAAGTCCAGAAGTTTAAACTTCTCCATTTTGGATTTTCTTGTTTTGATTTGGTTCAAAGTGACCTGGAGTTCTTCTATTATGCTTATGTTTTTCTTTTATTTAGGGAAGTGAATTGATAATCTTGCCATATATATACATATATATTTTTTTTACCCAAGTAATCAATAAATATGTTGAATGAGATAGAGCCTAGACTGTTAGTCTTAGACTGTTAGTCTTTTCTTTGTTTTTGAAAATTTATTCATTTGAAAGGAATAATAACACAGAGAGAGGGAGCTTCTTTCTGCTGGTTCACTTCCCAAATGGCTACAATGGCTGAGGCTGGGCCAGCTGAAACCAGGAACCTAGAACACCATCTAGGTCTTCCACAATGGGTGCTAGGAGCCCAGATACTTTGACCATCTTCCACTTTCCCAGGTGCATTAGCTGGGAGTTAGATCAGAAATGGTGCAGCCAGAGGTTGAACAACTGCTCATATGAGATGCTAGTATTCCAGGTTGCAGCTTAACCTGCTGCATCACAACGTCAGCCCCTAGTCTTTCCTTCTGAGTCTTATAAATTCATGAACTAATACTTTCCAATGGTTATTCTATTAAGCAGTTAGCAAATACCTTACTAGTTTTCAATCCAGCCTATGCTTTCCCATTTATTTTTAATCACTGCTACCTTTACTCTGGTAGCATTGTTTCATAAGCATTTGTTCAAATATCAGTATTCTCCCTTTCTGTTAGAGTTTGGGTAAGCTACTGGGAATTGACAATGAGTCAAATCTTTTTGGAAAGGAAGACTGAAGTATTAATATTCCATGACGTGATAAGTCTGTGACCACTTCCTTGAAATCACAGCTGCTTCTTGATGTAACATTACTTGGAATGAGCTTGTTGCCTGCTATGGTGATGGTTAAGCATTGATATGGAACTTTCTTTTTCGAGAAGGCACACAGTCATTTTTGTTAGTTATTCCTTTCAGGAGTTACATGAGGTATTTCAGTATTAAATTCGTAAAAGACGGGGCTGTCATCACCCCAGTTAAAACATTCTTTTGAGCTGTTCATTCAAGTTTGATTTTGTATTTGCTATGGTATAGAGTACCCCTTCCACCACCTTGAAAAAGGAGAAGTGGTAGTAAAGAAAAAAAAGCTTCTTACTGCCAAGTAACTACAGAGCCACTAACAGAGGTAGAATTAGAAAGCAAGTTCAAGAATGTTTCGGCACTGCCTAGGAATGCATGAACTTTCTTGCTTCTGTGGGTTTTCCTTCTGAATAAGGTGTTCTCCTGTCCTTTTTCTTAACTATGTCAGATAAGCTTTTCAAATGTAAAAATTATACCATCCAATATAAGTGGCACAGTATTTCTTGTTTTAATGTTTATGACATTTTATCAAAGGTGGTTTATTTATTGGACTATCTGGGGGAAAATAGCACTTGAATTGGTTGACAGGATTTAACATTACGAGAGCCTTCGCTCCCTTGCCTAATTCTCTAGAACTTATTTATTGCTCAGGGGAAGCAGACTCTGACGTCCAGCTTGCCTGAGAGTGCTCTGAGCACTGAGGTTCAACTCTCCACTGACCCTCCTTGTGGCATCAGACTCCTTGGCTCCCTTTAAGCCAAGCTCAATGGACTGCTTTGCATGTTATAAATGCTACATGGTGCTTCCCCCTGTAATCAGGCTGAGCTTCACTGCTTCCCCCAATCACCCTCTGCACTTAATTGACCAATAGAGCTAGACATATGGAGGATCGAATCACAAACCCAAATCAGCAGTTGTCAGAAGAGATTAATTCAAACAGGAGGCAGCAAAACACTTGTTTTTTTTCCCTCTCACTCTGTGCTCATTTTTGGCGGTCTGATGAGAGAAATGATTATTAATATCTCCAGCTGTGCCCTCAGGCAGATGCCAGGAACTTCAGTGAACTGCTTTCCTCTCCCCTAGCTCCCTTAAGTCTTTCTTCTGGAGATACCGTCTGGTCCTTTGGTTAAGCAGGTGGCACTGGAGTGAGTCTGGCACGTTTCTGTCCATGCATCAGTTCTAATCTGCAGAATCCTGTTGGGAGAATCTCCCCTATGAGCGACTCTGAGACCACTTACCTTGTCTGACTCCCACTCAGGGCCAGAAGTGGAAAAGATGAGTGGATACGCTCTTCCTGTCTAATCTCTCCTGGGTAAAGTTCTCAACCTGTCACTTGATGTATGTATCCTATCTTCTATATCCTTATTTATTTATTTATTTGTTATGTTTCAGACCATTTCTAAGCTTACGTAAAATATTGAACATAGCACAATTTTTGCTTTTAAAAATCATGTAACAATGGTGAAAGTTAGCATTTACTAAGTATCTAATATAGGTTAGCTATTGGATTAAGCATTAGAAGCTTAGAGCTTTAAGTCAATTGCTTAGCTGCTTACTCATAAGGGACTTACTGTCACATGTCACTTTGTGATGGAGACAGGTTCTGAGAAATGTTGCTAGAAAATTTTGTCATTGTGAAAACATCCTAGAGTGTATTCTATAAACCTAGATCCTATATAGTGTATTGTACACCTCAGTTATATGATATATATGATAGTATTGTGGTTCATTATTGACTGGAATTTCTCATGTATTATGTTACTTTATTTGAGGTAGAGATACAGATAGAGGGAGGGAGAGACATAAAGAAAGGTCTTCCATCCATTGGTTCACTCCCCAAATGGCCACAGCAACTGGAGTCAGGAGCTTCCTCTGGGTCTCTCACGTGGATGCAGGGGTCCAAGCACTTGGGCCATCTTCCACTGCTTTCTCAGGCCATAGCAGAGAGCTGGATCAGAAGAGGAGCAGCCAGGACTAGAACCAGTGCTCGTATGGGATGCTGATGCCGAAGGCAAAGGCTTCACTCGCTATACCATGACGCCAGCCCCGTGATCATATTTATTTTTAAGTGACAGGAAGCAAAACTCAACCTGGCTTAAAGGAGAATTTGGTGACTCAGATATCAGAGAAAAGTATACATTCCAGTTTCAGGCACAGTTGGCTCTAGTGAAATGTAAGGTCCTGGGACCTTACTATCGCTGGTCCTAGTTGCAGGACCAAGATAGTTGCAAAATTCCACAATTGTAACCTTCTCATCCAGCAACCCTAGTAAGGAACTCAGGGGAATCTGCACTTTCTCAGTTATTTCTCAAAGAGGATCCTGGGATTAACTCATACTCACCTAAAACTATGGCCCTGTGCTTCAAAAAATCAGATTGTTGCAAGACAAAGTCTTACCTATGAGTTAGATAGTATATTGAGGTCATTTAGTCCAATTTTTTAATGCTGAATTTGTCTCCTAAGTGGGTGTCATCCATCCTAAATATAAACAATAAAGATCAACTAAATTTCTGACACTATTCTTAAAATTTTCTATCATTTAACATTCAATAACCCATGTAGGTATGACTAGATTCTTTATATCCTTCACAAGTAATAAAACAGAGACCCACAGAAACAGAGTCACTTGCCCAGGATTACAAATTAAAGCTTCGATCTGGTTTTCATCTTGAATTATCCATTTCTAACTAAACAGTTTTATGATTTATTTACAGATTTCACAATCTGTAAACTATCAGCATAGACTTTAAGATAAGCTATTCTGTGTTTCCATGGACCATTCTCTGAAACAGAAATTCTTGTTTCATCACAGAGAGCTGTGTGTTGCATGAATGACATCTCACTGTGAAGGCTCTCTGCCCTCCATAGGATAGGTGCTTGTTCTGCTGGCTTGTACAGCAAAATGAAGTTGTAACCTGACTATAGAAATCCTCGGCTACTGTTATATTTTGTTGTGCCAGAGTGGCAACTTTGAAAGGTGATCATGGCTGGGATGTCCTACTGGAGTTAGAAAGGATGACGTGTCAGGATTGGACAGTCACCAACTAATCTGCACAGCTTTTTCAGTTCTCCTAATGTGAATTGGATGAGGGAACGACAGCAGAAGACACAACAGCACACTAGCAGAAGGAACTGTGAAAAGAGTACTGGAGGCAAAGACATCAAATTGCCTGGAAGGAAATAAGAGACATGGAGTTTCAGAAAGGCTGTGGCATCATTGGAGGAAGAGCTGGACTTGCTGAATATATTCTTTCCCATAGAATGCTCTGCTTCTTTATCTTTGAAATAATTAGTTTTACTTATTTATTTTTTTTTTTACAGGCAGAGTGGACAGTAAGAGAGAGAGAGATGAGAGAAAGGTCTTCCTTTGCCATTGGTTCACCCTCCACTGGCCGCCATGGCCCGCGCGCTGTGGCCAATGCACTGCGCTGATCCAATGGCAGGAGACAGGTACTTCTCCTGGTCTCCCACGGGGTGCAGGGCCCAAGCACCTGGGCCATCCTCCACTGCACTCCCTGGCCACAGCAGAGAGCTGGCCTGGAAGAGGGGCAACCGGGACAGAATCTGGTGCCCCGACCGGGACTAGAACCTGGTATGCCGGCGCCGCAAGGCGGAGGATTAGCCTAGTGAGCCGCGGCGCCGGCCGAGGAAATAATTAGTTTTAAACGTGGTAGACTGTGCTTGCTTTGGCAGCACGTATACTAAAACATGTAGACAAGAAAGAACTTTATATGCTAAACAAGGTAGGGAGGGGCCTGCACTGTGGCACAGCAGGTTAAAGCCATGGCCTGCAGCGCCAGCATCCCACATGGGCGCCAGTTCAAGTTCCAGCTGCTCCACTTCCAATCCAGCTTCCTGCTTTGGCCTGGGAAAGTAGTGGAAGATGGCCCAAGTCCTTGGGCCCCTGCATCGGCTTGAAAGACCCAGAGGAAGCTCCTGGCTCCTGGCTTCGGATAAGCTCAGCCTTGGCCATTGGGGCCATCTAGAGAGTGAACAAGTGGAAGATCTCTCGATCACTCTCGCTCTCGCTCTCTGGCTCTACCTCTCTCTGTAACTCTGTCTTTCAAACAAATATAATAAATCTTAAAAAAAAAAAAAAAGGCAGGGAGAGGTTCTTTGTTCCTCTGGTAACTAGTATTTAATGATTGTGATCCAGTTGCCCAGAACCTGGATAATTACTTGATGGATAGTGGCTGTGGCATGCCATGAGAGAAGTGGGATGCAGAAACTGTATGGAATATTACTCTTCCTCCACGTTTGATCTATTTCACATACACTAGCCACATGGTAGTAGGAATTGGAGTATCAAGGTTAGGAAGGATTTTATTAGTTGTTTCTGAAAAACATGTCTGTCATCGCTTTGATTCACCATCACCTTGTAAAGCTTACCTGAAATTTTTCAGTTTATTGGTGAGAAGCCTTCATAGTGCAGGCTTTTCTTTAGCCTTCCAATTCCTGCTGAACTATGGGAAATAGACAAAGATTTATCTGCACTATTAGTGAAAAGATACTAAAAGAAGATCAGTGGGCATCCTCTACCACTTTCTCTCCCTACTTTCCTGCCTTATTAGCTGAGTTCTTTCTTGTCCATAAGGCTCCCTGAGTCACATCTGTGTTTCTTAGCATTGTATTTCAACTTAGGATAAATTAATCTATAGTCATCTTTCTCAAAGTGTGTGACAGTGACCATCTGCATCCAAAATACCCAGTTTCTTGTTGAAAATGTAGATTCCTTTGTCATCGGATTCAGATTCACTGAATGCCTAGGAATACGAATTTAAGCTCCTTGTGTGACCGTAGCATACTATCAGTGCATGTATGATCATCAGTTTAGAGCCTCACTGCCCCAAAGAAATACAATAGGAGTCTTACATATAATCTTCATTTTTCTAGTAGACAAAACAACAAAAAAGAAATAGTTAAAATTAACGTCAACAATATATTTTATCTAACCTAACTTTTGCAAATCATTATTTTACAAAATAGTATCACTTTAGCATGTAATTAGTATAAAATAGCAATATACTTAATATATTTTTACATAGTAGGTTTTCAGAAATTCATGTGTTTTGTTTCTACGACACAGTTCAATTTGAAGCAGCAAATTGCAACTGCTCAATATGCTCATGTATTTATAGTGGCTACACTAGAGGTCTAGAGAGATAAGGGGCTATTTGTTTTTTAACACAGATTACTAGTATGGTTAGAGTTTTACTGTGCTGCATGGGTTCTATTGATCAAAGAATTTCAACACTTCTGATTTTGAACTGACTGAAACAAATGGTTACAAAAACCCCACATTCTTTTGGCCATATATTTATAATATTTGAGCTAGTAGTTTTTGATTACATAACAAATGAGATCATTATTTTAAACTCTTTTCTCCTTTAGGGTATATTTTGCTTCCCTTCTGTCATTAACGGGATGATTTATTCTGAGAAACTATGTAACAAGGACAAATGTTCTCCCAATAATATGTACCTTAAAGCCACAAGAAACAGACTTCATTGGAAAAAAATAGTTACAGAGTTAATCAGTTACTTGATTGGTGCCAGATAGATATATCTGTATTTAATATATTTAATATAAATACATATAATGTATTTAATTTATTTCTTATGACCTCACTAAATTAGAATTTTATATTAATAGAATGAAAAACCCTAGAGAAGCTAATTGCATAAAGGAAAGAGATTTATTTTGGCTCATGGTTTGGAGTTCCTTGGTGCAACATCAGGCAACTTCATTAGCTCAGCCTCTGGTAATGGCTTGCTTGCTGGCAAGTCCCGAGGCAGCACAGAGCATTACAGGACAAGAGGGACCTTTCCTTACAAGCCACCAGGGTTTCATCCTCAAGTCAGTAGTCTGACAACCTAACCCTGTCTATCCTTGGACATTGCAAAGGTCCACCTCTATCACCATAATCAGTGTTTCCATCCTCTTAGTACCACTAACATAAGACTCTGAGGACCATGACTGTTAACATTTGGGCCTTTGGAAGACACACAAAATAATATCCAAACCACTGCACTCACAAACCCGCATAATAGTTTCATTTAACAACACAGGAAATGGAAATTGAATAAGTTGCTGAAAGCCACCTCGTTAAGGTTCTTTCTGTCACACAGCATATTACAGTTCTGCACCTTTGTTGTACTTAGAATTCCCAGAATTTTTTAAGTGGTTTCAGTAAATAGTACTAGGCTGTTTTGTTTCATTGTTTTTGACTAGGTCTTTCATTAGGCAGCTATCTCATTCAGAAAATGTCTGGACAAAGCAATGCTATACATATGAATGCAGGTAAACTGTGAAGTGTCTTCTTGGTTTTGTGAATTCCCATATTCAAGTCTGAGGCTTGTTAACAAGGAAGGAGAAGCAGCTTTTCTCATTTCTTTCTCTTAGCTCCCTCTCACTCACAGCACTGGTTCTTCTGATTGTCTTTCTGTCTCCAGTACTCACCCATCTGCACGGTGAACTGAGAAGTTGGTGCAATCGGAGAGACATTATGCTTTTTATCTCTATTGCATTTAAGGATCGCGTAAATGGAGATAAATGAAATCCTAATAAAAGCACCAATCCAGCAGACGAGTCAGGCTGTACTCTATGGGGAAGGCGGGCCGATGAGCACATGTGAGGAGAAGGGCTGGGAAAGGAAGGAGAGAGCAGGAAACAGCTGTCTGGTAGAGCTGCACAGGTGTAGGGGGTGCTCATTAGGTTCCTGTAGGCTCTGTCATTAAGGTGGTGGCAGCTGTTCTCGAATGTGACTAGCACAGTCGCTGGGGAGGCACTAACCTCAGCTTAGCGCTCAGAGCACTGGTGTGGCACCGCCGGGCAGAAGCTTGGCAACTTGTCTCTCCTTGCCAGAGCGGCAGCTGTCCTCATCTCCTTAGTTTGTGGGTTCTCTGTCGAATTCTTATTTGGCAGTCTCACCATATCTCACAGACTCAATTCTACTGCTTTATAACTGGGCTTGATTTATTTATTTATTTTTTTAAATCCCACACAAACAGAAGCAACATAAATAGAAAATCTCCCACTTGGGACTACAGTGGAGTCCTAGACCCAGAACCCTATGAGGGCTTGCCCATCATTACCCTAGCTCCAGAAAAATCTAAGGAAATTTCAGCTGAGTGATAGTTGCCTGGAATGGTGGCATAAAGCCCAGAGCAATTTTGAAAATTGCACTTAAGACCTTGGAATGTTTACAACTATACTACATAGGGGAGGTGTATGAAAAGCCATTTGTTCTGCTAGAAAATGGAAAAATGGCTATTTGTCCCTAGAACTGTAATAGAATTACACCACTGATATTTTCATTCCTTTCAAAATATTCAGTGTGCCAAATTCTGTGTCCCACACCTTCAGAATATAGATTGTTTTTCTGCTCGTAGAGATAGGAAAAGTATTATAGTACTTTAGAAAGTTCATGGGAAAATGGAATTAAATGATAAATTTCTTTTGGTGCACAATTTTTTGCAAACCTGTGAAAAGGGGTCTGGCATTGTGGCACATCAGGTCGGGCCACTATATGCAAGACCAGCATCTCACGTGAGCTCTGGTTCAAGTTTTGGCTGCTCCACTTCTGATCCAGCTCTCTGCTAATGTGCCGAGGACAGCAGAAGAGGATAGTCTGAGTGCTTGGGCCCCTGCCACCCATTTGGCAGACCACAATGGAGTTCCGAGTTCCTAGCCTCTCCCAGCACAGTCCTGGCTTTGGTGGCCACTTGGCTAATTGTCAACAGATGGAAGATAGCGCGCGCGCGCTCTCTCTCTCTCTCTCTCTCTCTCTTTATCTTTATCTCTTTTTCTCCCTGTCTCTGTAACTCTGCCTTTCAAATATATAAATCTTTTTAAAAAGAAGCCTATGAATAGTTTTTTTTTCAAATCCGTATTTTCTACAGAATTTTCAAAGAACCCTCGCATTTGTAACACAGCCTCATGACCTATTAATAGTGATAGATTGGTATTAATTTAGTGCATTAATGGGTTGATGTGACATTTTTAGACTAAAAAAGCACTGATCCTTTTGTGTGCCATTTTGTATGTGTACACTGAGGCCTTTGTCTCTGAACGTTGGCATTTGACAAGACAGGGCAAATCTTACTGGGAAAGATTTGAGTTGTATGATTTGTTCAAGATCAAGCCAGCCTTCTGCAAGACTAAATATCTGTTAGATATTCTTCTTCTTTTTAACCTATTTTTAGGGATTCCCATTTGGGAAAATCTTGGTTGTCAATTACTGACATTTGAAAGAAGATAAGAGGTAGGTCTTCAGCAGATGGCTGTTTAACTATTTGTCAAAAGATCTTACAGTTAGCATAGCTTTAGTGAATCTATCGAAGTTCTGGGTTTTGTTCTCAGCCTCAGTGGCCCAAGTGTCAAACTTACCAGTGACCATAACTGATTGGACTTAGAAGACTGACTAATAATAATAAAACTTACAAAAGACTGATCTGTGAACCAAAATACTAAATGATAGTTTTAAGATGGTATAAAAATCAAATTGATAAAATCAGCCTACCAAGTACATCCCTCCTTAGTGGCCAAGTCCACATGAGACAAAGAATTACTTAGTATTTTGAACTTTAAACAGTTAGTTAGTTGTATAACTCATGTAATCATATTGATAGGTGTTGTATCTATTTCCAAAATGATAATTTTAAACACTTACTGACACCTACTCATGGGCCAACTACCATCCACTACCATCCCAAATGATTGACAAATATGAATTCAATAATTGTTATAACCTAATGATGGAACCCACTGCATGCATTTATAGGTACAGAATTAAATCACAGAGATGAAAATAAGTTGCCCAAGGTTAAGGAATGCAGGCTAATTAGAACACAGGTAAGCTGATAACAAACTCCATATTTAAAACACCCTACTTTGTATAATGTATATGAAGGTGTCTTCAAAAGATTGGTGGTAAATGTATATTACATAAAAACTTTATGTGGATTTGAAATTTTGTGATTCCAAAATAGGGGAATCATTTAGTGTATATTACCCATGAATTTTCTGAAGTCCCTTCCTATATAACTGTTGAGAAAATTCTGCCAGTTCCCAAAAAAAGAGATAACCTTGTGTTGCGGCATTTGATACTCTACCAAATTCTGGCCCTTTTGGTCTCCCTTTTCTACAACCCAAGCTAATCTTTCTCATTTTGTTCAGTTTTCTCTGGACAGGATACACAATAATTGCTTGAAGTCCAGCTTATTAAATTTCAATCAGACTGCTGCATTGTTTCCCCAGTTCACCGTGATGGAAGTTAGATAGAATTCTCAAACCTCTTTGTTCATGTGTTTATAAATATCTTGACCTGATTTCTTACTGGAAGTGGACAGTGTACACATATCATCTCTGCATCCAACTCAGAGGTCAACATCATTTCCTGCTTTTGAGTAGATTCTGCAGTGATAGCACTCACGTCTGTGAATTCAAAAGTTGTTGGAATTCCCTCAAACTGGCCCCCTCTAGAACCTATTAAACAGTAACATCTCTCTTGAGTACTCAATCCCATGGGCTAACTGCATCCCAGACAAAACTTTCTGTCTCCTGAGGGGGGAAAGAATCTGCCTTGAGGAGGCTTTAGTCTAAGGTTCAGGAACACAAACTTGAATTTGCTATTTAGTGATTTGTTTGCCTATAAGAAAAGAGGTGCTAACATCCCAATTGATGTCTCCCTTTGTGTTCTGGTGTTGGCTTAAAAAATCATTTAATTTGATTGGCTACATTGGCCACACTGTAGTGCAGCTGTCCTTCTACATGTCCTAGATTTAATTTCCAAAGCAGATAGTTTATCCTTGGCTGTTCACCTCCATCCTGGACATAACACAAATTGCCTATTGTATCTGGAATGAATTCTCTTTTTAAGTCAATAAAACTGTCATATAATCAAGAATTTCTCAGAACATAGAGTGAATCAAATGCAACCAAATTATTATTTTTTTAAAAAAAGTTTATTTCAAAGTCAGAGTTACACAGAAAGAGAAGGAGAGGCAGAGAAAGAAAGAGAGGTGTCTTCTATCTGTTGGTTTACTCCCCAACTGGCTGCAATGGCTGGAGCTGTGCCAACCTGATGTCAGGAGCCTCTTGTAGGTCTCCCATGGGGTGCAGGGGCCCAAGGACTTGGGCCATCTTCTGCTGCTTTCCCAAGCTGCAGCAGAGAGCTGGATCGGAAGTGGAGCAGCTGGGACTTGAACCAGCACCCATGTGGGATGCCGGCACTGCAGGTGGTGGCTTTATCCACTACCCTATAGTACTAACCCGCAACCAAATTATTAATAAAAAGGACGCTGTTTTGCTGGGTGTTTCTTTATGACAAATTTAAGATTTTAAGATCTTTTTGTTTTTTTCTGAGGTTTATGTGCATAATATTTACAAGGTTAAATGATTCTATTAGAATCATCATCATACACTGTATGACCCACTTCACAAAACGTGCACTGTCTTAATTTCTTCCATCAGTACAAGTGGAAAGAGTCTCATTTTGAAAGGACCAGTAGAATTTTCTTTTCAGCGTCTGAAGTTTGATCTGCAAGCATCAGCTGAAATTTGGATCATGACTTCTTCAAAACCACTAATACAAGTCAAGAAGGTCAGCAGTCTCTCAGGAGAATCAGAGGAAACCTATTTGTCATCAGAGAGATAAAAAAACGAAATACAAAGCTTAGCACTAGGTTTGCCCATATTCTCAAAACAGTTCTAGTAACAGTGTGCAATACTGTGTTTTCTGCTTTTTGTGTATCCCAGTCACCCATTAGGATTTGGGATATAATATGAAATATAATATCACATATTAAAAATCATATTTCCTTCAACAGGTAATCAAAACATTGGGTTTATCTAGACCTGCATAGTCTAATATGGTACCACTAATTGCATATGGCTCTTCCGGTTTACATTTTCATTAATTGAAATTAAAACCTAAAAATTCAATTCCTGTGTCACACTATCCACATGGCAGGTGTTCAGTGGTCACTTGTTGCTGCATAGTTAGAATCAGTGCAAGTGTGCAAGTTTCTTCTAGTGCTAGAAATGTCTCCATTAAAGCTCCTGCAAATCTTTTTTCGAGCACTTTTTTTGAAAATAGGCAGATGAGAGGGGCCAGCGCTGTGGCGTAGCGGGTAAAGCCGCTGCCTGCAGTGAAGGCATCCCATATGGGCGCCGGCTCGAGACCCGCTGCTGCACTTCTGATCCAGCTCTCTGTTGTGGCCTGGAAAAGCAACAGAAGAAAACCCAACTCCGTGGGCCTCTGCACCCACGAGGAAGACCTGGAAAAACTTCCTGGCTCCTGGTTTCAGATTGGCGCAGCTCTGGCCATTGCAGCCACCTAGGAAGTGAACTAGCAGATGGAAGACCCTTCACTCTCTCTCTCTGACTCCCCTACTCTCTCTGTGTAACTCTGACTTTCAAATAAATAAATAAATCTTTAAAAGAAAATAGGCAAATGAGAAACACACTTGGCCATAAAACAGTACATTGTCTTCAATTGTAAAAAAAAAACAATAGCTTTTGTAAAGAGATAGTAATTCCCTTAAATTTCACCTGTTAGTCTGAACTATACAAAAAATCCAATACCATCCACTGAAATAAATTATTTGGGTATTAATGAACCACCATATTAACATTGCTTTTCCCATGTATGCCTGCTTCTAAGTTATTACAGAGACAAAGCGGAACCAGTCCATTTTGACCTTATATCTCTTTAAATACAACAAAAACTCTTTAGTGAAGTTTAGATTTCAGTGATAGATTTCATGATCTGGGGCTGGCGCCATGGCTCACTTGGTTACTCCTCTGCCTGTGGCGCCGGAATCCCACATGGGCGCCGGGTTCTAGTCCCGGTTGCTCCTCTTCCAGTCCAGCTCTCTGCTGTGGCCTGGGGAGGCAGTGGAGGATAGCCCAGGTGCTTGGGCCCTTGCACCTGCATGAGAGATGGAAGCACCCAGCTCCTGGTTTTGGAGCGGCGTAGTTCTGCCCTTAGTGGCCATTTGCAGGGTGAACCAACAGAAGGAAAACCTTTCTCTCTGTCTCTCCCTCTCACTGTCTGCAACTCTACCTCTCAAATAAATAAATAAATAATCTTTAAAAAAAAGATTTCATGATCTGCAAAGTATCATTTTACCAGTGACAACCCTCATTCATGCCTTGAAAGAGATCTAGATCTACTCAACCATATAGGTCTATTTCCTCATTTCTCCAAATAAGCAAATGGACTAGAAAATGTTATGGATCTATACCATTGTCATATGTCAATATGTTTTACTTTTAGGTATGCAGGTATTGAGTTATATAATGTGTTTCTTATTGAAGGTTGTAATCCAGTAAGTTTCAGCTCCTGGGGGACATACTACTTCAGGGGGTACCCTCATATAAGTTAAGACTTTATTTTAGGCACATTCTGGTGTAACTTACGCTAGAAAAGTCATAGAAATCTACTCTGAATTCGTGTGATTATCTCCCAGTTGATTCTTGCCGCTAAGTAGAATAGACACCTTGTCAAAGTTAAATGTGTTAGGTCATTTTATTTACTGGATAACAGATGGTCACATCCTATTACTTTGTAATTTGGTCAGTGTTTGGAAAGAGGTTTACATGAGTGTGTGCTAATGACATTTACGTTTCAGCCTATACAGATGTATTGAGCATCTAGGAGATCCACTGCTCTGTGTCAGGCCTGTGTGTGTGGAAGCACCTTGTGGTTCAGAGTAGAGAGTGATGTCGTTAGGTGGGTGACCCTTGTGATTGCTCTTAAAATGTGGTTAGCAGTTTGGCAGAGCCAGACTTCTCACAAGGATGGAAATGAAGCGCATCAATATATCTTCTGTTTCAACAACTAAAAAAAGTCTTTGTTACTGAAATTATGTTTGTATAGGTTTGGGAAACACGTAGGGTCATGAACTGTACATCTTAATCCCATGACTCCTATCATTCATCTTTAGTGTAGAAAGGGACTTTGAAATCTGAGATGTTAAATGACCTAAGACCTTACCTCCAATAAGGTATCCTAGAACATAGACCTTTAATTTCTATATCCACACCATGCTTGTACTCCAATGGGTTCCCCATCAATGTGAGTGGTTGAGATTTTTTCTAAGTTTGCATGGGCTTATAAAAAACAATTAGATATTTAGCAATTTTCATTCAGTTTTAGAATAAGGAGAAGATACAGGCTAATAAATAATATTTGAAAATGTTTTGCTAAAACCAAGCATCTTATAAATGTGCTACAGTGTTTGCCAGCTCCTATGATGTCAATGATTTAGCCAGGATTCAATAAGAATGGTAGCTTTGCATTCTTGTTGCATTTACCATCTATTTTTTTCAGTACTGCATATAATCACTTCCGCAGAGAGAGGCACGTCTTACTGAATTTCCCTTAGAGCTGCCTTCTGATGTGCTGTAGGCCTTGGGCATGTGAGCTTCTAGCAATTTGCGTGGTAATTAAACTCATTTAGACAATACACTGCTTAACAGGGGATGGGACACCTTCTCACCTGGTACTTCATTAAGCTATCTTTGGTAAAGCCTTCCTAAATGACAGGGCCAAGTCCACATCACAGTATTAAATACGTTGTACATTTCTTTAAAAACATGGTATCCAGCTAGGGAACATTGATGGCAGGTTCAGAAACAAATGTTCTCGTCCTACTCTGCTTGTTTCTCTGTGTATTAAATTGCACTTCACTTATTTTTTCACTTGTACCTCAGTGTTCACTTCTCAAACCAGCACACATTTGTTGAAATCCAGTTAGATAGATCCTTCCAGGAGAAAGGATACACAGATAAATATGGAAGTTCCTGCCTCCATAAGTTCATAATTTGGAATTTCTGAAGGTGAAGAGAAGATGCAAAGCTGTGAAAAGCTGCAGGCAATAGAAGAGACAGTGTTTTCAGTGAAAAACAGAGGTTGTATTAATTTTTAAGGGACTGCAAAGAAGAAGCAGTTCTACTGAATTTATTATAGAAGACCTTTTTTAAAAAATATTTATTTATTTATTTATTGGAAAGGCAGAGCTACAGAAGGGAAGAGAGAGGGAGATTGATAGATTGATTGAGAGATTGAAATTGTTCCTCCACTGGTTCACTTCCCAAATGGCTGCAATGGCCAGAACTGGGCCAGGCTGAAACCAGGAACCTAGAACTCCATCCAAGTTTGCCACATATCCAGGTACTTGGACCATCATCTGCAAATTTTCCAGACAAGTTATCAGGAAACTGGATGAGAACTGGAGCAGCTGGAACTGGAACAGTGGGTCATAATGTATCCCAACCTGCTGCATCACAATGCCAGCCCCTAGAGAAGACTTTTTTTTTTTCAATACCTATTTATTTTTAAAATCAGAGTTAGAGAGAGCAGTCTTCTGTCTGCTCTTTGGCTCACCTGGTGGCCACCATGGCCAGCACTGGGCCAGGCTGAAGTCAAGAGCTAGAGTTTCATCTAGTCTCCCATGTGGGTGGCTGAGGCCCACACACCTGGGTCATCTTCCACTGATTTTCTCAGGCCATCAGCCTGGAACTAGATCAGAAGTGGAGCAGCCTGCACTTTCATTGGCACCCATATGGAATACCTGCACTGCAAATGGTTGCCCTACCCACTACACCACAATGTCAGCCTGGAGATGATGTTTTAGAAGTAAGCTTTCTTATGTTTTATTTCATTTGATTTAAATTTTATGGAATTCTAATCAATTATAAGCTCAGTCCAAAGGTTATTATCTCAATACTTACAACACCCCCTATGGAATCACAATTTCTCTCTCTCCCCTCTCCCCCCTCCCTCTTTTCCATTGTACATCCAGAGAAAATTAGACATATTTAAATGTTTCTCTGGGGCTGTCGTTGTGCCATAAGACATTAAGCCATCGCCTGTGATTCCAGTATCCCACATGAATAACCAGTTTGAGTCCCAGCTGCTCCACTTCTAATCCATCTCCCTGCTAATGGCCTAGGAAATCAGTAGAGAATGCCTCATGTGCCTGGGCCCCTGCTATCCACATGGGAGACCTGGAAGAGCTCCTGGCTCCTGGCTTCAGCCTGGTCAAGCCCCAGCTATCTGGGGAATGAATGAGTAGATCTGAGACCTTTCTCTGTGTCTCTGCCTTTCTCTCTCTGTAACTCTGCCCTTCAAATAAATAAATAAATCTTTTAAAAAATATTTTGCCAAACTTAATTTGCTTTAAACAATGAAGCTAGACTTGAACCCACTCTGGCTTACACAAACCTCCCTAGCTACTATGTTAATGCACCTCTGTTGGCCTTAAAAGATTAAAGCTATTTTGAAAGGTGATTAGTAAGACCGTGGGTGGTTCTGACGATGTTGAATCATGAGTAAAGGCACAGAAGTACATGTGTTTATGTTCCTTTGAGCCGCCCTGCTCTAGTTGCTGGCATGTAGGACTTGTACTAGAATGTCGAGGAAGGAGGCTGTTAGACGAAGCTTTGGGAGCAGATGAACTTTCCTGGGTAAGGATGCAAATGAGGAGGGGCCAAGGACAAAGCCCTGGGGATCGCTGACATTTACCAGACAGATGGCAGTTGGTGAAGGTGATAGAAATAAAAATGTCTCTTCTATACCTTTAATAGAAAGGTAATGGAAAATAATTAAAATAAAGATAATGAAACAAATACTAACTGTGAAAGTTCATGCCCATCAAATATTTATTGACGAGCTCCCCTTGGCATAGTGCTCTGCTATTACTTTGCAGAAGTCATTCTTAATGGGTTGGTGTAGGGAGAAAGTTAAAAATTCTATGGTGAAAATTTCCAGTAGCACATATCCTGTTCATCCGCATCCAACTTGCTCTTTCCAAGATTTTAACATATTCTGCCCTGCAAGTATACACAGAGAATCACTACCACCGTGATTTGTGGAAAAGGCAATAAATTAAATACATAAATAAAAAAGCAAGCAGTATTGCAGAGTACTACAAAAATGTGTTCACCCCAGACAGGAAAATAAAATCAAAATCAACAAGATAAAAATCATTTGATTGTGTGTGTGTGTGTGTGTGTGTGTATGTGTATGGTAGAGTCTTTTTCAATTATAGGACTTCACAGTCTTCAATGAGATGATGGGAAGAAGCCGGCTTATATGGCAGTTCCCAGGTTTAGTGGCCAAGGAATCCTTTCAGATGGAGTACCTTGTAGGATTTCTGTGGAACACACGGGAAATGCCATGCCCTGTGGAGGGAACTGTGTCTTATGATAGCAAAAGAGACAAGTTGGCATCATGAAAGGCTGTAGTTTCAAGTAGCTTTTCATAAACTGCTTCTCGGTCTAGTTGTCAGTGTTTCTTGCTTCTAAATTTCTGCAGTACTTTGTACCAGTCCTGCAACTTTCATCTCGTATTTTCTCCTGCTATAGTAAAAGGCCCCTGATCATAAAGAGTGCCTCTCCACCTTTTGGACAAAACTATTTTCTACATGAATGAATAAGAACCTTCAAGATATTTGACAGGACTAAAACTGTCTTACAGATAAAGAAACAAAAGAATTCTGGATACTGGTTTTTTTTTTTTTTATTGTTTGCTAATTGAATGCAAATATCCAGCAAAAAGCATGAGATCAAAGAAAAGAAGCCCATTATTGCTGTTTCTGAATTCACTTTGTTCATCAATCAGTCACATTGAGAGAAAGAGAGAGAGAGAGAGAGAGAGAGAGAGAGAAAGATAGAAATCTCTGCCACTTGTCTGGCCATGATTAGGTGGGCATGGGGAGCACTCACTGAGGGGTGGGATTGGGGTGCTGTGCAGGCAGAAAAAAAATTACAGATAAAAGCTGAGAGACTCTGAGAGCAGTTCCTAAAGATTGATTAGATGATGAAGGAAACCTTGTGCCTCTTTCTCTGATAAGATACTAACATAGTAAGAGCAATTGGTGTGTTCCCGGCTGGTAGTAGTGGCAGTTGCAAATTTAAGCCCAGCTCCTATCTAAGAACAAATAGCTCCGGGATGGGGTTGGGGAGGCAAACAGCAATTGATCTTTACAGATGATAAGGGCAGTCACAGAGGCATACACACATTAACAGGACTAGCAAATCTATTGCATTTAATTTTTACTTTAATTAGACATTTTTCGAAATGTCTCAAGATACATGCTCATTTATATGCGAACTGCTTTTTTAAAAAATGACTTTATGCTATTTATGGAGAAGACATGTACTATGCAGTCTCTGAAGTTACCAAGAGGAAGTATAGCTATTATGTTGTGGTATTTAATTAGTCAACAGTGGCACGCAGAATCTTGACCCAAGAACCTTGTTTGCCTTAATCAGGCTCTCAGGATTGGTTTGGCAGACACCAACAAAAGTGACAGACACCTCAGACTAGAGCAATGCATTTTTTATACCTCTGTTGTTTGAGGAAAACCGGGCCAGGGTAGACATCAAATTTAAAGATGCTAAACTACTAACAGGATTAACTGGAGCTGATACAGGTGAGGAAGAGTGAAATCCTACTGACTGGGGCTGGTGCTGTGGCATAGTAGGTTAAGCCTCTGCCTGCACTGCCAGAATCCCACGTGGGTGCCAGTTCATGTCCTGCCTGTGTCTCTTCCAATCCAGCCCTCTGCTAATGCCCTGGCAAAGCAGTGCTTGGGCCCCGGCCCCCCAATGTGGGAGACCCAGCAGAAGCTTCTGGCTCCTTGGGATGGGCTCAGCTCTGGCTGTTGTAGCTATTTGGGGAGTGAACCAGCAGATGAAAGACCTTTCTCTCTGTCTCTCCCTCTTTCTGTCTGTAACTCTGCCTCTGAAATAAATAAATAAAAATCTTAATAGAAAAAGAAAAGTGTTGACTGATTCAACATTTAGGAAAAAATCCAACTGATTACCCAATACCAATATGAATCTCGGTCGGTATAAATCAGCTCACACAGCCAACTCTTGTTTGAATTATCCAGATAAATTTCTGATGTACTCCCTCTGGTTACCAAGCGACATAGGTGCTAGCTCTTAGGTCCATAGAGAAATAATTTTGAAAGTCATCCAACCTGGACTGAACGGCACTGTACTCAATTCTCACTCAAGGGAATTTCCCCAAGGCAGGAAAATCATCCAAGATATAACTATCTCCCCTTTCCTTACCATTACTAAATCCCTCCCATTGACAAGATTCATTCTTTCTCATTTTCACTGCAAATCTTCTACTTTGAAATCATCTATTTGCAATCTCAACTCCTTTTTCTGCCCTGAGTTACTACCCAAATTCTACCACTATTCATCACCGGTTCCTCACTTATGAGCTAACCAGCTTAGTTGATTTTCTTCAATAATAACACCAAAGAAAAAAAATAATTTTACTTTATTTTGCTTGTTTGTTAGCCAAGTCTTAATTCAGCAGAGAGGATGCTAATTTGTATACAAAATAACACATAGAGCATTTAGGTGGCTTGTGCATATGGCTGGCAATTCATTAGATCCCTATTAGGAGTACTTCTGACTTATTCCTGTCACCTAGGTGAGTTATTTTCTGCTGGAAACAGAAAGTGCAATGCTAACTTCATATTATTTTGATTAGAAAGCTTTGGGAAAAGAATACATTTCCCAAATGTGGGGGAAGTGTAAGGCAAGTGACTATCCTGGGGAATGTTGCCCCCTGGGCTCTGAGGATAGGATCATCTGATGAACTGTCCCTCGTCCCAGTAAAATTCTCACCCATATTGAAGAAGGAAGACAAACAGAAGGGAGGGGAGAATGGGGATTGGGTGGAGGAAAGGAAAGAAAGGAGGGGGAAGAAAAGGAAAAGAGGGGAGAAGAAAAGGGGAGGGGACGCAGAAGGGTGGGAAAGGAACAGTAAGAAGCTGTGTGCTCTGGGGAAAGCAGGGGTGTAGCATGAGGTTGTCAGTCGTGAGTGGTTGCAGGAGCTCCCCTGAACCTGCGTCTGTTCATGACACCTCTAAGGATGACGTGGCTCTCTCCAGATTCCGATTCTAGGATGCTTCCAAATTCCAGGAAGCAGCAGCAGCATCACGCCTGCTCTCTTCTCATTTTGTAGCAATCCAGAGACAGTTTCTGTCTGCCAGAATTCAGGAACATCTCCACAAAAGAGGAAAAAGAAATACAAACAGGAAAACTGAGAGCAATCTAGAAAGTGCTAATTCAGGTGTTGGGTGAGAGAAAAAGAAGCAAATCTTTTTTGTTGTTGTGGCCTTCACAGTGCTCATCCTTTTCCTTAGCACATCCCCCCTCCTTCCCTCATCCCCATCAAGCTCAGTTCTTTCTCTTTGTCTTTCTGTCTCTCCCTCCCTCTCTCTCTTTTTCTTTCTTGATTTATGTTATTTATTTAAAGGGCAGAGTGACAGAGAAGAAAAGACTGGAAGAAAGAAAAAGGAGAGGGGGAGAGATCTATCTTCCATCTGCTGGTTCACTCCCCGAATGACCACAATGGCCAGGGCTGGTTCAGCCAAAGCCAGGAGCCTGGAACTCCATCCGGGTCTCTCACATGGTTGCCAGGGGCCCAGATACTTGGTCCATCTTCTGCTGCTTTCCCATGCATATTAGCAGGGAAGTGGGTCAGAAGCAGAGCAGCCTAGACTCAAACCACCTGTCATATGGGATTCTGGCATAGCAAACGTTTGCTTAATCTACTACACCACAATGCCAGTCCTTTAGTCTCTTCTTGCCGAGTAGCAGTTGCAGTGCTCTGCTCTGATTTTGATGCATTCTCCAAGGCTTCCAGAGGAAAACAAAAGGAAGCTGACACTATTGAACACCTACCATATGCTAGATGGCTCCTAATGCGTTGCCATTTAATTGTCCCTGCACTGGGCCATAAGCAGGATTATCTTTATATCACATTTGTAGAAAACAGGGCTCAGATTTTCTGTTACTTTTCCAAGCTTTTGCATGATAAACCATAGATGAAAAATTGGGCACAGGTTATTATGACTCCAGAGTGCCTGCTCTGTACAAGATGTCGGATCTACAACTGCCTATGCTTCAGCCATGCTTGCTCTCTATTCTAATTAGAGGTGCTAGAAGGCACACTTTGGCTTCTGGGTTTTGTCTCTTCTATTGCAGATAAAATCTTGTGTTTCCATGGGGCCAGGCCTTGTAGTAGGGGAGATTAAGATTTCACTATTGTGAATTCTCTTTGCAGATAAAATTTTGATTTTTAAAAAATATTTTATATAAGAAATATCTGTTTGTTAAATGATACTAACAAATGCACATAAAATGAGTGACTCCCCCCAGAATTGGCCCTGATAATGTCATCCAGAGATAACTAATGTAAAAATAATTTTTGTGTGTATTTTTTCATGCTTTGTGCATATTTATAAACTATGGCAAATTACCATATGTACAGTTTTACAAATGGCTTTTAGCATCTAACATTATAGTATTAGCATAATTGCATGTGAAAATATACATTTATAGCATTGTTTTTAACAGCTGCAGAGTATTCTGTTGTAAGGATTTCTGAAAAATGTATTTTAATCACATTCCTTTGAATTGACATTTAGGTGGACTTCTCCCCCCATACTATAAACAAATCTCCACAGTGGATTCCTTGTGAACATTGTTAATTGCATCTTTATTACAAATTCTTAGACCAAAAATTATTCTTTCAAATTGTTACACCTACTTTGAAAACACTTAATAGATATTGCTACATCTTCCTGAGAGTTTGTACCATTGAATTTAATGGCCAAACTCATCATTCTAATTTCTATTTATTGACTATTACTTTGCTTTAGCAATTTACATTTTTCTTATAAATAGTCTGTTCATACACCTGCTTCTTACCAGTTTGTTATTTATATTTTACTAGGATGAAAGTTTACATATTTATGTCTCCAAATTTATTACTCTTTCTCATTTTTCCTGAGCTTATTTTTTCAACTTCTTGTCATTCTGTGAAAAATATTTCTTATCTCAGTCTTATGAAAGCATAAAACTTGTTTATGATTTTTATATTTTGTTTTTTCTAATTTTACAATTCTAGAAAGCTATTATATATCATATGTTATATAATATATGACATAAAATTATATAAAATGCATATTTCATAATATAGTAAAATTATATATGATAGAATAAATTATTGAATTATATAAATTATAATTATCATTTTTATAATTCTTTTTGTTTAATTTTAAGAGGCAAAGGACAGACAGACTCCCAAGGCTCTATCTCCTCATTCGCTCCACATGCCCACAGAGGTCTTCAGCTGTGTAGGGCCAAAGCTGGGAGCTGAGCCCTCAGTATGGATCTGTCATGTGAGCTGCAGGGACTCAGTTTTTGATCCATCACCTGCTGCCTGCTAATGTCTTCATTGGCAGGAAGCTGGAGTCACAAGCCAGAGCCAGGTATTAACACAGGTACTCGGATTTGAGATGTGGGGGTCTTAACCCCTAGGTCAAGAACCTGCCACTAGCTATATGTTCTTACTGGTAGATTCCTCTGAGGACATCCTAGCTAGCCAGGACTCCATATTTCAGTCTCCATTTCTTCCGCTACTCTCCTGTGGACTCTCTTGAAAAGGATTCTCTCAGGAAGCACTTTGGAGAAGAATACAGACCATACAGTAGAATACCAGTGTGTCTTCCTCTGGTGACTGTTAGCTCAACAGTGTCCTGGGATAAGGTGAAAGAGGAGGCACCATAGTTTTTGATGTAAGGCGCATAACCAAAGGATGAAGCTCCTTTTTGGTCCCTGCAGCTTTCACCCTGGGCTTGTATCAGCCCTGTGGAGCAGTTTTCAGAGCACATAAACTGCCTGCTAAGTAAACTGAGCAACTCTTGAATTTTCTGGGCATTTGCAGAATATCTTAAAGCCAGGGTTATTATCCAGAATAACAGAGAATGACTTCCAAATCACCAAAACAGTAAAAAGAACATGTTTTGGAGTCAGCTGAAAATTAATCATAAGAAATGAATTTGTGAGATAAACTTCCCTATTTATGAAAGTGAGAATATTTCACTGTAAGAACAAATAATACAAGCGTGTAGATCAAGCTGCCTAAAACATAGTAGAAAGCATGCAAAGAATTTAATTATTCTTTATTGTTTATTCCTTGCACTGATACTCTGTAAGAACAAGTTATCCTGGTTAAAGATCATATTTTTCCACAAAGTAACTCTCCTAGAACCCTTATCCCATTTTTGCAGAACCTGCAGTATTTAACTTCTCTATCCCTCATGTTTGGTACTAGAAAGTGTCATTTGGTAAGGGTGTTCATTATGTTCTCATTGTGTTTGGAGATCACTCTGCAAATGAACAGTATGCAGAAATTCAACACATAGAATTCTAGCAAAGAAATAGCTATTATGTGCATATTTTAAAAATGTACTAGGATCTGAGATTGGATAATTGAACAAGGCATTACATCTGCTCTCAAGGACCTGAAAAATAAGACAGGCAGGCAGATATTCATATAATAAGGTAGATATCTATAATAAGTGTGTTATTTCATTCTAATCCATATATATATATATATATATATCCTCTATATATGTATTTATATTAAATACCATGGTAATCATTTATCGGCCTTTGGGCTAAGATCATGTGTGAAATATTGTGGTTATATTTGAAAGAATAGATACATTTAGATTTCACCAAAACCTTTGTGAAGTTTATGCTCCTGTGAAGAGAAAAGGAGACACATGCATCAAAATACAGAAAAATGCAAATAGGACATTTAAGAAAACGCCAAGCAATACTCGACATCGATGTATACATACGTGTTCTCACGAATATGTGCTGTGTGTGCATGTGTGTTATGGCATGTTGAGAATGTCTCAGCATTAATCTGCATGTGTGGCAAAGTAAAGGCAGAATATGACAAGTTGATATTGAAACCAAATGTTGGTTGAGTCCTTTAACAGGTTGATAGAGGCAGTGATTGAATTCCCCATGATACCAAGAAGCACCTACACTGAATCCTATTTTACTCTCCTGCCCCAGCTAACAGGTTATCATGACATCTCAATAGCTCCAAGCGGAAGGGATGTTAGGGCAACCTGTTTGGTTGTCCAGTGGCTAGCTAGTAGTCCCCTTAGGATAGAGGAGGGCTTCCGGGAACACCATCCTCTCATGCAGGCATTAGATCTTAGGGTTAGCTTAGTGATCAGTGAAAAAAATTATTTTGAAGTTCTTAAAATTTTGCATAGGTAACAAGAAAACTGATTATAAATATATGCATTAACAAACTGTTTCTCATAACATTTTGAGCAGCTCTGTTATTATCCACATTTAACGGATAATCAAAGTTGAGACCAACAGGGTTGCATGTCTTGCTTTGGGTTACATGAAATGTTAATATATAGAGCTTATCTTTCCCTGGATTCCATGCCACATCTCCAGCATTCTTGGACTGACTCCAGAATTCCTTGCCTTACATGAATACTTAATATTCTTTTCATTTACCCTGTTAGTTGACAAAAAATTGACCCTTTTCTTATCTGTAGAAATAGGCATTTTTGTTAGTAAAAATTCTGGAGGAAGTTCACTGGATGATAACTAAAGGCAATACCTTACTTTTCCAAAATGAACGAAAAGCAATTAAACGAAAGAACTTTCCTTTTCGTACTAAGCTTACTGGTAACATGTTTTCAGGGAAACTACTTATCCCTTTAGCTCTCCCTGGATTTGAGGAGCAAACTTAATTCTGCTTGAGTGCTATTAACAACATCTTGGATCCGGTAACCCCAGCGTGCTTTTGGACAAGGAGAATTGATCAGTATTCTTGTAGCATTGCACTTCCTTGCTGGGGAACTTCTGAGATGGGACCTTGAAATGTGAATACCTGAAATCCTCGCTCTTTTCACCATAAGAAATGAACTCCTCGTGCCACAGGGTCTCATTGTCCTTCAGTTGCAGGCGTATTTTAATTCATCATCTCTCTGTAACCTGATGTTGGCTCCAGCTCTGAAATGCAAATCGCGTTCCCCATGCTGCTGCTGCCTCCTCCGAGGTGACTTAAAAGAATGTATAGACAATACCTCTCTGACAATCTTTGCTTTCAAGAGATCTGAAAGGTGAGGGTTTTTGTAATTTCTGCTTTCAATTCTGTTGCCATAGACCATTCTGACTTTCACAAGACACATAGGCCAGAGTACATTAAATTTGATTAAAACTGTGGATTTTGTTTACACATAGGAGAGGATTTTGAGCTCACTTAACGGATGCCTTCACAACCCTGATACCAATCAGTGAAAAGTGCAGGGTATGCTGCAAAAATCAATATGCCATTCGCTTTGGACATTTCAAAAGAAAGATAGCGTTTCAGAAGTTAGAAATATGCTTGTTCCCAAATAATCCATTTTAGTTCTACGACTCTCTTCCTAAATTCTTCTCTCTCTCTCTCTCTCTCTCTCTCTCTCTCTGTGTGTGTGTGTGTGTGTGTGTATGTATGTGTTTGACTTTTTTTTTAAGATTTTATTATTTTTTATGGATGAATAGTATTCTTTTTTTTCTTTACTTATTTGACAGGTAGAGTTAGACAATGAGAGAGACAGAGAGAAAGGTCTTCCTTCCGTTGGTTCACCCCCCAAATGGCCGCTACCGCCAGCGCTGTGCTGATCCGAAGCCAGGAGCCAGGTGCCTCCTCCTGGTCTCCCATGTGGGTGCCTGGCCCAAGTACTTGGGCATCCTCCACTGCCTTCCCGGGCCACAGCAGAGAGCTAGACTGGAAGAGGAGCAACTGGGACTAGAACCCAGTGCCCATATGGGATTCCGGCGCCGCAGGCGGAGGATTAGCCAAGTGAGTCATGGCGCCGGCCCCATTGACTGTGTTATTTAAAGCAAGTATTAACAAAATGAAATCCCCAGAGAGAGCACCAAGCCTGGACCAGAGCAGGTGGTTCAAATGAGGAACTGGAGTGATCATCCTAGTGGGTTAAGATACCAGGTAAGACACCTGAGGCCCTGGGCTTAAAATTCAGTTCTGTGTCCAGTCTCCAGCTTCTTGACCCTGGAAAGCAGTGGTAAAATAGTTGGGTTTTGCCATGCACATGGGCGAACTAGCTGGAGTTCCCAACCTCCCAGCTTTGGGAAGAGAATAGACAGATGAGAGCTCACTCTCATTCTCTTTTCCTGTCTCTCTCCCTGTCTCTCTGCCTCTCAAATAAGTCAATGAAAAGATTTTTTAAATGTTAAATGAATGAATGCACACTATTTATCTTCCCCTGCTCTGTGCCTCCTCCAATTTAGCAGCAAAGGAAAATAGTAGTGGCCAGCATTTATGTCAGCCACTGCTACATTACTTCTTTCTAGGACACTTCTTGCCTTCTGTTTTTGTTTTTGTTTTTCCTCAGTAAGTGCCTTTTGTAATCCATATGTATAAATATGCTACAATCATAAATGGTCTGATCACTGAGGTGTAGTGAGTTCTCATTCAGTATTGAGAATATAAATAAACAAAGCTGTTAGGCAAGAAACACCAAGTTCAAAGCAAGTAATATAAGTAACATCTTTTTAGTGCAGGGTAAATGCATTTTAATATTCATTAGCTCACTGCAATCCTGTTTATAGACCTTTTTTACTATTTGTGTGCTGTACTATTCTAAAATCTCTGAAACACATTTACTTCTATCGTTGGAAAGATTTTATTTTCTAGTTTATGTCCACGTTTCCCAAACAAAAATAACTGGATTTTATCTTTTCTTGGCAAACCTGACTCATAAATCAGTTAAAATTTTAAAACTTTGTTGTTTAACAATAACTTTGAAATCAGACATGACCCCCTAAAATTTATACAGAAATGTGGCCTTTTAAAGTTCCCCAGATGTGCCATCTGGGGTGCCACATATGCCACCAGAATTTTGGGTGCCATACCATTTCACCACATGCTTACTAATAAATCCCCAATATTAATAAGCCCAAGAGGGTTCTTGCCTAATATTTAGAGAAGAATTCTAAATACAGGCACAGATAAATGAGGCAGCATGGTACATTTTAAGCTTTTATTTAGTGAGAAAGATGCATAGAAGAGTGGGAGCTTTATCTAAGAGAGAGAGAGGTAAATCTGGGTTCATACCCAGCACCAGGAACCAGCCACGTGGAGGAGCATCTAGGCCAGGAAGACGCAGGGCTACAGCAAGGCCCCTCCTGGCAAGAGGCCAGGGAAGAAGAGAAGGGCAGGACACACCGTGTCCCAGGCTTTTAACCCACTTCCAAAGGGGAGTTGCTAATAAACCTGATTGGCTGGTGGGCACCCAAGTGTGGCCAGGTAGGGGGATGAGGTCACATAGGGGCATGGTGAAGGTATCAGGTAGGACATGAGGTCACACAGGTGCATGGCGAAGGTGTGGTCTTCCAGCTCACAAGCCTAATCGATTTTAACCTATATGCCTGCCTACTTCAACTTCACAGGAAAAGTTTAAGCCATTCTTTTGAACTATCCAAATCACTGAATTAATGTCATTTCACAATTAGCTCATGTACCACATGGCATACTGCCCCTTAAATAAGCAATAATACTACTTCTATAAAAATGAAGTACCATTCTCTAATAATTTTAAAATGCATACACATTTTAGTGTTGGAAATATTTTTAGAGTAGTGTATTTTGATTTTTTTAGTAAGATATCTTAGTTAAGAGTGTTTGCAAAAGCACTTTCACAATGGAAGCTATTATTATAATGACGATCAGCAGTTGATTTGAACACTAGAATGTCATAGATCTTCAAACATTCCTTGTGCTTTTTTAAATATGTGCTATTGAAATTGGAAGTAGATCATTTAGGCAAAAATACTACTAATGTGTAAAAGGGAATTGCAGGTTGTATTATTCTGATAGACTATTTGGTTTCATTTCACCATATATAACTTGTCAAATCTTCATTTGTATGCTTGCTTAGATAAATTTAAATGACATAGGTACCACCTAGCAGAAATAGGTTTGGGGGGAAAAAAAAAGCTGTCGCCAGTTTTTGTTTGATTAGACAGTGTAAATATTTTCTGACTTAAAATTGTCTTGCACTGGAAATCCTACTATATGACATGAATCCTTCCTTATAGAAATTGCATTCGGCAAACACTTCCCCTGTCTTAATGTGTACAAAGGGTTGCATGCTGTGCATGAGACGCCATACAAAGAAATCCAGAACATGAGCTTTCTCATTAAACTTTCGAGGGTGCAACGGCCAGTAAATATTGCAGTTTTTATATTCTAGCTGGGAAAATATAATTTCACTTGTCAAAAATTTTATGTAGTTTAGCAGAGAAAAATCATGAGGGAATGTGTCTGAATATCCAATAGAGCTATTAAAAATAATATTTTGAGATATGGGGCTCTTGATTCAAAAGCACCATGAAACCTAATGCCTAAGAAAAGTGTTCTCTTGATGCTGTTCTCAGGATCTGTGACTGGATTATCATTCAATTGATTTAACTTGGTTTTAGAATAAATAAATAACAAAGATAACTTCCAGGATGATTTTTGTTGTTGATGGGCTTTTACTGTTTCCAGGCAAAAACTGATGATGATATCTTGGGGCCTGGAGAATAATGTCGATTAACGACGGGTCTGGTTATGCACACTCTGTTGTAGCAGTAGCAGTCTTTAAGCAGCAAGAAACAAATTTTGCACATGTAGCTTTTTCTCTCACGTAATGGTTCACATGCACTGTATCATGTGCTTTTTTAGGGATCTCCCACAAAGAGCCGTTTACAGAGCTGCTTGCTGTACTGGGTTCAATGGCTACAAAATATATGCATAGATTAATGAATATGTGTCTGTGAATGTGTGTGTGAGAAAGAGAAGGGAAGAAAGAGAATGGGAGATTGAGAAAGAAGATGTCCTTTTTCTAACAACAATTTATATCTGCATGATCTAGAACAACAGCCAAGTTGGTTGGAGTTGTTGGTATCGAACCCACAAAATTGAGTTCTCTGGATGTGCAGAAAACCAATCACTAACAGGGTGGTGGAAGAAAGGAGTTAATTGCAATGTGCAGACCAAGGGACTGGGCAGCTTTTGCTTAATTCCTAGGCTCCCTAGGGGCCTGGAGGTGAAGGTTTTCATGGGTTGGAGTTAGGGCAAAAGCTGTGTGTCCAGGTTCCTGTTTGGTTGGCAGTACCTGTGGCCTTCCTTTGATTGGTAGACTAAAACATTTTCTTTAGGGAATTTTTATGATGATCAAGCTGGCTTCAGTTAGTCTAGGAGCAAATGAAAGTGGTAGTTACTTTCTGCCCTGGACCTGGAATTGCTCCAAAAGAAACACCTCCAGACAATACTGACCATCAAGGTGTGTTACCTATTGGAGAAGCAAATGACTTCACAAGTCCAGTGATCAGAACCCTGTAGTCCTACTTGTACCATTCTCTTAGCTCAGTGAGTAGTTGATTTGCTATCAAAAAGGCTAGGATGGCCGGCGCCGCGGCTCAATAGGCTAATCCTCCGCCTAGCGGCGCCGGCATACCGGGTTCTAGTCCCGGTCGGGGCACCGGATTCTGTCCCGGTTGCCCCTCTTCCAGGCCAGCCCTCTGCTGTGGCCAGGGAGTGCAGTGGAGGATGGCCCAGGTGCTTGGGCCCTGCACCCCATGGGAGACCAGGAAAAGCACCTGGCTCCTGGCTCCTGCCATCGGATCAGCGCGGTGCGCCGGCCGCAGCGCGCCGGCCGCGGCGGCCATTGGAGGGTGAAACAACGGCAAAGGAAGACCTTTCTCTCTGTCTCTCTCTCTCATTGTCCACTCTGCCTGTCAAAAAAAAAAAAAAAAAAAAAAAAAAGGCTAGGAAAGGACACTGTAGGTTATGGGAGGGAGGGTTGGAGACTGGGCTCTGATGCTATCTAACATAGGTGTTTAAGCTGCTATGAAAGGACTTGGAGGCAGGATAAATATGTATGACACATGTAATGTCATGGGGTACAGCCCTGAAGTTTTACCTTCACATAGAGAGCAGTGGGTAATTGCTTGATTATGGCATCAGATAGGTTTCTGTTCTTACATGTAAAGTGGGATAATAAAGGCACTTCCTTTAGATTGGTTGTATTAAATTAAGCATTCATGTAAAGCAAGTTGCCAGAAAAATAGCAACTATTCCTATAGTAGCCTGAGCTACTATTGAGCAGTAGCACTAAAGGAAAAAAAAAAAACTTTTAGAATGTTTATGGAAGTAAAGAGTTGTCTATTTCTTCTAATAAGAATCTAGTAAAAGTTCATTGCTGATAAACTCAGAGTAACACGGTTCTAAAAGAGATGTGAGGCTCACTGATAATACAGGTATCATTCATTCATGTCTCAATTTAAGTAAATATTGTGCATCTATTCACTGTCACACTAGGGACAGTGAACGTGGGAAATACAGCTGGTTTAAGGAATGTTCTGCCTGATCACAAAGGTGTAGGGGACTCAGAGAAGCCCACCCCCAGCCCCGCCCAGGAGGTGACTCTCGGGGTACAGTCCTGAGTGTGAGAAGCAGCCAGGCACCCACAGAGTAAAGCCCACCAGAGTAGATGAAAAGGCTCTGAGGGAAAGGAGGTGGTGTGTTTCATCATTGTCACCAGTAGTAGCCTCATCACATGGTCCTTCTGTAAGTCTGCAGTTGTAATTGCAATAAGGTCATGCTTGTTTAGATTTATTTTTATCACCAGACCAATATTTCAAGACACCATAAGCCCAATGACTTTAATATTTTTGAAAGCAGATGGCATTTGTATACTTTCAACAAAATCAAACAGCATCAACAAAACTTTTCAGCTTATTTTTTTAAAAGATTTATTTATTTGAAAGGCAGAGTTCAGAGAGAGAAGGAGATCTTTGTTCCACAGGTTCACTCCCCAAATGACCACAGTGGCCACAGCTGGGCCAGGCCAAAGCCAGGAGACTGGGACTCCATCCAGGTCTCCCACTTGGGTGGAAGGGGCCCAGGCATGTGGGCCATCCTCTGCCTCTTTTTCACGTGCATTAGCAAGGAGCTGGATGAGAACAACTCTTGGGACTTGAACTACTGCTCATATGATATGCCAGTGTCACAGGCAGCAGCTTAAACTGCTGTGCCACAATGCTGGCCTCTCGGCTTCTTATTGTAAGAGGTAGTGTAATGAAGCAAAGTATGTGTGCGAGCCAGAGTCACTGCTTTTGTAAAGGGAAAGGCAGCACCTAAAAATAATAATGCTGCAAGTAGATACTAGGTTAGGAAGCCTTGAAATAGACATTATGGGACCCACTGTACTATATTTTCCCTATTTTATGTTATCCCATATCTGGGTCATAATCAAATACCCAGAATAAGTTTTTGCCTTTGGAGAACCACATTTAGGTCGGCCACTTTGCACTGGGATGTGGATTGCTCCTGGGAACAAATGCACCACAGCAGGCTGAAGCCCACAGTACATTTGGAAGTGGGAGACAAAAGGAACTGGATGCTGAGCTACTCTTATCCCTAATTTAGAATATGAGAAGTTCAACAAGTCCACAAAAAATCTCCCAGTAGCACTTCTGAAATGCCCACCCTCCCCTCAGGACTTAGTCATCTTCTCAAACTTACATGAAATACGTTTTCACAAAGCGTGCTGGACCCCTGCCTTTTCTACCTCTTCATTTCCACACCACCCTTATCAAATTGTTTCAGCTTGATAGCCCTGGCCTCGTAAATACATTCAACTGTCAATTACCCTCACCAATGAAGGGGAGACTTAGTGCAGATAATTGAAATTGGTGAATAATCTGCTCCACTGGGCTGCAGCCAGCTCCTCCTACCAAGGCTGCTTTTATTTATTTATTTATTTATTTATTTTGTGGGGAGTAAAGGCAGAACCTCCGTTACAGGTCAGAGCCTCTGCTAAAAAAGTCTTTTCTCCCACCACTCTGGTAGAGGAAGGTCAAGTCCGTGCTGCCTTAAGTCTTCCAAAGCCTTCCCACAATCGTTACATGTCACAACTCCCCAAGACCTTTATCTAGACTGCAAACTCTCGGTGCTGCAGAGTCAATAAAGAGCTGGGCAAGTTAACATCCACTGCACATTCCAGTCTCTGTGTCACTCTCAGCAAACATGACTTAATTCAACTAAGAAATGGAAGCATGGTCAAGCGTGCCCCCTCTTTCCTGCTTTGTGTTTTTATTTTCCTATCTCAGGGTTGGTGTCTAGGGCATTTCTTTCCTGTGCAGTGCCCAGAGGTGCTGTTCAGGTGTTAGTAAGTGTCCCCAGCATTCTCAGGACAGGCTCCTCTGTCGTGAAAGCTTCAGGGTGGCTGATAGGAAGTCATCGATTAGAGACTCCCGCTTCAGGCAAGTGGTTCTGCCAGGATCATAAACCTGGAGACAAAGCTCAGTCTGCTGGAAAGCTCATCGCAGCCCTGGCACTGAGCTCCGTCAGAAGCTGTTTTCTGCTCCCCAGCTACCCTGTCTCCAGGGCTGGACTTCCTCCTCTTTTCTCATCGCCATTCGACTTCACTTCCAAACATCCTTGCCTTTCATTTCCCCCTGCTCTGCTTCATGACATGACCTGTTAGCTACTTCCCTGGTTCTCATTTCCTGTGCCCCTCTTTCTTTTATAAAGCATCTCACCTCTTTAATCCCCTCCAAAAATCTTCTTTTGAATACTTTCCTTAACTCCCCACCCCATATTCTCACTTTCCTCACTCCCCTCTGCCCTAGCATCTTGCATTCTGATGAGATGCCATATGTATAACAAGGGAGACAGATGCTTTGCTGTTAAACTAAAGGGCTTTTTAATCTACCAGAACAGAAACCATGAGCTTTCTTTTTGTTTGGGGACATCAGCAATTCATGGCAAAGGGCTAAGGAATACAAATGAGGGTTTTTTCTTCTAGCAGCATGGAGTCTCAGCATGTCTCTCCTTGTTTTACTTGGTCTGCAAAGTAAAAATCTGCACATGTGATGGATTCATAAACGCCACTAATGACACATAGATCTCTGTAGACACACTGCATTCACGGGGAGGGGCAGCAGGATTAGGTCTGCTATTGTCAATGCATTTTACCTATGATCCATCTACATATGCCGTTCAAAGTCTGTGACTATCAGCAGTGCTGATTTTGATGGGTGTTTCTCAGTAGCAATTCATCTTGTATTGAAATTGAAAATATTTTTTTTTCTTTGTAGCACCCTGTTTGTAAGCAGGTATGCCCTTTGGATAGACAGCGAAGGCCCACAGACAGTGTCACAGGCCACATGGCCACAAAATGCCTGTAGTGTAAGCTGTTACACAGTAGGATTTTCCTGGGGCTAGCTCTGATCCAGGAGAGAAAATGATGAGAAGAGCCCATGATTTTAGTGCAAGGCCAGGAGACGGCAAATACCTGGATCCCAGAGTTTGTCTGTAGAGTAGACTTTGCAGTAGAAGTCAGCCTCTGTCTCTCCTTGGGGTAAGACAGTGCATGTGCCACGGGGCGGGCCCTGCTGCCTGTCCATCAGTTGACAGGAGCATCTTTCGGATGAGGCTGCCATGGAGGCAGAGGTGTCCATGCCACACCAGGACCCCTTCATATGGTGATGTGGTGTGTATCAGTCAGCGTGGCTCCAGAGGAAATTCAGCTAGTTGACATTTCAGGGTCCTGTCCACAGTTCTGGGCCTGTTGTTTCGGCAAATGTGCTTGATAGTTTCGTCTTCCCTGATCGACCCTGTCCAGATCATTTCAGAATGTCAGAATGCTGGTTCCTGTCTTGTTTCTCTCTGCTGTGTCTCTGCCTCTGACATTTGCATTTGCTAATGCAGAAGCTTCCACTAGAATTGTCAGCAACATCCATCTGCCCCCAAGACCTTGCCTGCTTGCTGGAACCCAAAGTGTCACGAAGGACCCTCTGTGTGAAACGTGCAGTGCTGTGTGTGAAGAAAACATATGGACTACATCGTGGTGTGAACTTTTTCTAATTTGCACAAAATTTTCACCAACATTAGAAAAAGGGTTCATTCCGTACTAACCTCTTACTGCCTAAAATTGGGAGTTCTTACCAAACAAACCCCAGTCCTGACTTTCTCTAAATCTGATCGCATGGTTCTTGATTGTACACTCTTAACCTGACTTCTTTACTTTGCACTTGGCAGTAACAGTGTGCTTTTGTGGTTGTATTGTTTTGCACTGTGTGAGTTCCCCTAAAATAGTTGTTTCCCTGTTTGACTGAAGTGGAAACTGAGGAATCAGTGAGGACTGGGCCTTCCCCAGTGAGACACTAGAAGAAACTGAATAAGCAAGCACAGTACCTTTTCTTATTTTTTTTTCCCTAAAAGGGGAGAAAAAAGTTTGCCTTTTTCACATGGGTGGAATTTTATACTCTCTCAAACCGAGTGCTGTGGGACTCAGGCGGAAAAGACCACCTGTTATGGAGGTTAGCTAGGTCAGGAGCTAATTCTCGGCTGTTCAAACAAATCCACATCAACACTGTAGGTCACCCTTTCTACCTGCTCTTTGTGTTCAAAGCACCCTGCTAGGCAGTCAACCCATTTACCCCTTTTAATTGAGCAGACCTGGCCTTTGTCTGCTTGTGGCTTTATTTATTTATTTTTGGGGGGCATGTTATTGCTACAGTAAACAATTAGCACTGTTAAGAAAAAACAAGTGTCTGCTCCAGAAGCCAGATTCCTTCCCAATGAGGGAGCTATGTAAAGGGAGTCTGTTGGACTCAGACTGGCCAGGATTGCACAAAGATAGGGGGCACCACCGCCCCGCCCTTGTGTACCTTGGCAAAGCATGCCGCATGGTGGGAGTTTTCGTGATTGTGTCTTTCACGAAGAATGCTCTCTGGTCCGTGAGAAGGCCCTGGAGATCGCTCCTTCTAGGAGCAGCAGCGTCTGTGATATGGAAATGCTCAGCCGAGTGGAGTGTGCCTGGTCCTTCATTCACAACAGGGAGGCCTGGGAAGCCGGCCTGCCTAGCGGGCAGCCATCGCCCTCAGGAGCAGAACCACTGAGTCCCAGGATCCTGGGACTAAACGATGCTGATGGCTTTGAGTTAGCTGTCTCCTCACTGCTCCTCCGCAGGAATGCTTTCTCCACCCCCACACACTTCAGAACTTCTGTTCACTTTCAAGTTCCTTTTTTTTTTTTTTTTTTTTTTTTGTTCTTTTGTTAAGATCATTTCTCTTCAAGTCTTTCAAAGCTTCTTTGAGGCTTCTCCGAGACACAAAGCACTTCTTTTGGATTGTGTTCCTGGTTATTTCAAGGAGGTGGCTGAGAATCAGATCTGTGTGTACCTGCGTGCACGTGGCCCCCCGCATCGGGAGGGTGCGCACAGGCCAGCAAGAGCGTAGGGGCATGACTGATTGATCCAGGACGGAAAACCTGCGCGGTGCGTAAGGCGGGATTTGTTTTCATTCTTGACCTGGACTTGTTTGTCTTTGTAACCTTGTAGAAGTTACGCCAGCGATCTTCTCTGTGAGGTCAGGATAACATACTGCTCAGGTAGCTTCATTTCTTCACAGATCAAAGGACTACACAGCTTCACTGTTTGGGTTTTCACATGACCTGCTCTGTCAGTACGCCCGGTCTAAGTACATAATGCTTGAATATTCCTTGGATCTTCAACACACCAGTTTCAGGGTAGAAAGCTGCTCGTGGGAGGCATTAAGAGTGTAGGGCTCGGAGCCTGATTTCTATAACTCTAGCATTACCATTCACCATGCCTTCCCTCCTGTGAAGTGATGGTTGTAGTACTATCCACTGTATGGGGTTCTTAAGAGATTGAATGAGCAGATCCAAGAAAGCAGCCTGTAGAAGAGTCTGGCATCTCAGTATTGCTCATTCATGTGAGTGACGGTGTCACTTGGACCCAGCCTCCCAAGTCTTTGCCGCCCTCCCAACCTCAGGACACCAAGATCTTTTTAACGTTGCTTTTTCTGCTACTCAGAGAGGGTACTCTCCCATTGTCTATGCCTTTTGTCTCAGTGTCACTGCATGTTAAGCTTTATCTCTTTCTTCAGGTACCACCCATAGGATGACCCTTTATAACCATTTGAATTCAAACTACTTGTGCTGTCCTGTTTTCCTGTCTCAGTGCCCTCTTTATTGTTTGTTATGCTTACTGAAATTTGAAATTACTGCTTGTGTGCATTGTCTCTCCAGGAGGCTGAATTCATTGTGGGAGTTGACAGTGACTATCTTACTCATTCTTTCAGTTTTTAGTAGCTTAGGATTTCATTTATGCCAAACACTCTGCTGCACTGAACACACCATGAAATGAACAAATAAATGCCTGCCTTCATGGGGCATACAGTCTAGTGGGGAACATAAAAAATAAACTAAGACAGGAAAATATGAACTGTGGCAAATAGAGAACAATGAAGCAGGGGGTTGCCACTTTAGATGGAATCATCAGAGAAGGTGTCAAAGTGGGTAGGTATGGGTGGGCATGGGTAAGTGGGTGAGTGTAGATGGGTTCAGGAAAAGAGCAGAAAACATAAAGATCCTGAGGTGGGAGCTTTCCTAGTGTCTTTGCAGATAGAAGGGGATCTTTGAGGTGCAGTACAGCAAGTGAGGGGGGATTCTGAGGAGATGAGTCTAAGAGGAGCCTGAGGACCACAGGTGGCATTTTGACTCTGGATGGCCTGAGATGCTCTAGAAGAGCAAAGAATAGAAAACTTGGGTTTTAACTGGATTATTTTGACTGTGGGGTTGTGAATAGCTTGAAGAAAGCTAAGGGCAAAAGTAGAGAGACCAATTAGGAGACTATTTCAAGAATTCAGAGATAAAGGAAACTTAGTAAGTGATTGCAAATGAATAAATGTGTTTATGTAGGCTATTAGCAGACTATGAGTCTCCAGGTGGTTAGATTGGGCGTTGACACATCAGGGCTGTCTATTCAGAAATAATATATAGTCTGTTTCTAATTTGCAAAAGACAAAATGTTGGAGATGATGGATAAAGCCAGACAGAGTTATGGTATGAGACATCCATCCGGTATTGCTGTAAAGCAATGCCTTGCTTTTGATCTGGGAAACATGTATTTCTTTCTCCTTCATCACGTAGCAGCAAAATGAACATCATTTTTAGTACACAGAAAAAATAGGGAGACAAAAAGAAGTGGTTAAGAAAGAACAAGAAATTTCTATCAACACATAGACTGTCAGGAAGAGACATAAGTCATCAGAGTTCTAACTCGGATAAACTCGTCTTTATCTGAGTTCCAAGGAGAAGGAGTCCAAGGAGAAGTTGTGTGTGTGTGTGTGTTTGTATGTAATACATTAAATATATTATCATCTTTGCCACTTTTAAATAGCTTTGCAAGCCTCACAAAATTTGCTAAATACTTACCTAATAGCAAAACAACTTTAATCAGTAATTACAACTTCAAGAATAACTTGGTCTTCAAGATTTCTACATTATAAATCTGCCTTAAAATAAGTATTACTGACTGGAGGAGATGTCATTTGATCTGTTGTAAAAAGGTCTTAGAGTTTCATAAAATCAGGTATTAAATACACCAATTTATGCTCAAGGGAAAAAATGATGGACAAATAAATGCAGTTCTGTAATTAATGGCAACAGTTCTATGATAACATTAATATATCCTGCCATTGTGTCCAGACTTCCTCACTTTCAGTTTTCCCTGGACACAGGAGAAGAACATCATTGGGAAGTGTGTTGTATGTGGGGGAATGAGGAGGGAGTGAGTGCCAGGTGTCCCCTCAACATTGATTACCAAAGAGACAGTTGAATCTAATCTGTGCTCCTGCTTCTCAGAGTTTGAAACTTTCATCTTTGGATTAGAGTGCATCACTCTGGGCTGAAAACCATCTGAAAAACTTGTTCTCAACAACATTAGGAAGAAAAAAAACCTGAAGTGCAAAGTTGAGCCTTTAAGCTCTGAATATCAGAGCAAATTTTCTGCTTTGAAATGTACCTTTTTTATTTATGGATTTAGCACTGCCAAGATGACGCTTCATGGCATGTTGTGTCACAGATAGAGCCAATCTTACCCCAGTAATCCAACAATTTTCATGAACCCAGTCCTGCTCTAAAGAGGAATATTTCCTTGAGCTTCCCTATTCTCGTTTATTTTCCTCGGCCTTGGTGCCCGTTTTCCACAAGACAGAGAAAAGCAGTAAGAATGTTCTCTTCGGAAATGATTGAGCGCTGCTCCAATGTTGATGATGTTCCTGCTGAGCCCGCGTATGTCTTACGTCTCCCAAATGGACATATAAAACATAATATATAGTTCTGTTGTCTCTTTCCAAAGCCTGAACTTGCAGAATATTTCTGGGGGTAAGCATCACAGGTCAGGATTCAGCCACATCCCTGGCTAGTGCATGGTATTTAAAGAACTGAAAGAGCAGATGGGTGTAGGGGAAATCATGCATAAAGGGGGAAGCACAGTAAAACAAGAGAGCAGCATGAAATGGGCATGTGGGCATTGGGAACGAGCAGCCAGGGAGAAGGGAGGTGGGGCAAGCGGTAGAGATTTTTTTTTTTTTTTTTTTTTTTTTTTACTATTTGCCTTTTTCACTACTCAACACTTTCTGAAAGCATTAATGTACTGAATCAAGTACTGAGCTGTTTCTGTAAGAGGAAAAATACAAATAAATGGCACCATAAAGGTGAAGGAAGGTTTTTAAAGCACAGAAAGGCAGGGATAAAACAACATAGCCATTCATAAGGCAAACAGATGGAATGACACAGGCAGATTTGAGGGAGAGAAAAGTAGAGGGAGAGAGACTCAAGGAAATAGGAAGAGGGAGTTCCGAAAGAAGTAACAGATAGAAAAATACACGAGAGACAGAGGTGCTTATGACAGCTGGGAAGAGCTTGAGAAAGGTCACGTATGCCCTCTGGGCTCCTGGTTACACAAGAGCTGCAGTGGACTGTCATGGCAAATAAACAAGAGAGAGTGGGGTGGAATACAATTTATAGCTCGCTTGTCATCACGGAAGAGAGTGCAGATGAATTGTGCATCCCTCTCCAGCCATCAGGATGGATAGGGGAACATGCCTTGGTCTGTTAGCAAGCAGCAAAGGGAAGAGGACATTTTCAGGCTTCCCTGGGAGGTCTGAGCCATGTTGCACTGGCTGCCTTCTGCCATTCGGACTTCGGTGTTTGAGCAGAGTTTGCTGGTGTTCTTTGAAAAGTGCAAGAATGAGGCCAGCGCCGTGGCTCACTTGGTTAATCCTCCGCCTACAGCGCCAGCATCCCAAATGGGCGTCGGGTTCTAGTTCTGGTTGCTCTTCTTCCAGTCCAGCTCTCTGCTTAGGCCCCCTTCACCTGCGTGGGAGACCAGGAAGAAGCTCCTGGCTCCTGGCTTTGGATCGGTGTAGCTCCAGCCATGGTGGCCATTTGCGGGGTGAACCAACAGAAGGAAGAGCTTTCTCTCTGTTTCTCTCTCTCTCACTGTCTAACTCTGTCAAATAAAAAAAAAAAAAAAAAAAAGAAAAGTGCAAGAATTTCCTAACTGAAGCCTATGGTGTTAGGAGTTATGAAACAGACACACACACACACACACACACGGTTTACATGTTCCAAAGGAGAGGTAACTTTATAATAAACTTTTATATAATTAACTAGTTTTCATTTTATTTGAAAAGCAGAGAGACACAGGGACATCGTCCATTCACTGGTTCACTCCCCAAATACCTACAACAGCCAGGGCCTGGGCCCTTTGGAAGCCAGGAGCCTGGAACTCAGCCCAAGTCTTCCATGTGGGTGGCAGGAGCCCCACTACTGCAGCCTCACCTGCTGCCTCCTGGAGTGCCCATTAGCGGAGGATGGTGTGGAGGCAGAGCAGCCGAGATTCAAGCCCAGTGGTCTGATGTGGGATACAGGTTAATTGTAGCAGGTCTTAACCACTGTGCCCAACACTGGCCCCATTCAGCAGATATTGAATCCCTACAAAAAAAAGAGAGTGTGGTAAACAAGAGAACTGGGAACTTTGGTTATGGATTTTCTGTATCTCCGTCAGAAACTAGCACATTTCAGTGAAGTCTTGGATATGGAAAAAGTGTGTACTTGTGTAGAAATCAACAGCAGAGGGTGACATTCAACATAGCTGAATTGTTTGCATTTTACCTCAGGTGCTCAGTGTCTGATTTCCACACACTGTGGAGAAAACCTGCTTCTCATCCTGGAAGACAACCCAGAATTTCCTAAATAACACTTTGATGTGTAAGTGGGTCTGCCTACCTAGTCTAGACTGTCCTTAGGAGGAATATGATTTAGGATCTTATGTGTTAAACTTGGTCACATTTTTGGCAGCGTGCCTGGTGCCAGAGCTATGGCTCAGACCACCACGATTTGATAGGATATCATATCCTGTTTAAGAGTCTGTGAAATACTGCCCATTGTCCTACAGAGGAATAATGGACTGGAAATAAACATTAATTGTTCCTCAACGCTAATGCTTTTGAACTTCTGAAAATCAAAGGAACAGAATTATCGTGGGACTGTGAGGAAATATAACAAATTATTTTCCAGTGTGAGTTCTTGTGCTTTGTGAAAAATGGAAGTAGTTGCAAGGGGGTCAGCTTGTCTGATTGTTGGGCTTGAGGTACAGGTTGGGGGGGTGTGTCTAGAGCTTTGTGTCTTAGTGTTGTCTTCAAGTATTGATAGATTTAAAAATCTGTGTGTTCTGTAAATGACAGAAAAACCCAGGAAACTGTCCAACCAGGCTGTCCTTTTAATCGTAGGCCCTGGGCACATAATAAATGCCTTCAGCTTAGTTACAGGATCTTCCCTATGAAGCAAGGGGAGTCATGGGACAGCAAGGATTGTCCTCATTATGGTGTTCTACTATTCCACTGGCTGTTTATCATACTCAACATTATCTTGGTGCTTTCTCAACTCAGGATTGCCTGGAAATCAGAACAGTTACATTTTCCCCTTTGTTTCCTTCTAAGGTTTCAGTATTCCAGTGTCTAACTGGGTGTATGTGCACACACATACTCTCAAACACACACAGAAGATGTATACTGATGCAATAAAGGGAGTATGTAGAGAATGTAAAGTGTTTTCCTTTAAGCAGTGCTGGTATAATATGTGTGTGTGTGTGTGTGTGTGTATAAAAGAGAGAGAGAGAGAGAAACATGAGCCACTGGTTGATTATGTGCCAACTGAAAAAAAACATGGGCTTCACACATAGTAGAGTGTAATATCTACGTATATACAAAATATCAGACATCTTCAGGAAATTGAAAGAAATTCTGAAAATTTTTCAAGCTACAGTGCCTAGGATAGATAATTTTCTAGATACTCATTTAGATATCTGTTTGACTTTCAGCTCTCATCAATGAGTATCATTCTTGGGACATGTTTTGAGTGTGTGTGTGTGTGTGTGTGTGAAGCACAACAAAGGTGTCCACATTTTAGTGCTGTGTAGATGTTTTGTGTTAAAAGTCAAAAGGCCATTCAAGGATCCTCTAATTGTCAGGGCTGTGTGAAGCTGGAAAGGATTGGAATGATAAAGCCCGAATGGCAGCACTCATCCTTTTATCCTGCTTATCTGCTCCTGTGAGACAGGCTTGTCACTATGTATTTTTTCATAAACAGTGCAAACTCCTTCATTTCCTTTATCAGTGGTATATCTAAGATGATTATTCATGCGAACAATTCATGCAACGTCCAAGTTCTCCAATTCAAATAACACAAGCCTGCACAGCTTCCCTTCTACTCTCTCATTCTTTGAATGAATTCTATATCCTTGGAATTCTGTTGCAGAGATGGGACACAATTTCTGTGGAGGCAAGCATAAGCTGTTTTCCTTTGACTTTGAAATGTTCATTTTGCTTTGCTAAAAACCTACCAGTTAATGGAGATACAGGAATGGAGAGGATAAATGTGGAAAGCAAAAAAAAAAAAAAATGTAGACAGGAAGAAGAGACATTTTTTGTGCCAGCAGCAAGCAGCAGCATAGAGAAAACGAAGACAGCTACAGCTGCAACAAGAAAGAACAAGTCAACAGGACTTGTATAAAAATAGGGAGAAATGGATAGCGAGGAGGACAGAGAAGGTGAGAAGACAACCAAAATGCAAAAAGCAAACTGAGCTGGGCACGTGTGCCTGGAAGAGAAACATGCGGAGGACAGAGGGGAGAGGAATACCGAAAAGATGCTGTGCCCTTAAATATGGTTACGTGGAGGTTAGGGATCAGTTTAAATGAAACAGTTTATTGTTGGAAAACAATTAAAATCAGTAGTAAGAAACAATAGATGGTGAGCTAGATTAATCTGCAGGGAGCTGGAAAATATATAACACCCATTACAGAGTAATCATATGAATCAACCTCTTTCCTTTAACTCCCCCTCAACCCACCTACCACATCTCACTCCAAATCCACATGTGCAGCACATATTTTGACTTCTTACTTTGTACCTTTCTCATGTAACTTTTTGTAGAAAAAAAGAAATAGCATGTTTAGAAACATCCATTTATCTTAGGGAAACACCAATTTCAGTTCATATTTAAAATATCACCTGTGTGAGCCCTTTTGACAGTTATCTAACCTATAATGACAGGTTACGGACTTCAGAAAAGAAACAGTGACTGCAGGTTTATTTATTCTACATGCCACATACTCATAAATAAATAACTACTTATGGAAACTCATTCCTTTGCTATTGTTTACCTGTCACTCAAACTTATCTTTCTGGAATTGACTGTAATGTCAAAAAGCCACAGCTTTATTAATTTGATGCCTGAGGATTTGGTAGAAGAAAGGCTAGAAAGGGAGGGGGTTTTGTAATGTATTAAATCTAGAAAACCTATCCTTGTTAGGCTGGGAAGGCCTGAGATCCATTAGCACCGCCGCCTGGCTTTCCTGGGTCTTAGGAGAACACAACAAAGGTGTCCACATTTTGGGGTGTGCACCAGTGGGACACTCAGTGATAACCAAGATCATTGCTGACCCAGGGACTGTACCTCTAGTCCACTATTAGACTGAGAAGTTGCAGGGAGAGAAAGAGCAAGCACCCAGCCCTGGGGTATGAACGGTTGTATGGAAGTACATTGTCCATTGGTCCTCCATGTGAGGGTAGAAGTAGCTAGGCTCTCTGAATCTACTCGAGACTTTCTCTTTTTCCTCTGGATGAGACTTCAACAAAGGTAATGTCTTGGAGCTAAGTGAGGAAAAAGCTTATATCTTTCCCATGGGTCATTGGGTTGTTTTGTAATGCATGAGGGTACTTCAAAAAGTTCATGCAAGAAAGGAATTAACAGATAAATTAACTTTGGTGCAGAAGAATTGAAATCAATGCTTTTTTCCCCTAATGTACATTTTCCATGAACTTTTTGAAAGCTCTTCATATTACTACCACCATTGTTTTCTCCATAAGGTGTTTTTAACTGAAGTGTCTCCCTTAGAAAATACTGAAGAATCTTTTTCTACTTAATAATATGCTAAGAGTTTTTGTGAGTATTTTATCATCTTATATATTAGCCACAAGCATCTATGGAAAGTTTTGCTCTCTGACCTAGGAGACTAGGGGTATATGTGTAAGTGTGTGTGTGTGTGTATGTGTTTGTGTGTGAGTGAGTGAGTGTGTAGGTAAATGATAAGAGTTTGCTTGCATATATAATCCTGGAAGGAATTGTGGAGTGTGGGGGAAGTCTGGCTTTCCCAGATACCTGTGTCAACTTGGATAAAAGAAGCTATGATTCTTCGTCAGTAAATGGGACAGACAGAAACAGCTACCTTATATTGTCTCAGAAAAGGCCCTGTACCTGAGATGGCAGCTCTGGATGTTGTGAGTGGCTGCACGAGCCCCGAGGAAGAGCTCTGCTTTCTGCAGACAGGAGCCAGTGTTCCCACACACAGGACCCTAATGCCTTGGCCTTTCTCAGGTAGCTCCTGGTTGGTCTTCCACTCACCCCCACCCCAGGTGAAGCTGTTCTCTCCCATCCAACACTGTCAGCTTTTCTGTCTTAGTAAGTAATGAGCACAGTAACTCGTAAATAAGGTATTTGGGCTCCTAGCAATCATATTAACCTATGGTAATATTTAATTTACAAATTAGGAACAGTAAGAGACTAAAAAAGTAATAATAAGATAGAACTGTTGAAACAACACACAGTGATAAAAATGTCAGTGTCACTACTCTTGTACTTTGGGGCCATTATCAAGTAAAATGAAGGTTATTTATACACAGCAGTATGAACTCAGACAGCCAAAATGATAATCGAAGTAGCTACTAAATTGAACTATGGGTGGGTAGTATTCATAGCAAGGATACAGTGGATCAAGGGATGATTGACATCCTAAATGGGATGGAACAAGATGGTACATCACACTATTCAGAGTGGTGCACAATTTAAAACATACAGATTTCTGTTGTAGTTTTATTTGTAGAATTCTCTATTGGATATTTTGGGACCACAAATAACCACAGATGAGTGAAACTGCATAATGTAAAATCAGTTATAAGCAGGGACAACTGTACTGTGGTTTTTCTCAGGGTTATTGAAACGAGGGGACTATTACCAAACTAAACTCCTGAACAATATTATGGAAAAATCAGATTTAGCAGTCAGCAGTCAGAGGGATAAGTCTTAGGTAAAAATAGAAAATAACTTCAAAAGATAGTCAAAAAAGGAGGTTCTAAGTTACAGATGGCTACAAGAAAGCGTTTTGTAATATGCATATTCTGTAAACTTTTTGAAGATCCTTTATATATATAATTTCAAAAATACTTTGCACCAAAATAAACATCTATTAATTTCATTTCCAGTTTTTGAAGTATTCTCATATATTTCTGGTTAGAAATTAACTATACAAATCAGAAAGCCAGATTCAGGTGCACTGTGGGTATAGTGTGTATTATCATCACCCCAGTACTTTCAGGATTGTGTTAAGTAGTCCTTATTGGAGTGGAGTACTAGTTTTTAGCCATTGTACTTATTGTGTGACCTTGTAGAAACCTCAGTTTGTCTCAGCTTCATAGCTGGTAAAAATATGACTGATGGCAGTATTGTCCATCCCACAGAGACAACCCTAGAACTAAATGCATAATAACGTGAGTTAAATTCTGAGATGGGAAATAATAATGCAAAGCATATAGATCTTTCAGAGATCGGCACCACATAAACTTCACATGGGATTGGAAACTTGTCTTGTCCCCTTTTCCTAGTAATTTATTCTTCATACACTCCTATTTTATGGAAGCCCATAAAGTGTTTGGAGGATATACAATTTGTATGAAAAAGGCTATAGAAAAGAAAGATGATTCATTCTAAACATATATAACCTGCAAGCCTTTTTTCTTCTCTCCCAGTATGTTGCAAGGGAGAAAAGCGATCCTTACCTGATATACAGTCTTGGACTCTGAAGTCAATGGGCAGGGTGCACAGGCATCTACAGCCAATTTATGGTTCATTGTTTGTGTATTAATTTGGAAAATATTTTCTCATGGTTTGTGGTGGGCAGTCTCAAGTCAGTTGCAGTGCCACTACTGGCAAAAATGAAAGACTGAATCTTGTCTCTTGGGAAGGTTAAATTGAAGAGACCCTGCCTTGGATCAGTCTTTGATCAAATGTTAAGAGGCTGTCTGGGTAAAGGATGCCATGAACCTATCTTATCTCCCCCCCAAGGTCACATTCTACCCTAACGATGCACAGTCTCCGGCTCCAATGTAGAGTGCTGGTGTGAAATGGCCTCAGTGTGGTCTGAACTTGGAACTTTTTCTAATTAAATTTTGAAGTGTTTAGTGTGTTTTCATTTTGGTTTTCTAATTTGATAGGTCTCATTGGCGTCATTACTATGGATTTCTTAAACCGTTGCTTCGGTTATTAATTTCTCAATTGTCCTGGGCCAAGTTGTAACGCTTTGATGTACACATAATAGAGAAGAGAACTAGAGAAATTATCCAGAGAATTTAAGGGGGGGAGGCATACTTGTATGAAAACACTTTTGTTTGAGCACAAATTGTGTGATTTACCTAAATCTCCAAAGTGGGGCATTGACCCTCTACTTCTCTGAAGGCAGTCACACCTTGGACTTTGCAAAACTGAGTCTAATTCTACTGATTTAGGGGATAGCTGGGAGCAGGAGGGGTTTACAGTTTCCAAGATTGCTACTCATTTTTTCAATCAAAGCAAACCTTCTCACGTCAGGAAGGTCGGTCACATCTATAGAGCATTCCCCATTAAAATCCAAAAGAAACCATCATTAGCCCAGTTCTTCCACTTAGCTCCTCAGGACACTGCAGCAGAGGCAGGGTAGGTAAGTTCCCCTGCTGATATAAATCCTCAAAGAGCTCCCCTTCATAATTTATGACAAACAGAATCCTGCATCTAGACAGCAGAAAATTGAGCTGAATATTGCATATGAAAATCTGTCTGATGTGCTAAGTCTTAAATACGTTTGTAGTAGATTTCCTTATTATCTCAAGGAATACATTTGGATGGATACTGGAGCACACCCATAGAAGAAACCTGGAGAATGGAAGCAACTGTTCTCTCACGTTGTTTCTAGGTCAGTGCATTCTTGGTTCCAGTTGAGGCCACCAGGATCACTGTTGTCTATTAATTCCTTAATGAGAAAAAAGAATTCCCATTGCTTTTGATGGAGTAATTATTCCACCCAACTCAGCTCACTGGTTGGGAGTGAGAACCAACCCCATCTACGCGCCCCTGTGGACCTCTCCTGTACAGTGTATGTAGATGCTCTTGTTGAGAGAAGGGCTGATAACGGGTCTATATGTGTGAGAATTCTAGAACAGCTGTCCTAAGTGAGCTGTGCCTCATTTGGTGACATGAAGAGCCAGTAAAGGGGATTCTTTAGAAATAACATCTTAATGTAACCAGAGCCTGGGGACGAGTGAAAACAGTTTATATGTCTTTGTATTATTTAGTAGCAGGTGGTAATCACTGGAGAATCTTAGTATAAACAAGTGTTGAAGTCTTATTGGAGGGGCCAGCCCTGTAGCATGGTGGGTAAAGCTGGCACCTGCAGACTAGCATCCCATATGGGAGCCTGGTGGAGTCCTGGCTGCTCCAATTCCTATCCAGCTCCCTGCTAATGTGCCTGGGAAAGCAGTGGAGGATTATCCAAGTGCTTGGGCCCCTGCACCCACATGGGAGACCCAGAAGAAGCTCCTGGTCCCTGGCTTCAACCTGGCCCAGCCCTGGCCTTTGTGGCCATTTGGGGATTGTGACCACCTACCAACAGATGGAAGACTCTCTCTCTCTTCTCTCTCTGTAACTCTTTCAAATAAATAAATAAGTGCTAAAAAAAAAAAGCCTTATTTGATAATAACTAAGCATGTGCACATTAACTATTATTTATACTGCTAAAGATAAAAATCTTGGCTGGCGCATGGCTCACTTGGCTAACCCTCCGCCAGCAGCACCGGCACCCTGGGTTCTAGTCCCGGTTGGGGCACCGGATTCTATCCTGGTTGCTCCTCTTCCAGGCCAGCTCTCTGCTGTGGCCCGGGAAGGCAGTGGAGGATGGCCCAAGTGCTTGGGCCCTGCACCCACATGGGAGACCAGGAGGAAGCACCTGGCTCCTGGCTTTGGATCAGTGCAGCATGCCTGCCACAACGGCCATTTGCGGGGTGAACCAACGGAAAGGAAGACATTTCTCTCTGTCTCTCTCTCTCTCACTGTCAAAAAAAAAGATAAAAATCTTATTCAGATATTCTAAATAAAGGTGATATAATATGAAATGTCAGATTCAATTAGCAAAGTCATACCGAATATAGTTAATTAACTTTCACATTTTTTTTAAATTTATTTATTTGAATGTCAGTGTTACAGATAGAGGCAGATACACAGAGAGAAAGAGATCTTCCATTGGCTGGTTCACTCCCCCAAATGGTTGCTTCAGCTAGGAGAGGGCCAGACCAGAGCCAGGAGCTTCATCTGGGTCTCCTACCCTTCTGGGTGTCAGGGTCCCAAACACTTGGACCATCATCTTCTGCTTTCCTCAGGCCGTTAACAGGGAGCTGGATTGGAAATGGAGCAGCTGGTACATGATCTGGCACCAAAGGGGATGGTGGCTTTGCAGGCAGCGGCTTTATCCGCTATGCCACAGTGCTGGCCCTGTATGCTTCTATCTTATTAACACTCACCTTGCCATCAGTGGACCTTGCATAGATCAAAAGACAATTTAGTCAATGGTAAATTGGCAGAACCCATAAGACTCTCTACTAAGTACTAGAAAGCTAATTGGTAGCACCACTGCATTTATCATAGGTTTATAGCACAAAATACACAGTACATTTGCAGATAGGGAGCTTTTCCATTTCTCTTCCTCCATTTATAAATCAGATGTACTATGATGTTCTGAGGTGTGTATATGTGGTGGGATGGTTAAATCTAACTAATTAACACATGTGTTATCTCATATAATTACTGGTTGTTGTTTTTCATGGGTTTTGTTTGTTTGTTTGTTTTGGCAAGAGCATACAACATCCACTCCTTTCTTTTTTTCAAGACTATAGCAGTCATTAAGTACAATCACATAGCTGTGTAACAGATCTCTTGAAATTTCTTTGTGCTATTTGAGTGCAGTGATGTATTATTTTGCCAAATGTATTCCTTTTTTTTTTTCTGCTAACCACTCCAACCCCTTATAACCACTATCATACTCATTATTTTTTAAGCTCAACCTTTAAAAATTTTTTTTCTTTATATAAAGGGAACAAATTTCACGTATTTCATATATACAGGTTTAAGAGTTTAATGATACTTTCCATTTTACCCTCCCTCCCTCACTCTTACACTCCTCCTTCTTTTCTTACTTTTCTTTTAATCATCACAGTGATATATCTTCAATTTATTTCACAATCACAAGCCTAACCCACCACCAAAGAATGCAACAAGTAGCCAGCAGAAAAACCACTGTTCCTCAAGAGTGTAGACAAGGGGTATAAACAATAATCAAATCTCAAAATGTCAATTTTGTTCATGTACATTACATTTTTTTTTTGCACTCTGCATGTTTGCACAAATCAGGAAAAAATGATATTTGTCTTTTTTGGTACTGGCTTATTCACTAAGCAAATGATCTCCAGTTGCATCCATTTTATTCTACATATGGGTGATGTCATGGTATTTATCTTTCTGTGCCTGGCTTATTTCACTTAGCTAATGTTCTCTAGATTCATCAAGGTGGCTTAAAATGGCAACATTTTTGTCTCTTGACTGACTAGTAATCCATTGTGCATATGAGTATATATTATATGTTCTTTATCCTTTATTCTATTGATGGAAACTAGGGTTGATGGGAACTTAGGTTGATTCTGTCTTGGCTACTATCAAAGGTCACTGTGAGTTCAAGTGTTTCTTTAACATACTTATTTCATTTACTGTGACTACACACACACTGTAGTGGGATTGATAGATTACATGACAGTTCTATTAATTTTTGAGGATCCCAAGGCTCATTTTTGACATCATTAAGACCCTTATAAGTGTCCTCAGACGCTGGGCTGGATGTTGGGAATTTGATGATGATGAAAACACAGGCTCTTTCTCTCATCCAGAGAAACAGACATGAAAAACTTTATACTATTGAGTGATTCAGTTGCTCAGTAAAGATATTGTATGGCTCAGTACAACATTCCCTAAGGAATTTATTTAAACAGGTGATTTAATTTGCTACAGAATTTTTCATGGTCTTTACTATGAAATTTGTCATGGTGAATCATCCAAGATAAAGATTTCTATTGCAATGTATCTCCAAACTTACGGAGTATGGAATTTTTTTCTATAAAAATTTCAAGTAACGTCTTGGAAAATACCTTCTAAGACTGTAGAAAGCTTTACTAGTATAATCTTTGCCACCATATTAGCATATTACCATAGAAATAGATGTGGTTTCCATGTGAATACATATGTTTTGTTACAGTTATTCAAAGCAAAAATATTGTATGTGCATGCCATGTAGAGTGGGCTCAAAATCAATCAGAGCCGAATGTGGAGGTATATGTCCAAGTCCAAAGTTAGACATGGAGGAGGTAGGAGGAGGGATGAAGAGGACTTCACAGCAGTTGAGACTGCAGAGATTAGCTGTCTTGCTGTCAAGGATGGATTCACAAAGGGAGTTGAGGAAGTGGAGGAGGGAATATAGGATATTCATTCAAATAGCTTCGCTGTGAAAGAAAAGAAGGGAATTCAGGAAAAGTTGGAAGTGAAAATAGGGGGCCAGCGCTGTGACTCATTTGGTTAACCCTCCATCTGTGGCGTCCGCATCCCATGTGGGCGCTGGGTTCTTGTCCCAGCTGCTCCTCTGCCAGTCCAGTTCTCTGCTGTGGCCCGGGAGTGCAGTGGAGGATGGCCCAGGTGCTTGGGCCCTGCACCCGCATGGGAGACCAGGAGGAAGCACCTGGCTCCTGGCTTTTGGATTGGCACAGTGCCAGCTGTAGCAGCCATTTGGGGGGTGAACCAACGGAAGGAAGACCTTTCTCTCTGTCTCTCTCTCACTGTCTATAACTCTACCTGTGGAAAAAAAAGGAAAGTGAATATAGGATATTATGAGTATACTTATATTCTGAGAGGACAGAGACAATAGGAAGGAAGAGTTTGAAGACACTGGAGAGACAGCAAAGAGAATATTCATTCAAACCTCTAACATGTTGGTGTGGGAGGATTTGCCTTTGAAATGAATGACAACCCAACCTTCAAGGCCAAATACGTTATGTTTAGACATATCTGCCATTCTTTTGTGGAGGTGATTTCACACTATGTTATTAATGTAAACTAGAAACTTCAGCCTCTTAGAAGGCATCTTGTTTGTTGCTCGCTCTACAACTGTGTCTAAATAATGTCACCGTCACTGCCGGAATAAAGAAAATAATCACTGTTAGTTATAGATTTAGATTTGTTGATAGTCACAGATGATATTCATGGAGGCACCACAGGCTGCAAGCTGCTACATTGGGTGCTTGAAAATGGGTTAAGGGAAAAAAAAATAGACTTCCTTTTGATACCCATTCCAGCAATCACAGGCAATTATTACAGAAACACATAGAGCAAAAAAGAAGCTTAACATGAGAAGACAAACATATTCCTTTTAAGGAAGGATAAAGTCACAGTGTTCAGAATGTTATGCCCTAACTGTGAAATGTAGTCTAAGGGAAATATCTGAATTTATTCAGAATCAGAGTGCATAGCTTATCTTATGAAATGCCAGTTTGCTGGATGAGGAGAGTAGATATAATTTCCTTTAAAACAGCATGCACCATATGAAAGCTAGCTTACAAACTGTGTATCTAACACTGTCATTTTTTTGTTGGGAAATTTAACCCTGTCTGGTTCAGGCATTGGGTTAATCCTTAGAGTTATTATAACTCTATAGGCCAATGCCGGGTCTATTAGAAACTTCCAATGTGGTATAGATTTTCCAAACTGAAGGATAGGGAATCCTTAAGCATTGCCATCCTATCAAATGCTGATAGGCATTTGATCAGTAAGGATATTGTATGGTCCAGTACAACATTCCCTAAGGAATTTATTAAAGAGATGATTTAATTTGCTGCAGAATTTTTCATGGTCTTCACTATGAAATTTGTCATGGTGAATCATTCAAGATGAAGATTTCCTTTACAGTGTATCTCCAAACTTATGGAGTATGGAATATTTTTCCATAAAAATTTCAAGTAACATCTTGGAAAATGCCTTCCGAGATTGTAGAAAGCCTTAATAGTGTAATCCTTGCCCTCATATTGGCATATTACCATAGAAGTGGACATGGTTTCCATGGGAATACATGGGTGTTTGTTACAGTTATACAAAGCAAAATAATTGTATATACACCATACTATATGAAATTGCTAACATTTGAATAATTTTATCCTACAAATAATAAGTTATTGCTCCAAATTGTTTACATAATGTCCAATGTCCTTGTAACTAGAGATTAGTGTAACAAAATGGTGATTTTTTTTTCCAAAATAAAGACCTTATCTAGACTGTTAAACTCCTGTTATGAAATGTTTCCCCATGTCTGATTTTAATCAAGCAAATAATGGTCCTGAGCTTTCACTTGTCACACAAAGGGATAGTGTTTATCCTTACCTTTGCAATCAGGAACTATAGGAAGTCTGCAGATGAATGAAAGCTGTTGAGATTGAAAGCAAAAACAGCCACACGAATAGCAAACAAGTGGGAATCTCAGGTGATAAGGCAGCCTCATACCAATGTCTGTTCACCCCTTCCTTGTGTCCAAGTCTGAAGAGGCTGCTCCCCTTGGCAAAGTCTTATTCTAATTCAGTTTCTCTCCACTCCCACAACAACCCACTTGAAAACATGGAAATCAGGCTTCCAAGTAGAGTTAGGTTAGAGGATTCTGAAAAGATAATATTCATGATGTGGAAAACTTTGTGCTTTTTATATTCCTGAAATTCAACATTTCATATTTAACAGTAAATTGAATTTTTAAAAAAATGTTTAAAGATTTTATTTATTTGAGAGGTAGAGTTATAGACAGAGGGAGAGACAAAGGGAAAGGTCTTCTGTCCACTGGTTCACTTCCCAAATGGCCGCAAAGGCCAGAGCTGCTCCAATTCAAAGCCAGGATCCAGGAGCTCCTTTTGAGTCTCCCATGTATGTGCTGGGGCCCAAGTGCTTGGGCCATCTTAAACAGCTCTTCCAGGCCATACTAGGGAGCTGGATGGGAAGAGGAGCAGCCAGGACTAGAACCAGAGCCCATATGGGATGCCGGCGCCACACGCAGAGGATTAACCTACTGCTCCACAGCACCAGCCCCATGATAACTTGAATTTTAAAATAAAGTGAGGCCGGCTCTGTGGCATAGCAGGTAAAGCCACCACCTGCAGTGCTGGTTCAAGTCCTGGCTGCTTCACTTCTGATCCAGCTCTCTGCTGCGGCCTGGGAAAGCAGTAGAAGATGGTCCAAGACCTTGGGCCCCTGCACCCACTTGGGAGACCCAGAGGAAGCTCCTGCCTTCTGATAGGTGCAGCTCTGGCTGTTGGGGCCATCTGGGGAGTGAGCCAGCAGATAGAAGATCTCTCTGCCTCTGCCTCTCTGTAACTCTGCCTTTCAAATAAATAAACAAATCTTAAAAAAAAAAAAAAAAAGTGATACATTCTAATACCAGATTCATTAAAATGTTATCCAAAATGATAAATTTTTCCTTGATAGTTTTTTCCCTTTTGTTCTTACAGGGAGTATATATTTATTAAAACTCAGAGACTATCTTAACAGAACAAACCAATGGCCCACTCTGTTTAGAATCCTGCCTCCAACAACAGTTAACAGTGAACGCTTCAGAGGAAGATGGAAACATTTGATAATGCTGTCTAGGCAGTGAGAAAAAGCCTCTGCCTCCTGCAGAATGAATACTAACAGATAGCAATGAAATGTGGAATGAATTTGATTTTAAGCAGGTAGCTCCACGTCCATAGTCAATGCCCTTTATTATTTTGAAATGTATTTTTGTTCAAGTCAATACAGAACCAGTGGTGCAAACCTGATCGTAAAGGAACCAAGCTATTAACACAAAGCTAAGAGATATGAATTTACAGATTTTTTTTAGACAATTTCCATTCTCTCCAGGCCTCTGGGTAGTGGATACTCTCTGTTTGTGATCTTTGCATTTTAATCTCCTAGCACAATTCAGTAGAACCAGGATGTATTTATAGATTTGAATCAAATATGATTTATTCTTAAAAGCTAAGAAATAGCCCCTGATTCAGCTGCCATGTCATATATACATGTGTATATAAAGTCCATATATATCTATATATAAATACATGGGGTTTATATATATATATATATAGAAATGTGTAGGCCGGCGCCGTGGCTCAATAGGCTAATCCTCCACCTAGCGGCGCCGGCAGACCGGGTTCTAGTCCCGGTCTGGGTGCCAGATTCTGTCCTGGTTGCCCCTCTTCCAGGCCAGCTCTCTGCTGTGGCCAGGGAAGGCAGTGGAGGATGGCCCAAGTGGTTGGGCCCTGCACCCCATGGGAGACCAGGAGAAGCACCTGGCTCCTGCCTTTGGATCAGCGCTGGCTGCAGCGCGCCAGCCGTGGCAGCCATTGGAGGGTGAACCAATGGCAAAAGGAAGACCTTTCTCTTTGTCTGTCTCTCTCACTATCCACTCTGCCTGTCAAAAAAAAAAAAAAAAAATCTGTATACACACTCGTTCATAGTGTCTTAGTTTCAACATTAATTGGCCCCGGCCCTAAACATGAAGTTATTTATATTTCCTAAAACTGATTTTAGTTGAGCATTTGTGAGTGGAAGGAAATAGGAGGAAAAGTTGGTTCCATTCCTCTGTATGTGGTGCAGGGATAGGAGAGCCCCTTGATTTCCATCATGAAATGCATTCACATTAATATACATCCCTAGCACTAGACAACTCAATTAACTCAAAACTCATGCATTGGGTCTGACAGACCCAGTGGTTTTTGGGGGGGATAAATGTTGAAAATGTCAACTCCATAATATGGTAAAACCTGATTTCTCTCTATTAAAGTCACCAAGAACCATTTATTGATTTTTTTTAAGAAAAGAGAAATAAAGAGAAGCATGTACCAATTGAATAGGAAGTCAGACAATCCAATTACAGTTGCAGCTGAAGCATTGGGTCTGACAGGCCCACTGATTGCCAATAACTACCAGAAAGCGCAAGAGAACAGTCACCCACTCAGAGACACATACCTGGGACACAGCATCTGGGTAATGAAGTAGCTAAAATAAGGAGGCGTGGAAGGCCAAAGGCCAGCATTTTATTACCTGTTTATTATAGCCATATTGAATGAAATACATATTTCAAATATATATTTGAAAGTTCACCAGTGGTCAGTGGCCTCTGAGGGACTTTGGTTTCATTTATGCTGTACTATAGAATGATATGACCATCAGAAACGTGTACATAAAATGAGATTATTTATTGTGCTTCATAAAATCTGACCTCTTTCAGGTCAGCAACTTAGTCTTCACTCTGTGGCTTAAACTTTATCCATCATCATCCAATATTTATTGATCGCCCATTTGATTTATGACATTGTATAAAGGTGTTTCGACGATAGCTATTGAAATGAATCCTAGGAAGACTTGATGTTTAGACTCTGAGAAGGCCGGGGTCTTTGTTAGGCAGGTAATCAAGCAAGAGTCATCTGGAAAAAGAACAAATTATTTCTGAAAACTATTATTATGAGCATGTCACAAAATTTAACTATTTCCTATTTTGTCATGGGCAAGGTAAGGGAAGAGGAGTTGAGTGCTGGCAGGGACTCTGGAAGCAACTTTGTGGAGATAAAGACTGAAAGATGCCCTGTCTGGGTTTTGGGAAAACATTCATGAGCTGTTGGCATCGTCTGAAACTTTTCTTGGACTAAGTGAGATTTGCCTCCTTTTTTCCTTAAGTCTTGTTAACTGGTTTATTTATTTATTTGCAATGATAGAGGGAAGAAGAGAGGGAGGGAGAGTGATTCCATATGCTGGTTCACTCCCCTGATACCCAGAACAGCCAGGGCTAAGCCAAGCCAAAGCCAGAAGCCAGGAACTCCATCTAGGTCTTTAATGTGGGTGCCAGGTACTTGGATCATCATCCACTGCCTCCCAGGATGTGTTAGCAGGAGGCTGGATCGGAAGTGAAAGTGCCAGATGCAGCATCCAAACAAGCAGCGTGATCAAGTACACCACAAAGCCCTCTCCAAGATCTGCTTTCTTAAACTATAACTTGCTCTCCTGAGCAATGTGTTAAAAACTACTGTGGGAATAAAAGAGGGACTTCTCTTAGGTTACTTGTCCTTTGAGTAAGTTGGGCTATATTTGCACAGTAAGAAATCCAGATTGCCTCATACTTACTATCTCTGTGGCATGGTGAAAAGCAGGTAAGGACCTATGACAAGAAATACATTAAAATGTTTTATAACTTACCTGAATTCAGTTACCTATTTTCTGATTAATATAGAGAAGCTGCTGCCACTGTGGGATACAGGTGGAGAAAAAGGACCAGTTCAAAGTTTAGCAAGGCCCTTTAGATCCGGGGGACCAATGTCTCTGCATTAAACTAAGTGGAATCCGAGCAGCAGTTAAGCTGCCACATGGTATATCTGCATCCCATTTCTGAGCGCCTGGGTTCAAGTCCTGACTTCCCTTGATAACCCAACTTCCTGCTAATGCAGAAGGTGATGGCTCAAGTACTTGGTTCCCTACCATCCACACTGGCAGCCTGGATTGAGTCTGGGCTCCTTTCTTTGCTCTGTCCCAGTCCTGGCTGTTGTGGACATGTAGGGAGTGATGGTAGAGGGAAGATCTCTGTCTCTGTCTCTGCCCTTCAGATGATGATGACGATGAATTAAGTGAAATCCTCTGTTGTTGTTGAGGTTGCTGGAATCAAGGCCTATTTCCACTCTGTCTTGAGTGTCCAGGAGAATGTAAAGTGGTAACTCTTTGGCTCCAGTGCCTCGTGTTGCTCTGTTGACATCTCAGATACTGTGGGAAACTTGATATTGAAATCATTCTGCTTCAGTCGTATAACCTGAGTTCAGTGTTATGTTACCTGATTATTCCCCTCTAACCTTTCCTTGATTCCGTGTGACCTGTACAAGCTGCCCAGCAAGATTCTATCTTCTGTCGACACACTTCACCAGTCACTCTCAGCTCCACATCACCACAGTTCAATTACAAGAGTTTGGGATACATTTTCTTCTAGAATATAAAGACTACATCTCTGACCAACACCAGACATCATATCCATTGTAAATAATTCAATCAAAAGGGCTCAGGAAATAAAATAATAGTTAAACTTTAGGTTCCACTCAATATGCAAGAGAATTCTAAATATGCAAAAAAGACCCATAAAAATCTGTCATTTTATTTATTTATTTATTTTTATTTGACAGAGTTAGAGTTAGACAGTGAGAGAGAGAGAAAGATTGGTTCACTCCCCAAATGGCCGCTACGGCCGGAGCCACGCCAATCCAAAGCCAGGAGCCAGGTGCTTCCTCCTGGTCTCTCATGCAGATGCAGGGGCCCAAGCACCTGGGCCATCCTCCACTGCCTTCCTGGGCCACAGCAGAGAGCTGGACTGGCAGAGGAGCAACCGGGACTAGAACCCGGTTCCCATATGGGATACCGGCACTGCGGGGGGAGGATTAACCAAGTGAGCCACGGCGCCGGCAAAAATCTGTCATTTTTAACAGCATGGATGAACCTAGAGGGTATTGAATTAGCTGAAACAACCAAGACACGGAAACACTAATACTATATGATCCACTTACATGTGGAATCTAAAAATGTTGAACTTGCTAAAGTGGAGAGTATAAAAGTAGTCAGCAGAGACTGGGGGAGGAATGACAGGGAGAGGGAGCAGGTTGATAAATGGGCACAAAGTTACAGTTTGTTGGGAGGGATAAATGGCTGTGGATAGAAACCTCACACTGAGGAATCTCTAGAAAGGTAGATCTATATGACCCAGCTGTTCCACTCCTGGGAACATATCCAAAGGAACTAAAATCATCATATGAAAGAGATAACCTGTACTCATGTTATATACTTGATTCACAATAGCTAATATGGGGAATCAACCTAGATGCCCATCAACTAGTGGCTGGATAAAGAAGATGTACTATATATACATGGTAGAATGTTATTCAACCATCAAAAAAGGAAAAAAAAATGTCATTGGAAACAAAATGAATAGATCTGGAGATCATTATGCTAAGTGAAATAAGCCAGATCTAGAAAGACAAATATCACGTCTCCTTTTATTTGTCTAAGTTAATATGTAGAGAGAGGATAAGTAAAAAAAATCACGTTGTACCCCGTAAATAATAGAATTGTTAGTTTTCAAGTAAAAAAAACAAAATAAATGGACAAAATACCATAGATGATTTTTAATGATCCTTTGATTTTCTAGAGATACATGCTTTCTTCAGCTTAAAATTAGGAAATACGGAGAAGGTGTCAGGGGAGAACTCATTCAACCCCTCATTCTGGGAGAACGAGTTTCCATTACGATGCCTTTATTTCTTTATTCCTGTTCCCGTGTAACCTTTTCGTGTCACTCTTGTACCACCCCTTACTGTAACAACAAATGATACACAAAAAGCAGCGAGGTCTGTGGGTAAGTCACAGCATCTTCTCTTTCAGAAGCAAGTGTATTATTCTTTGAAATGTTGAAAAACTCCAAGAATAACATTTGGCAAGTAACATTTCACTAAATATCTATGGAGATTTTAATTACTTCATCCATTAAAGTATGTTTTTAATTGTGCACTCAGAAGTAGCAAAAATAAATAGTACCCCATAAAGTTAGACATTGGTAAAGAAAAAGAGTCCATTTATAACTCAGTGCTGCTTGGCAGCCTTTGTTTTTATGATGGTTGTTGGACCCTGCAGAATCCTATCAGTCTGTCTCTCTTATTAGCAGAGGCAGAGAGAAAAGAACCCAGCTTGATTCTGGATGATATACAAAGTCTCCCTGTCCTCCCTCAAAGCCTGTAATATTAGCACTGTTTTACGTGAAACTATTAGCATGCAGAAAGAGTCAGCCACAGCAAAGTCTCATTAAAGGGAGCAAATCAGATTTTGAACCTATTTGTTTTGGTTCTAAAACCTGATTCTTTCTAGTCCACCTGACTGAAAACCATATAATTCCCTTGCTGTTGTAACTAATACCCCTCCAGATATATTGCTTTTTACCACTGGCTTAATTAAGTCATTAAAGTTTATGGTATTTTCACTTGTGAGTATTTGGTAACTATAATTTCTAAGGTGAAAGTTGGTGTACAAATATCTCTGTCATTAGCATCTTTTTCCTGCCTGCAAGTCAGAAAAGCTGATGAATCAACAAACGAGATCAAAGTTACCCATGTGAAATGACCCCATTTTAAAATATTGCAGCATTAGTGAAAAAGCTTAGGTTGTAGAAGTAAACACAAAGTCAAAAATATTCAGACATGAAATAGATTTCTGTTTAGATCATATCCATTTTGAACATCGGCTTAACTTATTTGATCATAAACTTCTAAAGCAAATCCAATGTCAAAGTTGAATCCTTAAGTACATGATATAAATGAACGCCCAAATGTGCATGCCTCTTAATCCATCTTGCTTTGCACATCACAAAGCAGGACACATGACAGAGCACAAAGAGATAGAAAACTTCACACAAAAGCATAAGCAGCATGTGCCCTGACAATGCATTTCTGTTTATTTTTGATCCATTCTTTCAGTAAGCAGTCATTCATTCATTCAGTCTCGTCTTGGGACTGGGTTAACAGAATGAAATTGTTTGTGGTCCTTAAGGAGAAGACACTATTGTGGGAAGACAGGCATACCAACATCCAGAATATGACTTCTTTGGTTCAAATTGTAGTGGGTTCAAGGCATGCCTGTATCCTCTGTTGGTGTTACAGGAAAAATACTCCCTGCACATAGAAGATACTCAGTGAGTTGATATGGAATGAATGACACCAAGAATATGTGTTTTCATCTGTGTACATTATACCTTTTGTGTCTCTACAAATTTCTGAATACATCTAAAATATTTGAAAACCTGAAGATGATTGCTCCAAGTAGTTGCATGGTAATGCCTAGGTCCTAGATGAAAATGGAAGATTCCCAAAAAAAGTCTCATTTCCTGTTTTTAGAACCCAGACTCTGGACTCAGACTTTTTATGGAGAATCTGCAAATTGCAGCATAAATAGTGCAACTCCTTTCTTCATCACATGGACTCTGTCTATAACCCTCACTGGGCGATCTAGCAGTGCTGGGACAAGTTTCTCTACTCAGTGCTTCATTTTGCTGCAATTCTTAGGAAGTCTTCACTCCTTGCTATAAACACACCCACAAACAATGCTTTGCATTTGTGAAGAAAAAGTAAATATTCTTATTTTAAGTTTTTTAATTGCTGAAGGATTTTTTTTAGGATATAGGTATTGGTATTTGAACTTAGAGCAAAACAATCCTTAAATATAAGAAGAAATGATAGATGGGAACATAACCAGATCCGTTCTGGTGTGCATTGGTTTGCTGGTGGAAGGAAGCTTTTGGAAGACAGTAAGAGTGACTGTGCTGAGACAGCTTTTCACCTCTAGGGTTATGTCTGACCATTCGTGTTCAGAGAAGTATGAAATGGGATGTAAAAAGTTCAGATCAAGCTATTATATTTGGGCACCTATGTCTAAATTTCCTCTTATTTTTTTAAAATGAACATATGGAAAGTAGATGGGATGCTGAAGAACATAATTGAAAACATAAGATAGCTTTAAAATGTTCATGGGAAAATGGAATCATAGGGCATGTTTAGTGAGTACAAGAGCATTTTTTTAAAAAACATGCATACCGTTTTCATAATATGCATTTTCCATGAACTTTTTGAAGCCTCATTGTATTACTAGAAAAGAGGAACCATAAGAAATAGAAGTGGAAGTATTTCCTTAAAGAAGACACTGGAAGATGTCCAGTCCACTTGAAAAGTAGATTGCTGTGGATATATATATAAATATATATATAATATATCAATATATTATATAATTATATAAATAATATATTGTTGATATTATATAATATATTAATATATATATAAAGCAAAAATTCTGGGAGGAGTAGGGGAGAGCTATCACCCCTGTATTAGTGACCACATCCTCGGAATGCCAGCAGTCTACCAAGAGGTGAGGAAGTGTGGTATGAGCTTGAGCATCACTAAGTGTCCCCAACTACCACTGTTAGTCATCGCTGACAGTATCTACTGGCGCATTGCAATAGTCTTTCCATTGTAGATTTCTGTAAGGTCATGATAAAGCAGAATGTATTGATTCTTTGTTCAAGATGGAAAACAAACTTTCTAAAGAAATTGTCTTCATTTGTGACAAAGTAATAAAAACATGACAAATAGCAGAGTTGCACAAATATAAAGAAGAAAAACATGAATTATATGCTAAATATTTCAAAAAGGACTCAAAAGATAATGGTTCAGAATTGCCTACAGAAGAAAAATGATCTTTCCACGAGATGCATGATGTATGTATTCCAAAAGATTGACCTTGGTGTCCTGTGCATCCTATGTAAATGGCATTAGGAAGGCAGGAAAGGATATACAGTAACTGAAGTGAGAAATAATCATTGCTCAGGTAGTGTAAATTGTGTTCCCAAAACTAAAACTGTTTCTTCAAGATCTCTAAACCCTGAGACAAGTTTAAGTTGGTCTTCAGGAGGGGAGGAGGGACTTGAGAATGGATGAAGGTAGAACAGTTTGGTCTAGACGGTTTTGTTCCTTATTCCTCCATTGTGTGGGTCCTGGACCCCCAAAATAATGTACTTTTAGCTGTGGACCTGGATCCCAGGACTGTCGTGTGACCTAGCTACCAGCTTGATGTGTAGCACGGGGACAGCAGGGATAGTTGAGTGAGGAGAATTAGAGATTCTTTGGAAAATCATTGGTTTGTTTTGTGACATGCTAAGTTTTCAGATAGGAGTCATTAACACTTTTGTTTTTTAAAAATATATATTTGAAAGTAGGTGAGATAGAGAGAAACACTCCAATCTGCTGGTTAATTTCCAAAATGCTTGCAATGCTGAAGCTAGGCTAGACAGAAGACAGGAGCCTAGAACTCAATCTGGATCTGTCAGGTGTATGCCGGAGATTCAAACCTGCTGCTTCTCAGGGTGACATTAACAGGATGCTAGAATCAGGAACAGAGCCAGGACTAGAACCTAGGAATTCACGTGTGGGATGTGGGTTTTCCACCCCACTATTAGGTCAAACACCCACCTGATGAGCATTTTTAAATGACAGATAAGGGCCTGTAGGGGCATGACTATGTGTTTATTTGGAGGAAGGGAGAGAGGAGTGATAGACATTCAGAAAAAAGAAAACAAAAATTGTAGTCATATGAGTTTTTTATAATAACTCTTATATAAGATTTATTCCTTCATCCTTTATATAATGGTAAATTTAAGAGAAAAAATAACTATTCAAAAAGCCATGGTTAAATCATAGCTATTTAATCTGACAAGTAAAACGAGAATTAAAAATGACTCTACATTTCCAGGAATAATACATTGATGGCTTGAATTTATATTGTGCTTTATACATTTAACGCCCTTTTCATTTCTTCTCCAGAAAACCCCTGATGATAGGTACATAGATGCTTAGCATAGAACCTAGCGTACTGTAAAAGCTCAATAGCGCACTGATACCTCAGATGGCAATCATCATGCTGATTGGGAGGACAGATTGGATAGAGCGTAAGGAAATCAAGAACTAAAAAATCTGATACTTTATACACCCTCGGGAGTCACTAAAGCCTATTCTGTAATATCATCAGCAGATGACCGTAACTGTGAATTATGGAGGGAAGTCGTCATCAAGATTACTCAGGGATAGTGGAATGAGACATTCTTAACCTCAGCTGTTGAGAATGGAAACTCTTCTCTCCTAGTTAGGGTGCAGGTTTCATGGTTGGAAACTGCAGAGTGAAAAGAAGAGACTGATTAAATATGTTGCTTCCCATCCCAGCCATGAACAATTTATCATTTCCAGCTACTGTGATTATTTTGCATTCAGCACAAAGATGGCAATCTGGCAGGTTTGTGAGCCTTGAGACTCCAACAGATTGGGGCTGAATTCTTGCTTGTTTGTCAAGGCAACAGAGCATGCTCCTGTCAGTCAATAAGCCTTTTCTTGCCTTGTCGAAACCATTTCTACTCTATGCCGGTGTCAGCTGCATTTCCTAAATATGGCTCCAAAATATTGTAACAAAAGTTGCTATTTAATTTGAAGTTGTTTTGGCAGGTGAGCTCTGCTGTTGTAAATTGTGATTCTAAATCTATGATTTACAGAGCAACAAGCCCTTGTTGAAATATGAATGCTACTTAACTTTGAAGAAAAATAAAATGCTATGCAGTCAGTCATTTAATCTGTCTGATGACAATACTTCTTGAGTACCTGTATACACTGAAACCATAACTTGCGCTTGGGGGAAATATAGAAGAAAAATGTTGGTTCATCCTGGCATGAAAATCTTCATTTAGGAAGATAGAATGCATCCAAATAATTAAGGATAACTTTGACACTTTTTGATTTGTATAAGACAAGAAAAGCAATGAATACACAATACCATACTACTGTTCATCCTTGAATAAAAGAGTAACTTTGTGGGTTAAGGCCAAGGGAATTGTATGTTGACAAAAACTTTACTAAGATTCTATGTTATAAGACACAAATTATGGGTTTCCAATACTAAGAAAGAATGAGTGCAAATAAATGCACCTTCCTCTTACAGTTGAATAAAGCTGTGTACATTCTAAGTAGTTCCTTTCTCTCTCATTTATTAAGGTTTATTGGTTTATTTGAAAGGCAGTTGAGAGAGAGATGGAGGGATGAGGAGAGAGAGAGAGAGAGAGAGAGCGCACAAGAGATCTGTACATCAGCTCACTTCTCAAACGGCTGCAAGGACTGGGGCTGGGCCAAGGTGAAGCTAGGAGCCTAGAAACACATATAGGCTGCCACTTGGGTGCAGGGGCCCAAGCCCTAGGGCCATCTTCCACTGCTTCCCCAGGTGCAAGGAGCTGGATAGGAAATGGAGCAGCTGAAACTTAAGCCAGCACCCACTTAAACCAGTGGTTTAGCCAGCCCCAGTACTTTCTATTTTTAAGCATCTAAAATTTTCTTTGGAAAAGCAGCCCCAGGCTCCCCAGGATACCTGACTGACTACAATAGTAGGCATACCTGGGCAGAGGGTAGGTATGAAAATTCACAGCATGATGCCCTTACCTTGCTGATGCAACAGTGAAGATGTGGCAGCTTCTCACTGTGCTTCACAGCACTCCAGAACATTGGTCCCAAGGTTGTTTGGAGAACAGGGTATTAGCAGATAACAGAGCGTAATGTATAGGTCGCTTCTCTCTGCATCACTGTACTGTGATAAGGGTTAGAATGATGGCTTTGGAAAGCAATCCATACCTGCCACGAATATCTCTGTAATGAAATCTTAGTGATGGGGAGCAATGAATTCAAGGGAAAATAAAAAAAGAAGAGGAAATTGCTGTGTCTTGGTATTTCCAAAGAATTGGCTAACACTCTTGACATCTTGGAATGAATCTCACCAGTGTGGTAGATGAGTTCAGTCCTGGTCACCATTCTCATCTCTTTTCTAAAAACACTTCTATAACTTTTGACTACTTATGTTTCTCCTATGTCCTAGTACAATGCTTCCTTCTTTATCTTTGTTTGATCATTTCCCTTGAAAACTTGAGTGAACTGATGGACCTTATGAGTCGTTTTTTCTGAAGTCAGGTTTAAAATGGATGGTCCCTGGGGCCAGACTATGTCAAGTGTAACTGACACCAGCAGACAAAGTTCTTACTTGGAGGGAGTGCTTATCTGGGGTTCTCCAGCATCTGAATATTTGGCCCAGTTTGAAAATGAAAGACTTTGGAGAATATTCAATAAACTCATGTAATGTGATTACAAACACAATGGAAAGTGGGCCCAGTTTAGTAATTCTTCATTGATACTGTGATCATGAATGGACTGTGTGTGTTTGGTGATGTCAAGGTTCTTGTTGCATATTCTGTTTTCTCTCCAGTGCTTACATGATAAATGAGATGCTTACTAATAATCCCTTGCATTAACATATGTACATTTCCATTTAGAAAATACATATATCATCTCCTGCTGATTTTGATTCTTATAAGACCCCTGTATAATTGGTAAGGTAACTATTATTACTCTTGTATTGAAAGTAAGAGAAATGAGACTCAGGGAAGTTAAGTAGCTTGGGGAGTTATATTCAGAATCATATTCAATTGTTGTTCACTGTGCATCTACCAAGTGTTAGGAAATTGCTATAAGTTAGCACCTATATGTTATCTTTGAGTTATAATGTATAACAACCCACTGGAAGTGATAGTGCTACTGGCATTGAATACAGAGGTTTCATAGCATCCACTGTTGAAAATCATGCAGCTCTTAAGGAAGAATGATGATTTTTAAACTAGGATATTGTGACTCCAAATACACTGTGCTTTATACTATGAAACATAGCACTCTACTACTGTTAAATAATATTTGGGCCACATAAGCAATCACTCAAATTCTGTCCTGGTCATACTGATTGCCTTTTAGATACATGGCTAATATTATTTTCTCGTGATTCTAGCCAAGCATCAGAAAGCATAGACATATGTGTGATAACTTATGTTACAACAATGATAATAAAACCTACAATTTATAGGACATCTTCTAGACATTTTGTGCCATTTGAAAGAAAGAGTTCAACTGCATTTTTGATGTTTGACTATTGGATTCTCAGTTCCTACCATTCCCATTTATCTTTCTGTCCTATAACTGGGAAGCCACTAAGAAAGTCCAGATGCTGCTACTTTGCTGCCTTTCAAGAAAGCCTCCCTAAGTGAATACTAGACATTTTCATACCCAATTGATAGGTGTCTAGTGTTACCAATCAAACCTGAACCAGATTTTGGGAGGGAGATCTGCTCTGCTTCTTTGTAGTCTTCAGCATGTATCTGTTACTACTCCATCACTCGCCCTGAAGCCAGGCAGTTATCACCCACATTTTACAGATGAATAGCCTGGAACACAAGTGAAGAACTAACTCTGTACTCTGTGTGTGTGTGTATGTGTGTGTGTGTGTGTGTGTGTAGGAACTGGGTAACAGAAATTGCCTGAATGTCCAAAGACAGAAATTGGAATTTGTTTTTACGAATTAGAGTTCTTAAACTTGAGAACCAGTGACTTGAAATTACAGATGACTGATTGTTGAGTTAGATAATGTTTGATAAGGTCTTATACAGTCCTTGGTAGATATTCCAAAGACAGGTATAATGAAAATTGATATTTCACAAGTTTCTCTCTGTTAGTAATCAAATTGGATCCTTTAGATATATAAAATCTCACCCTCAAAACAGTTTCTACATATGTTCCCTGAAGAAATAAAATGGAAAATAAAATACTGGCTAAATTTTTACTTCCTGCTGTGTTGGAGAAAGCTTAATTAAAATGTGTTACCTTCTTGAATCCTTCATCAAAATTTCAGTGAAATAGGAATGGGATTTTTGGAGTGTTTCATTTCCTCATTTTCTCTGCCTTTTCCTCAACTCCAGAACCTAATCAGAGCATTTTTCTAAGCTCCCATTGTCACCAATAAATTTGATGCCATTTTTTTTGGCAAAAGAATATACAAATGGTCAAAGCTCTAGAATGAAGACCCAGAGGCCATTTCTACTTCTTCCTAAGATCAGAACACCCTCAGAGTACTTTGGCCTTATAAACTCAGAGGGTTCTACATTATAGGACATAAAGGACATCAGGAGTAAGAGATATATTTGAGAACTCAAGCTGGAATTCTTAAATTGCAACTGACTTCTCAAAGTTTTCTGTGTAAAATGATTCTACAGTTATTTTATGAAGAGTGATGATCATTAAACATCTTTCTACTGTGCATCTTATTTTGTTGTCTACTGCTGTATTCTTTTTTTTTTTTTTTTGGTACAAAAAATTATAATCCCATGTATTGTTTTTCTTAAATTTTTTTTTGATTTTTTTTTAACTTTTATTTAATGAATATAAATTTCCAAAGTACGGCTTATGGATTACAATGGCTTCCCCCCCATAACATCTCTCCCACCCGCATCCCTCCCCTTTCCCACTCCCTCTCCCCTTCCATTCACATGAGGATTCATTTTCGATTCTCTTTATATACAGAAGATCAGTTTAGCTTACATTAAGTAAAGATCTCAACAGTTAGCTCCCACACAAACATAAAGTGAAAAATAATAGATGATTTTTTAAATGATGATGAAATCAGATCAGACCTATTGTCATGTTTAATCCCATACTGCTGTATTCTTAAGAGTATACAATATTGGCCGGTGCCATGGCTCACTTGGCTAATCCTCTACCTGCGGCGCCAGCACCTCCGAGTTCTAGTCCCGGTTGGGGAATTGGGTACTAGTCCTGGTTGCTCCCCTTCCAGTCCAGCTCTCTGCTGTGGCCTTGGAGGGCAGAGGAGGATGGCACAAGTGCTTGGGTCCCTGCACCCACATGGGAGACCAGAGGGAACTACCTGGCTCCTGGCTTCAGATGGGTGCAGTGCCAGCCATAGCGGCCCTTAGGGGAGTGAACCAATGGAAGGCATACTTTTCTCTCTGTCTCTCTTTCACTGTCTATAACTCTCTCTCTGTGTCTCTCTCTCACTGTCTAATTCTGCTGGCAAAAAATAAAAAAAAAATAAAAAAGAGTATACAATATTATATAATGTGTGTAATATGTTATGAAACAATACTATAATAATCCACACTATAGTTGCATTAAGTTTATGCAACTAGTGTATATAATAAGTTGTTATATATACAAGTTGCATGCATACAAGAACATGCTATGTAATTCATACTAATATAAAATAATATGCTATTGTATACTTGCTACTCTTCAAAATTTTTGCTATATTTTATAGCAAATTTCATTGCAAAGTATTAAGATCCTTTAGTGGTTTCTTTTAAAAACCTTTTTGGTACCCTAAAGAGAACAGAATTCATGTGATTCATAGGTAAAATTCTAAGAAGATAATGATATTTCTCTCCCTCTTTCCCTCCCTTTCTCAATTGTCCTTCTTCTTTCCTTTTCTTCTAGTTTTTTTTTAATTTTTGCAAAAACATAATTTCCGTCTGCTCTGTAATCACAGGCTTAATGCACCACTAACCATTATATTCAACAAATAAAAATTAGAAAGATCACAGTTCCACAGGACTGTATAAACAAGAGCTAAAAACAACAATCAAATCAAAAGAGGTCCATTCCATTTTGATACTTCTTTTGTATTCTATATTAACTATCACATATCAGAGAAGACCTATGATATTTGTCATTTGGGGACTGGCTTATTATTTCAGTAAGCATAATGATTTCCAGTGGCATCCATTTTATTGCAAAGGACAGGATTTAAATTTTTAAAAAAGACTTATTTATTTATTTTTAAAGAGTTGGGGGGAGAGGGAGAAGGGGGAAGGAGGGGGGAGAGAGAGAGAGAGAGAGAGAGAGAGAGAGATCTATCAGTTCCATTGGTTGTTCACTCCTCAGATGGATGGCTGCTGTGACTGGGGCTTGGCCAGGCTGAAGCCAAGAACCAGTCAGGGAGCCAAGCACTTGGACTATCTTCTGCTGCTTTCCCAGGTCCATTAGCAGGGAGCTGGATTGGAAGTCAAATAGCCAGGACTTGAATCAGTGCCTATGATTTCATTCTTATTTTATGACTGAGTAGTATTCCACTGTGTATAAATACCACATTTCCTTTGTCCATTCCTCAGCTGATAGGCATGTGGGTTAATTCCACATCTTAGCTATTGTGAATTGAGCTGCAATAAACATGCCGGCACAAATAACTCTTTCATATGCTGATTTCATTTCATTTGGGTAAATTCCCAGGATTGTGATGGCCAGGTCATAGGGTAGATTTATTTTCATATTTCTGAGGCATCACCATACTGTCTTTCATAGGGTTGTACTAGTTTACATTCCCACCAACAGTCAATTAGGGTAGCTTTTTCCTCACATCCTTACCAGCATTTATGATTTTTAAAATTTTTGGATGATAGCCATTCTAAGAGGGGTGAGGTGAAACCTCATTGTGGTTTTTCTTTGAATTTCCCCAATGGCTAGTTATCCTGAGCATTTTATCATGTGTCTGTTGGCTATTTGTATTTCATCCTTTGAAAAATGCCTATTCATGTTCTTTGCCCATTTCTTAACTGTATTGTTTGTTTGTTGTTGAATTTCTTGAGCTATTTATAGATATAGGATATTAATTCTTTATCAGTTCCATAGCTTCTTTATAATTATTTCCTTATGCAGTTATTATTTGTACCAGGCACAGCACATTTCTTGCCTTTGACCATAAAACAACTAATCTGTACTGTTTGGCTTTGTACATTCTTATTGCACAAACTCAGTTATAGACTGTCTTCTCTTTTACCATTCTCTTAGCATATCTAGTGCACAGCAGTCTCTCTTGGGCATCTGCTCGTGGTCATGAAAGAGAAGCTCTTTACAGGAGATTGTAATGACTTGAGTAGGATCAATAAACAGGCCAGAGTTGTACACAGTGAATGTTTGACTACAGCTGATAACAGAAGATGGAAGACAAACAGAAAAAGCTTATTTCTTTGAACTCCATCTGAGGAATCTGACAATAATAGCTTCCCCTTCACGTGAAGTGAAAATAGCAGTGTCTATTAAAAACTACACTATGTGTTAAGTAATGCCAAAGTATATCCCTGCACTGTACTTGCGACTGTAGTATATACTATTACTCAAGAACTCTGTGCATTCGCTGGAGGAGAACAAGCATCATAACTTAATTGTACATACACTAAATTAAAGAGGACACTAGGTGAGAAAAAATCTGCAGGAGAGGTAACATAGAAAACATGGTCTTCTATCATCAGGAAAGCAGGTATGACACAGTTCATGCCTGGGGACTTCGGTAGGTAAATCTTGGTTCCCTGATAGTAACTGAGAAAGTTGTTTAAAATGACCATGGAACATTGAGTTTGGGAATAGTTATAGGCCTTTTTATTAAAGTGCTTTACAGGTCTGTTAACTTCCATTAATCTACTCTCCAATCTATCTTGTGTGTGTGGATCTAGATAGATATTCAGCGGTCAAATCAGGCTGTTTGGATTCCTATTTTGTCTCTTAGTCTTTACATCACCCTTAAGGAAGTCACTTGATCCTTCTGAGATATAATTTTCTCATCTTTAAATGGGTATAGTTTTCTGTACTTATTTCATAGGGTCAATGTAAGAAATAAGATAATGCTTTGAGATGGCGGAATTATACAAATGTTAATTATTACTGGTTTCAAATATGGGTTATTAGAGATGCAATCAACTGAATATTATTTGGGTGGTCACTTTTGATAGAATTTGTTTTGTTTGTCTCTTTGATTTGATGATAGAGATGACATTGTTGGAAGAGATGGTGTTTTAAAGTATTATTTTTGTGAAGTGTAACTAAGCAACAAAACTTCCTTTCCCCATTTTGTAAGCTGTGTTAAAATGGGGACTGAAAGGGATCATAGGGACAAATGCCAAGACTGAAGGAAAGGGCAAATAAATCCTAGGCAGCATGTTCTAACCTGAAGCAAAGTGCACCTTCTTTATAAAGTTGTGGCAGGATTAATTAAAGCGAAATTTAATGAGCTGGAAAAGACTTTGTACCCTGTGGACATAAAGACTAAACATCCAGCCCCAAGCTATTAGTATTTAGAATGCCCTGAAGATCTCAAAATTATTAGCAAAAAATTGGTCAGGTTCCAAATGCACCATAGCAGCACTTAGCTTAAGAAAATGAGGATTGGTAGGGATAGGGTAGAGGAAAAAGAAACTTATGCTGAATCTCATAGTACAATGAAAATGGAAACACCTGTATAAAAATGTTTTAGATTTTCAAGAGTCGAAGTTCAATGTGTGGCAAATCGGCTTTGCTTTGAGGGGACCAAGCTTCTAAAGAAGCAGACAAAATTAAAATTTGTTAATTAATCACAAAGAAATGTGTTCATATAAATTCATGAGCTATAGTAGGTAGATGGACAAAAAGCTTATTTCATAAGCATTGGATAAATGTATTTTTTCCTGGCATTATTTGAAACATAAAATTCTTAACCTCTTTTCTTTACTGTGGCCTCAGGATTTTCAGTGCTCATATCATCATTATCATTGTCGGGATGAAACAACCATATCTATAAATGAGAAATGACTTTACCATGAAAGTATAGCCAGTGACCTTCATAACTCCTTGTTGGAATTCAGCATTTCTGAATCTCAGCAAACTAATTCCCCTCTACATTGATATATTTTTGAATAATAAGGAAATAACTAATTCTCTTAACATTACAGTAACAGCCTTTTTAGAATAATAGAAACATATCTTCTTGAAAGATTCAGGTTTGTTTATCCCAGGAGATAATCTATAGAACTCCTGGTGACCTGCATCTGTGGCCTGACCAGGAATGAATGTAATTCTCTGATGGGTAGAGGTGGTCTCTGACTAATGATCTGGCAACCACAGAGCATCCATTTCTGCTTTCAAAATGCCCATGGTTTTAGTCCCAGTGGATGACCTGCTACAGTGACCAACAGTGCCTTGATAAACCAGAGTCATTTTCATAGATTTCTTTTTTTTAATTTTTATTTATTTATTTATTTATTTGACAGGCAGAGTGGACAGTGAGAGAGACAGAGAGAAAGGTCTTCCTTTTGCCATTGGTTCACCCTCCAATGGCCGCCACGGCTGGCGCGCTGTAGTCGGTGCACCGTGCCGATACAAAGGCAGGAACCAGGTGCTTCTCCTGGTCTCCCATGGGGTGCAGGGCCCAAGCACTTGGGCCATCCTCCACTGCACTCCCGGGCCACAGCAGAGAGCTGGCCTGGAAGAGGGGCAACCAAGAAAGAATCCGGCACCCCAACCGGGACTAGAACCCGGTGTGCCGGCGCCACAAGGTGGAGGGTTAGCCTAGTGAGCTGCGGCGCCGGCCTCATAGATTTCTAATCTTGACCTAATCACAGTGTGAATACTAGAGAATTCATTTTAGAACCATATTTCCATTGTTAAATCATACTGTACACAGGATAAATGTTTTAAGTGAAAATATGTTAAAACAATTTCTATATATTTAATTCTGAAGCTATACTTTCTACTATATTTCAATAAATATGAGACAAATGTGTGGAATGTATGTAGTTACATTGGTTTATGCTTGTGAGGCAATTTTTCATAATCTGAGCACTCTGGAAGTGTTTTTCTCGTGTGTGTGTGTGTGTGTGTGTGTTAAGGAAACATTACAGAATGAAAAGTCAACAGAAATAGACCCAAAGATCAATGGTGCAATCCAAAGACCAAGCTTTAGGCTTGAATGAAGTGAGAACAAAACCTGACTGCACTGTTTTCTACCTGAATAATCTTGACTAGGTTTCTTTGTCTTTTTGAAGATTTAAAAAAAAATGTATTTGAAAGAGTTAGAGAAAAAGAGATTTTTCATTAACTAGTTCACTCCCCAGATGACCTAAAGGCCAAGGCTGGACCAGGATAAAGCCAGGAACCAGGAGTTTCTCTGAGGTCTCCCTTGTGGATAGCAGGGCCCAAACATTTGAGTCATCTTCCGCTGCTTTTCCTAGGCGGTTAGCATGGAGCTGGATTGCAAGTGGAGCAGCTGAGACTGGAACCGGCACTCATAGGGGATGCCAGCTCACACGTAGCAGCTTTACCTGCTACACCACAATAACGGCCCCTTGAGCACGTTTCTTTCTCTTTTTTTTGACAGGCAGAGTGGACAGCGAGAGAGAGACAGAGAGAAAGGTCTTCCTTTGCCGTTGGTTCACCCTCCAATGGCCGCCGTGGCTGGTGCGCTGCGGCTGGTGCACCACGCCGATCCCAAGGCAGGAGCCAGGTGCTTTTCCTGGTCTCCCATGGGGTGCAGGGCCCAAGCACTTGGGCCATCCTCCACTGCCTTCCTGGGCCACAGCAGAGAGCTGGCCTGGAAGAGGGGCAACCAGGAAAGAATCTGGCGCCCCAAACGGGACTAGAACCCGGTGTGCCGGCACCACAAGGCAGAGGATTAGCCTAGTGAGCTGCGGCGCCGGCCTTGAGCACGTTTCTTAACTTTTCAAAGCCATGGTTTCCTTTCATGTTTGGGGGCCAGTAATGTTATTTTGCAGAATAATTGTGGTAGTTTACTAATCACTGACTTAAATGCTCAGTACATATTCAGTACTATTCTTCCTAAGTCTCAAACCAGACCTTTCTTACAGGGCTGTAACATTGCCAATCAGTTCCAACAATTACCACAGAGAGAAAAACATACATCCATCACTCCCTCTTTTGGAGTGTTGATGGACTACCGAATAACTCCACATACAAGCTCCGATGAGTGCTGATGTTTAGAATAAATTGTTCAAATCAAAGTGATGAATACATTGGCATAGCAGTTATTTTTTTTCTTTCATATGAAAACAGCAACCCCTAGGTTTAATTATTTTTCAAACTGCTGTCCTAAGAGCTATTAATTCACCTGCCAGACCAAGTCATGATCAAGAATTAGTTCACCTTGATGCACACACTTGTAGCCTATGCAATATAATGTGCCGCTGCTTTGGGCCTGTTGCAAATTGTGTTAGGAAGCAACAGTAATGTGGTTTCCCTGAACTGTGGTTTCTTTCTGCAGTTTGTTACTCACAGTAACAAAAATATCCAAAGGAAATTCCAGAGATAAACAACTCACTATAGTCGATAATTTTTGTACAGTAAATTGGTATGATTGTTCTATTTAACTATCAGTTACTGTTGTTAGTATGTTACTAGGCCTAATTTATCAATTAAACTTTATCATAGGCATGCATGTATGAGAAAAGCCAGTCTGTCATAGAGTTCAGTGCTACCCAGTTTCAGGCATCACAGGTGATCTTAGAGTGTATAGCCCATGGTCAGTGGTGAATTAATGGGTCAAACCCAAACTGCTTTTTCCAAGTTGTCTGAAAAGGAGCACAGTTTTTCTTGTCCTTGTTTCACTCTTTCTCTTTTTCTCCAAAGCAAGGGTGCCTCACCGAAGCATCCTACCACTTGGAATTCGGAGTAAAAGTGGTGGCTGTTTAAAGAGGGCAATAAACATAAATGATACCTATGGGTAATAGGTTTAAAATTGCTATGTTCCTAGGTAACTCGATATAATTACAAGTACCCTGGATTCCACAGGGCTACAGTGCAATTATCACTCTAATTTCCAGAATAAAAGAGAAGGATTACAAACAGTGTTGCCACAATTCAATAATGTGAGAAAACAGATCTTGCTAGAAAGATAACAATAGTTCTGCATGTTTTCCTAGTTCTCATTTCACATTGGGAGCCTGAGTATTTATAAGTCTAAAAGCATACAAATCTATGTGATTAAACCCACATACATTATAATATATCAGAATTATACTAAGGCTACTGTAGGGTTCCTTAGTAAATTAAAAAAAAAAAAAGAGGGGAAAGTAATGAGTGATATCACCGCATAGTAGCAGTGGGCAGGTTACTGTATATTTTGGAAGTAATTAAAGATGATCGAGTGATACTTCCCAGCCTAATGAGTGATTCTGCCACAGCTCACAGCAGGGAGGCCCCCGTGTGTTACTATGCATTTCCATGGTGTTTACTGGGGTGATGAGTGTTATTACTGCGGTGTAACAGCAGGGTGCACTGCTCGCTGTGTTTCTGAGAGCTCGGCCATAATTAGAAGGCAAAATGCGATTACTGTTCTGCTAGGCACCAATCATGATCTGTTCCTCTACTGTTCCATAGTAATTACCAAATGACATAGTACTGTTTCCCAGGGTGTTTACTGGGATTTTTAAAATTTGAATTATTACAATTTTATGTTGTTGTGGTTTGGTGACATTATTTCTAGATTGGTTATAGAAAATATAATTGCAGAATTTTTATTGGCTTCTGATCACTGCCTTATCTTCCCATTTTGTGGTTGTTCCTCCTGAACCCAGGCAGTGGGTTTGCCATTGCATTGTCAGCACTTTTGAAGCTTTGTGGTTTAGGCTGCAAGCAGGAATTGGCAAAGAAAAAGTTAATGTAGGCTGGACGCACGTGGTCAGTGACTAAAACATTTCACGGATTCTCTTGTTTTCATATTGGGATCTGTTGCTGTCTTTCCTTTTGATTTTAATTTGGGAAAATGTGATCCATGTAAGCCCGTTAGAGGCACTTTGGAAGGTATGGAAAGGGGCCTATAATCTGTGGCTGTATATGACTCTACCTTTGTACAACGTTCACTTGGCCATAAAGAACTGACTGTGTCAAAGGGTATATGTGCTGGAGTCAGACTGCTCAAGTTCAAGTCCAAACTTGACCACCTGTGAGTAGGGGATCCATGGGAAAGTGTCTGAACCTCTCTAAGCCTCGGTTTGTTCACTTGTAAAAAGAGGGAAATACTGAGAGTGCCTCGCAGTCCTTGCTAAGATCTATTGTAGGATTTCAAAATTAAATGTAGTTGGATGCTCCCCAAAACAGTTGTACCGAGGAAGTCTTCATTAAATGTTAGCTATGGCTATTCTTCAACCTATTGAGTCTTATTAGAAAAGTGTTATCATTTTCCCTGAAGATTTCTTCTATCTTCCCCAATCTGGGACGCTGTGAGATTTTCTGTTTGAGTCTATAGCGAAAGAAAGCTGAAAGACACATATAATCAGGGCTCCTTTCCCAGCCCTGACCTGGAATGTCTCGTTTCCCCATTCTCTGCTTTACATCTGAGACAGATGATAAACAGTTGAAATCTAGCTGTGATAAAATAAAAGAGGAAAGAACCTCAGAATGACCAAATAGAAACTGAGAACCCCCCACCCATAACTCTGGTGTTTAGAGCTCCCCAGGTGGGATTGAACTCAGTAGTGGCAGCCAAATGAGAGAGAACCCTGATGAGGTGAAGCAGGGAAGTGTGCAAAAATCTTCCTCTGCGAATCAGTGTGAGGAGTGGTGAGCTCTCTCCCTTTACTGCAGAACTTCTCTGAAGAAAGGATTTTCAGCCAAATGAAACTCATCTATCTATTTTTGCCCATCTTCTGTTTAGTGTCCTGGTCAGTTTCTTCACTGTTTTACATTATCAGCGATGCTATTACTGGAAGAATTCCTCCCAGTGCTGGGTAGCACAGAGAGACTGGGGAGATGAACCTCTCAGAATAGAGAGGCTAGAAGTCTCATTGGCTTCTGGGATGCAGCTGCTGCTCTTGATGTGGGCGGGAAGGATAGGAGAGTGAGCTTCTGTCGTGGTCCTGTGCAAACCTTGACCTCGGGCATTTGATAAAATCTTCACACAATTTTAGAACTAGGACAGCTGCAGAATGACTCTGAATTACCTATCATTAGTGCTGCAAATCCCAAGATAAGGAAACCAAAGCTGACCACAATAGCACACAAACTTGAAGTCAAGGAATCTGCCATTGTCATAAATTGGGTGGACTGGAAAGTTAGTAAGACTTGGATCTTATTCCCTCAAGGGTGTCATCAACCATACTGCATAGTATCCACTGTGTTGTGTATGTGACAGTAAAGTAACAGATTAGTTGTTCAGTCAGCTAAGTGCAGTTATAAGTTAGCCCTTTTGTTTTCTTTTTAAGACCCTGAACACAGAGGTAAATTGGACAAGATGATAACTACCAACAAAGATTTTTATATGTGATATGTCAGGCCCACGGGGTGGTACTCCTAAAGAATTGTTCCTCCACCTGGTTTATTTCTTGCCTGGGCTGTCTGTGCAGCACCTGTGGTCCAGCAAATCTATTCCTTGCTAGTACCGGGTCCTCCATCATCCCACCATGGCATATCCGTCCATCTTTGTGAGCACAATTTTTTATTAATCAGCGAAACGTTTGGGCCTTTGAAATTGAAATGGATTTCAGTCTTCTTTATATATTAATTATTGATAAATGGAGCCTGGGAGACAAGGAAGAAGCCTGGCATGATTAAAGACAGATAGTTTTTAATTTTATGTCTCTTGCAGTGACAGAGAAATTTAGTTTAATAGGAGTAATTTTTCAAAGGAGATGCAATCATGAAAGAGGATGTATAGAAAATGGGCAAAGCGTACTAAAATAGAAAGAACTTGTAGGAGACATAGGATGTGCCCATAGATTACCAAAATTTTCCTAGAAGGTGTTATCAGAAGTATATGTAGAAGTCTCTTGGTAATTATATCTGTACGTTTGCTGATATGAACTGCTGCCCTATAACCAGACCCGTGGCATATTGCTTTTCAAAAGGTTTACAGTCCCAAATAAGACAATTTCCTCTCTTAAATTATACAAAGTCTCAAGCAATCTGAAAATGTATATTGTCCCAAATATTTTGTATAAAGACCATGAGTTATAGTAAAAAATAAAACAAAAAAGAAATTGTGATTTCTGGGTTCCCAGCATTTATTTGCTTTGCTTTTCTCAGTGGGGGAGGTTGTAGGGGTGTGGAGAGACCCATGTACCCTTCTATAAGTTCATTTTTTCCATATGGAACATATAGATAACTGTTCCTTCCACCAGAGCCATTGTAGTTTCTGGGGATTAAGTGAGGAAGTCACTCTGAAAAGTTTTGATGACTTCCCTAGGTTAAAAAAGAATTTTCTGAGAAAAAAAAAAAGAAAAAAGCTTGGTTCTACCAGTTGTTCCATGCCAACATATTTACTTTATTTCTGAAAATTCATGACTGATGCAATTCAGTACCACAAGTATACCTGGGCCCTGGGATGTTTCAGGGTCTGTTCTGGGATTTGGAAATTTGAGTTAGAATGCAAGAATAAGATGGAGGAACAGAGCCAGCCAGCCAGCCAGACCACTCCTAAGAATTGTACAGGTTTCCTTTCTTTTCTTTTTTCTTTTTTGATGGAGAAACTGTACTTTCTTGGGCTACTATAAATTTGACACCATGTCTTTTCTCCATCCCCAGTTTAACACATTGAGTTCTGTGCTGTTGTATTTTGAAGAGTCAGCCAGGAAGGGGAAAGTATTGAAGATAGAGAATTCTATTAATTAGCTTTTTATAACTGTAGTAACTGTGGCAGGCTAATTTCATGACGGAAAGAGGCCTGGTAAATTCCCACATTTTTAGTACCACTAACATAAGACTTTGGAGACTAAGCTACTGAGTTTGGTGAGAAAATATTCAAACCATAGCAAGAACAGAGGAAGAATGAAGGAGAAAGAAGAGAAAGAGCATTGGCTTTTGATTAGAAGCATGAAAACAGCATCGGACCGAGGCTTAACTTAACTTGGCTGATAGGAAGAAAGGGCCCCTAGATGAAACCGTGCCTTGCATATTTTAGTAGTGACAATCTTTCATCTGGCCTTCCATATTAATCTTCTTCAAATCTGTTCCTTAGAGCCTTATGCTTCTCAGAAGCCTTCAATGGCTCACACGGGCACCACACTACATCTATCTTTCCATCTTTTTTCCTCCTTCTGGTCTCTCTCCCTATTCATTTATTTTTAAGGATTATTTATTTATTTGAAAGCCAGAGTTAGAGAGAGAGAGAAACACTTCCCTCCATTGGTTCACTCCCCAAATAGCCACAAAGGTCAAGGGAAAGCCAGGCTGAAGCCAGGAGCCAGGAGCTTCTTCCGGGTCTCCCACATGGGTGCAGGAGCCCAAGGACTTGGGCCATTCTCCACTGCTTTCCCAGGAGCATTAGCAGGGAGCTGGATCAGAAGTGGAGCAGTCAAGACATGAACCAGCACCTATATGGGATGCCAGCATTGCAGGCAGTGGCTTAACCCACTATACCACAATGCCAGCCCCTGGATATATCTTCTATCTCCTCAGTAAAACTGTCAGCTTCCTTCAAGTGTGAAGCATATCTTAAACAATTACTCCCCTGTAACTTGCATAGTTCCAGAGACCAATAAATGGTTCTGAATTGATTGTAACCCTGTAATTTAACACTTGGTTTTACAGTTATGCGTTCCTTTCTGATTTTTGTCTGCATAACTATTCTGTAACTGAATTAGAATTTTTAAAAAATTTAAAGATGAAGTCTTGTGCTTCTATGTGCCTGAAGGAGCTATCAGTATTAGATTTTAAAGATGTGTTTTTAAATTGATTGATACTAAACTGTAAGTATTAGTATTCTTGGCAATAAAATCATTTTCCTTAATGATGTTCACACATACTTTATTGTATGACACCCTTTCTGTGTTTACCCCCTCTTTTCTTCTAGTAGCTTAATATGCACGTGCATACACATATATACGTAGCCTGAGCCAAGAGAGAAAGAGAGAGAGAGAGAGAGAGAGAGATTTTCAGTTTGCTGGTTCACTCCCCAGATGGCCAGGAGTTTCACTTGGATCTGAAGTTGTCAGAGTTTATGTGGTAGCTTAACCTACTATGCCCAACGCCAGTTCCCAATATTTGTTTATAAGAATACCTGAAAGTGTGTGTGTATATATATACACAGAATCTGGCGCCCCATCTGGGGCAGGCGGAGGATTAGCCTACTGAGCCGTGGCAACAGCCATGAAAGTATATTTTAACTAATAACTTTATGACTTATGACAACAGCAAACACTATCGTTATCTGATTTACAATCGGATTTTAATTTATGATTTTTCTACTAAAAGATGTACAAAAGCAAAATGCTCTCAGTAGAAATCATACTCTGAATGTTGAGCTTCGATGGTTCCCAGGATGGTGATGTGTAGTACCTGATTCTCTCCTGCTCTCCATTCTGAGTACTGAGAACAAGCCACAGCTCCCAGTCAGTCATGTGAGCACAGGGGGACACATCCCAGGCTCCGCAGGATTGCTAAACTTGGATGTTCATTGAGTTAGGTGTGTTCCATGCATTTTTGACTTAAAATGTTTTCAACTTAAGATAAGTTTATCAAGTTGCCTCTTCTGTAAGTCAAAGTTCTCCCTAGTGGTTGTAAAAGACCCAATCTAACACATGAAGTGAGAAGTGCAAGTAGTTTATCAGAGATAGCAAATACCTTCACCTAACTAGGCACTGCTTAAAACTCTGGAACAAAAATGGGCAAGAGATCACTGGCTCCTCTGGTTCATTCTCAGTTTTTCTTCCTATGTTTAGCTTCTACATCTCTGTGGTACGGTCCTCTTTCTTCTTGTGCCCTACCATGCATGCTGGGGTTTGGTCAGGTCTTTGTATTGAGTTCTTGTTACTATTTTCAGAAATTCTAATTCTTTATCAGTGCTTTGCGGAGAAGGCTTTGCTTCCTTCCAATAAGCTTTGCATAATGCTGGCTGCCAGCCTTTTTAATAGACCAAAAATATCTGTGCTATGCCTTAGCTTACCCTTTTTCTAATCTGAGGATTCTGGATTCTGGCCAGCAGCATCTACACTCTGCTTTCCCCGCCACCACTTCTTTTTTTCTTTCTTGAGTTAGGTTGGGGTTAGTTGGAACATGAGCTGAAAATACATTCTGCCACCAGACAGATAGAAACACATTTTTTCTGTCATACATTTATGATTCTCTTTACTGCCGATGTCTGTGTGTGGGTCAGTGGTTGGGGGTGGGGGTTACTATTTAATTATTACATGTAGTGCTGGATGCATGTGTAGAAAATGAATTCGTTGTGAATTACCAAGGAAAGTCAGTTTTAAGGACTGTTAGACTTTGAAGGTAGACAAAGCACTTCTCACTACGCTGAACAATATCCCCAAGGCTGAATGAAGAAGAAGCACAGGTGTGAAAGAAATTCAAACTTAGATCAAGGAATATAGGGCATTTGGCTCAGTGATTGCTACAGGTTCGGTTTTTAAATGCAGATGAAAAGGTACTCCAGCATTGAAAGCTAAACCACGTGAACTATGTCCGAACTCATGTGAACCTACACAGAACACAACCTGTGTAGGGAGCCCAGTGAAAGATTGGATCTGACTCAACACAATTGGCCTCTTTCTTTCATTAATTATCCCCCCCAATTTCAAGATTAACCTTAACTTTACATTATATAGGATTCCTCTTTTGGAATTATGTTACAATTGTAGGCTTATCTGAATGTTACAGGGTTGAAGTTTTTTGTTTTGCTTTGTTTTGTTTTTCTCTTTTCCCTGAATAGAGATGTTTGTTCTCAGTTGTTATTCTCATAATGACCCTGCCAAAAAATAATAATATTAGAGGCCATGAGGGTCTCCCACCAGGCCATTGTGGGACCCCTGATGCCAGAGCTAGACTGCCTGGCTGAAAAATCATATCTCAACATAATTGGCTACAATGACTAAAAGGAGTGAGAAGGAAAGAAAGAGAAGTCAGCAGGTCTGTTAGGAAGGTTGCAGGCGTTCATATCTAAATGGTCTCCAAATGTACCATTTTGCTTCTAATGACACAGGATTAGGAAGGGGATATAATTGAGGTTTTATCAAATGTTCAAATAAATGTTCTGGCCACCCCCTCCTCTCAGTACCTCTTTTTCTACCTCATATAGATATAAGCAAAATGGAATTTAAGTATTAAGAAAGGCAAATTTAGCATAAAACTGGATGTCATTTTTTTGTTCTCCTTTTCACCCTTCTCTGCTCACATTGTAATTAACCTTTTTAATAGTCTGCCTTGCAATGCTGTTTAAATTACCCTTCTTTTCCTCATCACTCAATGTTCTGAAGTCAAAACTTGACCAAGTATCTTGATAAAGAAAGTGAGGGATTTCTGGAAATTGTATATGTTACCCAGAGTGAAACAGTGCCCTGGTAAGGAGAGATACCATGAACTGAGTGACACATGGCTCTTGCAGGCTTATGAACATTTGCAAACGAGTTTCCAGGGCCTGGCCCATAAGCTCTTACTTTTTTTCCCCTCTTTGCTTCACCAGCCCAACTTGGTCCTCATCTTCCTCTCCCGGCCAAATATGGTGCCATTTGTCTTCTTTCAGTGCATCTCCTTTTATTGAATTGACTTCCTCCCTTCTCTGCACCACTCATTCCATTAGATTTACAATCCCTGGTTTCCAAGTGCTAATGCTCTTACTGCTTCACTCATTTCTGTGTGTTCCCTCTTATGTACACAGCTCTCTCATAACCACTCTATCAAATGGATCTATTGATTCATTATTGATTCATTATATGCATCTATCCTCATTTGGTTGATCTGCTCCTTGACTTCGACTCACTCATATTTCTGTTAATAATGAACATGATGTACAGTATGCAGTGGACCCTCAACAAATACTTGTTTCATTGGGAATAAAGCTTACTTTGCACCCTGCTCATGCTGTTATTTCCTTTACTTCTCATATACCCTCACAGACTTTCTTTATTGATAGTCCTACACTAGTCTGAGTTAAAAGGGGAATTGGGTATCAGAGATAGGTACTTATCAAAAAGTTCCTGGTTCTCAGCCCATTCTGGGCTGTTGTGGACATTTAGCAAATGAACCGCAATGTCTTTCTGTTTGTCTGTATCTTTTTCTCTGCTTCTTATATAAATAATCAGTTAAATTAAAAAATCCAGTCCCGAAATGACCACAATGGCCAGGGCTAATTGGCAGCAAAACCTGAATCCAGGAACCCAATCACAGTCTTCCAAGGGAGTGGCGGGGTCTAATGGCTGGAAACACCACCACTACCTCCCAGGATTCACATTAGCTGGAAGGCAGAATCAGGAGTTAGAGCTGGAAGGAAAAAAAAATAAAAACCACACTCTCTAATGTGGAATGCTGGTGTTTTAACTGGAATCCTAATCGCTAGGCTAAATACCCACTCCCTAAACTTATCTTTTCATTTCATTTTCTACAGACTTTTAAAGTATCCTCATATGTGTTGGAAAAATGGATATATTGCTTGAATTTTTGTGATAACATGGTGGTACTTTTTTCTTGGCAAATTGTAGAATACTCTCCTGCATACTTCCTTTCTTTTCTTGGCCTATAGACTTGCTTTTTACTTATAAGTTATAGTTACTAAGTTTAATTCATTGTGCATAGGTAAAAAAAAAAGTCATTGACAAATTAGGGAAAAATGAGTTATAATGTTTTATTGGTCTCCATTATTATCACCATAGAATCTCTGCAGTATGGATATATGACAGTTCCTCTGTGCTACAGTACGTATTCAGGTGTGTGCCTGCACTATGCAGTACATATGCAGGTGTGTGCTTACAGTGTGAGTTCAGATGTGTACCTACAGCATGTATTCAGGTATGGCCTACAGTGTATGTTCATGTGTGAGCTCAGGGAGATGCCTAGAGTGTAAGTTCAGGTTGTACCTATGTTGTTACTTAAGGTTTGTGCCTACACTATGTATTTAGGGGTGGCCTACAGTTTATGTTTATGTGTGTACCTACAGTGTGAGTTCAGGTGTATGCCTACAGTCTGTACTCAAGTGTGTACTTGTAGTGTATATGCTCAGATTTACCCAGGCTGTCTTGAATCTTGCAACTCTGGAAACAGAAAACATTCAGGACTTGGCACAGGAGCCCTAGGATGTGTTATTTGTTACAAATATGATTATTATTTGAAAATAAGTAATTTGGTCCTTTGACATTGAGCAAGTCACTTAACCTTGTTGAGACTGTTTTCTTATCCTTCAAGGAGACTAATGACACTGCTTGTGCAAAGTTGTGAGGGAGATTGTAAGGGATGGCAATGGCTGGTACATGAAATGAAGTCATCCTATAGATACTGTCAGTCATGGTGTCTGCATGAGGACTTCTATACTGAGGTATAGAAATGTCCTCAGTGTGACACTATTATGTTTTGAGAAGGGTAGTAAGAAATAAACTAAATATTTAGTGGATAGCTAGTTTGTACTTGACGCTATGTGGCAGTGAGGCAATTTGCAAGAGTGTACATGAGGTACATTTTCTGGGATATTAGGAAAAATCTTGCTGACTTTTTAGGGAATTGCACAGAAAGATATCATGCTTATAAACATCCATCCTGAAGTTCCAGGTTTTTGTCTTGATTCTTTGCTGTCTAAACATTGTACACGCAACTCTAGTTACTAGTAACTGCTGAAATGTTTAATTGACAGTAGCCGTGTCTTAGCGCACCAGTGAATTTTAAGACTGGTTCTTGATAGGAGTTTCTTCAAATCCTATTTCTTTAAGAGTGTCTGAAGAAATGCACAGTCACTCCTGAGACTCAAAGTCAACTGAGAGTGTTGCAACGAATGTCACTTACTCTCTGAGTTCTGGCTTCTGGTTGGATAAAAATGAAGCAAATCCAGATGACGCCAGATTCCAAAGTAAGGCTTGGAACAAGAGAAAAAGAAAATGAAATTGGTCTCACCCCTGTTCCCTTTGCAGCTTCTGCTGTTTTCCTGTTCTTTGACCATAGGAATGATAATAATATGTGCATTTTACCACATCCTGGGTGGTAAAGAGAAAACTCCATGTTTTTTTCTCCTGTAGACAACTTTAAAAAAATTTTTTTTGATTCTATAATATTGTGTGTTCATATTCCCTTTCTTTGGGTCTCGGGCATTGATAACAATGACTCCTTCATTTTAGATACAGTTTAGTCTCACTTACGTTGCCACCATTGCCTAGATGGAAGTAACAACCTGGAGCTACAGGCATGGGGAATGGAGGCTAAATTAGAGACAACTATTTTTAAGCTTATGCAGCCTTCATTATATGTATTTTTATCCTAAAAAGAACAATATAAACCAGCCAGCTGTCTTCAGGTTGAACAGAAATCTCCATGCACTTGTTTTAGCATTTGAAGCTCATAAATATTCCATGCCTGAAGGTAATATTTTGATTGCTTGGCAGTGCTATATCAAATAAATAAGCTGTGTGTTTATTATATATGTGTTTGTATGTATACACACATCTATCGTGTGTAAGGTGCTCTGCTAGACATCTTAGAAATCAGATTAATTAAAAAAAAGAAATCAGATTAATTAAATCTCATCCTGTTTCTGAAAATTGCAAGTTAATTGTTTCTTACAACGTATGTCCAAAAGAAACTGTGTGGACCATGGGGTGAATAGTGTCCTAGCAAACCACTAATCTGAGGTCAGAACCATAAGTGTTAGTCCCCTTTGAAAATACAAAATGAAGGTTTCAGGGGCTGGTGTTGTGGCATAGCAGGTTAAGCCTCCACTGCGATGCTGACATCCCATATGGGCACTGGTTCAAGGCTTCGCTGCTCTACTTTCTATCCAGTTCCCTATTATTGTGCCTGCGAAAGCAACAGAGGATGGCCCAAGTGCTTAGGCCCTTGCAGTCACATGGGAGACCTAGAAGTTCCAGGCTCCAGGCTTTGGCCTGGCCTAACCCTGGCTGCCATTTGTGGAGTGAACTTGTGGATGGTTCATCTCTCCTCTCTCTCCGCCTCTGTCTCTGTCTGTCCTCCTCCTCTCTCTGTAACTCTGCCTTTCAAGTAAATAAATTTTTTTTAAGAAATGAGAATTAAGACCAGTGAGAGAGACAGATAAAATTTGGCTGATATGGAGGAAAGGGAATAAAAACATGACTGTGTCAGAGATCTGATAATAAGTTGAACTTCTAGTTGCACTGTAGTTGAAGAGATTCATGATTGAGCTAAGGCCTTTGCATTTACCATGCGAAGATATAATATCCTGGAGAAAAGTGGTTTTTACAAATAGTAGAAATGTTAGCTGTGATGAACAGGATTGAAGAGAGTGTTTAGTGGGGAAATAATGTGATGAGTAGGTTGTTTTGAGAACTTTGGTGCTAAAGGAAAAAATATAGAAAATGCAGGGATCATAAGACAAAGGACTATGCATGTTTTGCTGTGGAGTTTGGTGTGGGTGGGTGGCTTACTTGTAATATAGGTGTGATTTGTGAACAGAAGGGTGCAGTATACGAGAGGGGTTGGGAATGCAGTGGGTAGTGGAGTGGTTGATGAAAGCAGATGCTGGAAGAAGCCGAGGTATATGGACTAAAATTAGAGATATTTACATATATATTTTTGATGTTGGCTTTAGGGTTCTGTAGAAAAATCTTTTTCTTTGAGAAAGAAAGGATCGGGAAAGGGCAGCAACATTTGGAGCAATGGTGAGGCAGCCCATCCCTGGTTATCCTGGACCCCTCAGTCAGCAGGTTTGAGTCATCTGCCCAGACCTGTGCATTGGTTCAAGAGATGTATAGTGTTTGAACTGCCTGTGACTTGAATTGCAAGGGGCCATCGCTGCCCATGAATCCAAACTTAATTAATGACTCTAAGAATCCAGACAAAGAGAGTAAAAAATTCCCAATGAAGTAGTTCAACCTATCTTTAGGCCTGATTCTCTGAATAACAATAGGTAAGCAATAGCTGTATGTGATTGAATAAATAGTTGCTTTATGTACTAACTGCATTGCAGACACTGCAGTAGGCTCTTTAAATACTAGTTCTTTATGATAGCCACATAGATAACATTAATTTGTTTGATGACTACAGAATTTAACCAAAAGACGTAAAAATAACTTGCTGCATTAGTCAGATTTTTTGTTATTATAGTGGAATACCTAAAGCGACAAACTTTATAAAGAGGAACTGCTTGTATAGCTCACAATTTGGGAGATTCAAGTCCAAGACAGAATGGCCCCATTGGCTTTGCCTCTGGTGAGGGAGGCAGTGGCAGAGCATGTGCCTAGAAGGATCCCTTGGTGAGTCAAGAGGCGGAAGAGGAGGTTGGGTCCAATTTCAGTCTTCTGGGGCAACCCTCTTGCAAGGACTATCTGTCAAGGGCATGCCAGATGACCTAAGCAACTCCTAGTAGACCCCACCTTCAAAACTCTCCCCCAGTGCCCAGCAGTACCGCCCTGGAGACTTTGTGGGCACATTCAGTCTCCCAACTAGTATCCAAGCCATGACAATTGCCTCAGATGACTAGTAGGTAACAGAAGCAGATTGGTACAAACAAATTAAAATCTTAGATTCTGGAACCTAAATGCCGACAATTAAATCCTAGCTCTACTATGTATGTTTGAGCAAGTACCTTAATTTCTCTGAATCTTGGTTTCTGTCTCTGTAGAGTAGAAGTAATAACATTATTTTATTTTTAACACTTATTTATTTCTTTGAAAGAATTACACAGAGAGAAGGAGACACACACACACACACACACACACACACACACACAGAGATATACTCCATCTGCTGGTTCTCTCCCCAGATGACCTCAAGGGCTGGGGCTGGGCCAGACTGAAGCAGGCGTTCCATTCAGGTCTTCCACATGGGTGGCAGGGGCCATCTTCTGCTGTTTTTCCAGACCATTAACAGGGAGCTGGATTGGAACTGGAGGAGCAGGATCTCAGTCTGACACCCATATAGGATGCCAGAGTTACAGGTAGCAGCTTTATCCACTGTGCCACAACACTGGCCCCGATATTACTTTAATTACCTTATGTGAAATTAGATGTGTTGCTACATGTAAATCACATACAAGAGAATTTGTCATATTTTAACTAGTTGATATGTCAATTAGTAATACTACTATCATCACTCTGACTTTCTAAGTTAAAATTCAGTGTCTTTTTTTTCTATTTTAGCATGATTTCCCAGGGGGTTGTCAGGTATTAAAAGACACCATGACTGCAGAAACTTGGGAAATAGAATTTGGAATCTTCACTTTTTATTGCAAAACCACATAGAACCTATAATAAGCTATTAGATTATTGGGACTTCTAATATGTGAAGAGAGCTAAATAAGATACTATTTGGCTAAAACCTACCAAGAAGTTCTGTTTTTTCCTGAAAACACCTGATAACACTTTGAGAATATGTAGTTCTGTGGAACATTTGCAGAATGTAGTATTACACATTTTGACTTGTAGATTGAAAATCTTGGAAAATATTGTTTTATACCTAACACAAGAGTGAGTCTGTGGGGCTGGCGCTATGGCGTAGTGGTTTAAAGCCATAGCCTTCAGTGCCAGCATCCCATATGGGCACTGGTTTATGTCCTGGCTGTTCTTAATCAGCTTTTATAAGTGGCTCAAATATTCTGACTTACTTCTTACACTGTAATAAAGTTATTCATTGGAAAAAATTAAACTTGGGAAATCAGAGAGCTTCATTTTGAGTTTTAGAATGAGTGTAAACAAAAATACAGGGACGTCAAAGAACAGGATATATTTTGAGAGCTGTGGGAGTTCTGTGAACCTGGATCAAAGGAGAGGATGTGACAGGAAGAAACAAGAAATGAGACTGAAGTCTTGGGAGTGGTGGGAGCTGGGTAGCTGGTGTGTTGCAGTCTGAGGGTAGCCAGATATCTTTAGAGAAAGACACTAAGAGTAGAGTTAGAAGTGAGTCAAGGTCTTCTGTATATTAAGATAATCGAAAATGAATCTTGATGTGAATGGAAGGGGAGAGGGAGTGGGAAAGGGGAGGGTTGTGGGTGAGAGGGACGGTATGGCGGGGGGAAGCCATTGTAACCCATGAGTCGTACTTTGGAAATTTATATTCATTAAATAAAAGATAAAAAAAAAATGAAAAAAAAAAAAAAAAGAAGTGAGTCAAGGCCCGGGGCTGCGGATCACTAGGCTAATCCTCTGCCTGCGGCGCCGGCACACCGGGTTCTAGTCCTGGTCGGGGCGCTGGATTCTGTCCCGGTTGCCCCTCTTCCAGGCCAGCTCTCTGCTGTGGCCAGGGAGTGCAGTGGAGGATGGCCCAAGTCCTTGGGCCCTGCACCCCATGGGAGACCAGGAGAAGCACCTGGCTCCTGCCATCGGATCAGCGCGGTGCGCAGGCCACAGCGTGGCGGCCATTGGAGGGTGAACCAACAGCAAAAGGAAGACCTTTCTCTCTGTCTCTCTCTCTGACTGTCCACTCTGCCTGTCAAAAAAAAAAAAAAAAAAAAAAAAAGTGAGTCAAAGGGAAACAGAATATCTGAAGGAAAAGGAAGAGAAAGGGAGCTATTTACATAAAGCCTTGGTTTCAGGAAAGGGTTGGTGTTGAAAGTGCGCAAATTAACTTGTGTGGAGTGGAGGACCCAGCTCAGACACAAGCAAGATGCATGCGATTAAAGGGCCGTAAACTTAGATGGAGGCAGGCCTAGATAGCCACAGATCAGAGATTTCACTTCACCAAGTAGATGGCAAGGAACAGTTACTGGGGTGACAAGAGGTGTGATGGCCCTGAAGTGGTGCACTCTGTGGACTACTTAGATGGCTCTCTCTGCCCCTGTGTACTGCATGAGAAACAGAGTGGCAGGCAGGAGCCTGGGTAGTGCCTGAGGAAGTGGAGGAATCCCGTAACTCATGTTCTCTGCCTAATTAATTCTCCAGGGCAAGTCCAAATAGACCCCGAAGACTGATACTATTCTTTTAAGTAACATTAGCTTTGGCTTGTGTCAATTAATGAGGGAATTAATGAGCAATTAAAGTTCCCACTATTAAATAGTTGGTCATTTGTGTTGATAGGTACGTTGTAAACTGTGATGTACCAAAATAGTGGATTTTCAGCACTAAAATGTAAAATATTCAAGATAGTAGTAGCCAATGAAATAAAATTTCCATCATGTGATTATCTGCAAAATGTATTATCCACTCTTCAATAATTATTACCAAATGTTTTCTTACAGGCTTGAAAATAAACCTTCCCCTACTGGCCTCAGGTGAAATAAACTACCTGAATGTATAGAAATAAATTTCAGATAAAGTGCTTTTAAAATAGTAGTAAATGAGCACAATGATCCTTATCCCCATCCCTCAAAATAAATATGTAGCAAAACATGTGTGTATGCCTATATGCCTATTATCTATCTATAGATATATTTCAAGGGTGAGATAACATTCAAATAAACTTTGCTTTTATGAATCAGACTTATACCGACATACAGGCAAATCAAATAATATTTTTAGTATGAACTATGTGGGGAATAGCTACCCATGGCTCTGAGTCAGGCTTCTGCTTGCGATCCAGCCATTTCCCAGCGGGTGAAGCACTTGCTAACCAACAGAAAAACTACATGGTGTTGTCAGTAATACAATGGATTTTCAGTATTTTAGTTAGGAAAAAAAAGTGTCATTGGCTAACAGTCTCATAGGGAGATAATTATGGGACTAGATGTGGTGTAACACACCTCCTGGTCACTACCTGGAGTAATGGTACCTGTTACCACATACACAATATTTTATAAAACTACTCAGATTTCTGTAGTTGCTCCCTTGGATGTGGCAAAGTTGACTGAAGGTTAGCTCTAAAGATTGACTATAGAAAAAGTCAGAAGACCTACTCTGATCTAAACAAGTATATTTGTTAAGATATGTATTACCTGATAAAAAACATGGTGGCTTAAAAAAGCATCCAGAAATACTGTTGGAAACAGCATTGAAAATTAATATTTAAAACACTCAAAGACTCTGTATCCAGGTGTGTGTGTTTGTTGGTAGACATCCAAAATCTTAAACACTATCCTAGTTCTGCTATACATTCATGTGCACAACATATTTTGACATCCCCTGAGCCTCAATTATTGTTAATGCATATTTTTACTGGGATTAAAAAATATATTTGGGGATTTATTCTTTATTGTATGAATCACTCAACTCTAGGTCAAGAGAATAGATTCTTTATGGGAAGAGAGGTGCCAGCATGAGTTTCTGTGGCAGTTGCTCTGGTGATGTAAAATGAAACAAGAGGTCAGCACCAGTATATCCCCCCCTCAGTGCCTGGAATATTAGGCCAGTTTAGAGAAACAAGGAAAACAGTAGCCTGTAATTTTTCCATCTGCATTTCTGCTTCTTCTCTTACTTCCCTGTCAAGTTGAAAAGGGAATTTAGGATAAATCCCATTAGAAGGAAGAAATGGAAGAGAACATAAAAATGTAGTGTAAACATAAAATATAAAGGTATGGTAGCCTGACCTCAATCTCCCTGTAAAATTTAGGACAAAGTGAGCAACAAATGTGTAATTTAGGGAATTCTACCTGTGTTTTAGTAGTAAAAATTCTATAAGCTGACCATGTATAACACTTTATCTTTAGAGATGAAACTTCACTATTTTACACCCTTTATCCAGTTTGGATGGAGAGTGTATCCTGTTATGTTGGGAGGTATAAACTTGTGTACCTATTTCAGTTGTAAGAGAATAGAGATATTTGATTTATAGACAAAACAAGAACTTTGGGAAGGACCACTCCATGGTTACAGGGAATTTATTTCTTGCACTGCCATCTGCATTTTGACTGAGTTTTAAAAACATTTAATAATATTTATGACTAATGACTGTCCAACGTATTTTTAATATTTATGGAACACATGAAGCTTGTATTTTGGATTTCTCAGGGAGTAAGTGGTAACATTAAAGTAAAACTACTCATGTTACAATCTCCATGTCTTGTTAGCCTTTTTTGTGTCACACATAAAAATCAATAGGACAAAAACTATTTAAAATATCACCAAAAATCAAAAAGTACAACTGTTCTGAATCCTGATGAGACTTTTCAGTAGCCATAAACAGCACAGCTCATTGAAACCTAAAAAAACTCTGTAAGGATCTAGTGTCTGTCTAGGTTTGTATTCCTGAAGTCTGTGAAGATATTTAGTTTCTGCATTTATCATTGTGAATTGCAGTGATGCTTCACTTAATGACAGAGACACATTCTGAGAAATGCATCATTAGGCGGTTTTGTCACTGTGTGACTATCACAGAGTGTACTGACTCACATGGCACAGCCTCCGATGCACTTAGGTTGTTTTATAAGCCTGTTGCTCCTCAGTTACAAACCTGAAAAACTGAACTGAATACTGTAGGTAATTCTAACAGATTGGAGTAAGGTTTTGTATATGTAACCATAGAAAAGTTACAGTAAAAATACTGGGTGATAGGAATTGTTCAGCTCCATTGTAATATCACAGGATTTCTGTCATACAAGGGGTATATTGTTGGCCAAAGCATTGTCATGTGGGAAATGACTGTACACCTTCCTCTGAGAAGCGGTGGAAAGATTCCATTTTCAAGTTCACTGGGAATTATGCTAATAGGGAGGTCTTTGTTATACAAATTACATAAAATAAACACCCAGTTACTGTACATTTTCTCCTTGCATTGGCAAGGCAATAACAACCATCACAAATTTATTTTCCTTCTCTCTCCTTTACTGAATTTCATCCTATGTAGTTCTAGGCTCACCTTTGTCATCTCAATGTATTAAAAATATGTCATCACTGTTAGCCTTTGTTATTTATTGTTTTAATCTCTTCTTTTTCTATTTATTTCTCCTAGGTAAGTCCTGCCTCTTTCTAAATCTTCCCAGAATGTCCTTTAGCGAAAAGGTAAGTCTATCTTCTACGATGGCTTCATTTTCCACGGTCATGTGTTTTAAGCTGCATTTGTGTCATGCAATTTCTCAGCTTTTATTCATTAACACTAAGAAACCACTCTGTCATGAGTGAGGTAGCAATGTCTGTTTGATACATTGATGTACACTTGCTACTTTGGGTTTTCAGAGTGCCATTGTTTTAAGACATTCTAGAAAATTGAGAGTCTACTGATGAGACTATTAGAGAGAGGCTGCTCAGGTTCTCACTGACATTGAACTGTGGCATGGTCAGTATTGCAGATGGTGTCTGATAGGTTTGGAATTAAGGTAGCTTACATTTTTGAGCATCATGTTTAAGAACCCTTCAGCTAAGTATTAGTGATATTAAATAATAAAATCTTTTCTTAAAACATTTCATGCCAAAGCTGTCAAGTGGAATATGAGAAGTGAAAGGAAAAGTAAGAAGCAGAAATTCAGAAAACCTGTTTCTTTTGTTGAGTGCTTCAGAAGGAAGGATATTGAGCCAGCAGTCCCCATCTGCTGGAATTAGCTTCATGGTCCATTAAAAGAAGCACAGATTTAACTTTGGATATTGCAGTCCATATTCACTGATGACGCAAGTTGAAAGGAATTTTGATTCGTCTTCCTTAAGAGGATAGTGTGTATAATAAGCTGAAATTACAACTTCTTAGGGTTGTCAGCTATTTTATTTTGTGTCTTTGGTTTCACTGCTGTGTTGTACGTAATTACACTTGCACTAGAATCATACTTTGTGCTGTTTTGGGAGACCACTGCAAAAGATTTCTTATCAAGTTGAGCATTCGTTTGATGGCATCAAAACAAAATAAGTATGCGAAAAAATATTTTGTTGAAGCTATGAGAAAAAGAATGAGAGGGCTCTTGATTCTCAATCTTTTAGTTAGAATGATCTTTAAAAAAACTTTGATATTTAGGTGCTAGGTCATGATCTTTATGAAATATGTGTAATTATGTCATCAATTTGTGTACTTTGTAATAGCAGCTTCCAACAATTTAAAGAGAAATCACTAAACAATGTGTATACTTCTCTACATGAAAGTCTGTAGAAGTGTCTTTGAGTAGAAAGATCATTAATTGGAATGTATGCTCTATTATTCAGGTCTCAATTTCTTATAGAATTTTCTGCCTTTACCCTTCATCACATCATCCCTTATGTATGGACTTGTTTCTTACAGTACCATTTAGGCATATTTCTGCTGCAAGTAATGGAAAAGTTAATGCAAACTGGTTTAAGCCAAAAAGGAGTATGGGAGTTATATAACTAAAAAATCTTGGGTTATACCTGGTTTCTGGCATAAAATTAGGCAGATGTTCAGAAAGCCTAATGAGGAGTTGGTTACACTGTCTCAACCTCTCACCTGTGTTGGCTTCTATAGACTCATTCTCAAATCCCATGGAGAAAATAACATTAGGGTCACTCACTGTAATTGCTGCCCAAACTACAAACTCATTACATTTCATTGGTTCTGATTGTCTCATGAAATTCTGTCTATGAATGAAGCAGTTAACTCATTGACTTAAGTCTAAATTATGTACTTTATTTCTGATATCAAGCAGTAGGCAGAGCTCATCCAAACCCTGAACAAAAATTAAGAGATGATTCCTTAAACTGTTAGTTCTTGAGTTAGAGTGAATAGATGCTGAGAAGCCAAGAAATAAATTAATAAATATCTACCTCATCTTCGTGTGTGTGTGTGTGTGCGCACGCATGTGCCTTTTTTAGAAGAATTGCCTTCCCTCTCCTTGGAGTGGTGTAATAAATTTAGTCAATACTATGCTATCAAACTTTGCCACCAGTGTGATTATGAAACAGGATAAATCGACTTTTCCAGTAGGTGTTGTGATGGAACTATGGAAATAGCTAGTATTTCTCATACTGCACCCAGGATATTTGAACAGCAGACCTGTAACTAGACGTGCTAGAGAAAAGCTTAATTTTATAATCATTTTTACTTCTCTCTTCTGCTCATCTCTATATGTTTATTGTATTCACTGAGTCTAATTATAGGAGAGAGCTCAGACTTTGTATTTTGATGTCATTCTTATTTTAAATATAAAATGTTTAAATACAAGGGCTTTGTTCAAGGAGATAGAGCACATGAAGGTCGTTTAGCTCACATATAAAAGCTAACTTAAGAGAATAACTTCTGGGACCAGTGTTGTGGCACAGCACCTAAAGCTGCCACCTGCAATACCAGCATCCAGAATGGGTGCCAGTTGGTGTCTCAGCTGTTCTACCTACAATCCAGCTCCCTGCTAATAGCCTGGGGAAGGCATCGCAACATGCCCCAAGTGCTTGGTCCCCTGCCACCAGGATGAAGCTCCTGGCTTCGGCATGGCCCAGGCCTGGTCATAGAGACACCTGGAGAGTGAACCAGGAGATGGAAGATCTCTCTCCTTTTCCTTCTCTCTCTCCTCCACCCCAACTCTATATAACTTTCAAATAAGTAGATAAATCTTTTTTAAAGAAAAGAGAATAGCTCCCTTTTGTATCCAGAGTAGTAATTAACCCATGAACTACCCCTGCAACTTCCCATTGCTTATTTGTGGTAACAATTTGCATCTAGGAACTATATGTTAATGGAAATCATTACTCCAAATTCAAGAAGACGTTTATTATTTTACATCTTTTTAGAATCCATGGAATTTACAGAATGCTACTACTGCCCACCGAGGCAGGATAAATGTCTTGAAGCCAATGATCAGAATCCTCAGGTTTAATCTCAAAGTATTCAAGGTTGCATGAGGGAAAAATAGATTGTTGCTTATTTAGAATGCCAACTATTTAAAGATTTTTTTTTTTATTTATATAAAAGACAGTAACAGAGAGAGAAGTCTTCCATCCACTGGTTCACTCCCTACATGGCTGGAGCCAGGAGCCAGGAGCTTCTTCTGGGTCTCCCACATGGGTGCAGGGGCCCAAGGACTTGGCCATCTTCCACTGCTTTCCCAGGCCATAGCAGAGAGCTGGATCAGAAGAGGAGCAGCCGGGACTAGAACCGGCACCCATATGGGATGCTGACGCTTCAGACCAGGGCTTTAACCTGCTACACCACAGTGGCGGCCCCATCTACCACTATTTAAGGAACTAAGCTGTGAGAAAATTCCTGAAGAATTGTATTTGCCTTTGTAGATGGCAGTGATTTCTAGATTCTCAGTCTAGCTGAGTGAAATTGGTTATTTTTATATCATCTCTGAAAATCATTATCCTAGATGAAGCCAAGCTGCTGCACAGTTCAGTGAAAACCCTAAATAGTAGAGCCGGCGCCGTGGCTCAATAGGCTAATCCTCCACCTTGCGGCGCCGGCACACCGGGTTCTAGTCCCGGTTGGGGCGCCGGATTCTGTCCCGGTTGCCCCTCTTCCAGGCCAGCTCTCTGCTATGGCCAGGGAGTGCAGTGGAGGATGGCCCAGGTGCTTGGGCCCTGCACCCCAGGGGAGACCAGGAAAAGCACCTGGCTCCTGGCTCCTGCCAGGATCAGCGCGGTGCGCCGGCTGCAGCGGCGGCCATTGGAGGGTGAACCAGCGGCAAAGGAAGACCTTTCTCTCTCTGTCTCTCTCTCTCTCACTGTCCACTCTGCCTGTCAAAAAAAAAAAAAAAAAAAAAAAAAAAAAAAAAAAAAACCTAAATAGTCAAGGACATTCTCTAAGACCATTTGCTTCTCTAGATCTTGATTATTCAATTTTTATTTAATGCTTTAACAATTATACTAAAAGCAATATTCTAAATGCTAAGTTAATAAGACTAAAACTGATTTACTCCTTACTGTTTTTCAGTTTAAGGTGACACATAAAATATTTTTTGGAAAATAAAGATAACTCTGTAGAATAAAAACAACAAGTTTTATGATCTGTCATTTCTTAAAATATATCAGCAATAAAAATCCTGTTGAAAACTATCAATCTTTCCTCAAAGCACCAGGTTTTACACACAATAGGTGCTTTTTGTTCTTGAATATTGACTAAGTGAATGCCATTTCTGAAAGACATTTTCATGGATAAAGCCAATATGAATTATGAGAAAATGTGAAAGTTTAAATAATTGAAAAACACTTTTGTATATGTGTTTTTCTTGTCATAAAAATTATAGCATATTCAGACTATAAAGGTTCAGCAAGTCCCTTCTGAAAAAGACCAAAGATATAGGGAGAATATAGTGACATATAATAGCTATAAGACAGTTTATAAAGCTAAAAGCAGCTAAGACATATCAGAGGCCTAAAAGCCTATTTTAGATGCATGTTTCCTCCTTCTAAAGCATGTATTGATCATGGACCATACCCCTCATGAGAACATTTGTCACACACTCAGCTTCTAGACCCATTTATAGGAGTTAGTAGGAATGCCTCAGTGTTTATATTGTGCCTTAGAAAGTAATAAAATTTCCTGAGACAGATCAGAATTCAACATGATCTTATCCAGTAGCCTTTCAGTGCCGCTGATACAGAAATGTATGATCAAATTGGCTATTTAAAAATCCACAGCTTCACTTCCAAACCAGAAAGCTGGGCAAACTGAAAAATCAGTGACATTTCATGGCCTCATAGGAAAGCTGAAATAATAGGACAGTTTTCCACTCTCAACTGTGGAGTGAGCAGAACACAGTCACTCTAAGATCTGTTTACTTGGAGGAATCACCAGTGGAGCCCTAACTTTGATCAGTTGAACAAGCCAGGTGTAGACCATTACCTGAGGGAGAAACTCCAGGGAGCTGTCATCTTAGAAAACACTTGCACTTTCATGCCCTTTACCACCAGCAAACCCACCAGAGTCTCACAGTCAGAAAGATCCGCTGTGGCTCTGGTGAGGTGGGCATAGGGAAGTTATCCTCATAAAATAAACTCAACCCTTGTTTATAGTAAGTATTCAAGTCGTAGGGGGAGGGGCTTACCAGAGCCTTGCTCTAGACATCTGAAGTGAGTTCGTTTCTCTCAGTCCAGCCCCTTCTAAATGTTAAGTAAGGACTGAGAGAAAAGTATCCAAGAAGAAGCACTTGTGCAAATCATAGAACAGACGCACAGTCCTGTCAAAAGGGAGCTTTAATCTGGAGGCTACGCACACCTTACTACCAGGGCTCCAGGATGATGACAGTGAGTTTCAGTAGAACACAGATTCAAAGTACAGGCTTTATTCTGGGAAAGCTCAGATTGAAAGGGCAAGAATCAAAAGGGCCAACAAAAACAAGATTATCGGAGAAATTTGAAGTTCCATTAGTTATCAGCGTAGCAAACATGAATCAAATCTCAGCTCCTAGCCAAATTCACTTAAACCTTTACAGTAGAAACTTACTTTTTGAATCCTATTACCCAATACAGTTTGTGCAACTTTAACCATGACTGTGGAAGAAAAATTAAAAGCATACAAAAGCCAAGGTGAACTAAGGTGGTAGTGGTAGGGGGAGAGATCCTAAAGAGACAAAGCAATAATCAGAACCAGACTCACCTATGACCCGTGTGTTGTAATAATCACAGAAGGAGATTAAAATAACTGAATGGAGAAAGTGGTCAACATTGAAGAACAAATGACTTATGTAAGCAGAGGGACTGAAACTAAGAAAGTTTGAAAAGGAAACCCTAGAAATTCAATACATGGGAAAGGAAATGAAGAATGCTTTTGATATACCAGTAGACTTGGCATGGCTGATGAATGAATGTGTGAGCTTCAACATAAGTAAAAAAAAAAAACTTTGCAAACAGAGATATAGAAAGCAAGTAAACAAGCAAATAAGCTACTGTAGAAGACTTGGTATATGAGATAATATCAAAAGGTACATGTGATTAGAATACCTAAAGGAGGGAAGGAAGAAGGGATTATCATGTTCTTTAAAGTGTATCTGAAAATCACTTTGAATCTGTTAGAAACTATTTAAAAATCAGACTAAAAAATTAAAAAAAAAACAAAAGGATAAAGAAAAATGAACTTTGTAGTAAAAATATTGAGTAATAAAGACAAGAAGTTTCAGAAATTCATCATAGACACCAAACCATGGGTCTAGGTAGCCCAGAGAATTCCAGGTGAACAAACTCTGCCAGAACTATGCTGAGTCATGTCAGATCCAAACTGAAGAAAATTAAAGACAAAATATTGAGAAGAATCAAACAAAAATGAAACCACTTCTACAGATAGTGCAGAACAAAGATAAGAATTATAGTAGATTTCTGATCAGATACCATGCAAACAAAATCATGGAGGGAAATATTTTAAATGATGAGTGCAAAATATCAGCCTAGGTATGCAGTGAAAGTAGCCATTTAAATAAAACCTGAGAGAATTCACTGCCAGCAGGTCTTCTTTACAAAGAATGTTAAAGATTTTTTACAGGAAGAAGGAAAATTATACAGGTCAGAAAGATGGATCTGTATAGAGAAAGGAAGAATATTAATAGAAAGAATAAATGAGGATAAAATTAAATCATTTTCTTATTTTAACTTATCTAGAAGATAACTCTTTAAACTCCCAATAGTACAAGGATTGGGTGATTATAAGTGAAATGTATGGCAGTAATGTCTCAAAAGAAGAGAGGAACGATTTGGAAATCCAAGAAGAATAGTGTTGTTTAAAAGTAGAATGAGATTTTCAAAGTTGTTTTTTTTTTTTTTTTTTTTTTTTTTTTTTTTTTTTTTAATTTGAAAAGGTTACAGAGAAATGAGAGACAGAGACAGAGAGCTGCACGGCTAAGTTGCACCTGGCTGAATCCAGGAACTGTGAGCTGTATCTTGGTCTCTCATGCAGATGCAGAAACCCAAGCACTTGGGCTGGTAGTAGGTTCTTAAACTATATGGCAAGCCAGTGTTGCAGGTGGTTACTCAACCTGCTACACAACAATGCCAGCCCCTAGAATTAGACTTTTAAAATGTAAATTGTATATTCTAGGGAAACCACTTAAAGTTTTCTTTAAGGAATATAATTGGAATTATTATCAGATATGGGAGAGGAGTAAAAGTCTCTGGCAATGAACAAAGCACAATTAAAAGTATGACGGATTTTAATCCACATATGTGAATAATCTCTTTAAATCTGAATGGTCTATATTGACCACCTCACTGATTTCAGGGTGGGTGCATAAACAAACCAAGTATATTTTGTCTACAGAAACTCATTTTTAAAAAAAGTCTCAGAGATTAAATGTAAAGGGACAAGGAAAGATAACATACTAGAACTAATTGAAGGAAAAGGAAGAGCTCTGTTAGCTTGAGACAAATCAGGCTTCAGAACAAGGGAAATTATCAGAGAGAAAGAGGAGTATTAGTAACGATAAAGGGATCAGTTTTTCAAAAAGATATATTTTAACACTAAATGTTTTTGTAGACAAAACCAAAAATATTCCAATGCATCAAAATAAAAAAGATAAAAGCTGATAGAACTAAACTGTAGTATACCCATACAATACAACTTGGTAATTAAAAGAAATGAACTATCAAGCTACAAAACATGGATACATGTTAAATACAAATTGCTAAGGAAAAGAAGGTATTTGGCACAGCAGTTAGGTCACTTCTTGGGACACCTGAGTCTCAAGTTAAGTCCCAACTTCACTACTTCCAAGTCAACTTCCTGCTAATGTGCACCCTGGAAGGCAACAAGTGATAATTCAACTGTTTAGACTCCTGTCACTCATATGGGAGACCCAGATGGAGTTCCAGGCTGTTGGCTTTGGTCTGGCTCAGCACTGGCTGTTGTAAACATTTGGAGAGCTGAATAGCAAATGAAATACATTGCTACAAAATATATAAATTATTTGTAAAAAGCTAATATCAAAAGGTGGTATGATTTCAACTACATGACATTCTAGAAATTCCAAAGCTATGGAGATGGTAAATTGAAAACTTCCTGAGCAAGAAACATAATAGAAGGGAATTATATTTATTAATGGATTAGAGGAATATTCATACAAGTACATACTTTAAAACTCAGCACTGGCAGTATTGTGGCACAGCAGGGTTAGCCACTGCTGGTGACACTGGCATCCCATATGAGCACTGGTTTATGTCTCAGCTGCTCCACTTCTGAGCCAGATTCCTGCTAATGTGTCTGTGAAAGCAACAGAGGACAGTTCAAGCACTTGAGTTCCTGACACCCTCATGGGAGATCTAGATGAAGCTCCTAGCTCCTGGCTTCACCCTGGCCCAGAGCTTGGCATTGTGGTCATCTGTGGAGTAAGCCAGATGATCTCTCTCTCTGTGTGTCTCTCCCTGTCTCTGTAAATCCACCACTCACATAAGTAAATGGTTAAAAAATAAATAAAACAGAACTATTTGATCCATAAAGAGGAAGAGCATGTTTAAATGTTATGAAATTTGCTGATACTGGTAAATAACACATGGAGAAGTTATCACATTCCAGAGAACGGGTACTCTGTATGCTTAAGCATAGAATATGTAATTCGCCAAACACATGAAATTAAGTATTGGAAATTGAGTTAGAGGCTGAAAGTTCATACATAATGGGTGCCTAAAAAATTAAATGGTGAAGCTACTCTCAGAGTCCCTTTGTGGGAACAAAAATGATGCTTTTCTATAAAATACCTTTTAGCTCCAGTGGGAAGGATGGATGTGGTCTGATCTGAGTTTCTTGCCAATTCAGGGCTCCGGGATATAAGAGTGGGAATGTTCCTCACTGGGGCTTTCTCTAACTATGTGTAGCTGCGTAGGTCTCAGAACACCATTCCGTGATGTCTAGGACTGACTTCTCAAAATGGTTAAGGAAGTTTAAATATGGAAAAGGACTGAAAATGAGATAATGCTGAAGACATCCTCAGAACAAAAGCTTGCTTAAGAGATTTGTAAAAAGAATGACTATGCAATGGTTTTGTATGATTTCTGAAAGTGAAATTATGGGTAAGCTTCAGCATGTGAATGTTAGTGATGACCAGTGAAGATGTTTGCTTTGGTTTGGATTCCCACCGGTGTGGAATGTTGTTTGCAGATTTGGACACACTCCCTTACTTTCCGGCACCAACTGGCCACACCCACAAAGTGGCTGATCACTTACATTCCATAACACAGTCATCCACATGAGGACTTCTATAACATGATCTTTACCTCTTCATGTGACGTTTTAGTCATTTGTAATATGTGTAAAACTTTGTGTCTCTTTATCATGTTTCTACTTAATGATCTGTACTTTACTCCTTAAATGCAGGTAGAGTGTTCTCAGTACCTTTGAAGAAGTATCTTTGAAATTCCAAGGGAGACTAGAAAATACTTCCATTTAATTAAATTGTAAAGCTAATAGTGACTATTAGAGGATTTTTTACAGTATAGTTTCCTACAAAATTAAGCGAGTAAAATCAATACTATTTTAGAATATTTTCATGGCACATATTAGAGTAACTGAAGAGCAGTCAGATCAAGATCTGCCTCTGGTTAACAGGCGAAGGCTTGCTTTCCTGTGTTGCTGATTACTTTGGGGTGGCTAAGGAGTGGTTAGGGCACACAACTTAGAAGCCTTTTCATAAATAGTACCCTCATTGTGTTCAGATATATTTTTTTAAATTCATTCCGATGTATTTATTTGAAATGGATAATAAATATTTTTAAAAGATATCCATTTTCCTTTAAGAAGAGTTGATGACAAAAAGAATCAGCGAGTTCTTTCATGGACATGGGAAGTGTGGTAAGGGTCATTTACCTGATACCTCATTAACTTTCAGATTCTTCCATACTCCAGATGATTAGTATTAACATGGAACAGTAGGTAGCACCTCTGACCTCAATTATTTTCATCTATGGCTCTCTGCCTTCCAGTATTATTTTTTGGGAACTGACTTATATCAGAAATATATTTGAAAAGCAAGATTTACCGATGCAAATATAGGGGTAAATGTCTTTTGGTACAAGGGGTTTTCATGGAATTGTAATACTGAAGATCATAAATGAATTCAGCTGTGGCTCTTGTGTCACACTCTGCTCCCTTCCAGCCTCTCTCATTTTTTTCTTTTATAGCACTAGTGTCTCTTTGTTAAAATAATTATTTTTTCTCTGTGTGAGATTCTGTCATTAGATGAAAGGTCATGGTTATAATATGAATCCTGGATAATAAACACAGTGCAAAATGGATTGAAATGCATACAGAAAAAAGACTTTCCAATTAAAAAACACTTTGCCAAGCCTGCACCAAACAAACAACCATATAGACTCTGATTTTTCTTCACTTATAATTAGCTGCCACTGGAAGTTAATTACTTTCAGGATCAAAGGGAACAAAACTAGAAATAAAATGGAAGAATTCCTTTTAAATTTACAGCTTAAATAAATGTTTGCCTTAGTAGCAGACCATATGCTGAATCTATCCCAGAGGGAAATGAACTTCAGGTTCTTCAATACATATAGACCAACTTTAAAGTTCACTGCAGGTGGGCAAAGAAATAAGGCAGATTTTATTTCCTTTGGGAGTACCAACTGAGAGATTTTGTAAGGGAGCAGCAAAGACTCTTTGTGTACCCTTATGTTTGCTTTATCAGACAAGCTGGTTTTCTTTTAGAGATTTATTGTTAGCATTCTTGCTTCGAAAAATACCACTAAAAACTCTAATTTGACTGCTGATTTTTCAGAACACGGTATATTTCTTGTTAAGAAAGATAATATATTGTGAGTAGCTCAATTCATGGACATACATACTAGTACCAGCATTTATTGGTTCCTGGGTAACATTTTTTGCTGTTTCACTGTCCTAAATTTAATATATTGGATTTGGTTTTGCCCTCAGGAAAGACTTCAAAACATAAAATATAAGAACCAAAGTAGGATTTACATTTGTTTCTAAAACAAGTGATGATCTTTAAGAATGATTGGGTTTTGTGATGTTTATGGATCAGTTAAGATAGTATATGACTAAGGTAGTTCAGGACCACGGGTAGAGAAATGACTAGCACTTTGGGTGTTCTCCCTGATGGGAAGTTCGGACGCTCATCCCATAATCTGGGTTCAGCAATAATGATAACATCCCTGGTTTTCAAATACCCACTTATCCCAGTGATATCAGGAAGGACTACTCTTCATCCCCAATCATTCAGTGCTACTACATCTTCCTGTTCTAACGATACTGTCAGACTACTATAGGAAGCCTGGCTAAGAGGCTAAGTAGACTTCTGGCTCATAGGAGTCTGAAGCCAGATTTAATCCAAGTCTTGGCAGAGTCTAAAGCCTGTATTCATAATCACTATGCTGATATCTCCTACCTATAATACTTCTTATTGTGTTAAAACTCATACATATAATTTACCAGCTTAACCATTTTAAGCATAGGGCAGTGTTAACCATATATACATTATTGTGTAAAAGGTCTCTGTAAGTTTTGTTATCTGGCAAAACCGAAACTGTACACATTGAACAATAATTCTCTGTTTCTCTATTTCTCCAGCATCTGGAAACCACATTCTACTTTGTGTTTCTATGAATTTGACTACTTTAGATACCTAATATAAATTTAATTATGTAACATTTGTTTTGTGACTGACTTATTTGGTTTTGTCTATAATGTCTTCAAATTACATATATGTTACAAATATACTAATTTTTTTCTTTTATTGAGGTGGAAGAATATTCCATTGTAGGCATACATTGTACTTTAAAAAAAAAAAAAGATTTATTTATTTACTTGAGTGGCATAGTTACAGAGAGAGAAATCTTCCATATGTTGGTTCATTCCTCAAATGGATTGGCTAGGAGCCAGGAGCTTCTTCTGGGTCTCCCACATGGGTGCAGGGGCCCAAGGACTTGGGGCATCTTCTACTGCTTTCCCAGGCCATCAGCAGGTAGCTGGATTGGAAGAGGAGCAGTGGGATCTCAAACCGGCACCAATGTGGGACTCTGGTGCTGTAAACGGATGCTTAACCTACTACACCACAGCACTGGCACCTGCATTTCTTTTTTATCATCATTGTATCATAGATTTGTTTTTCACTTTTGAAATTTCTATTAATATAAAGAGGACAGATTTCTTGTCTGTCATCGGTACAATTCTAAGATATCCATACTTCCCTCCCCTCTTCTCCCTCCATTAATCCCCTAACTTCCTTTTTTTTTCTTCAGCATTTGCAAAAACATAATTTCAGTCCACTGTATAATCACAGGCTTAATGCACCACTAACCATTATATGCAACGAGTAAAAGTAGATAGAGCATGGTTTCACAAGAGATACATAAGGATTAAAAACAACCATCAAATCACAAGATGTCTGTTTTCATTCCTATATATTTGTGTATTCTGTATTTATATTGCATTTCTTCATCTGTTTGTCTTGTTGAGAGACATTTAAGTTTCTCCTGTGTCTTAGCTCCTTTTAATAATTCTGCATCCAACATGATCCTCCCTTTATTTGTTGTGGATATATGCCAAAATGTAGTATTGCTAAATATTATGGTAATTGAATTTTAATTTTTTGAGGTATCTTCCAACTGTTTTGTGCACAGCAGCTGCACCATCTTACATTCTCACTAAGTTATATCAGTGTTCTGACTTCACTAATTCATCACCAGCACGTGTTATTTTGTCATTTTTTTTCTTGATGTTAACCATTCTAATAGGTTTAAGGTGGTATTTCAGTCTGGTCCCAATTTGCAATTTCCTGGAGAACAGCTGAGAATCTTTTCATAAGATCACAGGATACATGTGTATCTTTGAGGAAATGTGTATTCAAAGCCATTGCTCTTTTTAGTTATTTGTTGTGTTTTTGGTGCATTACAGTTGTCTATGTTTAATTTGGATATTAGCTCCTTATTAGGTACATGATTTGTCAATGTTTTCCACAATTTGTAGGTTGCCCTTTCTCCTGTTAATTGTTTCCTCTGTTGTGAAGCAGTTTATAGATTTGGTCTTGTCCCATTTGTCTATTTTTGCTTTTCTTCCTTGTGCTTCTGTAATTCATTAAATCTGATATTACAAGAAGTTTTCCCATATATTTTCTTCCAGGAGTTTTGTCATTTCAGAACATGTTTTTAGGTTTTACAAATGGATATGCAATATTCCAGTGTCATTTGTTTGATGCTATCCTTTCCCCAATTTGTTTTCTTGGCGCCTTTTTAAAAGACAAACTGAAAATAACTGTGTGGATTTTTTTTCTGGGCTGGTCCATATGTTTGTTTCTTTGTTACTACCATGCTGTTTTGATTATTGAAGCTTTGCAGTATGTTTTTATATTAGTAAGAGACCTCCAGTACTTACCTTTCTCAGAATTGTTTTATCTGTCTTGCAATACATATGAAGTTCAGGATTATTTTTTCTATTTCTTCCAAAGATGTCATTGGGAGACTCAGTGGTACTGTATTAAATCTCAAGGCTACTTTAGGAAGTAGGGACATTTTTAATAGTATTAAGTCCTACAATACCTAAAAATAGGATGTCTTTTCATTTATTTGCGTCTTTAATTTCTTTCATGAGTTGTTTAGTTTTAAATGTATATGATTTTCTCTCCTTGGTTACATTTATTCTCAATTTTTATGTTATTGAAAATGGCATTTTTTTCAGATTATTCATTTTTAGACCATGGAGACACAATTGATTTTCACACATTGATTTTGTGTCTTGCAACATTACTAAGTTTATCCTAGCAGTTTTGTGGGGTGTGTGTGTGTGAAAGTATTCTTTAGGACTGTCTAAAATAAGGCCACAACATCTGTAAAGAGAGCTAATTTTACTTTTTTTCTTTCTAGTATATGCTTTTTATTTCTTTTTCTTGACCTATTTCTGTGGCTAGGTCTTTTAAATACTGTGTTGAAGATGTGGCGAGTGAGCATCCATGTCTTGTTCTTGATCTTGGAAGAAACATCTTTGCGTGTCTCACTGTTGAGTGTGGTGTTAGCTGTGGCCTTTTTACGTATGCTCTTTACTGTGTTGACATAATTTCCTTCTACAGTTAGCTAATGGAGTGTTTGTTTTTAAACAGGAAAGTCTGTTGAATCTTCTAGATGCTTGATGATCATGTTATTTTTATCCTTAATTCTGCTTATGATGAATAGTACATTCAGTTTTGTATGTTAAGCCATCCTTGCATGTCAGGGGTAATTCCTGCTCAATCGCCGTGTACAGTTTGTTAATGAGATGGTGAATTTAGATTGTTAGAATTTTGTGGAGGATTTTCTATCAATGTTTATAAAAGACTTCAGTTTGTAGTTTTACTTTAATTTCTTTGTTTGGCTTTAGTATTAGAGTAATAGCAGGTTCATAAAATGAATTTTGAAGTGTTACCAACTCTTCATTTGGGAGTTTTTGTGAAGGAGCGATGTTGATTTTTTTTTTTTTTTAATTTTGCTAACATATTCAAGTGTAGCCATCTGATTCTGGTTTTCCTTTGCTTGGAAGTTTCTGGTTATAGATTCAATCTCCTTACCCATTACAGGTCTACTCAGTTTTTTTTTAGATCTCTTCATAATTTAGTCTTGGCAAGTTTGTTTCAAGAATTTACCCATTTCTTCATTGGCATATAATGTTTCAGAGTAGTTACTTATGACTCTTTTTGTTTGGCATTGATGGGGATTCCTTTCCCAGCATTTCTGATTTTTGCTATTTGAATCTTTTTTCTTAGTCAAGCTAATAGTTGGCCAATTCCATTTTTTTTAAGAAATAAGTGCTTATTATTGAATTTTTATATTATTCTGTTTTATTTCTGCTTTTTTTTAAATTGCATTCCTTCTTTTTTGATCAGTTTATTCTTTTTCTGTCTGCTTGCATTGAAAAAAGTTCAGTTGTTGATTTGCAATGTTTGTTCTTTTGAGGGGTTTTGGTATTATTGCTAAAAACTTCACTCATAGTAGTCCTTGTGCTGCATCCTCTAAATTCTGGAATGTTGTGTTTATGTATTTATTTTCTCTAGATAGTTTCTAATTTCCCTTGTGACTTTATTTTACATCATTGGTTATTTAAGGGGATATTTAATTTCCACATATTTTTGGATTTTTTGGTTTTGTATATTGTTTTGATTCCTAGTTTCATTTTATTTGGCTCAGAAAAGATAGTTAATATTTTATTCAGAAAAAGATAGTATGATTCTAGTTTTTGTAAATTTTTTGAAGAATTATTTTATGACCATGTTATAAATCAGGTTTGTTACACATGAAGATGACATGGGCAACTTGAAAATGTTCTGTGTTCTTAAGAAAAATTTATTCATTTGTTGTTGGGTGCAGTGTTCCATATGTTTTTCTTAGGTCCAATCTGTCTATAATTTGTTCAGATCTTGTGTTTTCTGCTTCATGTTATATCATTGTTTTATCCATTACTGAAGGTAGAAAGTAAAAATCCAGCATTAACATCTGCTTCACATATTTGGGTATCTGATGTTTGCACATATCTATTTAAAATGGTTATTTTCATTGAATTTATATTTATGTCTTTATGTGTTTTCTTTCTTTGTACCTGTGACAGTTTTTAACTTATCGTCTATTTTGTGTGGTATCAGTATTGGCTCCTCTGACCTCTTTTGGTTATCATTTACTTCAATCATCTTTTTCTGTCCTTTTAGCCCACATGTTCTTTAAAGTGAGTATCTTGCAGACAGAATATAGTTGGATGTTGCTTTTTTTCTTGGCTTGTTTGTTTTTTAAAAACTGGTCACTCTTTTAATTGAATATATTAATCATTAACTATTTAAAGTAATTATGGTTAGGAAAATACACTGTTTTGTCATGTTTTTCCATGTGCCTTGTAGTTATTTTGGCCCTCTTTTCAGTTCCTGTTGGCTTTATTTGTGCTTCATTGACATTTTATGGTGTTATGCTTTGATTCCTCTCTAATTTTCTTTAGCATATCTTCTGTAGGAATTTGATTTTTACTATGAGGTTTATATGAAATATAGCAATCCATTTTAAGCTGATAACAACTCCAGTTACCTACAGAAATTTTTTTAAATGAAGATTTTGTACATTCATTTGAGAGGTAGAGTTACAGACAGGGGGAGGGAGAGAGAGAGAGAGAGAGAGAGAGAGAAAGTCTTCCATGCACTGGTTCAAACTCCAAAAGGCTACAATGGCCAGAGCTGGATAGGTCTGAAGCCAGCAACCAGGAGCTTCCCCGGATCTTCCATGTGGGTACAGGGACCCAAGCACTTGGGCCATCTTCCATTGCTGTCTTAGGCCATAGCAGAGAGCTGGATCACAGCAGCTGGAACTGGAACAGGTGCCCATATGGTATGGTGGAACCTCAGGTGGAGGCTTAGCCTACTACCTCACAGCACCAGCCCCTATTTTTTTCTTTTTAAAGGTTTATTTATGTACTTGAAAGTTAGAGAGAGAGAGGCAAAGAGAGATCTTCCATCCACTGGTTCACTCCCTAGATGGTTGCAATGACTAGAGCTGGGCCAGGTTGAAGCCAGGAGCCAGGAGTTTCCTCTGGGTCTCCCATGTGTATAGCAGGGACCCAAACACTTGGGCCATCTTCTGCTGCTTTTTTTCAGGCCATTAGTAAGGAACTGGATCAGAAGTGAAGTGGCTGGGAGATGAAATGGTGCCCATATGGGATGCTGGCATCTCAGGTAGCAGCTTAAACCACTCTGCCAAAATGCTAGCCCCTACCTACAGAACTACACTCCTGGCTTCAGATCATCCCAGCCCTGGCCACTGCCACCATTTGGAGAGTGAAGTGGCAGATGGAAGATTCTCTCTCTCTCTCTCTCCCTCTCTCTCTCTCTCTCTAACTTTCAAATAAATAAATAAATCTTTAAAAATAATAATAAACCTTGATTTCTCCTGTTCTTAACTATTGTTTAAACCAGGGTTATACTGGGTTTATTTATTTATTTATTTTTTTGACAGGCAGAGTGGACAGTGAGAGAGAGAGACAAAGAGAAAGGTCTTCCTTTGCCGTTGGTTCACCCTCCAATGGCCGCCACGGCTGGTGCGCTGCGGCCGGCGCACCGCGCTGATCCAAAGGCAGGAGCCAGGTGCTTCTCCTGGTCTCCCTTGGGGTGCAGGGCCCAAGGACTTGGGCCATCCTCCACTGCACTCCCTGGCCACAGCAGAGAGCTGGCCTGGAAGAGGGGCAACCGGGACAGAATCCGGCGCCCTGACCGGGACTAGAACCCGGTGTGCCGGCGCCGCAAGGCGGAGGATTAACCTAGTGAGCCGCGGCGCTGGACTATACTGGGTTTAAAGAGTTATTTGCAATAGGTTAAATTTCAACTGGGGACAGATTAATGGTCCCTAGGACACCTAGTTAACCCTTTATATTCTGATTACCCTTAATTTGGATTTATTTTATTTTAATTAGGAGTGATCATGGGAATATTCTAGCCAAGTTTAGAATTTTATGTAAAATTAAGAGAAAGGAAGGACATGAGAGATTAGAGACTGATGAAATTTTTTAGTTGAAACTGGTAAACTCCAATTGATTAGCATTAAAATTAAAACTCCTGGATGTTCATTCTCCACAATAATCCAGTGACTTTTTCACTCTCAGTCATGTGATCCCAATGCTAGGTTTATTATCTACTAAAATGCCATATGGGGCAATGACATAATTATGCTGATGGCAAAACTTCCTTTATATCAGAAAATATTTGAGGACTGTGAGAAAGATCCCCTTTCCTTGATTGACTTTAAAGAGCCCTTCATTTAAGATTAAGAACATTCACAGTAAGAGTGCTTCTCCCTCACCTTCCCCGTAGCTTCCTGTCATCCATGTACCCCTTCCTTCCTTGCCTGTGATTACCAGTGTCAGGCAGGGGAAGACCACTCATACAACATTTTTTTTTTTTTTTTTGACAGGCAGAGTGGACAGTGAGAGAGAGAGAGAGAGAGAAAGGTCTTCCTTTGCTGTTGGTTCACCCTCCAATGGCCGCCGCGGCCAGCGCGCTGCGGCCGGCGCACCGCGCTGATCCGATGGCAGGAGCCAGGTGCTTCTCCTGGTCTCCCATGGGGTGCAGGGCCCAAGCACCTGGGCCATCCTCCACTGCACTCCCTGGCCACAGCAGAGAGCTGGCCTGGAAGAGGGGCAACCGGGACAGAATCCGGCGCCCCAACCGGGACTAGAACCCGGTGTGCCGGCGCCGCTAGGCGGAGGATTAGCCTAGTGAGCCGCGGCTCCGGCCCATACAACATTTTAAAGGTAAGCAGTTGACCAGACGAACAGGGATGCTACATTCCTGAACTCAAACCCCAGTGAATGAAAAATAAAATACTGAGAGTTTGAGAATCTGGGGATTTTTGTTTTCTAAGTCCAATTTTTCCAGTTATAGGCTACGTGGTATTGGGTAAATTATCTAAGATTTCTGTGCCTTTATGTATCTAGAATATAGACATATTTTAGTGTAAAAATGAATTTTTAGGTTAAAAAGTATAAATGAATGGAAATAATGTCTTAGAATTTTTCAAAAATATGTATTAGTAGTTAAAGTATAGAAAATGTGTTTCTTTCTACCTTTAGCATATAATTACCCACATGCACAAGTTTGAATCATGGTATACCTATAGTTTTATGACCAGCATGTTTCCCTTAACATAATATTATGATGGCCGGCACCGCGGTTCAATAGGCTAATCCTCCACCTGCGGCGTCGGCACCCCGGGTTCTAGTCCCAGTTGGGGCGCCGGATTCTGTCCCGGTTGCCCCTCTTCCAGGCCAGCTCTCTGCTGTGGCCCAGGAAGGCAGTGGAGGATGGCCCAGATCCTTGGGTCCTGCACCCGCATGGGAAACCAGGAGAAGCACCTGGCTCCTGGCTTTGGATCAGCGCAATGCACTGGCCGCAGCACGCCGGGCCACTGCGGTCATTGGTGGGTGAACCAACGGCAAAAAGGAAGACCTTTCTCTTTGTCTCTCTCTCTCTCACTGTCCACTCTGCCTGTCAAAAAAAAAATAAAATAAAAATAATATTATGAGCATCTTTCTTTGATTCCATTTATATATTTATCATTTAATTTTTGATAGGTAAATGTCCATATTCCTACTGAATTAGGGTCTTTTTGCTTTTTACTTGTTACATTTCTTATCTGGAGAAATATTAAGCCCTTTTACTGAAATGTAAAATTAAAATATGTTATTTGAAAAACTAAAAAAAGGTAGAAGGAAGGAGGAAAGAAGAGAGGAAGGCTATATCACTATGTTCTTAGACATGTATCTACAAATCATATAGAATTTGTTAAAATTAAAATTAAAAATGAAATAAAAACACTAAAAACAGTGCTATTCTTCTAATTAATATTTTTACATTTATTAACATCTTAACATTAATCAGTGTTTTAAGAAATTGTGCTTTTTATGTTAATATATAATTGCTTTATTAATATACTTCTATATGAGTTAATAAACAAGTATTTTAAAAATTGTATGATAAAAATTATATTCCATATTCCTTTTTATTTTCATTAATTTTGTAGATTATCCACATTTATTACACATTCAGCTTATTCAAATTTGCTTCAGGGCATCCTTCAAACCTATTTCTTTGAAAATTTATCTGCATATGGTAAGTTCCTTTAGAATTAAAAATTCTGTATTAAAAGAAATTCATATTTTTGTACATTTGCTGCAAAATGCAAATAATCAAAAATGAATCAGGGAAAGTACATGTAGTTGCCTTTCACAAAAGAGAAACAACAATAAACATAAAATATTAATGATTGAGAAAGTGTGAATGAAAACCATCATGTATTTAACTGGCAAATGTTTAGGGCCTGTATTGTGGTTTAGTAGGCTAAGCCTCCATCTGTGGCGCTGGCATCTCATATGGGTGCAGTTTCATATCCTGGCTGCTCGTCTTCCAATCCAGCCCTCTACTATGGTCTGCTGTGGCAACAGAAGATGGTATAAGTGCTTGGATCTCTGCACCCATGTAGGAAACCTGGAGGAAGCTCCTGGCTTTGGATTAGGCCCAGCTCCGGCTGTTGCGGCCATCTGGGGAGTGAACCAGCAGGTGAAAGACCTTTCTCTCTGTCTTTTCCTCTTTCTGTCTGTAACTCTACCTCTCAAATAAATAAATAAATCATAAAAAATAGTTAGCAAACATTTGGAAGTCTGATAAGACCAGGTGTTGGATAAGAGCCAATGAATTTTTTAGATATTGCAATTTGTAGTTTAAATTGGAGCAACTGCTTTAGAAAACACTTCCGATCTATATTATAAAACTACACATTACGTACCTGGTGAGTCAGCAATTCCAGGATCCCTGTACAAGCTTGCTCATGCTAATAGAATCTGAAACTACCCCACGTGTCCATCACTACACAGATAGGGAATCAACTGCCTCATATGCGTCCAGTGAAATATCTAAATCACTCAATGTGAGTGAACACATATGATAGACAACACTCTAATTAGTGTAGACTTTCAAATGTTTGAATATGAGAGGCTCTGATGATGACCTGAAAATTAATATATGTGAAGAGCTGTGTTACTGGTTTGCATACAGTATTGTTCCAAGAATTCTAGGAGATAAAGTTATTCTTCTCATGTTATAGATAATGCAGTTCTGAGAGATTAGATGCCAACTGGCCCAGGGTCTAATACTATTGTGGCCGTACCAAGAGTCTAGAAGGTGCCTCTTTCATCAGTGGATCGTGCTGCCACAACACCTCTCCAGTGCTATCCTACTATGATGATAGGACACTGGTGAGAAACTACTACATGTGGAATTCTGAGCAAAAAGTTTTTATGCAATAAAAACCCTGGAGGCCAGTACACAGTTTCTTATAAATAAAGTAAATTAAGATAGTTAGGAAGGACCAGGAGTGGCAGAAAGCAATTCAATTTAGCACTATTCTTTTCCAGTGAGCCATTATGTATTTTGAAAGATTTAATAGCATGAAATCACAGGGAAATAAAAAAAAGTATCTGAAAGCAAGCCTACAATAAGAGGGCAGTAACTTCTATGACAAGCAAGAGTATTTGAAAAATGATTTGCAGATTGTAGAAAAAGGCCTTTGGAAATAGTTGCCTGGTAAAATAATTCAAAAGACACACTGATCCTCTGAGCCATAGCATTATGGTAATATTTTTCCACATTGGGGTTAGGACCCGATAATGACCTCTGGATCCAAAGAGTTGGTGGTGCCTACAAAGCAAATGGAGGATTTTCTTGTGTTAGAGAAGGAGCCCTGCAGGACCCCACAAGGTGATGAAAGTCCTAAGGAGGGGCGAGAGGTCCCAGGAAAATCATCGCTCCAGAGCATGGGCTAAATATATTTATGAAAATATGCAAACTTGGACCGAAAGGACAGTACCAGCCAACTTTGAAATAATAAATTTATTTTTAAATATGATATTCAAATTCACCCTGTAGTCATGCTCACCTTTGCACACAGAAAAAAATATATATGTAATACATATAGGCAAATATGAGACAAAGGAGTTAGAAAAAATATAAAGCCTAATTTTCAGCAGAATTATATTAAGAATAGCAGAGGATTATGGAATATATCTTCAGAAAATAGGCCTGGCTACACCATGTTCAGTCTTCCATATGTGGAATATTATATAGTTTACTCTGACAGAGTTAAGAGCAGATTTCCTGCCACAGTATTACATATGTTATTACTGTTAAGAAATAATATAACAGGTTATTAAAATTAGTATTTAGCTCCTTTAGTGAAATGAAGACTTAGAGATATCCTATGTTTATTATAGCAACACTGTACTGTGATATTTGTTCTCTAGGAAATTACATTTAAATGTCAGTCTGGCACACTTCTTTGAAGACTTGTGGGTTGTACTGAAGAGCCCAGAAACCAATAGGCTGGTTTAGAGAAAATACAGTAGTTTTATGAATAATTAGGGACGTTGTAGCCTGTTGGACTGGAATTAAATTCTGGTTTGGGCTTTACAGTGTGTATGTGTGTGTGCGTATGTGTATTTTTTTTTTAATATATATGGCCAGAAGCAAATTTCTTCAACTTTCATACCCCTGGTTTCCATGTCTCTGTAGGGCAATAATCGTTTCTATTTCCTTGTCTTTTAAAGACACAAGGATGATTGAGTTAAAGCAACATGTCTGACCTGCGATTAATACACAAAACCAAAGTGGGTATTTTAGTAAAGTGAACATTGGCCTGCGTCAGCAGCACAGAGGCCAATGGGAGCTGTGTCACCAACCCTCTTCTGTACTAAACTCATCTTGTGATTGGCTTTGGGTGAATCACAGTCTCCCAGGATCTCCAGTTCTCCAGCTGTAGAAAACAGTTTGTACTCAGTCTCCTAGGCCTCGAAACCCTGATCCACGTGCTCACCTCTGCTCTGTAGAATATGATACTTTTTGGGCCGGCGCCGCGGCTCACTAGGCTAATCCTCCACCATGCGGTGCCGGCACACTGGGTTCTAGTCCCGGTCAGGGCGCCAGATTCTGTCCCGGTTGCCCCTCTTCCAGGCCAGCTCTCTACTGTGGCCAGGGAGTGCAGTGGAGGATGGCCCAAGTGCTTGGGCCCTGCACCCCATGGGAGACCAGGATAAGTACCTGGTTCCTGCCTTTGGATCAGCGCGGTGCACCGGCCGCAGTGTGCCAACTGCGGCGGCCATTGGAGGGTGAACCGATGGCAAAGGAAGACCTTTCTCTCTGTCTCTCTCTCTTTCACTGTTCATTCTGCCTGTCAAAAAAAAAAAAAAAAAGAATATGATACTTTTTGCCATCAATAGAGGCAGCAGCCTTGGCCATCAGAAAATAATCAACTATGACCCCAATTTTGAATAGAAAACATGTATTCTTTTGAGTATCTGCAGCATCTGTCTGAAGCTTTGCAGACTGTTACTAAATGCACATCTTCTCCCGGCAGGACTTGGTAGGGAGGAGGAACAGCCAGGGACGGCCAGGAACACTTAACAGAGGCCTCAATGAATCCAGAGCCTCTCAGCAGTCTTCTACAGCAGCCTTGACCACCTTCCTCTCTGCAGCCCTGGCCCGCATACAGTTTAAAGCAACTTGAAAAGATTCTTAGTTAAGGAAAGATACGAGTTAATGGAGCTGACCTTTTATAAACAATTTCCAAAGAAATGATCATGAAGGAGAAAGCTTAATAACAAGAAAAAGATTAGTAAATAAAGAAAGTGCCCACCTATCTACTCATTTTTCTTACGTAACCACTTTCTGAATGTGTCAGGTCTGTATCATTCACTATTCCTTGTCTCTGAGAAGTAAGTTGTGTTTAGCAAACAGAGGGAGATGTAGGTGAGAGCAAGGTGAGGTCCCTGAGAATGAAAGGGATTTAGACTGGCTGTGCACAGGGCACGTTGGCACTTGAGTCTGGGAGCCTCGGGGGTGGGGGGGTGTTATGAGGATGAAGATTCAATGACCCTCAAGTGTCAGAAGGGCTCATTACTTTACGCTGGGGAAGGGGAGGTCCTGTGTAACCACATTCACCATGATGGCATAAACTGATTGGCTGAGTAAAGGCAATCCGGTCATTTGTATTTTAATATCTAGATCCAGGGACATAGTGGGAACTCTCAAATTTTTTTTCAGTTACTTCGAAGATACGTGTTTTTGTGTCTTTTTAAAAGCTTAATAGAACCCAGACTCTGCCAGACTTCCAACTTCATATTACTGGTTTGACAAGATCTCTCCAGGAAGACACTGGTGACAGCAGGGAAACCCTCCCTTCTATGTTGACTTCCTTCATTCATCCACCCCTTCTCTTTCCTCCTGAAGTTGGCTCCCAGAAAGACCCTTAGAGACTAAAGAGTCTAAGGATCATTGGAAGAAGAGTTCATGTTTGATTAAAGTCTCATGGTAATAGAACAAGGTAATAGAATATCTGATTTATTTGGAGAAAAACTCCATGACTTTGGTGATGCTGAGCCTGGGATGAACTCTGGGTTCATGGGGGAAAAAGGCAGCAACAATAATAGAGAGATGTCTGTCTGAATGATTCATCAGCAAAATATGAATAGACATTCCATTCTTAGGCAAACAGTGAAAGCAGATAGGTTTTAAGTTCCTAGACAATAGTAGAGAGGCAGTACCTGATATTACTATCTGTGTATTACTCAGTATCTGTAGATCTGTAGACTGCATGAATTGTGCAAAGGAAAGTGGATCTGCAGGCATGTTCAGTAAAAGAAACATAATAATTCAATCACACAGATACCGTGCAAATTTATGTTTTACCAAAGGAGTACAAAAGTAATGAGAACAAAAAAATAGGTAGCAATTGAAGTGGTTTATAGGTTAAGTATTGTAAGATTTCATTGCTGACCTAAACTCAAATCTATATTCTGAATGAGCAGCGAGAAATCACACATTAGAAAGAAAGGAGAAAATAATTCAATGGATAAAGAGGCACAGATGCAAAAATGGAGGTGGGATGAAGGATGAACAATTCCTGTTAAAATGAGTCAAAATTAATAATTTTTATGGTCAGAGAAGTCATGTTTAGTTATAATGGAAAATGTGGTTGATGAATGCATGCTATTAAAGTGATTTTTGAAAACACAAGTAGACAATTTGGAGCTAATATACAATAGGGAACATCTGTCCTTAATTATCAAATGAGTCCTTTGATACACACTCAGCTGAGGAACTTAGTTCCAGAAGTTATATGTTGGAGGAAAAATGCAAGATTGTCACTAGAATCTCTGTTGGGTCCCAAGGGAAAAGTGAAACTACAGGGTATCTGTGATAGTTGCTGATTCATGATGCAAAGGACAAAAACAGAACTACAGAACTTCAAAGAAAAATGCCATGTATTTGGGAATAGTAGGACATTGCAGGTAGAGGTAAGGAGGAGTTTATAAAGACCAAAATGAGGAAGATTGCAGCAGGTATTTTGAAACAATGCTCTTTGGCTACCATGATTAATAATGGGGATGATTTTAGTCTGAGTTTAAACAGACAGTGCTGGGCAGATGTCCCTGAAATAGTACTAGATGGGTAAGGTTGCAATGTCCTTGGTTCAGAGTCTTTTGTGATGGTTTCTATGAGGCTATCCTGCATAAGAACTGGTTCTTCATAGCCTTCTCTTTGACTTTATTTACTTTTATTAAGATTGCTACAAGTCACTGCATTTTGATTCTGATGAGTTTTTAATTTTTTTTATTTTTTTTTAAGATTTATTTGTTTTTCACTTGAGAGTCAGAGTTACACAGAGAGAGGAGGGGGAGAGAGAGAGAGAGTGAGTCTTCCATCCGATGGTTCACTCCCCAGTTGGCCGCAACGGCCAGCACTGCATCGATCCAGAGCCAGGAGCTTCTTCTGGGTCTCCCACGTGGGTGCAGGGGCCCAAGGACTTGGGCCATCTTCTGCTTTCCCAGGCCATAGCAGAGAGCTGGATTGGAAGTAGAGCAGCTGGGACTACAACTGGCACCCATATGAGATGCCGGCGCTTCAGGCCAGGGTGTTAATATGCTGTGCCACAGCGCCAGCCCCTGATTCTGATGATTTTTACAATACTTTCACACTATACATAGATGGTTATGTTGACTCCTGCTCCTCAGAGAAGTTTGGAATTTGGAGATTAATAATAATTATTTTTGGTAGAATCTTCTACAGTCTAAGATCAGTTCAGCTAAGAGAAAAATTACAGTCCAGTATGATATGATAGCTTATGGCATCATTGAAGATAATTACTATAAGTCCACCTCAATCCAGGTGTATCAGAAATAGGACTTTGCTACTTTAGCTTTTAAAAGAATTGTTTCAAAATATCCCTTTTATCATTATATTCATAATGTTTTACTCATTTTCAACATTTTTCTACATTTGTAATATATGAAACAAGGTTTTTCTCAATAAACTAGGTAATATAAAAATATTTCTTTGATTCATCATTTCAGTTACTAGTTTTTATTTATTTAATACATGCTTCAAAATTATCTGAATTTAATTCTGTGTGAAATTCACACTGCTATGACTTTACTAAATTAATATCAATTATAATTCATTCATCTTCTGGCCTAGAAAGTGAATATGAAATGTGAAGTTTAACCTAAGGGTAAGAGACTTCACATCTTGCCACAGAGACTTTTTTTTTACTTTTTTCCATTGTAATTATTTTTCTTTTTTTTTTTTTTTTTTTTTTTTTTTTTTTTTTTTGACAGGCAGAGTGGACAGTGAGAGAGAGAGACAGAGAGAGAAAGGTCTTCCTTTGCCGTTGGTTCACCCTCCAATGGCCGCCGCTGCAGCCGGCGCACCGCGCTGATCCTGGCAGGAGCCAGGAGCCAGGTGCTTTTCCTGGTCTCCCATGGGGTGCAGGGCCCAAGCACCTGGGCCATCCTCCACTGCACTCCCTGGCCATAGCAGAGAGCTGGCCTGGAAGAGGGGCAACCGGGACAGAATCCGGCGCCCCGACCGGGACTAGAACCCGGTGTGCCGGCGCCGCAAGGTGGAGGATTAGCCTATTGAGCCACGGCGCCGGCTCAATTTTTCTTAATTAAAAACAATTTCTCAAAGAGAAGGCTTATCTGAGTATTCACAAAGAATCATACTTCACATAGCTCTCTTTTTTGTTCTTTCTCACTGGCTTGTACTTCTAAAAATTTTTTAAAAACTTTTTTTTAGCTTCATTCACTATGATGGTTTTATAAAGAAAAGAATTTCCATTAGAGCAAATATCTAATGGGACGTCCTTGCCATTTTTGGAACACAAATAGTTTTCTTTGTGTGGGGACTCAAATTACGTATTTTAACTTTTGACTTATTATCTTAGTCATGTCAGAATGAAAAATGGATCTCTCTAGGGACTTCCATTATGTCAAATTGAAAAATCATCTCTCTTGACTGCTTTGGGCAACTGCATGTTCAGAGCCCTTTTGCCTCATTTCTCATCATGCTTTGTGTGACTGTACCTTCTACCTGTTCTCAGGCCCGTTTCCACTGCTGATGACAAATCTCACGTGCAGGGGTCAGACTGATTCCATGTGTACACAAGAATCCCCAAGCAATTGGCAATGATTTATTCATGAGTTTGATTTATTTAAAACATTCTCATTACCTAGAGCTATTTACTGCCTGAAGTGTGAGCTTGTGCACATGTAATTGTGAAGTAGAATTATTTATTTTTCTGGACACACACAAATATTGGTTTGGGGCAGAGGTCATTTAAGGAAAGCAAGATTTTTCTTGAAAATGTGTATTTACTTTAAGGAAACATCATATTACATGAGTTTTCTGATCTATACCGTAGTTAATCTCAGCCACTGGCAACCATTGACTTGTTCTTTGTGAGAGTATAGATCTCTTCCTGGAGATCTGGGACACATTAATTCTAGAGCCTAATTCAGACTCATCTTGCAACCATAGGAGAGAACATCGTATGACCTCACATCTGATAGTCTTAGTTCCTCTCAGTCCTCATCACCTTCACAGCATTCTTATTGCCTTAACTCCTTTGACCATTTGTGCTCTGCTTGAGTTGAAAGTAGAAGGTAGGAAGATGCCTGAGAAACCTTCTGAGCTGCCTTCCTTATAACCTTCCGGCTTAAACCATCCAAAGCCCAGTGATAAGAGTTTATGTTTTGCCTGGCCAGGCTTTCTTCTTGATTATCTGGGGACTTCCTCAATTCTTTCTCTCCACTGATTTTCTACCCCAGAGGCATCTCTTCTTATCTGGCTCCATGATACTACTACCTTTGCATGATTCAGATGGCATTGAATCAACATATTTTGCAGGATAGTTATTTATTTACGGATCCCACTAGTTTTTCTAGGTTGTGAACTGCTTGAGAGGTTACGCAAATTCATACCCAAAAAGCACCCAACTTTTAGTCCTTGTAGCCAATGCTGTTTGTTTTCAAAATAGCTATTCACTGAATGAATACATCAAGGGAGATCAGGAAAGCAATGATAAATTAAGGAAAATGTTAAACAGGAAAATTTAACCGCAATGTACAGTGTCATGGAATGCTCATCAAAGTGTAATGATTCGTTCTTGAATTTGAAATAAAGGATGCGTATTGTTTAAAGGGCATTTTAGCTGGTAAAAAGTCATTGAGGCACTAAATATTATTATAGTGACCCTTATTACTGAAAATTGGCATTTAAGTTTAAATGACACTTTATAAAATTAGATTTTTCAATAACATATTAGACAAATACCGTATTTTATAGGTTACGTTTGAGATTGTTTAGAATCAAGAATGAATAGAAAAAAAAGAAAATTTCAAACTAAAAATGTAACTATTGATTTGGCATTAAATTTAGTGACAACACAAGAAGTTAAGTGTTGTAAGCAAAGAAATAATAAAATAATTTTTTCAAGTTTCTCCTGCAGAATTAAATTTTAGTTTTGATTAATTCCTGGAGTTCATCTAATCTGAATACGTTATTTTATGTATGGAAAAACTGCAGCTTAGAGATCCTAAGATCTCTAGATGCCAAGATGTAGGAGCAGGAAAACAGGAAAATGTGTGGGAGGAAGGTGTCATATGGTGTGAATAAGTAACAGAAGACATAAATCACAACCATTTATTCACATATAGCTTTTGACTAAATAAACTCATGTTTTATAAATACATGGATATTATAGGGGTTATAGCAAGTAAGCAATCAGCAAAACAAAAAATCTAACTTCTACATACAATTTAATTAAGATACTTAATGTTGTTATGTTAAGCAATTTTTATTTATTTTCATTTTTATTTGAAAGAGAGAAGTTTTTTACCCAGTGGTGAACTCCAAGGACCAAAGTACATGAGCCATCAAGGATATGCATTAGCTTGAAGCTGGAACAGAAACCAGAGAATTGTGACTCAAATCATGCATTCTGATAGAGGATATAGGAGTCCCATATGGGTGTGCTACAATGGCCACCCAACTCATAATTTTAATATAAAAATGTTTTGAGAGTTCATGTTCATTAAGACCCCCTCCCTGGCTATGTGCATTTGAGAAAGAAAGGGAAAAGTGTGAGATACTGACCATTGGTTAAAGAATTCAATTACCTCACCAGTCCCATTATGGTTACTAAGTTTGCTGGGGCACAATTTTTCTTCCCCTGAAGTTCATGCTAGGAATAGAATATTTTTAGTAGCACCCTTCCATTTTCCATTTATTCAAAACAATTTGTTTAGTCACTCTGAACAAAGCAGAGAAAATTTCTGCTCTTATTAAGTGTGTATTTAAGGTAGAGAAGGCATGGATAAAACAATAAATCATCATATAATAATAAAAATATTGAATAATAAAAATCATTTATATATATATATATAAATCTCAGGAAGGGTAAATATAAGACCATAGAAAGAGCAGCACGATAGGAGTGTGTAGAGAGAAGGTGGTCAGGGCAGGCCTATTTGATAAGAGCCATAATCATGTTCTGCATCATATGTGATAGGAGACCTTGTTGAAATTGATGACTCACCCAAAGGAAAAAATTATAAACAAACTATTGGTGACTTCATTTAGAGACCCATGGAGTGGAGATGACAAAGCTGCAGGGCTCATGGATTCACCCATCACCAAACCAGCCTCAAGACACGACGTGCACAGTGGAAGGTCTAGGAATGGGAGGGAAGCACATGCAAGTAGAAGGCTGAGAACACATTCTTTTATATACTTATTTTCGACTTAATAAAACAGAGAGATAGTTTTATGCATATTCATGGACTCTCTTGATTAATAATGGATGGGAAGGCCTGGGGCAGGTGGTTGAGAATGAAAAACATTTAGCGGGGAGCAGAGTAGAGATCTCACACCAGCCTGCGTCCTGAGGGGAATGGAAGCAGCGAGGAAAGGGAGGAGGAGGTGGGCACAGACACACTGCTGAGTGGCATCTCTACAGTGCAGTTCCCTTGATTTACATATTTAATTGCTTCCTGTCTTTAGCAGTTGGAGGATTCTGACACACTTTCTGAGAAATTTTTATCTGAGAGTTGGAGAAGCTTTACAGCATGAGAGTAACTGAACCCAGTCCTACTGGTGTCCTCAGGAGTTGGGGCAGGGTCATTTCCATTAGTTCTTGGATTATCAAGGGACTGGATAAACAAATCTGTTCCCCAGACCTGGATGGTATTGTGGTATTCGAAAGGCCTGAATCTTAGAGAACAGGAGTTTCATAATTGACAAAAAATACTGTTATCTTAATCCTCACTAAATCAAAATTCCTTGTATGTAGATGGCTATTATAGTTGTAAAAATACTTTCACTAAATCCTCTTAATGAATCTCTGATGTTAGTTAGCATCATCATCATCTCTCTCTCTCTCTTTTTTTTTAATGTGAGGGAATTTAAATATAATGCTCCATAAGACAGAAGCCAGGTTTTGAAGCTAGGCTTTCTGGCCTGCAGTCCAGGGCTGTGTCCACTGTGCCTATAGCTCACAGTGTTGGAAGGCAGCCCGCAGTGGACAGCTTCCCATATGTTTAGATGCGTCTATGGACCTTGGCTTGAATTCCCAGTGATACCACATGAAAATCTGATCATCTCCAACATGTTAAGTGACCTTGGTGAGTTATGTACAATATATTACTTCAAAGTACCATGTGAGTGATTATTCACTATTAGCAGTAGTAGCTATATTATTTTAAAATCCCAAAGAAGATTTCTTAACTCTTAGAGATTAAGCAAATAACCTAGAGAAGGAGAGAACCTTAATTCTTTTGACACCTCAAAACAACAACAAAGCAAACCTGAATTCCACAGGATATTCAGTAATCTTTCATATTCAGGAATATAGTTGAGTAACTGCAGGCATGCTCAGAATTAGTGAAAGCAACACAGAGAGAAAGGAAATATAAATTGACAGTGGCACAAATGTCTGGATGAGAAGTGGCGGGAGAATTTGAGTGATCAGGGCATTTGTTTTCATTATTATCCTCCCAGCCCCAAGCAGACACAGTACTCTGTCTAAAAACAGGAGCTGATATTTGAAGTTTAGTTCATGTGGAGTGTGCAAGTAGCCCAGGCCAATGTTAATTCATCATCATGATTGTTCATATGCACAAGATAATCCTTTATTTATGATCTGGGTAGTGAAAATCAAAGTAATATTTAAAAACAATGGCAATTCTGGCTACTCAGTCTCATTTTCTGTTGCAGAGGCAATGATAAATAATAAATGAGCAGTTGATGCATATTTTAACAGAAATGAATCATTGTATAAATGTTAACTACTTTATTTATTAATACTTAACTACTGTATATTGTACTTAATGACAAGTATGAAAGCAAGTGATTTTTTCTTTCTCCTCCTTGACAGGCTCAAAGAAACCAAGGAAGTTCACCCAAATTGCTCAGTTTTTACAATTCCATGATTGTTTCCAGCATTATTTTGTGAAACTTAAACATGAAATTTCCCATTGGGTAATTAGTTGAATGTATCTTTATTTTCTGAAAGGTATAATCAAGTGTCCATGCAAAATCCTGATATTTCATTATCATTTGCCAGTACAAGTTCCGCTCTTATGTAACTTCATCAAATCTATTGTTTCACCTTTGCTTGGTGCTCACATGTTTGACTCCTCTCATTGATGGGGTTACTTTCTCTTGTTTGAAATGTCTTTTTAAACATATTTCTTTATAGACATCTCTATTGCAAAGTCCAATCATTTGTTCAGTATTCACATCATTACTGCCATAAATGGAGACTTTGCCTCTTGCTGACAGCCTGACCTCAGGGATCTGGTATAGAGTTAAGTTTTAAAATGTTCTTCTAAGTCTTGGCAAAGTATTTCTTCATCCATCTGCTGTAGAATGGCTTGTGTTTTGATGAGAGAAAGGCCTTGTGGCAGCCCTCCTTTCTCAATGACTATTTCTCCAGTTCTAACATTCATGCCACAATAAGCCACAATCAGGGACTACTGCCTTTGAATTAAAATTTAAGCATCTATGAGTGTCTCTTTTATAGCATACTCTTAAAGTCAGTCGCAGATTTTTATTTTAAAAAAGTGTCCTTTTTGCTCATATGGAACAAAATCTTATTTCTCTTGTTGGCTGCACTCCTTTTTTTTTCCTTGGACACTAATTGTTAACAGGTAGCCTCCAATTAGTATGTTGCCCTTCCCCACTCTTCTGGAATGCTTAGTGCTTTCTGCTTACAGAAATTCTAGTCATAGAATCAAAGATTCTATGGTAGATGACAACAAGACTATACATCAGAATTACATCAAATGCCTTAAGAAAGAGTCTGATGAATTCTTGGTGAATTTCAGATTCATTGTAACTCAGTGTAGAGACCAAGAATCTGTAATTTTTTGGAGTTCCTCAGGTGATTCTGAAGTTTGAATAAGTTAAGAACTTGACTCAAATGACTATTTTATGTTTTTGTGCATATTGACATAGGTTCTGTTATAAACTTGAACCTTATTTAATTTACAAAAAATTTCTCTTCTGTCTAATTATTTACTCACAGATATTTCTTTTTTAAAATTTCTCTTGTTTTTAGATAATTTATAAATAGTATTTTTGGCTAACAAATCCAAACATTATTGGGCTCACCTATTCTTTCAGTCTCATATTTCTAATCATTTAAGAAGAGAAATATTTTATTTAACTAGCTAAGGAATGTAAAATATCAAAACTAATATTTGTTTGACAATGGACTAAACAGACCAGTGAAGGACTCTAAGGGTAGGAATCCTCAGTTCTTAACGGAACTGACTGCCTTAACACAGTGGCAGGAAAGAAGTTAAAGCAGATTACAGAGGGGTCAGAGATTTTTGTGATAGCAATTGCAGCACCCTATCTAGTAGAATATCCCCAAATGAACACAGGGAATTACAATTAAAAATTGGAGCACAGGGCATGTATCTCCAGATGAAAAACACTTTTTTTTAAGCTTTCTTTTTTTTTTTTTAACTTTTATTTAATGAATATAAATTTCCAAAGTACAGCTTATGGATTACAATGGCTTCCCCCCCATAACATCCCTCCCACCCGCAACCCTCCCCTTTCCCACTTCCTCTCCCCTTCCATTCATATCAAGATTCATTTTCGATTCTCTTTATATACAGAAGATCAGTTTAGCATACATTAAGTAAAGATTTCAACAGTTTGCTCCCACACAGAAACATAAAGTGAAAAATACTGTTTGAGTACTAGTTATAGCATTAAATCTCAATGTACAGCACACTAAGGACAAATATCCTACATGAGGAGTAAGTGCACAGTGACTCCTGTTGTTGACTTAACAAATTGACACTCTTCTTTATGGCATCAGTAATCACCCTAGGCTCTTGTCATGAGCTGCCAAGGCTATGGAAGCCCCCTGAGTTCACCGACTCTGATCATATTTAGACAAGGCATGGTCAAAGTGGAAGTTCTCTCCTCCCTTCAGAGAAAGGTACCTCCTTCTTTGATGACCCATTCTTTCCACTGGGATCTCACTCATGGAGATCTTTCATTTAGGTTCCCCCCCCTACCCAGAGTGTCTTGGCTTTCCATGCCTGAAATGCTCTCATGGGCATTTCAGCCGGATCTGCATGCCTTAAGAGCTGATTCTGAGGCCAGAGTGCTGTTTAGGACATCTGCCATTCTATGGGTCTGCTGTGTATCTCACTTCCCATGTTGGATCGTTCTCTCTTTTTATCTTTCACTTGCCATGCAACAGTACCTTGGCTCTCTGGCACCAGAACACACAATGCCATTCTATGTGGACTAAAGACTGCTAATGTACAAGGTGAAAGGAGGAGTGAACTCATTCTATCATGGTTATCCCTCAAAAAGGAAGTGCAACTCTCCATATCCAGTACAGGCTCATCAAAGTCTCTTATAAGTGGCCATCTTTGACCTTAAGAGAACAGATAGCAATGTAGTCTTTGTTTATAGAAGTGAATGCTGCGTATGTAGAGATGAAGACTTGGATCTCATTTGTATCTTTGCCTAACCAGTTAAACCAACAATATACCCATTTTGTCTATCTTCTATATAGTAGTCTTAAGAATTCAGGGCGGGCTACAAGAAAATAGGGATTAAGCAAATACCTGCTTAGGTAATAGTATGAAGTGAAAAAGGAATGTGGTAGAGTATAGTCCAGCTTTAAGGGATGCAGAGGTAACCCAGAACTAGCAGACTAATGCTAGATACCTTCTACTATTAGTATCCTACCCTTTTCTGCTTGATTTGTCCCAGGCTGTTGCTGTTGTTTCATTCCCATACTTCTGGTGGGATGTCTACAACCTTCCTTTGCAGTTTTGTGGCTTCATCATCATGTTAATTATAATTTTCTCTCTATAAGAAAAGTTCATTATATAGTGAAGTCTTACTTCTTCAGCATTTCTGCCTTTATAAATTGGTGGGTTATGATATTCTGGGTGAGTAAATATAAATTTGATATATTTCCTTTATACATTCATTTGTGACCCTAGTAGATGTGTTACATTTTGCCATTCCATTCATAATTTCCTGCCCCAATTCTTTTTTTAAAAATTAATTTAACAAATGCTCAATGATTACCTTTTCTGGGCTGGTGCACTTAAGAGAAAGAGGATATATACAAAAACTAGTCAGTGCTGTCACAACCTATTTCAGAAGAGAACACCTGAAGATGGGATTGATAATATTAATGTGAACAAATGAATCCTTGATGGAAATATTTCAAACATGATTGCAAAAAGAAATCTTTTTTTATGAGATCAGGGCCAAACAACAGGGATTTGTGAAACAGTCCTCCCATGAGGCAGATGCATACTCCACTTTAGCAAAGTTCCCAGCAGTGGGATAATGAGAATTTACATAACATAGAGATTTCTACATATCCTGTTTAGGATACTGTTCTAGCTAAGTTAACTAACCAAAGTAGTCCAAATGACGTCCCTTAGAGGACATCAGCCCTGAGAACTTTAGTCTTGGTGATGGTTAATGATATGGGCTCTGGAGCCCATCCGTTTTGCCTGGGTCTGAATTTTGCCTCCAGCATTACCTGACTGTGTGACCTAAGGCAAATTATCTTCCTCTACCTGCTTCAGTTTTATAGGTAAACTCAGAATTACCGTAGTACACTTCTGCCCCCTTAGGTTTTGTGAGGATTGAATCAATTAACCAAGTAAAGTGTGTTTGAGCAGTACATATTGAATAGAGCGTACTGTGTATTCCTTGTGGAGAGCAAGCATGTTTTGCTTCTTCATAGTTCTTAAATTATCAATTCTCCAGAAGATGCTTTTGAACATAGCAGATCCCATTTTATAGCTTTCTGAGTTACCAGTTGTATTTTCTTCTTGGGATAGCTGGCATTTATTTGAAGTTTCCAAATTCTAGTGCTGCATAGGAAAATTTCTTCCTTCTCTACATCCATATAATCTATCAGAAACTATGGGAAAGAAAAACCAAAGGTAAGCACTCTGGGCCTCGTGCATACCAAGTTTCCCATTATTTAATAGCATAGATAATAAATAATTATTTGAGAATAGCTGGGCAGTGTTCTCTAAACAGTAGTATTTTATACTGTGTCAAATTAAGTATACAAAAAATGTGCCCATAGCAAAGTGTGACACATAAAGAGTTGTGACCTTTTATATAAGAGGATAATGAAGTGAGATTAGCATTGGTGGAAGGTGCTAGTTTGACTGCCCTAGAGGCTGAAATTCTTTATCTGGAAAGTAAAAATAGTATGGCAGCACCAGCAGCTGCAGGAACTTTCCCAACAAATTGCTTCCTCCGCAGAGATGAAGTATAAGAGATGAAGCCATTTCCTGAATGTTGAAGATTCTACTCAGATAAACACCCACATGTTTCAGCCTTAAAAAATGAGTTTGGAGGGGGCCAGTGCCCTGGCACACTGGGTTAATCCTCTGGCTGCGGCGCCAACATCCCATATGGGTGCTGGTTCTAGTCCCTGCTGTTCCTCTTCCAATCCAGCTCTCTGCTATGGCCTGGGATAGCAGAGGAAGATGGCCCAAGTCCTTGGGCCTCTGGCACCCACATGGGAGACCAGGAAGAAGCTCCTGGCTCCTGGCTTCGGATCAGCACAGCTCCAGCCGTTGCGGCCATTTGAGGAGTGAACCAGCAAAGGGAAGACCTTTCTCTCTGTTTGTCTCTCTCACTGTCTGTAACTCTACCTGTCAAATAAATAAATAAAATCTTAAAATCGGTTTGGGGAACAATGCTGTGTCATGGCGGTTAAGGCCGCCACCTGCAGTGCTGGCATCCCACTGTCCAGGCTGCTCCACTTCCCATCCAGCTCTCTGCTATGGCCTGGGAAAGCAGTGGAGGATGGCCCAAGTCCTTGGGCCCCTGCACCCACATGGGAGAGCGGGAAGAGGATCCTGGCTCCTGGTTCCTGGCTTCAGATCAGCACAGCTCCAGCCATTGCAGCCATCTGAGGAGTGAAGCAGTGGATGGGAGACCTTTTTCTCTCTCTCTGCCTCTCTCTAACTCTATCTTTCAAATAAAATAAATAAATCTTTAAGAAAATGAGTTTGGTGTAAATTAAACTGAAGAATATTTAAATTGACAGTGTCATACTATGTTTTTCTTAAAAAAATTATTTGCTGTTTTATTATCATAAGTGGTATTTATTGGATATTCAGGTCACAGCAGCTTGTTTGGGATCATAGAGGACATTTTTCTCCACTATTCCAGGAAGGCATGAATTAAAAATAAATTTGTGTTTGTTTCGTTTTGTTCATAGTGGTAGTGTAAGGGGTTGTATGTTTGTGTTTATTTGTACCTTTGTTCACAAAGGAGGTGTGGTTTGTTATATTTAGAAAAATAATAATCCTTACTTTTTTAACAAAGGTTCAATGGAGAAAGTGGAATTTAATATGCACCTAATTGAAAAACATTAACAGTTTAATAGATCTGACATGTGATGCTAGGTGGTGGCAAAGAAAATGGCACAGTAGCTTGGGAGCTCTGGGGAAAAATATCAAATGACATGAATAGGCTTAAGATATCAGAGAAAAACAATCAAAAATTAAGTATTTTTCAGTAACTCCAGTGCAGCATTGAAGACTATAAAATCTAACCATAATGGATTTGTAAAGGTACCATAACTGAAATATACTAGGAATATATAGCAGTAGGTAGTAAGTACATTTAAAATAAAAAGCTGCTGTGCGTATTATAGTTGCTGTAGATGAGAAGATTGAGGTTGAATAAACTCATGTCAACAGATTAAGAATGGAATTTCAAAGTGGTTTTGAAAAGTACATATTAAGTGACTGAATCTCAGAGCAGGAAAAGAGAGTTATATCATGTCTTGAAACTTCAACCCATCTGTAAAATAGTATTGCTTCTTATTACATGACCAGAAAGTGAAGAAGAGGATAAATTGGCGAGCATATTTGTCAAATTTCATTCATGCATGATCTGAGAAAAAAAAAAAAAAAAGGACACGATACGGGCCACAGAAGAATGTTGGAACTGTAAGGAGGATCAACTCGTCTGTGTTCTATAAGCCAAAGCTAAATATAGATGTTATAAATATAGGGGATATTGGGTGGTGAGAAAGACACCAGGGAGATCTGTAGTCTTGACTGTGGAAACTTTTCAGACTAGGGGAGAAAGAGACAAGAAAAATGTTCTTATATTGAAGCTAAAGTAAAAGAAACCAGGAGAAAACTAAAAGGAAGACACTCATAAGCCTACAATAAATCCCAGAGTGACAGACCAGGTGAGACGTTAGGGTTCAGTGCGACCAACTGTATATTGAATGCTGCAGTCATGCACTGTGATGCATCTCCAATCTCCCTGAACTCTGTTTTGCTGTAAATTATGCTGTCCTGTTGTGCTCGAGTTCCTCTTTCGTATCTATCCCATATAATTTAGGAACTGTGGAGTTGAAAGCTAGCCATTAAATATTTAGATCTGAAAAACCAGTGTTAATTACTCTAAAATTTAAGAACAGTAAAAATCATTTACAATTATTCTTCTAAATCAATACTTAATAGAAGAAATCTGAAAGAAAATATCTTTATATTTGATATGGCAGTTAAATAATAACTATATTAAGTTCATTGAAAACCAACTTAGAGTTAAGGAGTACAACTAGACTCAATATCTACAGTTTATTCCTTAGTGAGATAAGGCAACTGAGAAAAAAATGAGAACTTGTTGGGAAGAAAACTGGTGAAAATTTTGAAACTGCTGTGTTGAATCATGATATTCCAATTTTAGCAGTATGATATCCATGTAATATGTAGATGTGATTAATATCACATGTTAGTTATCATTCACATGTAATACTAGATCTTTATCAACATTTTTCTTTCGAGTAAGCCTCTAAAGAACACATTTCATGTAATGTATTGGAGTGAAATGAATATTTTGAGATTTGATTATTGTTTACAACCCTTGTTTCTGCTGTTGAGGAACAGTGTTTTTTTCTTCATCCTATTTGTTGAACTCTTAACTTAGTGTAGGATTAACCTTACGAGTATGAAGTACACTGAAAACAGATCTTGGTAAAAATTAAGAGTGGGAACAGGAGAGGGAGGAAGAACAAGGGTTGGAGGATGGATAGGTGGGAGGGTAGGGTAAGAAGTATCACTATGTTCCTAAATCTGTATATATGAAATACATGAAATTTGTATACCTTAAATAAAATTTAAAAAAATAAATTACACATTTTAGATATCTTTTCCATATGGTCTATGTACTTATTTGGACATTTCTATGCATAATTTGATTTTATCTCTTGATAATGTTTTGGAGATAAAGTTAGCTATTTAAAAATTACTGAACTGAGAAGTAAGAGTTGAGTTCAGATTCAAACTCAGCTACTCGCAACATTTTTTAAACTGATTCTACTTCACTATTATCTACAATTGAGAGCATGGAACTAGGTAATATTTGAGTTTCCTGTTGGAATTTAAAAGTAGTGGTTGCAAATTTATCACTCAGAGGTTAAATGAGATCATTTTTTAGAAAAGTTATCCTAAGGCGATTTTATGGTCCCTCTGTCTAATACATAACAGGTATTTATCTGTTCATCCTTAGTTATTGTTTTTCTGCTTATAAATTTCAGGTGTGTCTCTCCCAGAGCACACAAGCACTTGGTTCTATAAATGGTCACTGTATAGGTGCTAAGACCTGCAACACAAGGGCCGTATGCATGCCAGAGATTGCCAGCAGTGCTCTCCAGGTTGACTTTTCACTGGTTATCTTCTTATGTGGGCTTCAGCCTGTTCGTCAGTAAAGGCCTTTGTAAAGAGATGGTTAACTGGTGGTTGGCATGCAAACCTCATTTCCCTTCTATATTTTCCTACATTTTTTCATCTCCTATCGTTTCATTTCCCTTATCTGTTTAGAGTTGTGATGATCAAAGCTGTGAAGAACCCTGTAGGTATTACAAGTACAGTAGTTAGGACAAAAAAATTACACATTATCATTTTCTCAAGTCTTTTTCATTAATAACACATTGCACTGATGACTTTTGAGAATAAATCTGAAATATGTTTTGTCTCATTTCCTGAATTATAACAAACTTTAGTCCATTAAATTGAGCTTGTAATGATTTTCTCAAAATGTTTTAATTATCATGCTCCCAAGTGCACTAAAGCACTTTGATACAGAAGTGTGAACTCTCCCAATAGCATATCTGCTTGTTATTTCCCTATTCAAACTGCATGCTGATATCAGATTGTGAATAATATAATCAAAGTAAAAAAAGTATGCAAATATATATGTGTGTGTGTGTTTGTTCTTATATACATATATAGACTATCCAAGTGAGAACTTTGATTCAAGTCCTATACACATATACACAGAGAACTTATGGAGACCCATACAAATCTTTGTGATGAAGCTATTGATGTAAAGTCAAATTGGAAAAAGGGATTTCATCTCTCTCCAACAGTGCTTGAGTTGTGTTATTGTTTTAGTTCGCCATGGTTTTATCAAAGATTAATTGCCACTACAACCAATGTTTCTCTCTCCCAGTGACTCTTTTACAGAGAAATAAATTAAGTCCACTGTTATTTTTCTACCTTAAGTGACAGTAAAGATGTGCTATTGTTGTCTGTGAGAAGACCATCACTTCCAATGCTGTAGGAAGAGTGACATTGATACACCATAGGCTCACCAGCATTATTATAGATATACCATCAGTGACTACTTGTAGAATAGTGTTACAGTAGTGTATTCTACTTGTGAATTTCCTATAGATTTGAGGGCCTTTGAACGTTACCAAAAAATGTATTCTCAGGACAGTTAGTACCACTTACTTAAATTTATTAGTAATTAATTTGTTTCTATTTCCAATACTATTTCATTTTATTGGTGACAGTTAATGTGGAACATTATCTAATTACATAGTTTTGAGCAATATAATAAAATAACCAAATAATATATGGAGTCATGCAACCAGAACACTGCAGAAAAACCTGGGATTCACTTGTTTTGTATTTCTTTTCAACATAACTGTTATTCTTACTCTATTTTTTTCTTACTGTAAACCATATAGGCTATATTCTAGGTCTATAGACAGAGGAAAATTACCACAGTATAGATTACAGAAATTTTTAAAATTTTGTTTTGGTTTTCCATTATAAAAATTTTATGCCACTTGGACTCTTTTGAATTTCAGTTTGAACTTCTGCAAAACCTCATGTAACACACTACTTTTATCTCTGGAGTCTTACCCGGCTTTTATATTAAACCAGAGACAAACTAATTTTATTTGAAATTGGCAGAAATCTTAATATATATTTTCCCAAAGGTGTTGTGACATTTGAAAATATTCCACAAAAATGTCAGAGTTTGCTCATTTCTAGTTATGTCAAGAAACTCTGGTGTATTCTAATAGCACCCGACCCTAGGTAGAAAGCCTTTTATAAATGAGCTAATGTAACAGGTAGTACACCCTGACAAAAATAAGCCTGGTTAAAATGGAGCTGTGTAAAGGGAGCTGCTTCTCTCTTATTTCCTATTCAAGACACTTGTGTCTTGACCATAACAAGGCAGTCCCTTTCCACTTCGAGTCTGTGCACTGTGTGTGGATGTGCATGGCTGTGTGTGTGTATCTGCAGAGCTGTAGTATTTTAAGGCTTTATAAATATTGAAGGAATATGTTTGAAATGACTGAATCCATCCTCTTTTTCAAGGATAGTAGGACTTTTTTGTATTATATATTTACATATGTTTGATTGCTCTTGAAGTTATGACAATTACTATTAAGTAAAGAACCAGCAATAATCCTTAGTTGTAACTAAACATTCCAGTCTGTGTTTGAGTTTCTGAATATTTCTCAGTTTTTTCTAAATGTCTCCATTTGATCTATGTTTATTGGCCTGTATGCATGCGTGCGGCAATGTGCTTATGCATACACACTTATTATCTTGTAATGAAGATTGGTTCTCGTAAGCAATAGTTAAGAATCACTTAGATCTGTGAAACTCCTTGACCTCTGACTTCCCCCTCCCCATGCTGCCAGTATTGCCTTTCAATAGAGAAAAATAAACTCTCCCAAACTTCTTTTCTGTGTTTCCCAACCCCAAATTTTTGTAATGAGTCTCCATTCTCTTTTGGATAGCCACTATTTATTAAAGGAAGAAACCAAAAAAGAAAAGGATCAAATGGCATGTGATACAAGACATTGCCTGGTCAAATTTAACAAGACATCATTAGGATGCTCTTGTCTCATCTGGTTCCTGAGTCAGAGCCTTGTCTCTGGGTTTATGAACCTCTGGGGAAGAGCAGAGACCAACTAGACTCTAATTGTGCTTTGTTAATGTGATCATTTAAATGTTTCTTTTTCTAACACATTATTTTCAATAGCTATTATATCTTTTTATGATCTGGTATAAATTAACCTTTTTTTCCGCTCTGCCTTTGGAATGGATGTTGAAATTTCAGCAAGGCATTTAAAAAGTTATTTGCTTCAAGAAATCTTGGAGGCCGGCACTGTGGCGTAACAGGTAAAGCCACCACCTGCAGTGCCAGCATCTCATATCGATGCCGGTTTGAGTCCTGCTACTCCACTTCTGATCCAGCTCTCTGTTGTGGCCTGGGAAAGCAGTGGAAGATGGCCCAAATCCTTGGAGCCCAGCATCCATGTGGAAGTCCCAGAAGAGGCTCCTGGCTCTTGGCTTTGGATTGGCGCAGCTCCAGCCGTTGCGGCCATTTGGGGAGTGAACCAATGGATAGAAGACCATTCTCTGTAAATGTTGTGGATCAAAGACCTTTCTCTTTCTTTCTCTCTCTCTGCCTCTCTGTAAATCTTCCTTTCAAATAAATAACTAAATCTTTAAAAGAAAAAAAAAAACTCTCCCCCCCAAATCCTATATTAAAAAACAAAGAAATCCTGAATAATGTGGTACATTGTCCACTGAACTTTAGACATTTGACAAGGCCAGTTCCTGTCTCGTGGGTGGCCATTCTGCTGGATCAGAGATTATGCTGAAGCCCAACAGGAAGCCACCTCTGTGACACTCAATGCCAGCTCTTTTCTGCAGCATTTGTGAGAAATAAGCAAGAGGGGTGGGAAAGATCTAACTTGTGTCCACTGAGGTAGAGACGTTTTACTGCTTGAATGGGCTTTTCTTCAATTCTTTTGGATTCAGAAGCATTCTTTGGTAAACTACCTTGGAATAAATAAATGAAACACATTTCTGCCTTACTCTTCCTAATATCCTCTCACATAATCTTTTTCTCCACTTTCTTCTCCATGTGTTTCCTTTCTCTCCTCCTTGTCACTCTCTTCCTGTCTCTGTTCCTATTCTTCTTTTTCTCTCCCTTCTCTCATTTTCTTCCACCTTTCCTAATCTTCCAGGGGTACCCCCTTTCATATTTTGTAGAGGACTTGCAAACATAGCAAGTAGCCAAAATTATTTATGGTCAATAATTAACAAATTTAGGCAGATATCACAATAAATCCAATTCTGATCCCTACATTTTTTTAAAAAAGAAACATTTATTTATTTATTTGAAAGTCAGTTGCAGACAGAGAGCAAGAGATAGAGATATTTCATGTTCTGGTTCACTCTACAGGTGGCCACAATGGCCAGGGCTAAGCCAGTCCAAAGCCAGAAGCCAGGAGCTTCATCTGTGTCTTCCATGTGGGTTACAGGTGAATGTGTGTCCATGTAGGATGCCAGTGTCACAGGCAGTGGCTTTACCTGCTACACCACAATGTCAGTCCCACAATCCCTTTCTTCTAATTGATATTGTATTCCTTAGACCTGAATATTCATTATGGGATTTTTCAGACCAGGGAACTGAAAGAATGATTTCTAAGTAAGTACAGAATGATTGCCTCATTTTTATGGACAGCAGCACATGAGGGACCTGTTCAAGTGTTACTCTCATCATTTCTTATCTGTAACAGTATTCATTATGAAGTTTTGGGAAGGAAGATGGGTGTCTCAAAAACAAATGCTACTTATAGAGGAGCAAATTGTCTAGTGATGATTCTCCCCTCTGTTTGCACATTAGAAACACAGGAAGCATTTTAAATACAGAAGCTTGACCCATTCCAGAGGAATTAAGTTGGAATGCATGGCAGGATTCAGTATTGTATTTTTAGACAATTCTCATCCAATTGATTCTGATGTTCAGCCAGGGTTACAAATATTTACTATGGAAAGAAAGGGTAAACTCCATCAATTCCACAATTTAAAATTAATCTGAATTTAAAATACTTTGGATCTTACGGTGGTTTTTTTTTTAAGATTTATTTATTTATTTTAAAGAGTTACACAGAGAGAGAAGGAGAGGCAGAGAGAGAGAGAGAGAGAGAGAGAGAGAGGTCTTCCATCCTCTGGTTTACTCCCCAATTGACTGCAATGGCTAGAGCTGCGACGATCCAAAGCCAGCAGCCAGGAGCTTCTTCTGGGTCTCCCACGCAGGTGCAGGGGCCCAAGCACTTGAGCCATCTTCTACTGCTTTTCCAGGCCATAGCAGAGAGCTGGATCAGAGGTGGAGCAGCCAGGACTTGAACCGGTGCCCATATCGGCTGCAGGCACTGCAAGCGTGGACCTTACCTGTTGTGTCACAGTGCTGGCCCCATGGATGGGTTTTGTTTAAACATATTTCAGCTGGGGCTGGTGCTGTGATGCAGCGGGTTACAGCCCTGGGTAGCAGCGGCATCTCATATGGGCGCCGGTTCCAGTCCCAACTGCTCCTCTTTCGATCCATCTGTCTGCTATGGCCTTGAAAAGCAATAAAAGATGACTCAAGTCCTTGGGCCCCTGCACCTGTGTGGGAGACCCAAAAGAAGCTCTTGGCTCCTGGCTTCAGATTGGCACACCTCCGGCCATTGTGGCCATCTGGGGAATGGACCAGCGGATGGAGGACCTCTCTCTCTGTCTCTCCCTCTCTCTGTAGCTCTGTCTTTCAAATAAATAAAATAAATCTTTAAAAATAAATAAATATATTCAGCTGAAATTAAAGGAACTCCTTGGTTCCCATTATTGGTTCCCTATCAGCCCCTTTTGAATCTGCATGAGGTATTCCCTCAGGAACCACAGCACCAGTGTAGCCAGCGGGGTGGTAGGAGTGTTCTTTCTTCCATTGTTGTTTGATGTTTCTGTCTTGTAGTTGCCATGTTCCTCATACCAGTGGGGTCTCAGCAGATGGCTGTGCTTAACAGAAGTGGATTCAAGATGGTCAACTTCATGACTGATATATTAGTAACTCCTCAGAATCTTTCAGAATAAATTGGGGCTTCAAAGGAAGAGAAGAAGCAAGGCTAGTGTTAACATATAGAGGGAAACATAATATCAGTTTTAAACAATCGGGAATTTTCTAGTGTGTGTATAGCTTGTCTAATACCTATAACATGCACTTAAATTCCAAAATAAAAATTGTTTATATGAAATTCAAATTTAACTGAATTTCCTGTATTCTTATTCACTGGAAACCCTTTAAACGGTAATAGAAAAGAAAAATAAGGTATCCAAGTGCTCAGATGATAATATAGGATGACAGCTAAAGAACAGAATAAATACAGGTGTTAGAGGAGATAGGAAATTAGAGAACTATGTATTAGTTTGATTTCCTCCGCCTTTGCAAACCCAGTATCTGTTTTTCCCTGAAGACAAGTAGAGCAGGGTTAAATCTAACAGAAGAAATTTGAGTTCCCATGGCTTTCCTTTGACAATGAAAATTCACGGAGAAGTGTTTCCCAAGAAGGCCATTGAGTCACCTGCTTTTAACCCAAGATATCTCTGGCAAGGGTAGTTGTTTTGGGTTCAGGTTTTAGTTATAATCCCCAGAAAGTGCTCTGTGCTGGGCATGTGTTGATTTACTAAGCAGTTGCAGCAAGCAGGCAAATAGTCCTTCCATACAGCAGATGCACAACCATAGGGAAGCAAATCTTTATGAAAGTCACATTGGAAAAGTTTATAAAAATTGAGAATTGGCATTGGATTTTTTTTTCTGGGAAAAACGAGCTATTAATGTGCCTCTTTAATCTACCTTCCCTGTGAGTAAGATTGAGCAGTTCCTAAAGTCTTGTTTATAAGTTTGTTAACTAAGTGTTTTAATCTATTTTCTGATAGTCTCCAGTGATTTCCAGTCAACTCGAGTCCTTGGAAGCAATCCATAATGTCAATCACTTTAACATATTTAAGCAGGAATCTATATTATTGTGGTTACCACAAGAATTGCAGTGAGGCCAGGAATCATTCTGTGCACGTTTGAGGAAACTATTCCCTACCCATTTTTGGGCTCCTGCTATTCTGTTTCCTCCCTTAAATTAATCATTTGATCAGAAGCCAACTATACACACAGAACGTTTTACACGATTTATTATTTCACTCTCTAGGATGGACACAGACAGGAAAATGTCAGTACATTGAAAGACTAGCCATTTTCTTTTCTTCCCAGTGCCTCAGATAGTAGATGATACATACATTTCTGAACTTACATTGGCTGCCTTCAGCAAACACAAGAGGAAGTTGGTTAGAATTAGGACTGATGGCCACAGCAGTCTTAGGTCAATAATGCTTAACCTAGATTCTAATGTGAAATTAGAGTCCCATCGAACTAATCCTAGGCAAATACTCATCTGTGAAATGGGGATGACATTACAGTTCATCATGAAGAGTCATTGGCAATTATAAATGACAGTTTTATGTTGAAGTTCTTTGTGAGTGATGAATTGTTTCCTAAATGCAGTGTATTGATATCACCTTGGTAAGGGTGACAAAGGAAGTTAAACAAGAAAATAATGACCTGCACACATCCTAGGAGAAAGGTGAAGAAATAAATTATGCATCATGGTTTTATTCAAAGCCTAAAATCAAGCTTCTGATATTTCCAGATGATATATTTTGATATTAAACTACTAGCTGTGAATAATCAAAATTTATAGGCTGTAGTGGCATAACTCATCAGAAAGTTTATATTAAATATTTAATACAGAAATTTAAGCAAATATATAAAAGTATGTAGACATTTAAAATCTAGGTTGCATTACCCTTACATAATGTTCATACAGTCAGTCCTTCAGATCTGTGAGTTTGTCACCCACAGATTCAAACATGGATCAAAAGTACTAAAAAAGTTGTACTGAACATGTACATGTCTAGCATTAAAATCATATTAGCTATTTTAAATCAGTAGTGATGTCAGTAGGTTATATGAAAATACTTTGTTGTTTGACTTGACCATCTACCAGCTTTGGTAGCCTCAGGGATCCAGAATCCAGTTCTCCTCAGATGCCAAGTGACAATAGTGCTTTTCTTCATTTTTTCTCAGTCTTTTTATCCTATGCACATATGTACACATAAATATATATTTATGTTTAGTAAATATTTGTAGCATATTTTTAGTCTTTATTCATCACTGGATTTTTATGGGGTCAGTGTGTGTTTTTTATATAATCTGTGTCCTGAGGGTTGTTTTTTTCTTTTTTTAAGATTTGCTTATTGGTTTCATTGAAAGGCACAGAAAGATCTTCCATCTGCTGGTTTACTCCCCAAATGGCTACAACAGCCAGGTCTGGGCCAGGCTGAAGCTAGGAACTCCATCCTGGTCTACCACATGGTTGACAGGAGCCCAGCCACTTGGGCCATGTTCATCTGCATTTCCAGGCACATTAACAGGAAACTGGCTTGGAAAAAAGAGTATCTAGTTTTCAAACCAGCACTCTGATATGGGATACTGGCATCACAAGAGGCAGTTTAACCCACTTTGCCACATTGCAGGTACCATGTGGTTTGAGTCTTAATTCATGTTGTTTCTATGAATAGACATCTAGTAATATTTATATAACCCTAATGTTTTATTCTGAGTGTCATTGTATTAAAGAGACACTTTAGGAAACCAATTTATAAATTTGTTTTCAAATTTTTCTGTGTTTGCATAGCATAATATACAAATGTGCCAAGTATTCACCAAGAAGTCCTAATGAGTGGAAAGTACATTGATAGATTGTAATGCAACTTTATGATGAAATATTTAATGCTACACTCTCCACATCAGTGTGATAGTTTCCAATAAACAGAATTTTCCAAGATGCTAGAAGAGTGTGAAAGGTGTGCATCTTTACTCTTGTGGGAGTCAATATTGGAAAGATGTGGAATGATTTGAGTTTCTGCTGCATCCTTAGCTCCTTGGGCCAGAAGAGATCATCAAAAAGAAGGATAGATTTTCAGTCAGATACATTCTAGGGAGTGATTCATTGGAAATAACTCCTTGGGAAGAATTATAGGGACAGAAAAAAAGATGATACTGGGAGAGGAGATATTCCTGATTTGATGGCCAATAGAAAAGAGATCTCTATCCTTACATCTATATTTAAATCCATATCTGTGTCATCTAACTCAAAAATGCTGTCTAAATTTAGACTTTTGTTCAAACTGTCTATTTCTTTCTATTTTTTTTACTATAGACAGATAATGTGAGCTATATGAGAAATGAACGAAGAATAGCAAAGGGTTGTATAATTCAAAAAGAATACACACTATAAGCCAAAAATGGCCTGTCAAGATATTCAGATAATATTTGCTAGTCCTAGAATATGAAAAAAAAATCCCCTCACACACTGTATATATAAACTCCAAACTTTAAATGATATATTTATTTTTAAACTACCTACAATATGAGCCAAAAGACAAATGTTAAACTAATACTGGCGCTCGATTGTAACTGACATTTCAGCAATTCCATCTGACAACTTTCTCTAAATTTTTGGTCATTGAAAATAAACCAATATAGAATCTGGCCCCTGAGGCAGAAAGGTACAAGGAAGGAGTATTTCGGGGTACAAAAAAGCAGGATTTAAATTCTAGTTGGTTTTAGCTGAACAGAACACACACACGCATGCACACCCGTAGATCCTGTCACGTTGTTTCTTCATTGAAAGATTTTATTAAAAGATGGGTATTTGGAGTATCTGGAGTGAAGAAGAAAAATTGATCTGTCAGGGAGATAGAGATTAAAAAGCAAAAGTGCAGGTAAGATTCATCCATCCAACAGTAACTATCACTGAGGCTCCACTCTGCACTAGGAGGATGACAATGACCTTGTTTAAGATCAGCTCTTACAGCCGTTCTCTCTGAGGAGGTCACTTTTAGTAGACTTATAGGACGGGAAGGTCATTAATTGGAGACCTAAAGCATTAGATGAGTCAAGGTCTTCTTCTATTGTTCTTTGAGTGCCTTGTTCATTTTCTTTATAGCATTTAAACACAACATTGTAAATATTATAACCATATGTCTCTAACTTTTTCTCTCTCGTCACATAAAAACGTGAGCTCTAGGAACACAGCGACCATCAGGCTGAGAATGGTGGTGATGATAAAGGTGTGGGTGAGTGAATGAACATACAGGAGAAGAGAGGATAGAAATCATGCAGAGGTATTTGGGAGTCTTGAGGAGATGAATGGTGTTTTGGACGGTGTAGGCAACATTTGAAATTAAGAAAATGGGGACAGATTCAGTATAATATATCAGAACTCATATTCTTAAAAAATGAAAAATTGGATGTGGCAGGCGAGGAAAAGGGAAGAAAAGATGACACTTCCTATTATTTAATGCATGTGACTCAGTGAACAAAAATGCCCTCTTCTGAGGCAAGTGAAATTTGGGCAGGGGACTCACTTAGAATTGGAATCTAGAGTTCCACTTTGGGTATTTTAACTGAATACATCTACAGTCAGCCAGGTGGAGATGACAAAAATGTGGTTAGATGTGCTTGTCTTGCATATTGTGTTGGTGATATTTGACCTTGCACTTCATTTCCATATTTGTGTGTGTAGTGTGTGTGTGTTCCAAAGAAAAATAATGTGTCTCCAATATCAAGGACCTGAAGAATTACGGTAACAAAACATTGCAGGAATAGAGAAATCATAGACCAACTACATGGAATTGGTTTTCCTTGGTCCTGGAAATGGATTTTAGAATAGGCAAATAAATAACACGTCTTTTGTGAACTGACTTTTATGGGTAGAATGTTTAGGGCAAGAGTTCTTCCATTTCTTGGTGTCAACATAGGGTTTGGAAGGAAGCAGCATACAAAGCTACTTTACACTGGGGATCTTCCAGATGCAAGACGGCTGCCCTCATCTAAACCCGAAACTTGCCATTATCCCTCCCCTGACCTTCGCTCTGATTCTGATTCTTGGGCTAAATGAAATCTACTCTTGAGGGTTACCTCACGTGCTGTAAGTCAGGTAATACTGGGGTCAAAGGAGGATAGGGACCCAGAGTACCAATAAAACTGGTGACCCTTCTCTTACCTCTGTGCAACCAGAGCCACCTTGTGTGTGTGGACATGCAAGCTAGTGCCAGTGATGTTCTTGCCTTTGGGATATTGTTGCGAAATGCCTGGCGACTCCTGACCTTACTCTGTGTCTCTCAACCACAGGAGGAAAGTTAATCAAATGACGAAGTAGCAAATTTTGACTGGACAAAGCTCATGCTCTTTTATGTAGGGAATAATTAACCTATGAAAACCACTGATGCTGGACAATGTTAAGCAGGTAATTTAGGACGACTCTAAAAGAGGATTGAACATCTATATGAATGTAATTAACAAAGGCAGTTTTAGATTCTCCAATAATAACCTGTGCATCATAAGTCTTGATTTAGAGAATAAGCCTCTTAACTCTTAGAGAAGAGCCAATCCACATTGCCATAGCCACTGTTGAGAATAAACGTCTTAGGTACCAATCCTTCTCTGCTAAGCAGCCTGCACGAGGAATGACCACAGATAGGGTACTCGGGTGGGAAGAATGTTCATCGTAACCAATGACCGGATATTACAGTTTGTTCACTAATTACCTCTGAAAATGTTGAACTCGCTATCTTATAAATATGTTAAGCTGTTCCGGGAAGATGAGGAGAGGACCAACTGAGCTTAGGGATTACAGAATTGCAGATAAGTAAATACTATTGTCATGTGCATCGTTTCCTAGTTCTGATCATTAAGGAGAATGCACAGACTCCTGAACGTGACTTTCTTAGTTTTCTGAAAAGGCAATTTATGGGGCATCTCTGAAAGAAAGTGAAACTGTTACATGGGGATATTGTAAAAAGCACAAGACATTGATCTGAAAAATAAAAAGATTTGATGGCTGTAAAATATATTAAGAGCCCTTTCCTGGGAAGATATTTTGCTTTGTGCAGACAGGGTGTATTAGCGGTACTCGTTCTGCCTGACCATATTTAAGCTGTGCCATTAAAGATGCTACTGCCTCAGCCAGCTGTTTTAAGACTATTAGCCATGTGACAGCCAGACGGGAGAATAAGATGGCAACAGCCATTTCAGCACAGACAGATGTCTCTTTTTTGTTGGAAAAAAAAAGAGCCCAATGAATAATGCTGGTAGAAGATATTAAATTATCTTCCTTCAGAGTGGTTCGTCAGTTTGGCTAGAATCTGAATCATCTTCCGTCAGAGACAAGACAGTGACAAGCCTTGACTGCTTTAATATTGTTTAAAGATTGATTAATTGAGTATCCTAGGTAATTTGAATTTAAATGTAGCAAAAGTAATGATCCTTAATTTTTAAAGTTCTTGATGATTCACAAACTCTCATTAGCTTTAAAATTAGGGCTGAAGGTGAAACTCTGAAAACTAAGTAAATCTATTTGCAGCAATACCCCCTCCAAGGCTAAAAGCAATGCTACCTTTCAAGTGATATTTATTTGGCTTTAAAATGTTTCTCTTTTGGATGAGGTTCAAATACAAATTCCTTGAAGAAGAAGAATGCGGTGGGTTCCCACTCTGCTAGCCGTTATCCCACTGGCACGTCACCAGCCCAGGCTGATACTGTGGCCCCTCACCCTGTGTGCCTCAGGACTTTCGTCTAGGCTGCCGAAGCAGAAGCCTTGTCTAAGTTTCTGCTCTGGCCACACGAGCGCTCATAGTGGATGTGGAGCGGCAGCAGCCCGTCCCACTAGACATCGACAAGGCTGTAAATAAATTTTCCACCCTGGGCCTCTGCCAAAAGCAGTCATCATTCAGCAGGCCCGGCTCTCCTGGCCAAGGAAAGCCACCGAGAGCATTAGTCTCAGTTTCTAGGTTCCTGTACAGGGAGGGCAAGGGAAGCAGACTGAGGGGCGAAGGGAATAACCCTCAGCCTGAGGAGTCCCTCTTTCAGGGTGTGGGAGAAGGGTCGGGAGAGTAAGAAAAGGCTGTCCTCTTAGACCTGTTGGAAAGACTGCTTAACACACTATTCCACAGTCCATGCAAGTCAGCTGCGTTTTCCAGCCTTTTTAATATGGCACTAAAATTCTATTTTTAAAATAGTTCTCTGGTTTTTTTTCTTTGAAAGGGAGATGGGAGAGTGTGGTTAGGGGAAAGACAGAGACAGAGGCAGATATTCCATGGAGAGATTTTCACCCCAGATGACTATAACAGCCAGGGCTGAGCCAAGCGAGGGGCCAGGAACTCCATCCTGGTCTCCCACAGGAGTGCAGGGGCCTAAGCACTTGAACTGTCATTTGCTACCTTCCCAGGTGCATTAACAAGAAGCTGTATTGGAAGCAGAGCAACTGGGATACAAATCAGCACTCTTAATATGGGATGCTGAAGTCATAAGCAACAGCTTAACCAGCTGGACCATAATACCAGCCCCTATTTTATTATTCATATGCAATTAGAAATCTTTAAATCTTTAAATTGTTATTAATTTTTATGTGTGTGAGAGGTACACACATCTAGAGATCTTTCACTTGCTGATTCATTTCCCAAATGGCTGTTACAGGCAGGTGGTGCTAGGCTGAAGCCAGGAGCCTGGAACTCATCTAGGTTCCCCAGTCTGGTGGCAGGGACTCAAGAACTTGAGCCATCGCCTGCAGCCTTCCAGAGTGCACAATGCGGGAATCTGGAATTGGAAGTAGAGGTTTGATTCATGCTCAGACACTACAGTATGAGTTGTAGGCGTACCTCAGTAAGGTGAATTTTATAATTTGCCCCTTTTCTCTGTGTCAGTCCACTCTGCTATTTCAACCTCGCTTACATTTCCATTTTCAAACTTTCTGTGAGGGTTGGATTTCTGCTTCCATCCCAAACCATTACCTCATTTTTCTTAATTTGGTCTGCCACCGTGCCTTTTCCTCATGATGTATAGAATTCATCCTGCAGCCAGCATTGTGGCTTTAGTGGATTAAGCTGCCACCTGCAGTGCCAGCATCCCATATGGGCACCACTTCTAGTCCCAGGTGCTCTGCTTCTGATCCAGCTCCCTGCTAACATGCCTGGGAATGCAGTAGAAGACGACTTAAATGCTTAGGACCCTGCACCCATGTGGAAGACCCAGAATAAGCTTCTTGTTCCTGGCTTTGGACCTGCCCAGCTCTGGCTGTTGAAGCCATTTGGGGAGTGAATCAGCAGATGGAAGACCTCTCCTTCTCTCCCTCTCTCCTAATCTCCTTCTCTCCCTCTCTCCCTCACTCCCCCCCACCCCGCAACCATACCTTTCAATTAAATAAACTAAATCTTACCAAAAAAGGAATTCCTGCTTGTTTTCTGAGTCTGGGAGGAGTAGGCCTGTAGAACATGTGGTCTCAGTGTGTGAGGGGAGTAGCATTTTTATCCTCTACTCAAAGCAGCTTCTGTGATCCTGCAGTATGTAATATGGCTGTAGCATTCCTAATACATGGAGATGTTAATGTCATTGCTAGCCTCATCAGGCACAAAAAAGTCAAAATCCTCTGCCCTGGGTGTTGCCTTGTGTGCCATGGGTGAAGACCTTTTCTTGCCTCAGCCAGAACCAAGCTTTATGGAAGATGGATATGGATCATCAAATGAGATTTTTACAGTACAGTAAAGTGTGAATCTAATTGCAGCCAGAGCCAAAGAATTGTAGCGGAGAGGCATTTTCAGGCAAGAAATAAAAGAGCCAAGCTGTGTATGTTCATGTGAAATGCTAGCCATGAGACCATTAGGATCAGGAAGCCCCAGGGCATCACAGTTGGAAAGAAACACTCAGGTGATGCCCAAGGGCATTTAATTACATTATTCTAATTTGTATTATTAATGGCAATATTAAAACACAGGCAGGCAGTTTGGTGGAAAATTTAGAAGAATCAAAGATGGCATAAATATTCATTTTCCCCGTCTCATCATTTTGCAAAAACACATACAGCCAGCCATTCATTCCTACACAGGCCCATAACCAAATCATCATTAAGCATAGATAGAGTGACATGCCCTCAGGAACAGTGCTCAGTAGATATTTGCATTTTGGCATAGCCACT